>NC_090267.1:521977223-522604515 GCF_040414725.1 Anabrus simplex | reverse complement strand
ATGGCCGATTCCTGCGATAGGATAGATATTTTCTGTTGGAGCTGGTCTCAGACACCAATCTCGTTCACATGCTTAGCATGGGCAGAGATTCTCCATATGGGTGATGCATGAGGGTATGCACCTGTTGGTTTCCTAGCACACAGCTTTTGTTTTGTGTTACTTGTCCACTGCTGATCTCCTTTTCCAACCTGGCATCTTGCATTATTTCACTTCATACTAACACTTCCTTCTCCTTCTGCTTCTCTCCTTATCACCACTGTTTTGCTCTTCTTCACACTGATTTTCATACGATATATTTATTTACTTATTCAGTAATGAACATAACAGGCTTTTTGCCCAATTACAATGTTCACAATATACAGTACAATTAATAGTTACACTACTAAACATTAAATAAAAAAAGACAATACAAAGAATACAATGAACTACCCAAACAATACTAAGTTGGTAATACAATAAAATATACAGTTATTACATTAATAATTATTTTACAGTGGTGCTTAACACAAAGTAACACATTCAGTTATACAGTTAAATTATACAGTCTTAGTCTTAAACATGACACATTATGCAAAATAATATTGTAAAAAGAGAAATAAAGTGTTTAATTTATAGGTCATTTGATAACTGTGAATTCAAATAGAAGAGAAATAAAAGAACAACTAGAAGAATGAAATAAAACATATACAGAAAACAGAGATAAAATTCAACAGTATGTGCATTATAGGAAAGTATCACACGCCAATTCAAAGTTGTTTCGATTCATGAAAAAGATATCCAAATTATATGTATTTAATGTATTATAAAGTTTCAGAATTTTATTAAGAGGAGAATTAAGAGAATTCTTATGGGCTTCTGTGCGGCATTTCTTAATGTGAAACAAATTCTTGAACCTGCCAGACTTCCGAGGAACGTAAAATGGTATCCTTCGAAGTAACTCTTCATCATCAATTTTACTATTCAATATTTTATACAAAAATAACATCATGGACTTTTTACGTCTTTGTTCCAAAGTTTTAACACCAAAGTGTGATAACATTGTGGAGTAGGACAGACATGTCAGGTACTCGTGTGACTGTTTCCATTACACATACTTTAAGAATTGCTTTTGTACTTTATCAATTAATTTGATGTACTTAGTGTCTGAAGGACTCCAGATAATAGAACCATATTCTAGTTTCGGTCTTATTAATGAGTTGTATAAAATAAATAACGTTGTACGTTGAAAATTTCAGGAATTTCGAAATATGAAACCCATATTTCTATAGGCTTTATTAACTATATATTAAATATGACTTCCAAATTTCAAATCTATATTGAAATGAATACTTAAATCAATATTTTTGTTTGACTTCCTTCAAGACGGAACCGTTGATGTTGTAAGTATTCCCAATATGCTGGCGACATCTTGTGAAAGACATGTTAACACATTTATTTACATTGAATGGTAATTTATTTTCTTTACTCCACAATGATATAGCAAATAGATCATTTTGTACATTCTTACAGTCATCAGTGGATTTAATTGCAGAAAATACCTTCAGATCATCGGCAAAGAGTAATATTTCAGACTTAGACACGACATCTACAACATCATTAACATAAATTAGAAACAGTAAAGGTCCTAGATTTGAGCCCTGTGGTATACCTGAATTGGCTATAAAGTTGTGAGATGAATATCCTTTATAACACACATATTGTTTTCTACTTTGTCAAACGCTTTCTGAAAGTCGGTAAATACAACATCAACTTGGCCTCTCTCATCCAAATGCTCTGAGAAAAACTCTGAAAATTGAATAAATTTTGTGGTGGTAGAACGCATTAGCATGAAACCATGCTGACGAATAGAAATAATGGGTTTTACATGATTCATTATACGTTCAAAAAGAATACTTTCAAATAGCTTTGCAGGAGTTGACGATATAGTTACTGATTTATAATTACTAATTAAGCTAAGGTCACTAGTTTTGGGAATAGGAGTAATTTTTGAATATTTCCAAGCATCAGGAAAAATCGAAGGGCTAACAATCATATTGAACAGTATTGCCAATGGATACAGTAATTGATCTTTGCATCCCTTGAAAATAAACGGAGGAATACCATCTGGTCCTGACGATTTCGTTGGCTTGAGTTTCGTTATTGCTTTCTCGATCTCATAGATAGTTATTCTTCCCAAGAGAAGCAAATCAAATTGTACGTTTGAGTTACCATTTGAACAGAGCGGATTGTATGATGCAGTATTTTCTGAGTACACTTTAGAAAAATATTCTGCATAACAATTCCCAGTACTTTCAATACTACCGAATACTTTACCATATAATTTCATCACTGTACTTTTATTCCAGTTTTTCTTTTGTTTTTTATAAAATTCCAGAATGAATGTTCGTTGGTATTTCTAACTCAATACTTTCAATGTATTGTTTGAACGCAATATTCATTTCCTTCTTAATATTTCCTCTTAATTCTTTATACATAACCAAATTAAAATTATTTTTTCCTTTTATTTTCCTAATTTTTTCTTTAAGCTTCAGTTTACGTATCAAATCCTTAGTGAAGCAGACTGGATACCTCCATTTATAGGACATAGTTTTTGGAACGCATTTTCTAAATTTTGCAATATTGTAATTTAAATCTTCTAGTTGCATTTGCACTTCTGTATTGTTGACTCCCGAGATCCCTGTCATCCGCAAACAACAATATTTTCATATCGCCTCCACATCTTGCCTTTGTTTCTTTTAGAATTTCACCCATAACCATTACAAACATTAGTGGAGGCACAGTATATTAAAAATAGTATGTCAATGGGTTAACATATACATCTTGTACATTATCTCTTTACATTTCATAGGAACATCCGTGGTTTGGTTTCTAAACCAATCTGTTCGATCCTCAGGAGTCTGGACACAACTGAAACAATTTTTATACATTCCGTTGATTGCCTTCCACATCCTTTACTTTCCACGATTTCCCACACATTTTCTCCATTAACAATATCGTATGCCGTCTATAGATCAAAGAACACAATCACCAAATATTTTCCATATTTCCACTGTTTTTCCATTAGCAATCTCATGGTAAACATAAGGTCTATTGTTGACCCGCCCTGTTGAAATCCGTACTGCTCTTCTTCTAATTTTCTTTCCACCCTTCCTCTCATTCTCCTGTCTATCACTCTCTTCAATATTTTGGCTACTTGCAACAACAGTGTAATTCCTTGATAATTGTCACACACCTTGCTGTCGCCTTTCTGGTATTATTACACCTTTACACCAATGATCAGGTGTTTGCTTTTTTCTCCGTATACAACTTTGCAGCATATATAACCAATAGGTTCTGCTGCCACACATATTTCATCCATCACTGCTGCTTTTCTTGTCTTCCCATTTCCTCCACTGCCATTGCAATATCACTCTCCATTCCTCATTTACCACTACACTCTCTCACATTCAGAAGTTTATCCTATTCTTTATCTACTATGGGTGTTTTATTACATTTCCACTCTCTTCCTTCAGTTGTTTTGTGTAGATTTTTCTTTTACGTTATTTTTTTATCAAGTCATACAACATCCCTTTTTCGCCATTTACATCCTTTTCCAACTCTTGTATGAATCTCTCCCAATATGTTTTCTTTACCTCATTTAACACTTTTTTACACTTACTTTTATTTTCCTGATATTTAATCTCATGTCCTTCTTTCCCATCTCTATTCCATTCTTGCCATGCTTTCTTTTTTGTTGAACAACCTCCTTCACCTTTTCATTCATTCACTCTCGCCGAAGTTATGCCGCAAGTTTTCTCTGCACAGTTTTCAAATATCTTTTTAAATTTGGTCCATTCTTCTTCTGTTTCTGATATAGGGAGTTCTTTTAATTTCCATACTTTCATCTTCTGCTCTGTGGTCTCCATCAAACGCCTCACCTGGTAGTGCTGTTACGTAAATCAATCAATCAATCAATCAATCAATCCTGATGTACATTTAGGGCAGTCGCCAAGGTGGCAGATTCCCTATCTGTTGTTTTCCTAGCCTTTTCTTAAATGATTTCAAAGAAATCGGAAATTTATTGATCATCTCCCTTGGTAAGTTATTCCAGTCCCCAACTCCCCTTCATATAAATGAATATTTGCCCCAATTTGTCCTCTCAAATTCCAACTTTATCTGCATATTGTGATCTTTCCTACTTTTAAAGACATCGCTCAAACTTATTCATCTGCTATTGTTATTCCACGCCATTTCTCCGCCGACAGCTCGGAACATACCACTTACGATATAGATGTTGATTCCCATAGGGAACTTAAAATATTTGTCCTGAATGAGTAAATTTTTAATACCAATATAATGGTCCATTATTGGACAATAACGGACCATTATATTTGTATTATTACGTACCACTTAGTCGAGCAGCTCGTCTTCTTTCTCACAATTCTTCCAAGCCCAAAATTTGCAACATTTTTGTAACGCTACTCTTTTGTGGGAAATCACCCAGAACAAATCGAGCTGCTTTTGTTTGGATTTTTTCCTGTTCTTAAATAAGGTAATCCTGGTGAGGGTCCCATAAACTGGAACCGTACTCTAGTTGGGGTCTACTTTACATCCTTACTACAGCCCCTAATTACCCTCAAAACCATGTGCAGAGATCTGTACCTTTCATTTACAATCCCATTTATGTGATTACCCCAATGAAGATCTTTCTTTATATTAACAACCAGATACTTACAATGATCCCCAAAAGGAACTTTCACCCCATCAACGCAGTAATTAAAACTGAGAGAACTTTTCCTATTTGTGAAACTCACAACATGACTTTTAACCCCGTTTATCAACATACCATTGCCTACTGTCCATCTCACAACATTATCGAGGTCGCGTTGCAGTTCCTCACAATCTTGTAACTTATTTATTACTCTATACAGAATAACATCATCCGCAAAAAGCCTTATCTCTGATTCCACTTCTTTACTCATATCATTTATATATATAAGAAAACATAAAGGTCCAATAATACTGCCTTGCGGAATTCCCCTCTTAAATTTACAAGGTCAGATAAAGCTTAGCCTACTCTAATTCTCTGAGTTCTATTTTCTAGAAATATAGCAACCCATTCACTCACTCTTTTGTCTAGTCCAATTGCACTCATTTTTGCCAGTAGTCTCCCATGATCTACCATATCAAATGCTTTAGACAGGTCAATCGCGATACAGTCCATTTGACCTCCTGAATCCAAGATATCTGCTATATCTTGCTGGAATCCTACAAGTTGAGCTTCAGTGTAATAACCTTTCCAAAAACTGAACTTCCTTCTATCGAACCAGTTATTAATTTTGCAAAACATGTCTAATATAATCAGAAAGAATGCCTTCCCAAAGCTTACATGCAATGCATGTCAAACTTACTGGCCTGTAATTTTCAGCTTTATGTCTATCACCCTTTCCTTTATACACAGGGGCTACTATAGCAACTCTCCATTCATCTGGTATAGCTCCTTCAACCAAACAATAATCAAATAAGTACCTCAGATATGGTACTATATCCCAACCCATTGTCATTAGTATATCCCCAGAAATCTTATCAATTCCAGCCGCTTTTTTAGTTTTCAACTTTTGAATCTTATGTCATTGCTGTCATGGGTAAATTTTAATACTTCTTCAGTATTAGTCACCTCCTCTATCTGGACATAATCCTTATAACCAACAATCTTTACATACTACTGACTGAATACTTATGCCTTTTTAAGATCCTCACATACACACTCCCCTTGTTCATTAATTATTCCTGGAATGTCCGTCTTGGAACCTGTTTCTGTCTTAATATACCATATATACCCTTCCATTTTTCACTAAAATTTGTATGACTGCCAATTATTATGCTTGCCATCATGTTATCATTAGCTGCCTTCTTTGCCACATTCAATTTCCTGGTAAGTTCCTACAATTTCTCCTTACTTCCACAGCCATTTCTAACTCTATTTCTTTCCAATCTGCACCTCCATCTTAATCTCTTTATTTCTCTATTATAATAAGGTGGGTCTTTACTATTCCTTACCACCCTTAAAGGTACAAACCTGTTTTCACATTCCTCAACAACTGCTTTAAACCCATCCCAGAGCCTGTTTACATTTTTAGTTTACCGTTATCCACCGGTCATATTTACTTTTTAGAAACTGCCTCATGCCTGCTTTATCAGCCCTATGCTACTGCCTAATAGTCCTACTTTTAAGCCCTTCCTTTCTAGCACATTTATTGTTAACTAAGACACAAACCGCTTCATGATCACTAATACCATCTATTACTTCAGTTTCCCTATAGGGCTCATCTGGTTTTACCAGCGCCACCTCCAGGATATTTTTCCCTCTAGTTGGTTCCATCACTTCCTGAATCAGCTATCCTTCCCATATCAACTTATTTGCCATTTGTTGGTCATGCTTCCTGTTGTTCGCATTTCCTTCCCAATTGACATCTGGTAAATTCAGATCTCCCGCTACAACCACATTCCTTTCCTTTCCATGTCGTTTCCCACATAGCTGATTATCTTATCAAATAATTCTGAATCCGTGTCAGCGTTACCCTTTCCCGGTCTGTACACTCCAAAGATATCAAGTTGCCTATTATCTTTAGAAATGAGCCTTACACCTAAAATTTCATGGTTTTCATCTTTAAATTTTTTGTAGCGTACAAATTCTTCTTTCACCAGAATGAATACTCTCCCTCCCACCATTCCTATCCTATCTCTACGATACACACTGCAGTTCCGTGAGAAAATTTCTGCATCCACTATATCATTTCTCAGCCATGATTCAACTCCTATTACAATATCTGCTAAATATATATCTATTAAATTACTTAATTCTATTCCTTTCTTTACAATACTTCTACAGTTCAACACTAACATTTTTGTGTCATCCCTACTTGATTTCCAGTTCCCTGTTCCCTCATCACTGCTCCCTAGGCCACCCCATTTCCCTGAATGTACCTCCCCATATCCCTTCCAAACAAATTTCCTAACTTACATGTACCACTGCGGTTTAAGTGAAGGCCATATGAGCGCAGATCCCTATCTCCTACCTACCCATTAGGATCTAGAAATTTCACTTCCAGGTTCCCACAGACCCACTCCATAGTCTCATTTAAATCCCCAATCACCCTCCAGTCAGTATCCCTCCTACACAGTATTCCACTGATAACAATCTCCGCTTCCTTAAACCTCACCCGTGCTGCATTTACCAGATCCCACACATCTCCAACTATGTTGGTACTTATATCAGCTTGCTTACGTTGTTGGTACCAACGTGAAACACTACCACCTTCTCCTTCCTCTCCTCCCTCTCTTCTAATTTCCTCAACACCTGTCTCTACCTAATTCCTGGATAACAATCTACCCTCGTTCACTTTCCTCCACATGTCTAACGATGGAATCCCCCATGACCAGAACCTCAACCCTACCCACCTCATTGGATCCCCTCCCCTCCCCTCCTGGTCAGCCCTATCTTTCCTGATAGCTGCAGAAGCTACTTCCTTCTCCTTTTTCTCCTTCCCATGACTCTGTTCCACCTGTCTTTTCCTATCCTCTACTCTACATTTACCTTTCCTACCTTTTCCCTTCCTCCTACTTCCACACATCTCACCAACAGTTCCCTGTTCCTCATCTTCCCTCTGTTGTTCTACTTGGAGCGACTCGTACCGATTTTGCACAGACACCTGTCCTGAATTCTGATCCTGAATAGAGCCCTTAGCCTGCAATCTCCTTCTCTTTAGAACATTAGACCACCTGTCTTCTGCAACTCCCCTTTCCTTCCCCTCCCTCATGTACATCTCACGTAACCTGTACATTGTTTGAGGGAGGCCTATCTTCCTTCCCGTCTTCTGTGAGAATCCTAATTATCCCCCTCAAACTCTCCAACTCCTCCTTCATACCCCTCAATGCCTCGCCATACCCACAGTTCCTGCATTTGCACTCCTTAGTCATTCTTTAGAAAAAATGAAATGAAAAGGAAAAATAAAGTAACTTATATGCAAAAAATGAAAGGAGGGATATATTGTATGGGATAGTGCTCAAAGATCACACGACAATAAGGTATTTAATATACTACTACACTACAATACTACTTAGTCTTACTATATTTTTATCCTACAACACCCTAACAGGATAAAAACTGCTGTTAATTACTGAATACCGTAAGCAATACAGAAGAATTACACAATTCTCAACTGCAATTTAGCCTATCCTAATTACAACAACAGAATTTTAGTAAGAGAATTTCTACGGATACCTCTAGTATACCGGTACTACACGAATATTTTACAATAATAAAATTACAATTCCACCTTTACAATACTGTAATTGTCTTTATTAAAAAGACTACATTAAATTACACTCGTGAAACATGTTTCGTCCTCTTGTAAGACATCTTCACTCACCAATACAAATACATAACATTACAAATAAGGCGAGGACACATTAAAATAAGTAAATGCAATGTCTTTGTATCCTGTGACGCGGCATGATAGCGTCTTGTCAATCTTCAATGTTAAAATGGTGTAGCGTGAACATGATATGAAGCATGAAGTCCAATTAAAATCATATGTTAAAACTGTTGTTCAAAACAACGAATTGTCAATTATAAAACATCGTAAGTGGCTATGCGAATAAAATTATGTGCATATTGTACATAAAACAGTGTTGTGATGATGCCACATTATAATGGCTTTCTTGATTAGGAGGTGGAGTTATACTGATGCAAGTTGAACCTGATTGTGTGTTGACAATAGGGCCCTAAAAGGAAAAAGAAAATATGAATGAATAAAATTCCGTTAAAATGTGAACTAAGTGCCCAACCAGTCACTCACCTCCTTGCCCGTCCTACGTCGACCACTCCACCTCAAGTATTAAAGCTAACTGAGTGACGTCCTCGAAAGTCGTTGAGGACTGACTGTGAGGGGAGGTTGAGAGAAGCTTGACGTATGGGGAGAGTCGTGAGATAACGTATTACTCACGCGCCTTCGTGAAAAGAATTTATTGATTAACTCCTCGAAAAGTATATTGATATCCTCCGATAACTCATTAAGATTATAAATCGGGTTACATTTTTTATCAATATTTATAAAGATGTTTTCTAAAATATTCAATAGATTTCCTTTCTTACATAAATGGAGAATTTGAAGGTCTTGTTGTATGCCCGTGAATGTATGATTGGTATCGTCCATATGAGAACCGAATGCTGAGAATCTGCCGTACTTTGACGCATTAACATGTTCATTATACCTTATGTTAAAATTGCGGCCTGTCTGTCCAATATAACTGACGGGACACTGCTGGCACCTTTTGTAAACACCTGATTTCTGAAATTTGCTATTGCCGTTATTGATAGTGTGCTGATTGAAGAAAAGATGAACGTTGTTATTGGTTGTTTTAAAAGAAACTTTCGTATTAAGTATTAAGATGTCCTATAAGAGGACGAAATATGTTTCACGAGTGTAATTTAATGTAGTCTTTTTAATAAAGACAATTACAGTATTGTAAAGGTGGAATTATAAAATCTAAATTTTCACAAGTTGATACTTTGACAATACGGGCTCTAATATTAAAAATGTATAACGTGCAACAAGATATTACTCGTATACTACTGTACAATCTACTACAATAATTTTAAACTACGTTCAGACGTATCCTAATTACAATACACTGCTAATCACAAACAGAAATGAAAATTGCAAATTTGAAATTTGCAGAACTACTGTACTCAAAGATTACCAACAAAGCTAAATGCTTAGACAGATTAGTATTTGTACTATGCTCTAATAGATATACACGAATATAGCAGGCAAGATACGGTACTATCTAAATACACTGTATCTACACTACAATTCTCAGCTGAAATGTGGTTATATGAATTTTTACCGCTGGTGGATTACTATTATTTTCCCTACTACGCGGGACGGAGAATAAAAGTGTCCTTAAATGCTGAGAAATAAGAGGTTGTCTACAATAATTTCTGTCAAAACCACGCCGGGGGCTTGACTGCAATATTATTGGGATATAGTAATTTGATTATTTGATTATTAACTTTTACTCAAAGTATAAACGAAGGTGGAAAGTACAAAGTATGCAGGGAACTAAGACTACAAATTATCGGAATAAAGTAATCAGCTGATTTTGTATTTATTTACACAACTACCATGTGCATGTAGCAACAATCGTCAACAATCCAAAAACTGTTATGTACCGTGATTATCCAGTGAAATTACTGTGTATTCTCTTTAACTTCTTTTTAAATCTAAGTTTACGGGCGTATCGTGTTATTTAATTTAATAAATTATTACCTTCGTGATAGTTTAAACGGATATCTATACGAAATATCGAAGAAGTTGCGGCGGAAGTTTCAATGAGTTACAACTCCTTATGATAATCTGCGTTTGTAAGTAATATACCAATGGACCTACAGATATTTAAAAAATATTGTTTTAATAGTTAATATTATTACCATTAACAGTTTAGAATTATTTTCTCAACCAAAAAAATAATCAGTAACTGTTTTTGTCCTTCTTTCATCTTCTGATAAACTTTAGAATTAACATGGTTGTTAGAGTTCAGGCTTCCTCCAGTAGAGGAGTTACAACTGGCGCAAAGTTTGAATTAGCGGAGCGGAGGTGTACCGCCCGGTACAATTATCACATGATTAGAACTAATGGGACGGTAAGTCCGTTTGCTTGTGCCGGAGTAGAAACAGGAAAAAGATTATAGTAATAAAAATAATAATGATAATAGTAACAAATAGAATCTCTGCAAATAACCTCAGCCTTTGAGGGTGAGGTTAACTTCCAAAAGTAACCAGGGGAACCCGACCCCTACAGAGCGCGTCCCCAGGTGGCGGATAGGGGGCCCCTACAGTCTGTAGGGCTGGTTGAAATACCCAATACAACCCGCGGACCAACGGGTAGTCCAATTCCTGGGGGCTTTAAAATACTGGGACACCCTCTCTCCAGGGGTCATAAATATGGAGAGCCCTTAGCCTGGGTTATAAGTGAAGTCCTCAACGGCATCTACGGCGGAGAAGATGACCTTCGGTACGGTGGAGATGGCGGAAGGGGCAAACCTTGCCTAGGGTTACTAGGTGAAAACTGGTCAACGGTCTTGATGGCGGATGAAGAGAAGAATCTCCTAACGGCAGAGAGGGTGGATGAGCTACCTCCAAGAATCGAATCTTGGTTGAAGAACATAAAATTCCCCAGGTGTCTGTTCCCAGATTGGGCGGCCTGAGGTCAGCGTCTGTACCCCAGGTTAGGGGCGGCTGGAAGAAACCTCCAGGGCTCACAATCTTGGTTGTAAACTGGTGACTCAAGTAGTTACCCCAAACTCATTTTTATCGTTCATGGCAAAGTGTAATATGAAATTACCTCAGGTGCACCGTTGTGCACAAGCAGACATTCGGATTCTGGGGAGTCTGCAGCGTTATACAAAGACGAGTCGGAGCGTCTTGAAACCTCAAACAAAATCAAAAGCAAATACCCAATTTTATAGCCACCTTCAATGCTAATTCTCTTCTTAAAACTGGAAAGTTAAAACACCTTACGGACACTCTCAGAAATCATCAAATTATCATAACGGCACTTCAGGAGACCAGATATATAGATGAAAACAACTTCGACTCTGAAGGGTTCAGGATATACAAAGGAAAATTTGGTCAAATAGTCATGAAAAACATGCCACACCTAGGGACTGGCTTCACAATAAACAAGAATGTCCTGGATTCCATAGTCCAGTTTGAGTCCCAGTTTGAAAGACTATCAACTTTGGTTTTCAAATCTACCAATAGAATATACACTATTGTGAATGCCCATGCCCCCATAAATGAGGACAACAGAAAGAACAAGGTGAAAGTGGAACTCTTTTGGCATCAGTTGGACGATGTCACCCAAAGGGTACCTGAAAAACACATCATCATACTAATGGGAGACTTCAACGCCCAGATAGGGAACGAGAGAAAGTATCGACATGTAGTCGGGAAATACCCAGCGCATAACAGGACCAATCAAAATGGTGTCAGACTTATAGAGTTGTGCCAAGCCCAGGGTATGGTACTGAAATCCACACCTTTTAAAAAGCTTCCAAGAAAACAGAAAACGTGGATCTCACCAAATCCTAACTGAAGTGAATTTCAACTGGACCATGTGGTTATTAGACGGAAGTTCAATAGGGAAATACAAAATGTCAAAGTCCTCAGGGAAGCTAATTTAGACTCGGACCATTACATGTCGAAGATAAAGATCAAAATCATCCCCAGAAGGAGAGACAAGGTCCTTGAACACACAAGCAAATGATATGACCCAGAGAAAATTTTAAATTCAAAATAATACCATCTTGCGTCAAAGGATATATACAAACAAAATTGGGATCAAATAAAACAGAACTTATTATCAAAAGCCGAAAAATTTGCCCCTATAACAAAAGTCAAAAAACATGCTTGGTGGTCGGAAGAATGTGACGATCTATTGAAACAAAGGAAGGAAGCATGGCACAAATGAGAGTCGCAAGGAAGGGAAAGCAATAGACAAAATTTCTTGAATATCAGAAAGATGGTCAATAAAAAATTCAAAACAATTAAAAAGGCTTACGAAAACCAGATGCTTATTCAAATAGATGACGACTTTACCAAAAACAAGACAAGAAGTTTCTACAAAATCTTTAAACAGAGAACAATGAAGTACAAGCCACCGAATCTACAGTTACAGGACAAGAATGGAAATACAGCACATAACAACACTGATAACTGCAGGATACCGACCGACTACTTTGAAAATCTCAACTGTGAAAAGCCAGTAGAAAAAATTACATTTAATGTCCCAACAAATACCACTCCTGACTCACAGCCGCCAACCTTCGAGGAACTAGAAAAGATCATTTCGAGCCTTAAAAACAACAAAGCATCGGGAGAAAACGAGATCACAGCCGAACTTTGGAAGAATGCCAACAAAGAAGCAATAAAATCCCTACAAAAGTTTTTGAAGAAATCTGGTCAAAGAAAGAATTCCAGAAGAATGGAAGATGGCCCTCATCCACCCGATCCACAAGAAGGGGGATAAAATGAACCCCAACAACTATAGAGGCATATCACTTTTGGATATTACATATAAGATATTCTCAAAGGCCTTACTTAATAGGACAGAACCACAGTTAGATCATCAGTTGGTTAATATCAAGCGGGATTCAGAAAGGGGAGATCCTGTCCGGAACAAATCCTGAACCTTAAAAATCTCATAGCATACCAGAAATCTAGGGCAAAAACATACGTCATCACCTTTATTGACTTCCAAAAGGTGTATGACTCACTAGACCGGGAGAGTCTCCTTTCTGTACTCAAAGAATTCAGTCTAGACAACAAAACAACAAACCTCATCAGGGAAACTCTCACCAATACATTTTCCAAAGTCAAATTCATGGGAGAATTGTCGGCTCCTTTTGACATCAAAACTGGTGTCCGACAGGGTGACGGACTGTTCCCCACACTGTTCAGTTGTGCCTTGGAGAAGGTAGTCAGAGAATGGGATAAGACAACTAGTGGTGGAATTCGATTGAGATCGGTAAACAAGGGTATCAAGATCAAATGTTTGGCTTTCGCAGACGACATGGCCTTACTAGCTGAGACGTGGGAGGAAGCCAAGGAGCAGTCCTTCGAACTGCTGAAGCAAGCAGAGAAGATAGGTCTCAAAATCACCTTTGGAAAGACCAAAATAATACCCAACATTAAGAATCCTCCAAAATATTTGAAAGTGGGGGAACAAAAAATAGAGATTGTCACAGATTTCAAATACCTTGGTGAATGGATCAGTTTGAATGGTCTTGAGAAGAAAGCAATGGAATCTCGACGAACCAAAATAGAAACAGCCTTCCAGCTTACGAAAGACTCCTATAACAAAAAATCCCTCTCATGGAATTCCAAGATCAGATATTATAATACAGTAGTAAGCCTGAAGCCCTTTATGCTGCAGAAACTCTACAACTACGCATGTTCCAATGGAAAAGTTGGAGATAAAGGAAAGGAAAATACTACGAAAAATTCTAGGCCCCAAATTCCATAATAACGAACTTTCACACATCAGCAATGAAACCCTATATAGGAAATCAGAAAGGATTTCCGACACGGTAAGGAAAAGGAGAATTGACTTCTATGGCCACAATCCTACGAATGGATCCGAAAAGGATAGCTAAAAGAATCTTCGACTATTTCCGTAATAAGAAAACTAAGCCGAACTGGTTTAAGGAAACTGAGAAGGACCTACCAGAATTCCAAATTACAGAAGAGATGCTTGTAGATGGATCTGCAAAGAAAATAACCAATGATAAAACAGAGAGGTTTCAGGACAGGGTGAAGCCCAAACGACTATACAGAATTTCTGAAGAAGAGAGGAAGGCAAGATCTGAAAGAATGAAAAAGTCCTGGGAGGACAGGAAAACACGGCTCACTAACCATTGATAGGCCTATCGTACCCCAAAGAGGGTGAAACGGACAAGAAGAACAAATAGAATAATAAATAAAACAATAGATGAACACTGGTCGTGCTGCAGAAATATAGGCTGCACCACTGTGAGCAGGAGCATCATAGAGTTGGAAAAGAAGTACAGTTTTTAGCATATAACAGGACATCGGTGAAGAAAGGTGGGGGGGAAAGAGATGAGAAATCTGGGGTGTGCGACGGGCATTAAGAATGGCATCAGCTAAAGGGGATAAGGGCAGGGCTTCGGTGATGATAGGATTGTGAGTACGGGTACCTTTGGTGAGATAGTTGAGGCATAGAGAGTGAAGATGACCAAGGATAGTGGGGAAAGAATAAAGTGTTTGAAAGTTAGCAGAGGGTGTGTCAAGGGGGAGGCGATGTGCGATTCGCAGAGCATGTCTGTCAAGTTTCAGAAGCTGAATATACTGTCGAGCATGAGCAGTCAACCAAGTCAGGGAGGCATAGGTGACGACAGGATGGATAAAGGATGTGTATATATGGATAATATGGGAGGGGCGAAGACCCCAGGTATGCCCAGTGAGCGTACAGAGGGCACGGAAGTGAGAAAAGGCCTTTTTATAGATATTATCAAGGTGATGGTTCCACTAGAGGTTATTTTGAAAGGTAATGCCTAAATATTTTAATAGATTAGTCTCCATAAGGGGTGTATTGTACATAGTTAGTAGAACTCAATGACGGGGGCGGCAAAGACGGGATTTTTTACGGAAAACAATAAATTGAGTTTTAACAGGATTAACGGACAAATGCCAGGATTGAAGTCAGGTTTCGAGGGTAGTGAGGTAGGCTTGGAGTTGAGTAGTTAATGTGTTAGTCGTGGTGGAAAGGGCAAGAATAGCTAGATCATCTGCATATTGATACTGGCGGAGGGGAGGATCAGGATGGGGAATATCATGAGTGAAAGGGATATACAGCAAAGGTGAAAGTGGGAAACCTTGTTGAACTCCGGAAGTCATAGGGAAAATATACGAGGAGGTGCCATGAATTAAGATACGAGCTGTGCGGGAGCGAAGATAGTGATAAATAAAACGAATAAGAGTAAGAGGAAGCAGTAAATGGCGCAATTTAAACAGTAAGCCGGAGTGCCACACAGTATCAAAAGCTCTATGGACATCAAGACACACCAGAGCAGCAGTTTCCTGAGGGCGTAGAAATGAATTTAGGGATGACGTAATATGAAATAAATGATCCTGGGTTGAGAAATTTGATCGGAATCTGGCTTGGGAGATAGCGAGGAGGTTGAGGGAAGTAAGATAGCGAGATATACGACATGATAAGAGAGCTTCTAAGATCTTAAATAAGACGGGTAAAAGACTAATAGGCCTATAAGAAGAAATATCGGAAGGAGGTTTGCCAGGCTTGAGGAAGAGAAGTACGTTATCTCGACCCCAGTGAGAGGGATAAATACCAGTATAGAGCATAGTAGTATAGACTGAACTGAGGAGATCGAAGAGAATGGGTGGAGCTTCACGGATGTGACGGTAGGTTATGGAATCAGATCCGGGGGCAGTATTTTTCCGATGTTTAAGGAAAGTACGGATTTCATGAGGCGTGATAGGGGAATTGAGTGGGTGAGTATAATCAATATTTGGATAATGATGAAAGGAGGGTTGAAGTTCAGAACGATCTGGATGACTATAATGGTTAATTATAGACTCATCGGGATGGTAGAGTGTGGGCTAGAAGGAGGGAGAGAAGACTTTGAAAAAATGGTCAGCAAACAAAAATAGCTTTTTCCTTATCAGTAGTAGGGAGGTGCAGAAGATGATGAATGGAGTAGGTGGGGTGCTATTTTGTAAGCTGTGTCAAACGTTTGAATGTCTGCCAAAAACGTTGAGAGTTCTGTTCGTCGGAGAGTTCAGTACAAGCTGTAGTCCATTGCTTTCGCTTAGTAGCTTTGATATAGCAACGAGCATGGCATAAGGTTCGGCGATGTTGAGTCAAATTGGTAGGGTCACGAGTTCGAAGATAGTGATGATACAGGTCATGTGCTAAATGCAGTAACTGTAGTCCTTTTTGAGGAATAGGGGGCTTGTTAGGATGATAGGAACGGCGGGGAATGTGCAAGTGATCAGCTGTAATTAGTGCATGTTCTAGGAGCGTTATGAGAGAGAGAAGATTCTGGGAGGAAGTAGGGGAGGGGGAGTTCTGAAGGAGGTCTGTAATAGTTTGTCGATATGCTGTCCTGTTAGTCTGATTGTAGCGTCTAGTAGGAGGGGGCGGGATGGGGGCAGGACACCGGGAATGGTAATGAGGGCAGGTGTATGATCACTACCGATTGCTAAACATTTAGCAATAATCGGGGATGAAGGAGATAAGATAAGAACGTCTGGTGTGGTGTTGGATCGTGGTAGGGTAGGGAAGGGGAAAGGAATGCGCTTACCCCGGATATTCACGCAAAGAGTATTAAAGTTAGTAAGGGCCGTAACGGTATATGAGGTGATATTATCACAGACTATAATATAATCGTAAAAATGATTATCAATATACCAGATAAAATCACAAGGAGGAGGGTTACCGGCAGTTAAATAAGTAGTAGCGACAGCAAAAGTGCGAGTAGACGAAAATATTTCAATAATCAGATATTCATGGAGAGTAATAGAGGGAGGAAAAAAGTGACGTTTAGTAGTGAGATCCAACCTGACACCAATAGCTACGCCTCCACAAGCCTTATGGGGCCGGTCAGCGCGATACAATGTGTAAGGAGAAAAGTTAGGTCGTTGGCGCTGTGTCAGGAAGTTCTCATTAAGCACGAAAATATCCGGGGTATAAATGGAAAGGGAAGTGGTGAACAGGGCACGGTTAGACTGAAGTGATCTTATGTTATCATAATAAACCTTCAAAGAACTATCGAACGGGGACGGTATTTAGGGGGAAAATGCATTATATTCCCCGTATAACCAACATCGACATGCGTATTCAGAACCGTGCCGCTAATTGGATCTGGGTAAGGATGTGGGGACGCAGGAAAGGAAGGGTGTTTTGGAGTACCATCGTCATGAAGCGGACGATGTTCTCCACACTAGGGGAGGGAAGAGGAAGAGGCGGGGGTTGGAAGATCCTGGGAAATGACGGATACAACAGACTCGGGGTGAGAAAGTTCAAGAGCGGGTTTAACTTTACATTTATAACTATAGACAGGTTGAGGTTCGTTACAATTAATGCACTTCAGATTCTGACGATTAGGGCAAGAAGATGTAGGATCATTCTGCGCACATGTGGCACATACCTGATCTTGTTTGCAGGGTTCACTTGGCAGGTGGTCGTACCGCTGACAGCGGTCACAGCGGATCCTCCTGGGGGGCGATGACCGGGATGGCTCGACTTGGTGGCGGCGGGCGTAGATCATGGCGCCGTCGCGGACCAGGCAGTCAAGGGTCTTAATGTGCGTGCCAGCGTAGTTGGTCCCTCAGCATTCCTGATGAGGAGGATGTGATATATTTGTCCGTCTTGTTGGGGCTGGGCCGCCACTTGGTCCTCCACATGTAAGATGAGGGCGGGACGAGAGGGAGCCTCAGCTCGACGGGCTGGTTGCTGCTCAGTAAGATTATTCGCCCGGGCGTGTTTTCTCAGTTGGTGGGCTCTAATTGCCGAAGTGAAATGCGAGTAGAAGGGCTTGGACGTTTTCAGGTTGAAGCCTTCTCTTGTATGTTGAATCTCCAGATCATATTGAGAGATGTTGGGGGTAAACCTGGAGATGAGCTGGTAGAGAGAGCGGGTATTGGCCAGATGTGGTTCAATATTAATCAGTTTGATGATGTAAATGTACCGGGCGGTACACCTCCGCTCCGCTAATTCAAACCTTGCGCCAGTTGAAACTTCTGTACTGGAGGAAGCCTGAACTAATCCTAAGTTTCTTAGAAGATGTCGCTATTGTAAATTTTGGAGAGTTCTGAACTGTCTCTTTTTCGATTTATTTTTGTTTTCTCTGTAGTGAGAAGTGTGAACATTCTCTTCTAGATGGCACTACTGAAGAACTACTATTGTGCACCCTGGTGCGAAGTGAAGGAACTGTTTTTTGAGAAAATTTTGTGTGCATAAGTTTGTTCTTTGTTAAATTTCTTTCAGTCATTTCTGGGTTGGCAGTATAACCCTTCTCTTTCCGCTTGTTTTGAATTTAGCTAATCCCGAATTTCTCTAATTAATTTTTGACCAATAATGTGTGTCTTCTCCGATATGGATATATTGCTTGATCCTAGCCAATAAAATTGAGGGGGGTGTGGGTTCTCATTCATGAAACGTCTCGAAACTTCCACGAGGATATATAAACTGCTGATTTTCTGGTCTCCTGGCCACTTCAGTAACATCTCTCCTAGTGTAATTATGTAGCAGGGGGCGGCAAGCGCCTCTTTCTTCGGGCAGCAGTTCATCCATAAGGTAATGGCCTTTTAATAACTTCTTTTCTTGCTAGCTCAGCAGTTTAATCCTCGGGGCAGGTTCGAAACTTTTATCATGTAACCTTCCTTTAAAATGTAAAAGACACTTGATATAAATTCTGTCTCTTTAACCACGAATTGGGATAGAGAGTGCCTAATACTCTCGAGCTCCCACTCCTATTGTTTTGAGGTGACTTTGTTTTCTCAACCGTTTCTTCCTTTCTTAATGTAATAAAGTCTTCTTATACAAGTCACCTCTTTAGTATGGGATTAGCCCTTGTGTATGCGGCCTAGTGCCCAGTAGGTTTTAATAAAGTATATTAGGAGTGCAGTTTCGCCTCCACTCAAGTTGGTATTTTGGGGCCATGTAATTGTCCCGTTTCTTTATTAAATAGGCCTCAGTAGGTTGGGTATTTTCACCCCTGTTTTATGTGCCTGGAGGACAGCTTGAAGGTGGAGTTTGGTGTGGCCTTTGATGGGCTGGAACTTTGAGAGCGGGTTGCTCTTTCTGAAGGTTGATTTTCGGTGTGCCTCGAGGAGGCTTTACCGTGTAATGGGGAGCAAGGGCTCCTGGGCATGATTGGGGTTTTCTGCCCCTTTGTTGAATCTTGTATATAAGTAAAGTTGGGCTTATTGCTCAAGAATTGTGTATCTGGCTCTCGGAGCCCAAATCCTGTAACAACTGTAATTGTACATTCTCGATTTGTTGCTAGGCTACTAAGTACCTGTTATATTTGTTATTTCTTGATCTTGAAAAGAAAATATAACCTTGTTAAATTTTAAATTAACTTTAATTTCGTAGATTGAGACCTATTCATCCCAGCACCTTCTTTCAAATCTGCTGATCCACCAAACCACGGTAACAAGTGGTAGCAGAGCGTGGTTGAATGGGTCTCAAATTAGCCCCTTTTGACGGCCAAACATTGCTTTGCTCTTGAACTCTAACAATTTTCTCTGTCGCTGGACTTTTCCTTTTCATTTTTCAAAATTGTTAAATTTTTGTCATCATGTCCGGCCCTCGCGATGTCCTCCATCTCAACTATTTGCGCAAGGAGGAGTTGATCTGTGAATTGACAATTAGAAATGTGCAATCTGGAGGCACGGTTGCGGTAGATACAAATAAGCTTAGAGAGTCCCTTGATTTGCCCATTTCCATCCCCACTTTGGGAGAGAAAGAAATTGACGACTCTCTCTCCACGATCACGGACAATACTACTGAGCTACCATCTGTAGTTAGTTTTTTGAAGAAAATGACCCTTCTCCTAATCAAATTAAACGTGTACAAGCCAGGTTATTTCATTTTTCTAATAGAGTTAACGATCTGTTGTCTCTGAAGTTGAATGACATTCAGAGGAAGGAAGCTAGTGTGGTTCTTGAAAACCTTACTGAATTGTCCAGTAAGGTTACCCAATTGTTAACTGGGGAAGTTCCTCCCGAAACCGACCAACCCGCTACGGTAAACGTAGTCAGCGAGGACCGTTCTCCCTCCGGGGAAGGAAGTACTAAATCGATAGGAGTTCAACGAACCTCTGCCCCATTAGACCATGAATCTGAACGACGTACCTCATTGAATAATGTACGTTCTGAATTAGCTTCTTTGCCACTTAAACCTTCACCTACTATGTCACCCGGGTTCAGCAGCTTGCCTCATCCATTAGCAATGTTGCTCAGAGGTATTTCTAAGTTTTCGGTTAACTCCACCAGTGAAGTTATTTCATTCTTAAGGTTTTTAGTTGAATTTCAGAATCATGCCCTTGTTTTTTCTCTTTCTCCGTGCCAATGTGGAGTTTGGTGTGGCCTTTGATGGTCTTGAACTTTGAGAGCGAGTTGCTCTTTCTTAAAATTTGGTTTCTGTGTGCCTCGAGGAGGCTTTACCGTGTAATGGGGAGCAAGGGCTCCTGGGCATGATTGGGGTTTTCTGCCCCTTTGTTGAATCTTGTATATAAGTAAAGTTGGGCTTATTGCTCAAGAATTGTGTGTCTGGCTCTCAGAGCCCAAATTCTGTAACAACTGTAATTGTACATTCTCGATTTGTTGCTAGGCTACTAAGTACCTGTTATATTTGTTATTTCTTGATCTTGAAAAGAAAATATAACCTTGTTAAATTTTAAATTAACTTTAATTTCGTAGATTGAGACCTATTCATCCCAGCACCTTCTTTCACCTCTGCTGATCCACCAGACCACGGTAACAATAATTATTATTATTATTTTATTGTTCTTGTTATTATTATTATTTGTTTCGTCCGAAGTGAGGACATTTTGTATTATGTGAGAGTGTTTCAGTTTTGTTCTTCTGCAGTGCCACAAGGTAGCGCGTGTGATTCTAATTTCTGTTTGTTTTTCTCAGTGCACTTATTCGTGCCGATTAACATTCTACCTGCGGCACGTTCTTTATTCACGTTATGTGGACTTGCTTAGGCTAGCAATTGGTGTTCTCGAACGTTATTCTACCAAATTCTATTCAATATTTTTTATATTCAGTGTTGTCTTTCCATTATTTTTGCAATATTGTCTGTTATTTGCAGCAATTGTCAGTGCACGTTCCATTTATTTCCTACTCGCTATGTTGTGAACTTGACTAATGCAGTGTTAATGTTGTCAGTGCATTGACGTCGCTCTATGGACTATATGAACTCTTGCTCCAATACGCTACGATGCAAATATGTTCTTTTCATTGTATATTCAACATTTTGTTATCTTATTCTGTAAATATCTATATAACAGTGTATCCTAACTCGTTATCCTCCTACTTTTCCCTTACGTATTGTACCGTACCCAGAATTTTTTAAGAAATGCCTCCTTAAACTCCTCATATGTAGTAAATGTATAACGGAAAGCATTCGCCCATTCAGCCACGGTATCGCCTAGAAATCTTTCTACTGTCCTCAATTTACGCTCTGGTGGTACCTTGTAATTTGCCAAGAAGTCATCAATTTCACGCAAGAAAGCTTTAGGTGTTCTCTCATCATTTCCTGTAAACTTCCGTGGTTTTTCTTCATTGCTCCTCAGGATATTGTAAATAGGAACATTATGTGTTTCATTCGGAGTTGAACAGTGGACCTCCTGACGCGGTAACTGTAAAAGATCGCTAAACGCAACGTTATCGCTAACTTGACTGGGTGCCTTCTCTATAATGGTTTGTTGAACTGTGCATTTCAATTTACTAAGTTCTTTGTCCGTACGTAAATCCAACAATTCTAATTTATCCTTCATGTAGGCGATTTCCTTCTCAACAACCTCTATCTTCACTTGATTTTTCTGTGAAACTTCTGTCCACGTCTCCAGACTCGAACCAAGTACCTGTAGATCTTCCTTGTTCCTTTCCCGATCAGCCATTATCATGTCTTTGACTTCCTTGCCTGTCTCCGCGATGTCCTCCTTCATTTCCAATCGAATCTGAGTTTCTATTTCCTTCATTCTTTCCTCAGTCTCCTTTTGCTTCATCTTAAGTTTCAAATCAATTTTGTCTTCCGTTTTCTGCTGAGCTTCAATAATTTGTTTACTGATGTCCACGGTGAACTCTTCCAACCTCGTCTCCGTGTCAATCCGTAACTTGTCAATCGCGCCTCGCTGAAGTGTAATCTCTGCTGTAGCTTCTTCTAATGTGTACGATAAGTCTCCCAGCCGCTTATCTGTGCTAGTCATGTGTTCTGTCTCTGTGGATCAGCGGTAGAGTGTCGGCCTCCGGATCCCAAGATAGCGGGTTCAAACCCGGCAGAGGTAGTCGGATTTTTGAAGGGCGAAAAAAAGTCCATTCGACACTCCATGTCGTACGATGTCGGCATGTAAAAGATCTCTGGTGACACATTTGGTGTTTACCCGACAAAATTAATTAAATCTCAGCCATAGACGCCCAAGAGAGTTTCGGTTTACTCGGCCTGCCATCTAGTGGGGGCCTAGAGTAAAACGGGACGTCGAAATTGACGAGCAGACAGCCAGATAGCGTCAAATTGAAATGTCTGCACAGGGTAGCTGAGGCCATACGATTATTATTATTATTATTATTATTATTATTATTATTATTATTATTATTATTATTATTATTGTGTTCTGTCACCCGATCGGCGATTTCCTCAACAGAATCTCTAATCTTTTCCATTTGCGTCTGTGTTTTAAGTTCTACTGTCTCTAGCTGTTTCTCTAATTTTCCCATGCCTTCTAAACAGCATGTACGAACGAAGTCAATTTTCCCCTGTAACTCATTGGTCGCCACCTTAAGTTGCTCCTCAGTTTTCTCCGCCGCCTGTGTTAATTGTTCCTCAGTCCTATCTGCAGCTTGTTTAAATTGTTCGTCAGTCCTATCTGCAGCTTATTTAAATTGTTCCCTAGTTTCTTCCATTGACCTATCCGCCGCTTGTTTAAATTGCTCCTCCAACTTACTCGAAAGTTCCTTCATACGCTCCTGCTCCCTTCTGTCCATCTCCGCCATACGCTCCTGTTCCCTCATCTCAGCCTGCTCTGCCCACTTGTCCATCTCCTCTAACAACTCCTTCATCGTCAACGCCATACCAAATACGTATTCGAGAAAACGCAGGGATGCTCGCCACTACCTAGTATCCTATACCGTATCTTGTGTACTCCATACGAAAACCATTTACTTTACTGAGAAGCTTCTATGATTTACGTTAATCATATATCAAGAAAACATGGCCTCAAAATTCGCCATATAGAAGCTTCCTATGATTTGGGATATTTATCTTCTCCCGCGCATAACAAACAAACGCGTTATCATAACTTTAAAAAGAAATTACAAATATTGTGGCCCCAAATTCTTTTAATCCAAACATTAATTTTCCTGTCTTTTGGGCTCTACTCTAAGTACTAGACAACAGTACTGGACCATATTTACGATAAATACCTCCGACTCCAGACTAATATTCCAGCATAGGTCTACCAGTCAAGAATCATCACCATTCATTGTAAATATCACCACCATTTTCTTAAGACTGAGGCGCTCTTAAGTTCCTAGCCTTACTCTAAATCAAATAAAATTATTACTGGCAATTGAAATTTGATCTGCACACAAATTCCAGGCTATGTCAAGATCAACACATGTCTGAAGGACACGTCATCGACCACTTTACCTCATTAGAGAAATCTTTTTATAGTTCTCTGACTCAAATAGAGTTCCTTTATTACTACAGCACGCCTTATTTATCGGCTATGTGTTCCTCATTCTTCCTAACATAATTTAAATCAAACTTTTTGCCGATGTCCCTAACGTAATGCATTTAGATTTTACTCTGTTTCCTAAACACACGATTTCCGATGAAATCTTACCCTTTCATGTCCACCTACTATCATTCGTAGTACTGAACATGGGACTCTAGACTCAAGTTGTCTGAACGTTAGGTTGCCAGATTCCTAAGTTGCGCCTATGGTTCGAAATTACCTATCTACCTCTCTTAAATTCAATCATTATCTGGATACCAATTATTGGTCTCTTCCAGCTTTCGAACCATGATCCTAATCCTATCTAGCCTTCGGAATAGCTTGTCAAATCACATTCACTCTCGTAAATCTCAATTTGACCTGCCCAAGTTTGTAAGAACAACCTAGACATCATTGGGTAATACAAAAATACTCCCAGCGGGATACGAACATACACCAAAGTGTCTATTTGCCCTTAGTTGCGGCGCCACATATATATGTACCGTACCCAGGGGTAAATACCCTCTAGGACGATGCCTCCATTCCTGTATGAACATCCGACTAACTCAGGGTTGGGCAGAGTGTGGGTTGGTTGTCGATTGGGTCAGGATAAAAAGTCGAAGTTCTACTCTAAAATAGCAATCAATGACAGGAAATGGAGGTATAACACGAATGAGAAACAATCGTAAGGGGTAAGATGGATTTATTAATAAATATCCCCGATCAAATCACACGAAAATAAATTAAATCAACAAAAATAATAATTTGTAAAAAAATAAACTCAAAGTATAGAAATAAGTTGAAATCAGAAACGTTAATTGAATAATTGTACAAATTTGACATAAAAAACAAGTTCAACAAAGGACATTTATATAAATCAAGACTGAATTTCTTCTTATAGTCCAATGTTTATGTTGTATGGCAACAAGTGTACGCAAACACTGCCATGTGGTATTTCCGTATGGAGTTTCACACTATCGCATCCCAACGATACGGTTTCAAAGTTAAGTTACTCCCGAGAGTCATCAAACTATTTCCGTAAAATAAAAGTTACATTATAAGAAAAATGACGACGGAAAGAAAAATAATTAAGACGCACCGGACGCTATGTAAGTTATGCAAAATACTAGGGGCAAATCCTACACTATATTTACAGCAATTCAAATAATCAAACTAAACATATATATACATCGGATATCGAGTAAAGTCTTAAATGCTACACTGCTTCTAATGTGAATCCCGGTTCACTACAAAAGATCTAGACAGAACTAGATAAACCAGCAATACTTCAGCACTC
The DNA here is from genome assembly GCF_040414725.1 of Anabrus simplex. NCBI lineage: Eukaryota > Metazoa > Arthropoda > Insecta > Orthoptera > Tettigoniidae > Anabrus > Anabrus simplex. Next base: position 522,579,185 of record NC_090267.1, on the reverse strand, counting down.
GGGCTGTTCCCTTTAAAAACAACGAGACAAGGTATACAATCATAAATAATAATGTAAAACCATCCTGTAAGGGAAACACATATAAATAATCCTTGATATCATGAAGAAAGCAATGGGCAACATTGCCTCCTTCTGCTGCGTTTGAGCGCTCAACAGCGCGGTCATCCGTCATGTACTTCCGGGTAGATTACGAGCTGTAAAGAAATGTTGAACTCCACTATGCTAAAGATTGGATTTTGTCTTCCGAGGCCGCCACAAGGAAATACTGTCTCTTTCACACATGCCGATAACACAGGCCAGGAATCAGCTTGCCATGAGATAACGCCCATCATCGGCTACACGGAAACTCACGTATATTTATTCCTTCTTGGCATGCTTGGGCCATTTAACAACATCAGACTCAATAGTCTGGAATTAACACTGTCCATTCTGATCACAATATACACTCGGAAGACACTAGGCAGGCACACACATCTGCACAATACTCTTTATCTTGTCAGGCATACCATCAGCCTGCACCAATCCATTATAATTCAGCTTGCAATTATTATCTCATTATTCCTCATGAATCCCACTGGCCTTTCCACATAATGAGACGCAGTTCGAGTCCTTGGCAGACCATCCGGCAAACAGAATCCAACTTAACTTCAAAGATCTTATTTTAACAACGACGTTCTGCAGCTCCTTCTGGCAGCTTCTGTAAAAACATGCATCATGCAAAATAGCTATACCTGTCTCTCTGAATAACCAAAATAAAATGAATTGATACGTGTTTGACGTAATATAAAAATGAACTTGTCGATCTAGCCCTTCTAGCATATATTTAAGGAAAACTCGGAATATCCTACGCTAAGTACTATATTTACAACAATAACTGATCCTATCAATCCCTCATTTTCCCAAACATCTACTCATAAAGCAAAATGAAAATAAAATAAACATGCATTAATCTCGTATCCGAATCTATCATAGTAACAAAATTAAACAAACACATGCCGTCAGGCTTACTTTAAATGAAAATTAAAATTCTATCTACACTGCCCTAGTACCTTAACATAACTTACATATCATGCCGTAAAAAATACATGCGTCTTACTTTACATGACTCTCGGGAAACCAGGATAGCAGCTTACATCCCCACTGCTTTATGGGTCTACTCCACGTTAATCACAGCATTAACATGTGGAAATGCACTTCCTTCCTCTACAGGCGTATCCATCATCTTGCTGGAAAATAATTCACTGGAACACAGAAGACTATTATTGATAATCTCTTCGCTGCTTAATGCTGCGAGCCGCAATACCCTTTCTTTTACCAGATCAGCTAACACACTGATTCACATATGTATAACACACTTCACTAAAAGGGTCAAAACACAGTTTAAAAAGCAGCCCACGGTTCGGTACGGAAGTTCCACGCGAATACGCGCCCGTCGCGAAATAGTGAAACAATAGCACGTTTCCACTACACTTGTTACTCAGCGGTCACTAAACACCGTCTTTATCAATTGAAAGTAAACTCTGCCAAAATTATACTATTTCATTTACTCAAGTACAGTAAATATTGCGACTGCACAATTTACAGTATCAATGATAACCAGTTACTATTACTGGAATAATACCACGTTAATCACGATCACCAGCCACAGAGTTAATGCATCCGCACTGTGCAAATCTTTACCACGGAGATACAGAGTTGGTACATCCGTACTGCTCAAATTTTTACTACCGAATGACGCTCTCCAGAGCTAGGGTTACTGAGGAGGCTTCGGTGACGCCAATAATGTTGGGGTTCCCGGGTGTCTGAACCAACCACCAATCAGAGAGTTCGTCATGTATGATGACATAATACTTATTGTGATATATTTACAAAACACAGTTCAAACACTAGCAAATCTCTTCCACCAATTTCTATAATACATTTCCAAATATATCTGACTTCAGAAACTGTGGAAAACCGATCTCTTACAAAAACTGACTTTATCCACAGAGCACGTTGGTCATCCTGGAATTAATATTTGGCGCGGGGTAGCCTCCAGGTTTGCCAAATCCTTAAGTTCCCATTGGCTGAAATATCTTGCTTGGTCAGCATCTAATACACGTGTCGATCCTTGCCAGCGCTTGGGTACGCTATCCTATCTCACGGTCATACGGAAATATGAAGCAACATCCAGTGATCCACTGTCTTGCTCAACAAGAGGACTCTGGCCTGGTGTGTAACATCTGGTAAATTCCCAGAGCACGCTGGCCTGGTGTGTAGCATCTGGTAAACCCCCAGATTACTCTGGTCTGGTGTGTAGCATCTGGTGAAGTCCCAGAACACGCAGGGCTGGTTTGTAGCAGAGCACACTTGCCAGGTGTGCAGCATCTGGTAAAAATCTCAGCACGCTGGCCTGGTGTGTAGTATCTGGTAAATTCCCAGAACACCCTGGCCTGATGTGTAGCATCTGGTAAAGTCCCAGGGATCACTGGCCTGGTATGTAGCATCTGGTGAAGTCCCATAGAAAAAGAACAGATCAGATGTAAGGCTTTTCAGGCATTTGCTCTATTAATCAGCGTTTCGTCTTAGGTCTGACACTAGACTCATCACAGTGGGATGTGTCAGACCCTACCCACTAATGCTGGGGTGTATGCAGGTGAACTTATTTATTATTTATTTATTTATTATTTATTGGAAGGTTATATCATTCCTACCCTATGGGTATACAATGCAGCTATACAAAGTAGCTCATAGGCCGTATACAATGTATTTGCGTATAAGAAAATCGAATGTTTAGTGGTATGTATAGACATGATGAGCCGTATCCTACCGGCCCATAATAATAATTGGAATATTATTTGACCAAATATGTAAAATTTATTCATAAAAGTTACAGTCTAACATGTGAAAGCATCATATCCTAAGCATTACCAGATGCTACGCACAGCGTCAGTGTGCTCTGAGAATTTACACCAGATTTTACACAGCAGGCCACATGCTCTGGGTCTTTACCAGATGCTACACAGCAGGCCAGCATGCTCTGGGAATTTACCAGATGTTACACACCAGGCCAGCGTTCCCAGGGGCTTTTCCAGATGCTGAACACCAGACCAGCAAGCTATGGAACTTTACTGGATGCCACACACCAGGCCAGTGTGCTCTGGGTCTTTACCAGATGATACAAACCTGACCAACATGCTCTGGGAATCCACCAGATGCTACATACGAGGTCAGCGTGCTCTGGGAGTTTATCAGATGCTCCACACCAGGCCAACGTACCCTGGGATATTACCAGATGCTAAACACCAGGCCTGGGTGCTCTAGGGTTTTACCAGATGCTACTCACCAGGCCAGCTTACTCTGGGAATTTATCAGATGCTACTCACCAGGCCAATGTGCTCTGGAACTCTTCAGATGCTGCACACAAAACCAGCGTGCTCTTGGACTTTACCAGATGCTACATACCAGGCCAGGATGCTCTAGGCCAGCATACTCTGGAACATTACCAGATGCTACACACCAAGCCAGCATGCTCTGGGATTTTACCAGATGCAACAAACCAGGATAGCATTCTCTAGGAATTTAAGATGCTACACACCAGGCCAGTGGGCTCTGGGGCTTTACCAGATGCTACACACCAAGCCAGCGTACTATGGGAATTCACCAGATGCTACACACCAAGCCAGCGTGTTCTGGGATTTTACCAGATGATACACAACAAGCTAGCGAACTCTGGGACTTCATCAGATGCTACTCACCAGGCCAGAGTGCTCTGGAACTCTTCAGATGCTACACACAACACCAGCGCACTCCGGACCTTTACCAGATGCTACCCACCAGGCTAGCACACTCTGGGACTTTACCAGATGCTACACACCAGACTAGCGTGCTCTGGGACTTACCAGATGCTACACACCACGCCAGCATAATCTGGGGGTTTACCAGATGCTACACACCAGACCAGCATGTTCTGGGAATTTACCAGATGCTACACACCAGGCCAGCATAATCTGGGGGTTTACCAGATGCTACACACCAGGCCAGCATAATCTGGGGGTTTACCAGATGCTACACACCAGGCCAGTGTGTTCTGCGACTTTACCAGTTGCTACACACCAGGCCAGCGTGTTCCAGGATTTTACCAGATGCCACACACCAGACCAGCGTGTTCTGGGGCTTTACCAGATGCTACACACCAGACCAGCGTGTTCTGGGGGTTTACCAGATGCTACACACCAGGCCAGCATAATCTGGGGGTTTACCAGATGCTACACACCAGGCCAGCGTGTTCTGGGGCTTTACCAGATGCTACTCACTAGGCCAGCATGTTCCGGGGCTTTACGAGATGCTACACACACCAGGCCAGCGTGCTCTGGGACTTAACGAGATGCTACACACCAGGCCAGCATGTTCTGGGCTTTTACCAGGTACTTCACACCAGCCCAGCATGTTCTGGGAATTGACCAGATGCTACACACCAGGCCAGCATGTTCTGGGCTTTTACCAGGTACTTCACACCAGCCCAGCATGATCTGGGGCTTTACCAGATGCTACACGTCAGGCCAGTGTGCTCTGGGACGTTACCAGACGCTACGCACAAGGCCAGTGTGCTTTGCGACTTTACCAGATGCTACACACCATGCCAGCGTGCTCTGGGATTTTTACCAGTTTCTGCACACCAGGTCAGCATGCTCTGTGATTTTTACCAGATGCTGCACATCTGGCATGTATGCTCTGGGAATTTACCAGATGCTACACAGCTGGCCAGCGTGCTCTGGGACTTCACGAAATGCTACACACCAGGCCAGCGTGATCTTGGACTTTACCAGATTCTACACACCAGGACAGCGTGCTCTGGAACCTTACCCGATGCTACACACCAGACCAGTATGTTCTGGGACTTTACCAGATGCTACACACCAGGCCAGCGTACTATGGGACTTTACCAGATGCTACACACCAACCCAGCGTGCTCTGCTATATTACCAGATGACTCACGTCAAGCTAGCATTCTCTGGGACTTCACCTGATGCTGCACACCAGGCCAGTGTGCTCTGGGACTTAACCAAATGGTACACACCAGGGCAGCATGTTTTGGGACTTTACCAGATGCTACACACCCGGCTAGCGTACTCTGGGAGTTTACCAGATGCTACATACCAGGCCAGCATGCTATGGGACCATTGTAGGCAGGGGAGCCACTCCCTATGTAGGGCTGGAAATTGATGAAGGTAATTTTTGTAATTTAATAGTCTCTTTTTATCTAATTTATTGTGATATCTCTCGACACACACTTGGTAGTTTGAATTTATTGAAGAGTTGTTCCGACATTTTGAAAGCCATAGATACGAAGGTATATTTATAATATGCAGATATATTCATGTTCCTCTTCTTTGGATGATAAACACCGCAACATGTTGTAGTCTTAGGTTTCCATTCTCCTCAGAATGTAAGCACAGACTGACAGCTTGCCTATGCACAAGTCCCTGAGAACACTGCCAGAAAACAAAAGAACAGCACTACGGCGCTGACCCAAAGACACACTACATGAATCATTCAAAGTCGTGGCAATGATAGTTCAAGTGTTGAGGGCATTATGGCAGCATAAGGTTTTGAAAACGAAGTTACATTTGCCACTAGTTTTGTATGTCACTGCGGACAGTCTGAAATGAAATTGTCACGCCACAGAGGGAAGGCATTAAAATTACCATGAATGTATGAGATGTCCGATGTCCGTAGCAGACCACCACAGAGGGACAGCTATACAGAACTTGCATTCTCGTACAGTGGGATCCATCACCAATACATCGTAAGCTCTCTCCACCATCATCATAAACAAGGAAGGTGGGCACAGCGGACATTCACATTTCTTGTTGGCACCTCAATAACGTAACTTTGGATCTGCCCATTACCTGACCTCAACCTATTTAAGGATTTCCATGGTGTCGTCATTTCGCTTTGTAGCCAAGTGGTAAGCCTTCGGCTACTGCGATCTGTTCAGGGATGTTGTGATTGTCACCTGTGGTAGGAAGGCAAACTGGGTTTCGTAAAGTTATCTTGTCTAAGTTTGGACATGTAAACTATTTACCTGTTATTTTAAGAAGCTTCAAGAAAAGACTCGATCTCATGAACTTTTGAAAATTATCAGTTAGAGAATTGCTTGATATGTTGTTTTTTACCATTTTATTTTTCTGGACAGATCAAGAAATTATTTACATATTATTTGCAACTGTAAATGAACAATTGCAAGAATTATTTTTGAAGTGATCTTTGTATTTAAATTTCTTGTAGTTGTGTTTTATTGAATTTCGAAAAGGTTGTGTATCATTTAAATTAATTTCAAGAAGCTTCAAGAAAAGACATTAGTTTTTTAAATGGCTTAAAATGACATAATCAGTTGTATCTGATATTTAAAATTATCAATATTTAGGCCTATGAGGAAACTGGACTTTGAAGAAGAATTTACAATAAAAATGTAACTTGAAGAAAATCGTACATTAGGAAATGCAAGGATTTTTGTAATATGGTAAAACATGTGTAGTACATAACTTCTGGAGCAGTAGGTACTGCCACGTGGAGGCAATAGGTGATGTAATCCTAATTGCATCAGCAGTTTAGAAACTGGCCATATAAGGTCATGTATTTGGATTGGTCAGAGTAACGACCTTTCCAATTGGTGAAAACGGGAATCTAGAGAAATTCGGTTTTTCCTATTGGTTATTTCATGATCTGTCCATTTCCGGCCCTCTGGTGGCTTCATGTGTGTGATGCGTGTGGTCCGCGTCTTTTCCATCTGACCGGCCTAGAGAGCGCACGTGCTCGGGGTCTGTTCCCCCTCTGGGGACTCCAGTCTCTCTTGGTAAGTGCTATTTCTATTGCGTTTGATTTTATTTAATCCACTCTCGTGTTTCAACTGCTTCTTATTTAACGTAACTTTCCATGATTTAAATTAGGCATGTCAGAATTTCCTCTAGATTACATGTGCTTATCACCTGTTGAGTCTAATTTAGGGCCTCAGTCACAAGAATTCCTAAGTTAGTCACTGAAGTAGAGTAGGATATGGTTTTATTGTTTAAAATTATTGGGGAGATGTCCTGTTGCTTGAGGGAATATAGGTTTTTAGTGGTACCGATAATAACAACTTGAGTCTTATTTGGGTTCATTAATAAACTGTTTTTATTTGCATAGTCACTAAGATGTTGAAAGTCGGAATTTATTTTAGTAATTGCAGTATCAATATCACTCAGTTTTGAATGATAGTAAATCTGCACATCACCCGTGTACACTTGCAATTTGCAGAATTTAAGACCCTTTGATATATCATTAATTTGTATGATAAATAGCAGTGGTCCGAGAACCGACCCCTGAGGGACACCGAGGGTTTTACTTTGCCATCCTGAACTCATATTTCCAACTGTCACACATTGCCAGCGATTTCCAAGGTAAGATGGAAAGAAACGAAGTGATACACTTTTAAAATTTAGCTCTCGAAGTTTCTGCAGTAGTAACTGAGGATCGACAGTGTCGAAGGCACTACTGAGATCTAATGATGTCAGTACAGTCACTTCCCATTGGTCCATTACACGTCTGATATCATCTGTCACTCGCAGTAAAGCTGTCACAGTGCTATGTTCTTTCCTGAAGTCGGATTAAAAGGGTGTCGTGACACAGGCTTTGCCACGACGAGAATGATAAATAATCAGATTGACTTCCTCCGAGCGGTAATGAGGGATTGTTCAATGGGCCTGGGAGATTTGCTACGTGTGAAAAGACGAAGTCCTCTGTTTCCCAAAACCTTCCTTTAATAGCAGACTGATGAGTATGTATAATTATATACAGTATTTACAATCTCCTTCCTAACTTCAAATGACGCTGACTTAGAAGACTTGGCGTGGTCGAAGTACTGAAGTGAATACTCTAAGTCCACACTTGGACCTTATTATTATTATCGGTGACCTGACTGACAGGGCTTCCGCCCGCACTTCTAGTCGACTTGTTCCAAAAAGCCTCGATCAGGGTGTGTACCCCTGTTTTATACCTTCACTAACTTTCGCCTCCCTTCGAGAAGGCCATCGAAGTTTCCATCCTATGGAGAATGTCCTCAGACACACGAAAACGGAATTGCCTCTTCCGTTCACTCGCTACCCACCTTTTCTGAAGATATACTACGCACCTTTAGCAGGGTGCAGCTTATGATTCACCTACTTCGACCAAGCCTTACTTCTAATTACACAACTTGTGGCTCACAGCTTTTGGTGTGCCTTCAACTCTTAAATCTTGTATGATTCTTAATTTACTTATATCAGCATTATAATTATGATTCCTTGGCCTTGTTGCCATTACATAGTCATTACTATTAACTTATAATTTCCCTTATAATATTAACGTATATCTCAGCGACACCATTCCTCCTACGTCCCGGTCATGGGTTCGATCCTCGGAAGAATGAGTCCTGAGCTCCAATCTGGGGCTGACACGACACCTCCCCCCTTTGGGGAAAAATGAATGCAATACCTCTGCATTCATTTTTTACTCTTACTCTTACATTCTGTTAGAGTCTCCATGCTCTTGTTCGTGGGTGCGCTGTGCCAAGTTATCTCTGATACTTGCTCTACCTGTAGTAGGGCGTTCGTGTAACTCTAATCCCGACAGCGATCCTGAGTGGCTGAGGGCCCTTTCAGCCAGTCGAGGATGCTGAAAATGGACAGTAATGTCCTCATCAGAGATCTTAGCTCTGTGGTCATTAGCGATCACATTCTGAAAAATACATAAGTTGGGACAGCGCTCTCTACTATCTTCTATGCATTTACTTAAAGGTCTACACCTTCTACAGCAACCACAACAGTAACAACAACAGCAACAGACTATTATAAGTACTGCAAACAAAATAATACCAGTTACAATTTGATATACACTTGTATACTGTTGGGTCATTTGCATTTTAAATTCCCTTTCTTTCTGCATTACCAGTGCTTCTACATCTTCAGTCTTATGACTGGCCAACCTTAGGTCGCTTATATGATTCAGTAAGCTTCCTACTGTAACCCTATTTAATTCTGGTACATCCTCTAATTTGATCTCACTGTCTAATTGTTCACAACAATCATATATTAACATTACTTCTGGCACTAAGTCTTTCCTTGTTGTCGTATTCACTGAACCTGCACTCTGAATTTTACTTGTGGGACTGTAAACTGTACACAAGTCTGTGAATTGTATTATTCCCACACCATTTAAACTTATATCACTGGTAATATCCTGACAAACACTGGTGACCTTAGTTTCATGAGGCGATACAAAAATATACATGTTATCATCAATAGGTATCCATAAGAGTTCATAAATCGACATCACACTTTTCTTGCAGTCTTCTGGAATAAAGCTAACACCAGTTAACAACTTGACAATACAACTACCCTTTGACATTACATTATTAATAGGAAAAATTGCCTTGCATAATCTCTGTCCATTGTCAGTCCACTTGCATTGTTTCACTTGTTCATCATTTAATTCTACATATGTCTGTCTTTCTTGATCAACTAATACATACTGTTTTTCATTAGATATATACACAAAATGGTTTGGATTACTCTTCTTGGGAGAGGGGAAAGGTATACAATGGTACAAATTGTACTTTATTTTGTTAGTAAGAGGGGTGCGTAAAATATACACCAAGGTATCTCGAGTTATATATACACTCACTGATGATATTTTTAGAATCAAGTACCCATAAGTGACTTGCAAATCATATGGCAGATCATAACCCTTAGGGAAATCTCTTTGGGCCTTCTTATATGCCCTTACTAGATCATCGGGGCTTAACACTTGGACACTCACCGTGCCTGTCTGAGAACTTACAATACTATCTAATAAGATCTGATAATGCCCGTGCAATTGCATCAGAAATCCTTGCAATTCAATTAAGTGTTTATTTAATGATATTTGCATTTCTGATTGTCTAAAAGCCTCATTTATACCCGTTGTTTCATTCTGAATGAAACTCTTAAGTTGCTCAAAACTTTCACTTAGCTTGAGTTCATTTGCTGTGATGTCATACAGAGTATTATTGACAGATTGCAAAGTTGACTTTACAACTAACATTTGACTTTTTGCTACTTGTATCATGGACAATTGTTCCTGTTCTAGTTCCTTAATTTTGCCTTCGTAATACATTGCATCACTGTCATCGAGCGTACCGAATAACGTCTTTGCGATGGTACCAATTGCATTTATTAACCCGCGCTTGCTTCGTTTCCCGTTGCCTTCCGGTGTTTCGATCCTAGTAATTTTCCTAATTAAATCTTTAATCCCTTGAATCCTTTGAAATTGTTGCTCTACTAACATTATCTCATGTTCGCACTTAATATGTGCTTCCTTTTCTATCTGAATACAGAGGGTTTTAGTCTTCTGTAAACTTCTACGGGCTATCACAAATAGATCTGCCAAACGTGTAAGGTTAATATAAGTAACCAGTTTCCATTCTACAGTGTATAATTGTACCTCTCCTTGATAATCAAAATAGATTCCGGGTGTATTCTCGTACCGTTTCATCTTGAAATCCAATTGACTGGTGGGTATGGACACCCCTAGCAACATAACTGCGACGACCAGCATTCTCCAGGTCGTGCGGTCTGTCATCCCTTTCATCCTGCCTGGTTCGTTCACCTCCCTGCAAGGTAAACACGACTTTCACTTTCTTGTCACTCTCCCTTACACACTATACTGTTAGGTGTTGTGGAACCTACCCTCAACTGTTTATCTGTACCTGAATACACACTTAATGTGACTGACTGTCTTACTATAACGTTTGTCTTCTCATAATTATGCTCTGTACTAGTCTACTAGTATACTCGTGAGCAATTTAAATAAATCTACGAATTCTTTTTCGTAACTGATATCTCTGTAAAACTTCACTCTTGGGCAGCTCTAACAAAATTTTAGAGCCATCATTAGCCCATTCAAAAATTCTCTCCCTGTTTGACGTACCTGCGTCACTTCTCCTTATTCTTACGGACAGATGATAGACATCATTGGCAATTCAGAATTTGAATAGCGTCTGTTAAAGACTGCAGAGGATTTACCTCCAGGAATGGTTACAGAAGTTAAAGTTAAATACAGGTATGAATCTACCGAAGTGATCTTTATGGGATTGTACTCCGTACCCTTGGAGTCACATCTCACGGGATGGTTCTCAACGTGGTGAGAAAATTCCCTTCAGTGGATTCTGTTCCCACGAGAATCACACTGTTGTGGAAAATCACCGGCCTAATGGTGATATTTCCCAGGCAGGACCCGCCTTACTGGGTTCCATGCCTCACTCAGGACGCCCGTATTCGTGCATAAAGGACTAAATACAAGGCCATTCCCTAAGTGGAACCTTTAGTCGCCTCCTACGACAGACAGGTTCGAGTCGTGGTGTTATTCTGGCTGTGTAACTGTATGGGAAGAAGAGTACCAAAGTGTAGAGTGTTGTTTGCGTAAATCCCCGACACCACACGGGGTTATCCTCATGATAACGACCTTCAATTAGATATCATATGGATTACGTAAAACATTTATCTGTGAAATTTTTCTGTACCATGAATGAATTTCGTTTCAGTGGAACTAAGCTTGGCTTCACGCCCTTTCTGATTTTAATAATTACAAGCAGATCTCATTTATTTTACATACGACGCTACCTAATTTACTCATTTAATTTCTAGTGATAGTAAGTGAAGGCTTTTCAGAACGTGCATATAGCAAGTGTAGATAATTTTAATCCTCATTATGAACTCGAATTCTCTCCATATTCAGTTTGAACCCTGCGGTTCATTTTTGACGAGTTGATATCTGGACATACAGTCTCGTCACCTGTAGTCTTTCTGACGGGTACTTAGGACGTACTCACCATGGTACTCCCGTACCAAAATTCCTAGGTTCCTCTCTTACATAGGTTAAAATTTCTAGTACTTTCCTGATTTCGACGCGACCTGACAGAGTATTTCAACTAACTCTATCAGCGGTACACGATAATCCACAATGCCGTTGGAGTGAGGGAAGTGTAACTCACTGCGACCTAAATAGGAACCATTACCTTACATTCTTCTCTAATTAATGTACATTTTTAATCTATTCTGGTGCACGATAATTTGTCTACCACGCTTGTTTACCTGTAACGTGCAATTCACTCCCGATACCTTAGTAATCTTATAAGGACCTTGATACGGTGGAGAAAGTTTCTTTGAACGTCCCCTTCGTAGGGCATCGTTACGTAACAACACGAGATCTCCTACTTTGAATGAAACTTCATTCTTAGCCTTATCATAGTATTCCTTATCTCGTTCTTTGGTTTTAATTAACGTCTTTCTAGCTATTTCATGGCTCTCTTGCAGTTGTCTGGTTAACTGCTCCAAGACATTCTGGCATTCATTATAATTTGGCTCTGGTTTCCTTTGAAGAACACCAGGGATATTTGCCTTTCGCCCAAATATTAACTCAAATGGTGTATAACCTGTGCTAGTGTGCTTGGTCGTATTATACACAAACATTGCCATAGGAAGATAACTATCCCAGTCATCTTGTGAACTGCATACATAATGTCTTAAATATTCTGCTAGCACCCTATGAGAGCGTTCCAAACTTCCGTTAGATTGCGGTCGAAATGCCGCTGTATGGACTTTCTTGATTCGCAATATTCTACATAGCTTCTTAAAAACATCTGACATGAAATTTGCACCTTGATCTGTCAGTATAATATTTGGTATACCGAATATACTAATTACTCTATTAATCAGAGTTCGTGCTATGGTTTCTGCACTTTGGTCCGGCATAGCACTCGCAATTAAATACTTAGACAGCTGGTCTTGACAGGTGAGTATGTACCTGTTTCCTGCTTCCGTTACATTTAAAGGTCCTACCACATCTAGTGCTATTTTCTCAAAGACTGCCCTCGGAGTATCTGTGATCTCCATTTTTGCCCTTACTTCAGGCCCGGTAATCTTATTCTTTTGACACGATGGGCATGAGCGTATATACCTTTCCACATCCTTTTGCATCCCTTCCCATTGATAGTGGTCCTTTATCCTGGCATACGTTCTGGATATGCCCTGATGGCCTGATACTAATGACTCATGACATTCCTTAATAATCTCTAATTTATCTTGTTCTGTTAGCTCCGGGCTAGTGTTCCTAGCCTCTTCGGTTACATCCTCCCTATCACTACTACCTTCTTCACTTCCACTCTCAGGCTCTGTCACCTCTGCCGTGGCGTCCTCGGATTCAGAGCTGAGTCTCCGTGGTTGCACATTTTTATCTGAGCTAACAGGTGCTCCTAAGGGGTCATTAGCCTCACACTCTTCATTACTAGTCTCTTGGTTATTATTACTAGATTTAACTACTCGCACTTTTTGATCAGGCTCTTCGTTCCTAACTGGAATTCTACTTAAGGCATCTGCGTTGCAGTTACGCTTGCCTTCCTTGTACACTATCTCAAAGTCGTACTCTGCTAATTTCAATCGGAATTTAATTAATCTAGAAGATGGGTCTTGGACATTAAATACCCATTTCAAAGGCTTATGATCTGTTACTACCGTAAAATGCCTGCCGAACAAATACGGCCTAAAGTACTTCACACTCCAAACAATTGCTAGTAATTCTTTCTCCGTCACAGAATAATTCTTTTCGGCCTTATTTAAAGTCCTGCTAGCGTAAGCTATCGGCAAATCCTTACCTATCTGTCCTTGTGACAGCACTGCTCCTAAGGCCTCATTACTAGCGTCTGTGGTCAATATGAAAGGTTTCTCAAAGTCTGGGTACTGCAATATTGGTTTCTCTGTTAACTTTTTCTTTAAGATCTGGAATGCCTGCTCTTGCTTATCCGTCCATCCGTACGGTACTTCCTTCTTAAGCAGCTCGTACAGTGGTTTTGCTATCTTACTATAGTTCGGAATAAACCTACGATAATAGCCTGACAAGCCTAGAAATCCTTTCAGCTGTTTCGTAGTGGTAGGCTGAGGATATTCTCTTACTGCTTGAACCTTTCGATCATCAGGTTGAACACCGTCCTTAGTAATTACATGTCCTAAGAAAGCTACCTCCGTTCTTAGAAATTCGCACTTATCTGGACCTAATTTAAGATTCACCTCTCTTAATCTCTGAAAAACATCACGTAATCTCTGATTGTGGTCCTCTACAGAGCTAGCATACACAATCAAATCATCCATATACGCCAAACATTTAATGCCTTCTAAGCCTGCTAGTGCTGTTTTCATCAAACGCGTAAAAGTTGCTGGCGCGTCTCGAAGTCCCATAGCTAATCTCTTGTATTCATAGTGCCTTCCTAAGGCAGAAAATGCTGTCTTTTCTCTGTCCTCAGGCTTCAGCAATACCTGATGGTATCCACTGGCCAGATCCATAGTGGAAAAATACTTCGCTTTTCCTAGGGCATCTAATATTTCAGAAATTAATGGAATAGGATACGTAGTTCCTATGGTGACGTCGTTCAAAAGTCTGTAGTCCACTACGACCCTCCACTTCTGCTTACCAGAAGCATCTAATTTCTTTGGGACTAAAAGGATGGGACTAGACCATGGGGAAGTCGAAGGAGTAATAATATCATCCTGTAACATCTGATTTATCTGACGACCTATCTCTTCTTTCTGAGCCTCGGGTAACCTATATTGCCTCACATGAATTGGAGGTTGATCTACGCGTGTGGGGATAGCATGTTGAAGTATATTCGTATGCGTTAATTTATCCCCTTCTAAGTGAAAAATATCCTGATAAGCCGTGCAGATAGCGTAAATTTTCTCCCTGTCTTGGGGAGCTAAGTGATCTACTCTAAGCAGCTCCCGTATTCGCTGCGTTCGAGATTTACCTTCCTGATTATGATTATTATTATCATTCCTCTGCGCGATCGGCCTCTTGGCCTGACTATCGCCCTTTACAGCTATGGTTTCTTCAACCTTGTGTACCTCCGCTGTATTTTCGCTTTCTACATCCAGTAACTTAACTACTGGGCTTTTTAATCGCCACTCCCTGTCAGTAGTGTTCAACATACTAACGAGTGCGACATAATCCTTGGCTTTCGTTAAACACTCAGCTAGGTATACACCTGGCTTTACTTCCTGCCGCTCTATCAAGCCTTCGGCTGACGGTTTGTCTACTTCTATGGCTACGATTTTCTCCACTCTTGGTTCGAGCACCACCCACATATCCTCTTTCGCCCCTAGTGGGTATCTTTTTCCTGCTATCACAGCATAGCCTTCCTTATAATTTAAGACGCTGTCTCTTAACACGTCCTTTCCAATTATACCGTCTTGTTTCAAATTAAAGTCGTTGTCCACTACATGGAAGTCTGGACATCTACCACCAACGGGAATTCGAACTTTTCCTTTGGTTTGCTTCGAACCTTTCGTTATGCCTCTTAACTTCAGAATTTCCTTGCGGTTAACCCAAGCACCGTAAGGAACACTACCTTCCTTAATAAGAGAGACATCACTTCCTGTGTCGATTAAAAATCTTAAGGCATCCTTACGCCCGGTTACCGTTATTAATACGGTACCCTCTTCATGCTGTCCGACCTTACTGGGACTGATGGTCTTATGGGAGATCTCGAGCGTCCCTGACTTGTCTCCCTTATCTAGTTTAAAGCCTCTCTCTCGGTTTTAAACCAGCATTCTTTAGCTGAATGCGACCATCGCCTACAAATTCTACATCGCGTCTTTTCGCGTGTCCTATCACGGGAATTATTATTATTATTATTACCGTTACAACTCTGAACATTCCTAGTCTGTCTTCTAGGCAAGAACTCTGTTCTACCTTTGGGCTCGCTATCGCATCTGGTGCGACACTGCCACTGTAGGTGGCCAACCTTGCCGCAAGCGTAACAACGCCTGAATTCCGGCTTCGAATTTCTACGTGGGCACTCTGCCTTTTTGTGCCCTCTTTCATTACACTTAAAGCATTTCGGTCCCACCTTATTCGCGCTCTGTTGGTAACCAGAGGTGCGCACTATGTTCACCTCGTTACCGGTCTTACCGGTCTCTCTATTTCTGTTTTGGTTAGCTAATTTCTTTCTACACTGCCGTGCCCAATGGCCTGGCTTTCCGCAATAATTACATTTTATCTCTCCTGCGGCGTTTCTTCGAGGAGTAAGGGATTCCTTTGTCTTAGAACTCTGATTCTTCTGCTTACAATCTCTAGCTATATGTCCCTCCTTATTACAATTAAAGCATATTAGCAGCACCTTGTTATAATGGGGAGATTTACTAGGTTTTTGCGCCCCTTGCGTGGCCTTGCCTTGCCACCGACCCTTCGTGTAGCTTACCGGCTGGGTGTGCGCGCCTTCTTTTCTAGAAGCCGTACTATTCCTGAGGAGTGCCTCTCTCTCCTTCTGGGAATTAATCATGGCTTCTTCTTGTCTAGCAATAGCTACAGCCGCCTCAAAAGTTTGAGGGCTACGATCCTGTAGCTTACCCTGTATTCGCGCTGTATGAATCCCCTGAGTGAAAGCCGCTATCGCGATTTTCACTAGCATTCTGCGCTGCCCTGTACGATATTCTATTGGTTCATTCTCCAGGATAGCGTTTCGAAACATCAACGCCATTTCTTCAATTCTATGGGCCCACTCGGCCACGGTTTCTTTCGGTCCCTGGCTTTTTTGGAACAATTGACACAAATACAAGTCAAAAGTGCCCTGCTTTCCATAATATTCCCAGAGAGCTTCCTTAGCTCTTTCCCAGTTGATTATATCACCTCTAGATAAGAACTTTTCGCGAGCAGAACCTGTAATCTTTGTCAAAATATATTTAAAGAATAACGGTTGGTCCCTATCCTTGATCATACTCTGTGCGGCATCTACATTAGCAATAAACTCACGTAATTGCTCTGGTTTAGCACCACTAAATTCATGACCTATTAACCGATATCCCTCAGTAACTGACACGTATAAATGTCCATCCTGTGCATCCCCAGCACTATCATAGTCAGAAACATTATCTGGCACATCATTGGGTACATTGGAATCTGCCATATTTACAACACTTGTGGGTACTTACCACTGCACGAATATCTGCTGTCTTCTCTCGGTGTCTCGGCGTTGAGCTCCTCCAGGTGCCTCCTGCTGCTCTCCTGTCCTGATGTCCGCTTCCTTCTGCGTAGGCTGGAACGGTAGGCCTCTCGTCTGCTGCTCTGGACCGGATCTGCGAATCTTCTTGCTTGAGCTAGCCTCTTCTGCGTGGCTCTTAAAAATCTGTCTCTTCACTGAGGCGGAATCGAACCCAGTACCCCGCAGCTGCACACCAGTTTTGTTTTTCCTGTCGTGACACAGGCTTTGCCACGACGAGAATGATAAATAATCAGATTGACTTCCTCCGAGCGGTAATGAGGGATTGTTCAATGGGCCTGGGAGATTTGCTACGTGTGAAAAGACGAAGTCCTCTGTTTCCCAAAACCTTCCTTTAATAGCAGACTGATGAGTATGTATAATTATATACAGTATTTACAATCTCCTTCCTAACTTCAAATGACGCTGACTTAGAAGACTTGGCGTGGTCGAAGTACTGAAGTGAATACTCTAAGTCCACACTTGGACCTTATTATTATTATTATCGGTGACCTGACTGACAGGGCTTCCGCCCGCACTTCTAGTCGACTTGTTCCAAAAAGCCTCGATCAGGGTGTGTACCCCTGTTTTATACCTTCACTAACTTTCGCCTCCCTTCGAGAAGGCCATCGAAGTTTCCATCCTATGGAGAATGTCCTCAGACACACGAAAACGGAATTGCCTCTTCCGTTCACTCGCTACCCACCTTTTCTGAAGATATACTACGCACCTTTAGCAGGGTGCAGCTTATGATTCACCTACTTCGACCAAGCCTTACTTCTAATTACACAACTTGTGGCTCACAGCTTTTGGTGTGCCTTCAACTCTTAAATCTTGTATGATTCTTAATTTACTTATATCAGCATTATAATTATGATTCCTTGGCCTTGTTGCCATTACATAGTCATTACTATTAACTTATAATTTCCCTTATAATATTAACGTATATCTCAGCGACACCATTCCTCCTACGTCCCGGTCATGGGTTCGATCCTCGGAAGAATGAGTCCTGAGCTCCAATCTGGGGCTGACACGACAAGGGATTAAGGAGGGAATGCTTGGTAAGGTATTCAGTAACTTGTGTATGAACTAGACGTTCAAGCACCTCGGATAAGGGTGGTAGGATGGATACTGGACCATAATCTGAAGGAGAATCTAACTTGGAGCTCTTCGGGATGGGTCTAATTAGTGCATCTTTCCAAATATCTGGGAAAACTCCGTTTGTCAGACAGTAGTTAAATATATGAGTTAGTATTGGCAGAACAGCTCCTAAGATATCCTTAATAAGCGATATAGGAATGTCATCATTACCTGTGGCGTTAGATGTAATAGACAAAGAAAATTGCTCATATACAGACTGCTGTTGTAACAAGGGTAGAGGCCATTCTTGGCCGTGCGAATTGATCATTTAAAACCTGTAGCGATATGCTTGGTACATGTTGCTCTAACGTGCGTAATTTACTCCATTTTTGTCTCGGGCTGTTATTGTTCATCAGTTCCCGAAAGTATTTATATTTAGAATTCCTAATTAACTGCTTGGTTCTGTTTCTAAGAATCTTGTATCGCTCGAAATCATCTGTGTCATGCGTCTGTCTGTATTGTCTGTACAGTTTGTCATGACTGGCCACAGCAGATCTTATCTCCACGCGGAAGAATGGCGGGTGATTCTTACCTGTTTCTTTGGCGTGTGCTTGTCAAATATTTCCAGTACCAGTGAATTGAATTTGTCTAATGTTTTGAAAATTACGTATACTATCCCAAGGCAAGTTATAAGCTTTATGGCGTAGTTTATTCCGGTCCATATGTCATAAGTCTCATATTGTAATATAGCGTGGTTTGTACTTAGGTAATAGACAAGAAAAATGTCCCACTGATCAATACATTTATTGTGAATGAATTATTGCACTAGTACCGGTTTCGGCCTATCTTGGTCATCATCAGCTAGCACACAAATTTACAGTCATTAGACAAAATTACAAAGATGTTACGTAAGAGCATCCGGATTAGACATTGAATCCAATCAATACGGAATATGAAACTTATAAATAATTGTACTTAGGTATTCGTGTAGTATAACACACGTACAATAGGTCATGTGAAGAGATGCCAGGAGCAGGGATCTGTCTGTGCTTAATTACTTTTTGAGGTTGCTTTGTCACAAGAAGATCAATTAAGGTATGACTTGTGCGGTCAGAGTAATGAACGTGATTAGTAGTGCTGAGGGGTAAAATTGTCATGTTTACAGCGAGAAATAAATTCAGTAGATTGTTCGCGTCACTAATCTGCTTCAAAAGGTCAGTGTTAAAGTCGCCCATGATTATAATGTCATCGTATGCCGAGATAAGATTTGCTAATGCCTCTTCAAAATCATCAGTCTGTCTTATTTTAGGCGGCTTGTATAAGATCCCTATTATTATCTTTTTATGGCAGTCTAATTCTACAAACATAAATTCCGGTCGCAGTGTAAGTTGTGGGTCAGAAGTAGAAATTATCCTACATTTTAAGTCATTTCTGTAATAAAGTAGAAGCCTATTTTGTCAATGCGGTCATGGTGTAATATTGAGTATCTGTCAAGGTTAGCTGCCGATGACTGTATGTCTGTACGTTTACATGTGATTGAGCTCTGACTTGGAGATAGATTTCATGGCTAATGATGCCTGCAATGACAGGCGAAACATGTACCATAACTTAATATAATGACAGTGTTATAGTCCTAAAGACTTATCTAGTATTGAATAGGTGGTTTCAATAAATTAATTGTTTAACATTTAATAATGTCTGTATGCATCCAGCTTTCACTGATTCCAATTCACTGAAGAATATGACACAGAAAAGAGGCTTATCTATGAGCCTAAATACTTCAAAGAAGAATTTTATCTCGTGCCATGACTGACCTTGGTTTAAATTCTTTGCTGATTTCTCTGAAATTTTTGAGTTAACCAAGCACTTTATTACATCAACAGCATTAATTCCATTTTGAGATTTCATTTAGATACCATATTTAGGGACCTTTAGAACACTGCTCACTAATGGCATACTAACATACATTTGTCTTGTATTTGGTACCTGGCAACCAGTAAACTGTGAAGAAAGATTCTGAATAAAATAAAATATTCATGGAAATAAAACTCGAAGTGCAACCTTTGAGAATGTGATATTCTCCCTGAATTATGGCAGGAGAGGAAGATCTGGGAAGAAATATGTAGGAATGAGCTGAATACTGAGAAAATGTATAGCGAGCTTCTGTATAGAGAACAATGTTGTCAGTAAGAAATAGCTCTCATTCTGACATTCATTATCATTCAAGTAACTCTGTAGTCCTAGAACTCTGGACTGGCTAGTTAAATTCTGTAATGACATCTTACGGAACGGTAGGCTCCCATTCCTGCTCAAGAGAACAAAAATAGTTGCCATCCTGAAGCCTGGGAAAACAAGATTATCGACCCATCACACTCTTAAGCTTATGCTACAAGCCAATCGAGAGAATGGTCTACAACAGAATCTCAGCCACAGCCTTCCAACACATACCAGCCGAACAAGCTGGATTCCGACTGAACAGAAGCTGCTGTGACCAAGTACTGACACTCACCAGCCACACTGAGAATGGATTTCAGGAGAAGAAGAAAACCATTGCAGTGTTTGTGGACCTAACATCGGCATTTGACACGGTGTGGCAGCAAGGAATGGTACTGAAATTCTTAAAGATTATTCCTTGTAAAATCCTCGTGACACTTCTCAACAACATGTTATGCAATAGAGTATTTGAAGTACATATAAATGGCAATGATGGTCTACCACAAGGATCAGTTCTCGCTCCACTACTCTTTACCATCTACATGCAGATCTTCAGGCAACTGTCTCTCGGAAGTTCATATTTACAGATGACATAGCTCTGACCGCCCAGTGCAGAAACTACACTCACCAAGGATCTCCACAACTTAAACAAATATTTCAACACCTGGAGACATAAACCTAACCTGAACAAAACTGAAGTGAGCTGCTTTCATCTAGATAGTCTACCCCAAGTGGAATTCAAAGGCCAGCAAATAGAATATAATACTTGCCCAAAATACCTGGGCGTCACAACAGATCGGACACTGTCGTACAAACAACACCTCTTAAATACCGCTGCAAAGCTAAAAACGAGGAATAACATCTTGCACAAGCTCAGTGGAACTGGCTGGGGAGCAAACCCAACAGTTCTGCGAACAACAGCTCTTGCCTTGGTCTACCCAGTTGCAGAATACTGCTGCCCTGTATGGCTTAACAGTGCACATACTGCAAAAGTTGAAGTCCAGCTGAATGACACAATGAGGACAATATCAGGCACCATGAAATGGCTGCCAGTGTTATCCAACATCCATCCCCCTCACATATGAAGAGAAGCAGCTCTGCTAAAAGAATGGCAGAAATGTCGCAGTGATCCTCAATTGTCCTTACATCAGTACTGCGAACTTCAGGAACCCATCATGGAAACTTGGTGAGAAGCTCGTCAACTCACATTTTGATGCTAATCAGCCTTAAACTGTATATAGGATAATATCTTTTGTTTATTTCCACCTATTCAATACAATACAAGAAGAAAACCATCGCTGCCCTTTTTTTGTCGGTACAAAGGAACCAGATGCCATCCATTCTTGATAAAACAAGGGATTTATTCACCGAGATGTGATGTTAGCCCACCTGGTATTCTAATAAAGAAATAAATATGCTAACTGAGTTAAAGCCACTTATACTGTATATAGATTTCTGCTAAATAACTTGGCCTTCTGTAGGTCTGCCTCCAACGGTGAGGAAAGAAATTCTTCAAAAGATCGTGGAAGCTTTAAAAAGTGGTGAGACTCTCAAGACCAATTCTACAGTGCTGCGATTTGTGTGACGTCCCAGTAATGTAATGCCTGTTGTACACCATCAAATTTCTCTTTCAATTCAATGCTTCCCAACAAAAATTGTCAGATCTTGTAAAAGACTGTTCAGCATCGCTAAAGGTTTGACAAGATTTGGTGAGGTCTGATAGCATTTTGTTTTAATATGGAGTTAGGTTCTTGGACTAGCAGTGGGATTTTATATGGGGATGTGATTATCATCAACATCAATTTTGCAATGAATTTACCACTATAAAATCATTTGCAGAGGTTGTTATATTTCAATTTACTTACATTAATTGAATAGCAATGCAACAGAAATTCATATCTTACTACATGAAAATAATAATATGCAAAGATCGAACATTGCTGACAGCGTTTACTTACTACATAAAAGCTCTCCACTCTTGCAATGTTTGTACGCTGCTATTTTACTGAGGCCAGTGAATATAGGAAGAAATGCGCCTCATATATAGCAATTAATACACACAACAAAGACAAAGCCATTTTTTTTGGCTTTGATTTTGATTCCCAGCATGCCTAGCGCACGCCGTTAATACTCAAATTCCATTGGTCAATTCTGTCAAAGACTTGGCAATTATTTGATCGATTAGAACATGTTCCAATTCTAATAAATAAATAAATAAATAAATAAATAAATAAATAAATAAATAAATAAATAAATAAATAAATAAATAAATAAATAAATAAATAAATAAATAAATAAATAAATAAATAAATAAATAAATAAATAAATAAATAAATAAATAAATAAATAAATAAATAAATAAATAAATAAATAAATAAATAAATAAATAAATAAATAAATAAATAAATAAATAAATAAATAAATAAATAAATAAATAAATAAATAAATAAATAAATAAATAAATAAATAAATAAATAAATAAATAAATAAATAAATAAATAAATAAATAAATAAATAAATAAATAAATAAATAAATAAATAAATAAATAAATAAATAAATAAATAAATAAATAAATAAATAAATAAATAAATAAATAAATAAATAAATATGTGAACTGGATTAAAGCCACTTATATATATTTAACAAAGCCGAGCTTTCTGCCAAATTACATTGGCCTTTCATTCCCATCCTTACATATTCTATGGAAACCTGCACACTAATATCAAAGGATTGTAGTAGGATTCAAGCCTGTGAAATGAAATTTCTTAGAATTGCCCTCCAAAAAACATGACTTGATCTCGTGAAAAATGATGAGATCCGATCTAACCGAGGTCTAAATGAATCGATGGAGGAAAGACTAAGGTCAACTAGACTTAAATGGTTTAGGCATGTTAAAAATGAATGAATAGCACCAGGTTACCATGTGCTTATTTGGAAAAGAGAATAGCAGGTAGAAGACTAGCTGGAAGACCAAGAAGAAGATGGATGGACCATGGAGAGAAGAGGATAGAATTGGAATCTGTCATGGACAACAAAATCTTTTTGAATAGGCAACTTTGGAAGGTGCTCGTTTTCAAACACCCTACCCGGCTCGCTGGAAGGACAGGGCAGTTGAAGGTCTACCTCTCATGGGAATCACAGAAATTCTTTGAGAGAACGTGGAAGTCACGACCATACTATCGACGCACTGTGCTGTGGTGTTGGAAGGAAAGTCGACAACTTCTTGTGCACATTGTGCTATGCGATGGTGGTGTTATGCACGTATTTCTGGAGTACAGATCTCTATTCGGTAACTTGAAGCCATCTTCCCTGTTCATGTTATTTGGGCACAGCTCTGTCTGTATGGGTTCCCTTACAAGTCGAAAACGTCACTCTTTCGTCCTCCACGGAAAAATGCTATAACCCAGTCTGGGATAGCAAAACACTTCTACAGTACAGGCCAAGACATCCTCCTTGACCAGGTGAAGGTCATCGTGCCTGAAAAAGACTTCTATGCTCGACTCCAGAAATACAGGCATAACACCACCATGGCACAGTGCGACGATCTCAAGAGTCCAGTTAGTGGGGAGGCCGTGGATAGTATGGTCATGACTTCCATGTTCTTCCAAGAATTCCTACGATCACCGTGGGAGGCAAACCTTCACATGCCCTGATGAAGGCCAATGTGATTTAGCGGAAAGCTTGGCTTTGTTAAATATATATGAATGGTGTTAATCCACTATTTGTTTGTTTATTTTAATACAATGAGCCACGAAATCCTACGTTCATTAACGTTTTAATTCTCTTTCAAGACTTCCCAAGTAGTGCAAGTGATTTGACAAGTAAACTTGTGAAGTACTTGCGATCGTGTATATCGTGTTAGTATATCAACAGCAGTTATTGTCAAAAGCCTGGAAAAGTACTGCATGTTCAACTGCAAGCCCCTCAATACCATTAGCGAAAGTGAAAACAGAATATTGGTATCTTAAATGGTTCACAAATTGAGGTGGACATCTGAGCTGAATAACCCTGCATAATTTGTTAATAGCTGTACACCTACCTGGATACCTTGCAACTCTTGTTGGCAGGGACGCAGACTGGGCCAGAGATATTCTCTGCGATAATTCCCCTTCAGCGATATTATGTGTTCTTAAGTGCTGCATTATCTCAGACCTAAGACGAAATGCTGGTTAATAGAGCAAATGCCTGAAAAGCCAACATCTAATTTTTGATCAGATAACGTTGAGTTTTCGATGTCTTAAAGCACTCGCACACATTGCACAGTTCTATATCGAAGTACATCAGTAAACACAAGCACTGGCCGTGTACTTACTGCTGCACATAATTATCTTATACTGTGTCCAAATCACGGATGAAATAAAAGAAACGAACTCTCTAGTCACTGGTTGACATGTTTTAACGGAATGGAGAAAGTCAGTGCATACTCGGCACAAACGGCACACTGCTCACCGCACAGTGTACGGATAACGCTCTCGAGATCTCTCTAAATTTCTTGCAAGAAACAGTACTTGCGCCAGTGTCGAGAAATCTCAAGACCCCGCCTCAGACTGGCCGTCACTACTGGCAGGCAGACAACCCTGTGACCTTTCAACAGTCCTGGGTTTGTGTGCTTTCACTATGAGTTTGTAGTCAAACAGGATATACGACATCTGCTTGAACGAACGCTCGCATTGTCGTGGGATATCGTGAACAATTCTTCACGCAATGTGGAGTTCATGTCAGAATGATAATCGGTGGAACTATTTTCTGATTTGGAGCGAAAAAATAATTTACACTGCATTATGAATTCTGTGGGCAGACACATCTAATACAATATAGCTGCAGCTGTATGCCCATCAATTCTCACACCTTTCTTGAGAAGTTTGCAGGGATGTGTGTGTTCGTAGGAGAGTGGTACACTTACTGTTTTCTTCAAAAAGAATATTGTAGCTGCCATTTATTTCATAAAGATTGTAATTGGAGTCCATAAAGATCTTACATTATGAACAAAAAGATCCCTTACTTAATATATTAGAGAATATTTATATAGATATCGACCAATATAACAATCCCGTGCACAACTTGAATGAAATCAATGAAAAGAACAATATATTATTGGAAACCTTTGTCCCACTTATCTGTGAACAATTTATTAATAAAAATGAGTTTCACTACCGACATTCTAGAACAAGACCCGCCCTTCCTTCAACACCCTCCTCCCATCACTCAACTCGTCCCTCCCCCTTCGCCCCTCTCTCTCCATTCCCCCAGCCAACTGCATCGGCACAGATAGACAATAAGCCACACACAAGCTTAGTTGTCAATGTGACTTGAGACTGACAACGTCATTTCCGTTCGAGACGACAACTTTTATTTACAAGTAAGGTGAATGAGTTTTCTTTTCTTACATTATTTTTTACTCGTTTTTCATCCACTCATAATTCCTTTTCTCATTACAGATGTTACACACGGTCTCGCTACACTGCTTAACACAGTGTTCTCATTTTAACAGTCAGCTAGTTTTATTTGACAATCAAGAACGGCCCAACAGATGAGAGGACTTTGTACCTTGATACGTTTTTAATTCATTAATCATGATCACTATCATTTTGTTTCATCAAGATTTTTAATTTGTTTGTATTATGTAATAATTGTTCTGCTACTGAAGATGGCCTTGAGAATAGGCTGAAATATGTATAGACTTTGTTTCATCTAACAGATGAGTTGATTTGTATTGATAAGGAAGATTTTATAAATACTTTTGTAAAGGTCCTAAACACAATTGGCCCAATTTTTATACAAAGAATGATATCATTCATAATACTCAACTCTAAACTGAAATAGAAGATGAACTTAGTGTTGGAATGTTGTGGTTTTCTCATAAAAATAAAATGTCATGTATCATATCTTGTACATAGTTTTAAGGAATACAACATTGAGGTTATGTGTCGGTAACCCATATTAATTTAGTCAAGTGGTTTATCTTCAGTTGTTTTATTCTTTGAATATTTGAATTTACTTTATGTGTGGGTGAAAGTCACTTGTTGTGAACAGCTTGAAATAAATGGATAGGTGTGGTGAAGCTGGTGTTTCAGTGGTATAATTTGACTACCTAAACCGGTGTAAGCGAGTAGAATTGGAGATATTTCAACAGGTTATGGGCCCAGAGCTCCAAAGCGCCAAAACGCCGCAGTAAATTTCAGACAATATAAGTGGAAATGGAGTAACGAGAATTAACGTCAGGCGAAGCAAGTTGTGACATTATTGACGGGGAAAATGGCGACCTCGTGGACCGGTGAAGAAACACTGAATAGGAATGTGGCCATACTTACAGTGGAGAACTATTTTTCGTGGGCATTAAAGGTGAAACAAGAGCTGTTGCTGAAAGATGTATGGGAATTAGTAATAGGCTATGAGGATATGCCAGGTTGTCAGCTGTCTCAGATAGAAACGAGACGGCGAGCGCGAAACAATGTGATCACGTTAGCGGTTATTTTCAAATATGTGAGAAAAAATTTTGAAAGTGACGTTGCAGATATTGAATCAGCGAAAAAGGCATGGGAAAAACTGGACAAGTTGTGCAATAACGGAGGGCTAGTGAATGGTGCTATGACCCTGAAACAGTTAACTCATTTTGTGAAACCCAAGGACATGAGTGTGCAAGAATACTTCGCAAAAATAAATCAACTGTGGAGGAGAACGAGTAAAGCCGGATACGAGTTCACAGATCAACAAGTTGCAGGAATGATCATCGAAAATCTTACAGAGGAATATGCAGCTTGTATACCTTCCTTGGAAGCTGATTTGGCGAAACTGACCATCTCAAAGGTGAAGGCGAGACTACTCACGGAGGAAAGCAGAAGGAAACTTAAGCAAAATGGAGGAAACGCTTACGACACTGGAAAACGTGAGGAGGATGAAGCTCAAGCCATGGTTGTTCAACAGAAGCAAGATATCAAGAAAGAAGACGTGGGACGAGGAAAACAGTATAGTTGCTACAATTCTGGTAAACAGGGACATGTATCTAAATATTGTTCCAGTACCCAAAAGTGCTTCAATTGTGGTAAGTCAGGGCATTATTCAAAAGTATGTCCAAAAATGAAGAGTGAGGACTCATCGCAGGAGAGTAAATCAGTGAATGTGAGTGGAAAACTAGTAAGCTCAGAAATTATACATGTAGTAGATAAGGCAATGAGCATGGCAGTTTCTGTAGGAACTGAGAAAATTAGAGATTGGCTGTTCGATTCAGGTGTGTCCCATCATATGTGTCCAACAAAGGAGATGTTTACAGACATGTTAACAAATGTAACCGGGAATGTAGAAATAGGAGATAACAGTAAGCTGGATATTAAAGGTATAGGTAAGGTAAAAGTAAAAATGCCAACAGGATGGACAATTACATTTACAGAAGTGTTGTATGTACCAAACTTAGGTGCAAATTTAATATCAGTTGGTAAGTTAACCAGCAAAGGTTTCTGTACCGGGCGGTACACCTCTAAGCCGCGAATTCAAATATTGCGCCAGTTGAAACCTCTCTACAGGAGAAACTCTGAACTTTAAAATCTGTATTAAATCAAAGGTTTCTCGGAAGGTGTCTCTACTGTAAATTTTGAAGTGTTCTGAACTATGTCTATTTCGATTTGTATTTGTTTGCTCTGTAGCAAGAAGTGTGGACATTCTCTTCTAGATGGCACTACCTAAGAACTATAATTGTGCACCCTAGTGCGAAGTGAAGGAACTGTTTTTTTGAAGAAATTTGGTATTCATAAGTTTGTTCTTTGTTAAATTTCTTTTAGTCATTTTTTGGGTTGGCAGTATAACCCTTCTCTTTCCACCAGTTTTGAATTTTTTTTTTTTGCTAGGGGCTTTACCGACACAGATAGGTCTTATGGCGACGATGGGATAGGAAAGGCCTAGGAGTTGGAAGGAAGCGGCCGTGGCCTTAATTAAGGTACAGCCCCAGCATTTGCCTGGTGTGAAAATGGGAAACCACGGAAAACCATTTTCAGGGCTGCCGATAGTGGGATTCGAACCTACTATCTCCCGGATGCAAGCTCACAGCCGTAGTTTTGAATTTAACCAATCAGTAATTTCTGTAAGTAATTTTCCTCCAATCATAGCTTTCTTCCTCAGGTTTCCATGTGTAATTCCTAGTCTATCAATAAAGTTGAAGGGGTGTGTCTTTTTCATTCTTGAAAGGTCTCGAATTTTCCACGAGGGTATAAAAACTGCTGATTTTCTGGTCTCGGGGCCACTTCAGTAACATCTTTCGCAGTGTGTGAACATATATAGCAGGGGGCGGGAAGCGCCTCTTTCTCTTTCTCCAAGCAGCAGTTCACCTACAAGGTAATGGCCTGTTAACATCTTCATTTCTTGCTAGCTCAGCAGTTTAACTCTCGGGGAGGGTTCGAAACCTTTAATATGTAAACTACCCTTTTAAAATGTAAATTCTTCTCTGTCTATCTATAAATTATAAATCTGTAAAGCGGGGAAAGAGAGTGCTTCACCCTCTCGAACTCCCCTTCATTTTGAATTTGAGGTGACTATGTTTTCGTAACCGTTTTTCTCCTCCTTCTTAAAGTCTTAAACTTATTTGCCAACTAGTCACCTCCATAGTATGGGATTAGCCCCTGTATAACTGGCCGAGTGCCCCCTAGGTTTTAAGAAGTTTCATGTAGGAGTGCAAGCTACACTTCCTGTCAATTTGGTTTTTTGGGCCATTTAATTAACCCAGAGTTTGTTTTCTTCATGTGAAGGCCCTGTAGGTTGGGTACAAGATACCCCTGTTTCACTGTATGTGTGCCTTAAGGGCAGAAGTTTGTTGTAGCCTTTGATAGGCTTGTAAAATTGAGAGCGGGTCTGCTCTTTTCCTCTTAACATTGTAATTAGGAGCAAGTGCTCCTCGTACTTAGGGGCTTTCTGCCCTTTAGCTATTGTGGTGGTGAGCTGAGAGCTCAGAAATTAATCTTGGGGCTCGAAGCCCAAATCTTGTAACAATTGTAATTTCTTAAATTGTTTTCCTGCTACTTGGTACCTGTTACTCTGTTGTTGTTATCTGTTGATTTTGAAAAGAAAATATAACCTTTGTTAAAGTTTTAAATTAACTTTAATTTCATAAGTTGAAACCTATTCCCGCCCGCACCTTCTTTCACCTCTAACTACCACGGATAACTCCGTAACAAGTGGTAGCAGAGCATGGTTGAATGGGTCTCAATTTAGCCCCTTTTGATGGCTAAACATTGTTTTCGTTTCGAACTCTAACAATTTTCTCAGTTGCTGGAATTTTTTTTTATTTTTCTAAATATTTTCTGTCATCATGTCTGGCTCTCGCGACGTCCTCCATCCCGGTTATTTGCGCAAGGAGGAATTGATCTATGAATTAACGATCAGGAATGTTCAATCTGGAGGCATGGTTACGATAGACACCAATAAGTTAAAAGATTCCCTTGATTTGCCTATTACCATCCCGACTTTGGGAGAAAAAGAGATCGATGACGCTCTCTCCACGATCACTGATAATGCTACTGAGCTAGCATCTGTAGTTAGTTTTTTTGAAGTAAGTGATCCATCTCCTAATCAACTCAAAAGAGTACAGGCCAGATTGTACCACTTTTATAATAGGGTATGTGATCTATTGTCCTTGAAGTTAAATGACCTTCAGGGTAAGGAAGCTAGTGCTGTTGCTGAAAACCTGTCTAAAATGTCTAGTAAAGTTAGCCATTTGTTATCTGGATCTGCTATTCCAAAAACCGACCAGCCTATGGTAGTAAATATTGTAAGTGGGGAGGATCCCTCTGAGGAAGGAGGTAGTAATGCGGAGGCTACCCAATGAACATCTGCCCCATTAGAAACTGTGTCCGATCGTCGCACGTCCATTCCACCCTTCGTGTTAAATAATGCTCCTTCTGAATCTGCTTCTCCGCCACTTAGGCCCCTTCCACTACGTCCCCGGGTTTTAGCAGTTTGCCCCATCCTTTAGCAATGTTGCTCAGAGGTATTTCTAAGTTTTCTGTTAACTCTACCAGTGACGTAATTTCATTCTTAAGGTTTTTAGTTGAGTTTCAGGATCATGCCCTGGTTTTTTCTCTTTCTCCGTGTCAAATTTTGCAGATTATTTATCCCTATGCAATTGGTGTTCTCTCAGACAAGATAGTTAGGGCAATTGCTGAACAGTCATCCATAGAAGACTTCCACGCCCATCTGTTGGCAAATTTTATTCCAGCTTGAGCTAGGTCATCTCTAATTCAAAAGTACTATTATAGAGTGCAGCGACTTGATGAACACCTGGCAGACTTCATACAAGACATCAAATTCTATACTAGGGTATTTGCCCTTCATTTTCCCGAAGATCAAATCGTTCAAGCCATTGTGGAAGGAATTTCACCCCCTTACAGATCATACTTGTGTTTTGCGTCGCGTCCGCAAACTTTTGCCGAGTTAGAGGCTATGGCTGTCTCAGACGAAGGAATTAGATACGCCGATACCTTGCGTGTCGCGAAAGAACCCCCTCCATCCTCTAGTAGTTTTCGGCCTCCACCTCGCCGACCCGTCACACCCCGTAAATGTTACGCTTGCGGGTCGCCTGACCATCTTCGCAATAAATGTCCATTGATCAAATCTAGTAGGACAAATAATGGAGCAGGTTCAGCCCAAGGCTGCTTTAAATGCGGCGCGTTTTCACATATTGCCAAGAACTGCCCTAATGCTAGCAGCACCCCCTCCTGCTCAACTTCTGGTGCAACTTCCACCAAGGTCAATAATAATAAGTGACTAGTGGCATCGGCTGAGTCGGCTAACCCATCTTCCCGAGGCTCAGCCCCAAGTAAACATGTCGAAATTTCAGGGAAAACTCAGTCTTCAAATGTACCTTTTGAAGGTCCTAAAGAATGTCTTAGGATTGCGGCGGATACCCCCGCACCTGTTCCATTTCTCAAAATTGAATTGAATAATGAGCCCGTAACTGCTCTTTTAGATTCAGGCAGTGTTTGTTCAATTATTTCGGCTGAGTGGTATTCCAAATTAAAATCTATTTGTAAACTTCCTGATCTTTGCTCGTCTTCGGTTCAATATGTTTCGGCTAATTCTTCTCCATTAGAAATTTTAGGTTCCTTACAGGCCAAAATTCGTATTTCTAAATTTACTTGGAAGGTTAAACTACTGGTGGCAAAGCACTTGTCTTGCCCCATTATATTGGGAGCAGACTTCATGTCCTATACTGGTCTAGTGCTCGATCTTCAGAGCAAGTCGTGCACATTCAAATTTGCTTTGAATTGTAAAATTCCCTTATTGAAATGTAGTTCTGTGTCATGTGCATCTATTTCGCCTACCCAGGATGAGATGTTGTTAGATCTTAGACATCTACCTGAGGAACAGGCTGATAGAATTCGTAAGCTGTGTCAGTCGTTTCCAGATGTTTTCTCTGATACTCTTGGCGTTACTGACCTTATCGAATATAAGATTGAGGTTACAGATTCAATCCCTGTGAGATTTCCACCGTATAGGCTATCTCCGCCCAAAATGAAGGCTCTGAAAGAGATCATCAATCAAATGTTAAAAGATGGTATTATTCGGCCCTATAAGTCGGCGTATTAATCGCCTATTTTCCTTGTCCCGAAACCCCAAGGTGGCTTCAGGCCTGTGATTGATTACAGGGCTCTCAATCGGAAGGTGGTGTTACAATCCGTGCCCCTTCCTGACCTTCATTCTTGTTTTTCATGGTTTCGTAAAGCGAAGTTCTTCACAATCTTGGACCTCAATCAAGCGTATAATCAGATCCCTCTAGCTGAAGAATCTAAACATCTGACTGCTTTTGCCACGGATTGGAACTTGTACGAATAGAACCGCGTGTCTTTTGGGCTCCCCATGGGAGCAGCTGTACTCACTAGACTGCTAGACAGGGTCTTCTCCGACATCAAGTTTGAGTACTTGTACCACTATCTTGATGATGTCGTCGTATTTTCGGAGACCTTCGAAGAACACCTAGATCATTTGAGAGAAGTTCTCAATCGCCTTCGTAAGGCTGGATTAACTTTGAAGTTGTCCAAGGTCGCCTTCGCTAAGCCTTCCATGTCATTCCTAGGGCATATTGTCTCGCCCGATGGTGTTGCAGTCAATCACTCTAGAACACAGGGCATCCGTGATTTCAAGCCTCCCAAGGACATCAAGGGCATTGCTAGGTTCATTGGTATGGTGAATTTCTTCAGAAAATTTATTCCAAATTTCGCCAATTGAGCGGCGCCCTTGAACTTACTACGTCAAATTTGAGTGGGGACCTTCTCAACAAGCCGCTTTTGAAGATCTCAAATTAGCTCTGTGTAATGCCCCTGTTCTAGCTATGCCGGATTTCTCGAAGAAATTCATCGTCCAAACCGACGCGTTGTCGGCGGCAGTGGCTGCGGTCCTTCTTCAAGAGACCGAACTAGGGAGGCGACCCTTCGCCTATGCATCTAGGACTCTTTCGGCTCAAGAAGCCAAGTATTCCATCTATGAACTTGAGGGTTTGGCTGTCTTGTTTGCGCTAGAAAAGTTCCGCCTTTATCTGGAACATGTCAAGTTCGACTTGGAGACTGATAACCAAGCCTTAAGCTGGGTCTTAGGTAGGCCGCGTCGTACTGGTCGTATAGCCCGGTGGGCCATCCGAATTTCTGCCTTCCAATTTGACGTTAGGCATATCAGAGGTACTGAAAATGTTGTAGCAGACGGACTCAGCCGTATGTTTTCCAATGATGTAGAGACCCATGAACTGGTCGATAGTTCTTCACCTCCCGAGTCCATACGACCTGAGGTTAATGCCATTTTAACTGATGCTCCCATGTTGTTTAGGGATCTTGAGAAATATCAACGTGAAGATCCGACACTGGCCCCTATCATGGAAACCCTTTCTTCTGGGGAACATCATGTCCCTTATGTGCTGAGGAATGGTGTTTTATGTTGCCCGTCGAGGCATGATAAGAAGATGGAGGTGGTGGTTCCAGCCGTTCTTGTGCCCACGATCTTCAAGTACTATCATAAGACCCCATTAGGGGGGCATTTAGGTATCTTCAAAACCCGTGAAAAGATCCGGGAGTTGTTTATTTGGAAAGGTATGGACGGTGAAATTCGTGAACTAGTTAAAGCTTGTAAATCTTGCTTGCTTAGTAAACCCACCATGTCCACCAAGGTAGGCCTATTGTCTTCTCATCAAGCATCGCGCCCAATGGAACGTCTGTATATCGACTACGTCAGACCCTTCCCCCAGTCAAAGGGGAATGCCAACAAGTTCATCCTTGTGTGTGTAGATGGCTTTACTAGATTCTCATGGTTGTTTCCGACTAAGCTGGCTACCGCTCAGTCCACCATTTCCTGTTTAAATTCTATCTTTGCTTCTTTTGGTCCGTGTCAATATATTGTGTCCGACAATGCGAAAGCTTTCACATCCAATCTCTTTCGTAAATTTTGTTTTGATCTATCTATCTCTCATGTAACAACTTCTGCTTACTATCCTCAACCATCTCTGGCTGAACGGGTCAATCGTAATCTGAGGTCGGCGCTGATTGCATATCATCATGAAGATCATTCTAGGTGGGACACGTCCCTGCATTGGTTAGCTTTTCCTTTGAATTCGGCAGTTCATGAATCCCATAAATTTACTCCAGCTTCTTTGATGTTCAAGTTTGTTCCAAACACGCCGCTCTCTAACCTTTGGTCTCTGAGTGATATTCTACCTGAGACAATAGATCCGGAGAACATTAAAGATCTTTGGAAGAAGGCTAAGGCCAATCTTAAAGTGTCTCATGAAAAGGCTAGGGAAAGATATGATCGTGGATGGAGACCCACCAATTTGAAGGTAGGCGACCAAGTAATGGTCAAGAATTTTGTTCCCGCGGGCAAGCTTGCCCCCAGATTTCATGGGCCGTGTATTATTCTCGATTTCCTTACACCCGTTACTTTATTATTAAGCAATCCAGCCACCAAGAGGATCTTTAGCGTTCACCTGTCGCAGGTAAAACCTGTGTAATTTCCGCACTAACTTAGCTGGTTTTTTTTTTTTTTTTTTTTTTTTTTTTTTTTTTTTTTTTTTTTTAACCTTTTGAAAGAAATCTGAAGGTTATATTTTGGGTTTCATGTTGAGGCCTTCTGCCCTTTGAATCATGTTCTTTGTATTTAAATATTCATTGTACAACCTCCCCTGTCAGTTAAACTGCTGTCCTGTCAACCTAGGCCACTACCAAGCTCCCGTCTCCTGCTCAAACACACCAGTGGCTAATTAAAATGAAATAAAAACTTCCACGCCGCTGGCCCCTCAGCCTCACCACAAAGACTGTACCCTAAAATCATTATGGTCCAACAAAATTCTGCTGCTGAGATCTTAATGTTTCAGTGCCCCCGCAGCCGTGCGGCGCCGTACCGCCACTGTGGTGGAGTACGGGCCCGCTCTACTCCAGTGAGGTCAACCAGTGTACGGCGAGTCGGAGTCCTCCTTCCGGCCAAAGCTGATGTGAGGCGCACCACCTGCTAACTGCCTGCGGACTGTAAATAATCGTCGCATGTGCGGCGTGCTTCACCTCCACTACCCCTCTCATAGTAGAGGGAGAGGTGTATCTCAGGGTACTTGAGGGGTCCGAGCGGCCTCCTCTGAACACAAGCAGCGGCGACTGGTCTGGCCGTCAAACTTAATCATCAACTAATGCACTTATTCAGCTACATGGACATTCCATATCCAAAATTACGGCGTTTTTGGATTCAACATCAACACCTGGTGGACTTAGGAAATTTTTTTTTCTTCTTCCAAGAATTAAAGTTTTCCTTTGGAATTCAATTACTACAACCATAGAGACCTTTTCATCAAAATCTACTTCAAAAGTTTAAAAACTGGACTTAATATAGTTGCACCCACCAATATCAAACCTATTAAGAGATCTCTGACTACTGAAAAAAATTGGTATTTTCTCTGCTAAATTTTTCTTCATCCAATCTGCAAAACACTTGGACTTTTTTAACAAATTTTTTGTTTTCTCCCGTGTCACCCCTTGGAAGGACTTTTGGGGGGGGAGGTCTGTACCGGGCGGTACATCTCCAAGCCGCAAATTCAAATATTGCGCCAGTTGAAACCTCTCTACAGGAGAAACTCTGAACTTTAAAATCTGTATTAAATCAAAGGTTTCTCGGAAGATGTCTCTACTGTAAATTTTGAAGTGTTCTGAACTATGTCTATTTCGATTTGAATTTGTTTGCTCTGTAGCAAGAAGTGTGGACATTCTCTTCTAGATGGCACTACTTAAGAACTATAATTGTGCACCCTAGTGCGAAGTGAAGGAACTGTTTTTTTGAAGAAATTTGGTATTCATAAGTTTGTTCTTTGTTAAATTTCTTTTAGTCATTATTTGGGTTGGCAGTATAACCCTTCTCTTTCCGCCAGTTTTGAATTTAACCAATCAGTAATTTCTGTAAGTAATTTTCCTCCAATCATAGCTTTCTTCCTCAGGTTTCCATGTGTAATTCCTAGTTTACCAATAAAGGTGAAGGGGTGTGTCTTTTTCATTCTTGAAAGGTCTCGAATTTTCCACGAGGGTATAAAAACTGCTGATTTTCTGGTCTCGGGGCCACTTCAGTAACATCTTTCGCAGTGTGTGAACATATATAGCAGGGGGCGGGAAGCGCCTCTTTCTCTTTCTCCAAGCAGCAGTTCACCTACAAGGTAATGGCCTGTTAACATCTTCATTTCTTGCTAGCTCAGCAGTTTAACTCTCGGGGAGGGTTCGAAACCTTTAATATGTAAACTACCCTTTTAAAATGTAAATTCTTCTCTGTCTATCTATAAATTATAAATCTGTAAAGCGGGGAAAGAGAGTGCTTCACCCTCTCGAACTCCCCTTCATTTTGAATTTGAGGTGACTATGTTTTCGTAACCGTTTTTCTCCTCCTTCTTAAAGTCTTAAACTTATTTGCCAACTAGTCACCTCCATAGTATGGGATTAGCCCCTGTATAACTGGCCGAGTGCCCCCTAGGTTTTAAGAAGTTTCATGTAGGAGTGCAAGCTACACTTCCTGTCAATTTGGTTTTTTGGGCCATTTAATTAACCCAGAGTTTGTTTTCTTCATGTGAAGGCCCTGTAGGTTGGGTACAAGATACCCCTGTTTCACTGTATGTGTGCCTTAAGGGCAGAAGTTTGTTGTAGCCTTTGATAGGCTTGTAAAATTGAGAGCGGGTCTGCTCTTTTCCTCTTAACATTGTAATTAGGAGCAAGTGCTCCTCGTACTTAGGGGCTTTCTGCCCTTTAGCTATTGTGGTGGTGAGCTGAGAGCTCAGAAATTAATCTTGGGGCTCGAAGCCCAAATCTTGTAACAATTGTAATTTCTTAAATTGTTTTCCTGCTACTTGGTACCTGTTACTCTGTTGTTGTTATCTGTTGATTTTGAAAAGAAAATATAACCTTTGTTAAAGTTTTAAATTAACTTTAATTTCATAAGTTGAGACCTATTCCCGCCCGCACCTTCTTTCACCTCTAACTACCACGGATAACTCCGTAACAGTTTCAAAGTAGGATTTGCAGGTGAGAAAGCAGTGGTTGTATATAAGAACAGAGATGAAACATTGTTTGTTGCAAACAGGAGGAATGATGTGTATGTAGTACAAATAAGGGGGGAGAAATGATATTGTAGCTGTGAGTGACTATGATCAAATAATAGATCAAGAATATAATAACAATGTAGCATTCAAAAGTGTTGGGCAGGTTAGGTTGTGGCATGAGAGATACAGACATGCACATTCTGAAGCATTGTTTAAATTGCCTATGTTAGAATTGAAAAGAAGTAATGATATTATACTTGTTCTGTATGCATTGAGGGGAAAGTAAGTAACAAGGGAGTATCTAAGTCTTGTGAACGGTTTTCCCAGCATTTGCCTGGTGTGAAAATGGGAAACCACGGAAAACCATCTTCAGGGTTGCCGATAGTGGGATTCGAACCTACTATCTCCCGGATGCAAGCTCACAGCTCTTGTGAATGTAAGGCAGAAGAACCACTTGATGTTGTGCACACTGATGTAGTTGGAAAAATTAGTCCACCATCACTTGGGAAATCTCAGTATGTTGTAACAATGATTTTTGAATACCCCAGATTTAATGTGGCTGTATGTGTGAAAAATACGGATGAAGTGTTGGAGGTGTTTAATAGGTACCAGGCAAAGGCAGAAAAGTTACATGGTGTAGGAATTAAGATAGTGCAATCTGACAATGGCACAGAGTATACATGTAGCGGTTTTCAAGCACAATTGCAAAAATTTGGTATTACTCATAGGAGGTCAGTACCGTACACTCCACAACAAAATGGATTAGCAGAGAGGCAGAATAGAATGATGTTTGATACTGTTAGATGTCTATTGATCCAGTCAGGGTTACCAAAGGAATTCTGGGGAGAAGTGGTAATGACTGCAGTGTACTTAAGAAATAGGTGCCCATCCTCAGCAATAAATTTTCAGATACCATATGAACTGTGGTTCAATAGGAAGTTGAATCAGGAAGAAATAGGTAGATCGAAAGTATTTGGATGTCAGGCGTGGGCTGTGAGGGCAGACAGCAGGAAGTTAGATCCCAGAGCAGAGTCATGCGTTATGATAGGGTACGAGGCAGGTACTAAAGATGGATATAGGTTATGGAGTCTTGAAAGGAAAAAGGTAATAGTGAGGAGAAGTGTGGTATTTGAGGAGCAGATATTTCCCTTTAAGGTGAAAAGCCCTGGAATTGATATCAAGGAAAAGATAAATGTACCAAAGGCTGTACCAAAGTGAAACATACTTTGACATACTGTGCACTGAAGATCCAGAGATAAAAGACAGAGAAATGGTAAGACATGTGCAGATTGTAAGGCAGTGATAGAAGTTAGACATGGGAATGTAGTGGAACCTAGAACAGTTGAGAAGGCTATGTCAAGCCAAGAGTCTGCTAACTGGATGGAGAGATGAGAAAGAAGGATGTTTGGGAAATTGTAAAAAGACCAGAAAATGTCAAGATAATTAGTTCTAAGTGGGTGTTTTCATTGAAATATGATGGTGAGAGTAACATTCAGAAATATAAGGCCAAGTTGGTTGCTCAAGGTTTTAAGAGACAGATGAACCTTAGTTTTGATTAAACATTTAGTCCTGTTATAAAGAGGAAAACAATGAGACTGTTAATAGGCATTGCAGTACGTAAAGGTTGACTGTAGAACATCTAGATGTAACTAGTGCTTA
The DNA here is from genome assembly GCF_040414725.1 of Anabrus simplex. NCBI lineage: Eukaryota > Metazoa > Arthropoda > Insecta > Orthoptera > Tettigoniidae > Anabrus > Anabrus simplex. The sequence goes on along the minus strand of NC_090267.1, from coordinate 522,540,641 downwards.
CTTTAAATAGTTAAATCAGTTGTACTGTATACATGGAACAACCAGAATTGTTCGAAGAAAAAGATGTCCAAAACTACGTATGTAAATGGAGGAAAAGCATCTATGGACTACCTAATTCGAGTAAAGACTGGAATGCTTGTGTTGATGCTATAATAAGAAGGCTAGATTTTAAGAGATGTATCAAAGAACCATGTGTGTATGTAAAGGAGTGTTGTATTATTGGCTTCTATGTTGACGACATTATTGCAATAGGTGACAAAGAGGTTGTTAAGTTGGTTAAAATAAGGTTGGCAGATGAGTTAGAGATTAAGGATCTAGGGAAAGCAACAAACTTACTGTCAATAAAAATAGATCAGACAAAAGAAGGGGTTATCTTGAGTCAAAGTTTATACATTGACAAATTACTTGCTGATTTTTCCATGAGTAACTGTAAACTGAGTAAGACTATTTTACCAAGTGGGTATTCAGCAGCTGAAAATGATGAGCAGGAATTTGATTGTACCATTTATCGCAGTGCAGTAGGAAGTTTGCTATATATGTCAAATAATACTGGACCTGACATTGCATTTGCGGTAAGTAAAGTTAGTCAAAATTGCCAAAAACCTAAGATTAAAGATCGGAAAGAAGTGAAGCATATCATGAGATATCTAAGTGGTACTAGAGATCTAAAGTTGTGTTTCAAAAATTGTGAGGAGTCAGTACAAGTGTTCTGTGTTGCAGATTGGGGAGGAGATACTAAGTCTAGAAGATCAGTGAGTGGTTATATAATCACAGTGGCAGGGGGAGCAGTATCATGATATAGTAAGAAACAGAGTTGTATTGCTAGATCTACCATGGATCCTGAATACACGGCAATGGCAGAGGTATCTCGAGAAGTAACTTGGATGAAAGATTTGCTATCAGAGCTAGGGCTGGAAAGCTTTATGGATATACCTTGTAATGCAGCAGCAATTAAATTGAGTAAAAACAACATTGTCAGTGAAAGGTCAAAACATATTGACATCATCTACCTTGTATGTAGAGAGCTAGTAGAAAAGGGGTTCATTGAGTTTGTATATGTTGCATCAGAGAGAAACGTTGCAGACTTGTTCACAAAGAATTTATCTGGCAACAAGCTTAAGAGTTTGTATAAGCATATAGGTTTGCAATGAGAGAACAGTTGATTGAAGTGTAGTATTTTAATTTTTTTGAGAAAAGGGGGGAGTGTTGGAATGTTGTGGTTTTCTCATAAAAATAAAATGTCATGTATCACATCTTGTACGTAGTTGTAAGGAATACAACATTGAGGTTATGTGTCGGTAACCCATACTAATTTAGTCAAGTGGTTATCTTCAGTTGTTTTATTTTTTGGACATTCGAATTTGCTTTGTGTGCGTGTGGAAGTCAGTTGTAGTGAACAGCTTGAAATAAATGGGTAGGCATGGTGAAGCTGGTGTTTCAGTGGTATAATTTGACTACCTAAACTGGTGTAAGCAAGTAGATTTGAAGATATTTCAACACTTAGATTTGAGATAAGGAACTTCAAATTTTAATTAATGCTCAAAATGTCCTTCATTCATTAGACTCTCTAACGACCTTAAATAAAAAATGAGAGACAATAATCTCATGGTAACTATAGTTGGCATGGGAAATATTACTGTAGAAATGTACAAAGAAGATTACAGTTCCTTTACAAAATTCAGATTCAAAGAACTCTCAAATCGATTCTTTAAATGTTTCCTTCATCTTAACCGGCCAAGATTCATCTAACTTATAGTATTAATATGAACACAAGATTCACAAAGACGGAGCCCCAATTAGTTGACTTTTGGAACAGCGCTACTTTTCAGTTTATTCACAATTTTCTAATTAAACATTATATTCTGCAACATTGCTAAAAACTTCACACACTATCCATTCTTTCAACATGTATTCAAATATCTCCCATCAATTTACGCTGGCAGAAAAAATGTCCAAACACCACGAAGGGGTTGTGGGCGTGTTGATTCAAATTTCCCGCAAATCACGTCAGCATGGCGCTAGTAGCGGCCCCATGACGTTGCAGATCAGGTTTGCTTAAATGCGGGCAATACTGTGCGAGAGCGTTAGTTCCCTGCGACATTGGACAGTGAGTGGGTCAAGACGAAGAGGCTCACTGCAGTTGAACGAGGCCGTATAAAAGGGCTACGTGAAGGAGGATTTTCCTTCCCAGCTATTGCAGAACAACTTGGCAGGAATGTCTCCACTCTGCTTGCGTGCTGGCAGCAGTGGTCACGAGAAGGTAAGCTCGCAAGAAAACCGGCCTCTGGACACCCTCATGGCACCACTCAGAGGGAGGACCGCTGTATCCGTCGTATGCTGCGGCGCAGCGGACTGTATCTGCAGCAGCAATTCAAGTGGCAATTGGCACCACAGTGACGCAATGAACTGTTACTTGAAGGACAGCTCCGAGCCATACACCCTACAGTGTGCATTCCACTTACCCCACGCCACCACCGTCTGCGACTTCAGTAGTCTCAAGCAAGAGCTCATTGGAGAATGCAGTGGAGGTCCGTTGTGTTTTCCGATGAAAGCCAATTCTGCCTTTGTGTCAGTGACAGCAGTGTGTTGGTTAGAAGGAGGCCAGGTGAGCGCCTGCATTCCACCTGTCTGCGGCGTCGACACACTGGACCTACACCGGGAGTTCTGATCTGGGGAGCACTCTAGTGGTTATCCCATGCACCCTCACTGCAGATGTATATGTCCGTCTGGTGATTCGACCTGTTGCACTGCCATTCACGAACAGCATTTCCCGGGGTGTTTTCCAACAGGATAATGCTTGCCCCCATGCCGCTGTTTTACCCAACATGCTCTACAGAGTGTGGACATGTTGCCTTGGTCTGCTCGATCCCCCGATCTGTCTCCAATCAAGCATGTAGGGGACATCATTGGATGACAACTCCAGCGTCATTCACATGCGAAGTGGCATAACCGTCCCTCTATTGACCGACCAAGTGCAACAAGCATGGAACTCCATCCCACAAGCTGACATCCCGCACCTGTACGACACAACGCATGCACGTATGCATGCCTGCATTCAACAGTCAGGCGATTATACTGGTTATTATACCCCCATGGCACATTTGCGATGGCTTTTCTCACATGGATATTAACCTGTAGTCTTGTACCTTTAATCAATTAAATATGTTACCTCGACAAATATATTGCCAATATTCTACATTCCTACTGTTTGGATATTGTTTTCTGCCAGTATAGTAAACTCAGCAAACTCTTAGATTTTGTTTTTTCCAATAATTTTTCTCATTCAATGACGGTACATACCAGCAAGCAAGCAAGCCTCAGCTTCAGGAATCCTGGAAGAAATATATACTGACAATTTAGAGAAGCTCAAAATCCCAAACATCAAAGGTTGATGATATCTTTACAATTATTGATCAACAAATCACTAATTGCTCAACTCATTAGACCCTTTCATTAAGTTTATACTAGAATCTTAATTACTCGCTTCATTTCCTTGACATTATAGCAACCAGAAACAAATCAACTCAAACAATGACAGTAACACTCTGGAGCTCACAGTATTCCCATGTCACAGAAAGGATTGTAAAAACAAATTGAAACCACAAGAGCATACATATGTCTGATTTTTTTTAATCATTCCTTTTCTTTGACTTAAAATCTTACATGTGGTTAAGAAGGGTACTCTAGTGAACAATTACGTTCATTTGGACCCCAATTACATTATAAATGGAATAAATGACAGCTACAACATGAACTGGCCACTGATGGAATTAACAACCATCCTGCAAGATTGATCCTACCATTCATTTTGAGTCACACAGTGCTCAGCCTGAGGAAGTAAATGAACAACCATTAAATATAATACGGAGAAGAGGACTCGTGAAACTGTTAAACCACTTCTTGATGAGCCCCTCTCACTTCCTTAAGAGGCTCTTTTTTTTTTTTTTAAAGTAAGTACCATTTCTAAATATGGCACCGAGCTCGATAGCTGCAGTCACTTAAGTGCGGCCAGTATCCAGTATTTGGGAGATAGTAGGTTCGAACCCCACTGTCGGCAGCCTTGAAAATGGTTTTCCGTGGTTTCCCGTTTTCACACCAGGCAAATGCTGGGTCTGTACCTTAATCAAGGCCACGGCCGCTTCCTCCCCACTCCTAGCCCTTCCTTGTCCCATCGTCGCCATAAGACCTATCTGTGATGAGACAAAGTCTCTTAGTGCATTGGCACTGCCGGTGGCTCCAGTTAGCCTACGCAGTGGCCTCCACGGTATGCACTAGCCAGCGTATTGGTAGGTGTGCTAGGTACCAACTGATGAGCCCACCCTAGCACACGAGGGCGAAACGCTGGCAACCAAGAATGAGCTACCTGGAAAATTTATAATGTCCAATAACGGACCATTTATATTGGTATTATAAATTTGCTCATTCAGGACAAATATTTCAGATTCCCTATGGGAATCAACATCTATATCATCTGATGGCCAAGCAGGCATCAATTTTTAGTGATGACACAAAGTCTCTTAGTGCATTGGCACTGCCGGTGGCTCCAGTTAGCCTACGCAGTGGCCTCCACGGTATGCACTAGCCAGCGTATTGGTGGGTGTGCTAGGTACCAACTGATGAGCCCACCCTAGCACACGAGGGCGAAACGCTGGCAACCAAGAATGAGCTAGCTGGAAAATTTATAATGTCCAATAACGGACCATTTATATTGGTATTATAAGACCTATCTGTGTCGGTGCAACGTAAAGCAACTAGCAAAAAAAAAATCTAAATATGGCCACCATAGCTTTTTTTTTTTTTTTTTTGCCGTTGAGAGCATGTGCGCTCAGTACGTACATCTGTAGGCCATTACGCAAGCATTCACCCATATTTCAGTTTGCTTGTGCATATTGAAAATGCCTCGGTCCCACCGAGTGCGAAGTAAACACATTGGTCCACCTTGTCAGTATTCACTAGTATAAACTCAGTACATTCCCTTCATCAACCACAAATATAAAATGCACTTAGCATGTCTACAACCCCTCACTGTAAAACTATTATTTCTACTTAAAATAAACTAAACAAAAACCCTGCCATCCTGGGCCGAATCTGTGGGAAGCCAGGCTCTGTCTGTCACAAGCCAGAACAAAGTGGTGAGTGATAGAGGAGTAACACCTCTTTAAAAAACCTTGGTCCAGCTGACCCGGCTGGTAGTACCTTGTGAGGGTCCCTACCAGGGTTGCAGTGAAGATAGTCAACGGTTTGTAAGGCGGAAGACGACATCCAAGTCCAACGGCAGAAAAAGCGAATGAACTATCTTCATTTAGCAGCGTCTGTTCTTCAGTAAAGCGAGTGCGAAAGGCGTCTGACTCCAGAGGAGCGGCCTATTATTGAGCTCCAGGGCTTACAACCTTGGTTCTACTACCGGGGAGGAGTTTTCCGATCCATACTGGTTTGAACAACCAAGCATCATGGAATGTCATCACAAAAAGGACACTACCCCAGGTAGTACCTTGTTGAGGGAATCTACTGCTCCTAAGAGCGCAATCAGGCCTGTGGATTCTGGGGAGCCTGAACCAAGATGCTCTGAGGACATTACTACACATACAAAATTCATGACAAATGTTAATTCACTACTGAAAGTGGGAAAGCACAAAGAATTGACGATGATGATGGACAAACATAACATAACCATCTTAGCCATTCAAGAAACAAGATACCTAGATGAAGACATAATGGGCATTGAGGGGTATAGGATTTATAAAGGCAAAAGGGCTATGAAAATAGGTAAGAACATGCCTTTACTTGGTACAGCTTTTGTTGTTCATAAGAAGGTTGTCAGTACAATCGTGGACTTCTTTTGCCCCCCTGAGAGATTTTCCATTCTAACTCTCAGCTGCGGTAACAAAGGATACACACTGATCAATGTGCATGCACCGATCAATGAGGACAACAGACGTAATCCTGAGAAAGTCGAACAGTTTTGGGACCTTCTTGAAGAACAGTTGGAGAAAATACCATCTAAGAACATCAGGATCTTATTAGGCGACTTTAACGCTCAGCTGGGAATAGAACCACAATTCAGATCAACAATTGGAAACTATCCTGCTCACAAAACTAACAGAAATGGTATAAGACTTGTCAATCTGTGTCGTACCTTCAATCTTCAGATAATGTCAACATTCTACAAACACAAGCCAAGCAAACAAAAAACTTTGCGATCACCAGGCAATGTATGTGTGGAGAATAATGATAATAATAATGTTATTTGCTTTACGTCCCACTAACTACTTTTATGGTCTTCGGAGACACCGAGGTGTCAGAATTTAGTCTCGCAGGAGTTCTTTTACGTGCCAGTAAATCTACCGACATGAGGCTGTCGTATTTGAGCACCTTCAAATACCACCGGACTGAGCCAGGATCGAACCTGCCAAGTTGGGGTTAGAAGGCCAGCACCTTAACCATCTGAGCCACTCAGCCCGGCATGTGTGTGGAGAGAAACAGATTGATCATAAAGCAATATCCAGGAGAGCGATTAAGGAAATAGTGAACGTTAAAATGCAGAGAGGTGCCCAGTTTGATTCAGATCATTACCTCCCCAAGATTAAAATTAATTTCATTCCTCTCAATAAGTCCCTGAAACCAGAAAACAGAATTTATAAACACGACCTTGGAAAGTTAAAAATCAATCAAAATGTCTTAGAACAATACCACCAGCAACTGACATTTGAATCTCATAAATGGACGAACATCGCCTCCAAGATCCAACAAGCAGCTGACAGCTGACAGCTAAGAAGAAAAAGCATAGGTGGTGGAATGAGGTCTGTGATGAAGGGCTGACCCAAAGAACAAATGCCCGGAAAAAGTGGAACTTGACCCGAAGATCTGAAGATTTCGATGTGTTCCGTGAAGCTCGAAAAGAAGCAGCCAGAACTTTCCGAAGGGCCAAGCGACTATATGAGAAACAGCAGTTAGAACAGATCGATCAGGATTTCCGGAAAAATAATTCCAGAGATTTCTATCAAACATTCAAGACTAATTTGAGAGGGTACCAAGCCCCCAGCCTTTGTTTTAGAGATGAAAATGGAAAGCTGGGCTGACCAACAAAAAACTGTACGATCATATATCGGTACTTTGAAAACCTTCTTAATTGTGACGAACCAAAAGAAAGATTCCCTGTGTGCGACCCGATCCGCAAACTACCCAACTCAATCCCTCCTTGTAAAGAGGAGATCAAACAGATTATAAACAACTTAAAGAATAATAAGGCAGCTGGTGAAGATTCGACAGTGGCAGAACTACTGAAGCTGGCAAATGATGAAACTCTAGATGTACTAGTCAAGCTTTTTGAAGATATCTGGAGAACTGGGATGATACCAACTGAATGTCTGTCAGCACTAATCCACCCTTTGCACAAGAAAGGTGATAAAAAGAATGTCAATAACTATAGGGGCATCTCATTAGTATCTGTTCCCTATAAGATTTTCTCCAAAGCAGTTCAAAACAGAATAGAAGCTCACCTTGACCAACAGATTGGGGAATAACAGGCTGGCTTCAGAAAAAGCCGTTCGTGCCCGGAACAGATCTTTAACCTGAAGAGCATCATCAGGTGCAAGAAGACAAGAGGACACAGCTACGTGGTTGTGTTTGTTGACTTTCAGAAAGCATATGACTCCATTGACCGTAAGTCATTAATGAATATTTTGGAAGAGTTTGGAGTGGATGATACGTCAAGAAATTTGATCAAACAAACTCTAACCAACACAGTGTCGAAAGTAAAATTTATGGGTGAGATCTCAGAACCGTTTACAATCAGAACGGGTGTCAGACAGGGAGATGGACTATCCCCACTCCTCTTTAACTGTGTTTTGGAAAAAGTCATTCGGGAGTGGAGGAATTTGTTAGACCAAGAAGAAACAAAGGAAGATCAGTTCAGACTTGGTCCTAAGCACAAAGGGGTATACGTTGACTGCCTGGTCTTTGCGGATGATCTGGCCATTTTTGCTAACAACACAGATTCAGCAGTCAACAAGATCAATAGGCTATCAGAAGTTGCTGAAAAGGTAGGACTACAGATTTCTATTCCGAAGACAAAATATATGACAAACATCTGTGACGGACCTGAATGGATGATCACTAATCTTGGAAAAATCGGTCGTGTCAAGAATTTCAGATATCTTGGTGAAAGCATCCAGCAGAATGGATTAGAAGAGGAAGCAATCAATGTCAGGATGAGGAAGTTAGACCAGGCATACCAAATGACAAAGAATATCTATAATAAAAAGTCTATGAGTATAGGGGCCAAGTTCCGACCCTATAACACAGTTGTAAAACTCGAGGGATTATATGCGTCTGAAACTGTGACCTTAAGTAGTAAAGGTCAAGCTGACCGGCTGGAAAAAAGAGAGTGCAGGATACTAAGAAAAATCCTAGGTAATAGGTGGGTTGGTGGACAGTGGCGAATTAGACCAAATGAGGATTTGTAAAGCAAGACAGAACCTCTCACAGCGTCACCTCTTGAGGATGACTAACGATCGACTGACAAAAAGAATATGGAATTTTATTCAATCTAAGGCAACAAGGCCGAGATGGTTCCAGGAATGCGAAAATGATCTGAGGCAGATTGGTATTTCAGACCAAGAAATTCCTGACAGGAACACATTCAGAAGATTAGTGAACAACTATCAAGGTTTCCAAATGGCATCGACTTCCAGAAGACAGAAAGGACCTTTGTCTGAAGAGCATAAACAGGCACTCGTCGCTGGGCTCAGAAGATACTGGCAGAAAGTCAAAGCTGGAACAAGAACAAGACCTAGACACTAAAATGAAGTTGGTTGTTACCACGCAGTCCATAGAGGCTCAACTCGATGTATTAAAAAAAAAAAAAAAACCTAAACAAAGCTTTACATTTTTGCTTGTCTTAATATTAATACTCTACAAGGGTCTGTAAGGGGTAGCATTGTCCTACGCAATCTCAACCTCACCTGCCCGTGATGCAGTGACCTGCTCTGGGGACTGAGTCATCTCAGTACTCAGGAAATGCAGTACCATGCAGCTGGTTCAGAAGTGGACAGACCCACCACTGAACTTACCTCCTTCTTGCCAACAACTAGTTTCAAGTCTAACAAAGATACAGTTGCAGAAGGGAAAAACCGCTTAGAGAAAACACAACCCCAGGTGGTAACTGCACCATTGCGTTATGCAATACTTCAGGACCTAGGGTTCTGGGAGTACCAACATTTGCAATAAGGATGAGTCGGAGTGGAGATTGAACAGAAGTACTAGAGCATGAATAAGACTAATAAGAAGACGTCCTGAAGTTTGCCACATGGAATGTACAAGGTTAAAGAGGAACAAGAAATCTCAATCGCCGTAATATCAGAGACCAAAAAGAAACTACAAGGTTCAAAACAGACACAAAAATACCTACACTTTAACGCTAGTGTAACTTCCGAAAATCAAGCACAAGCAGGAATAATGATTATGATACATAAGCGGTTTAAATCTGCCATTACAGATTACACCTTCTGGAATGAACGAGTAATAGAGATACAGTACATCTGAAAATATCTAGTGGATACCTGTCTGTTATTGGAGTGTATGCCCCAGTAGAAGGTGAAAATGAAGATTTCTACAAGAAACTGCAACGGGTTTTGAAGAAAATTAATAGGAATGACTATCTCTGATTGATGGGTGAATTCAATGCAAGAGTAGGTAATGAGAAAGTAGGACAGTCAATTGACACATTTGGCGAACAAGTCTGTAACAACAACGGGATTAGATTAATATACTTCTCCACTTACAATCAGTTAAAGGTAATGAATGCTTTTTCAAATCACAGAGACAGCCATAAATACACCTGGGAGGCAAGAGGCATGAGATCAATACGAGATTAGGCTAATTGCAACATCAAACTAGCAGAGATGGTTTCAGATACAAGAGTTTTTCGAGGCCCAGAATTAGAAACAGATCACTACCTACTAATTTGTGCCATTAGAATAAAACCTTGATGGTGCAGCAAGATGAAGAAACCAAGAAAAACCAAATAGAACCTCTCTCTACAAAGTACAACTTATTCACGATCCTAGTATTAGATCACTCTACCAACAATGACTAGCTGAATTAACGCAATCAACTCCAATGGTAGAAAATTTGAAGAGAAATGGAAACACCTAACAACCACCTTTAAACAAGCAGGCCAAGAGAGCCTTGCACCAAAACGAAATGGCAGAGGAACAGTGGACTGAGAATTTGGGATGAAAACATCAAAGAATATATCAAACACAAACGGAAGGCCTACAGGAAGTATTTATATACCAAGAAAGACGAGGATAAAATAGAATACCACAGAAAGCGAGCAACTGCAAAAGGAGAAGTGCGCAAATACCATCGGATGAACTGGGAAGAATTTGTATCCCATTTAGATAATGACATAACAAGGCCTCATCCACAGACTTGCAAAATTTTGAAAAGTTTAAATAGGGAAATTAAAGACACACTCAGAATCAACACAATCTTCTGCAAAACTTGGTCAAATCACTTTCAAAATGTATGGTCACAGAATGTCTCACCCATTCAGACACTTCACTCTAATAATCCCCACATCGAACACAGTACAATGGCAGAACTAGTTGCAGTCCTGAAAACACTAAAGTGCAATAAAACATCTGGGGAAAATGGCTTAAATTTGGAGTTATTCAAATATTCATGCAAATCTTTCCACGAAAGATTCACCCAGTTCCTAAAGAGAATTTGGAAAGGAGAAGACCCACCTGAAAACTGGAATAAAGAAATAGTTATATCCATTTTCAAGAAAGGTGACAAAAATGATTGTGAAAACTACAGAGGCATATGCTTATTAAATTCTGGTTATAAAATATATGCCAACTTCATTAAAAATAAACCGTACAAACACTATGAGAACATTCTGGGAGAGGAACAATTCAGCTTCAGAAAGGGAAGATCTCGCTGTGATGGCTATTTCACAATGAAAATCCTTCTAGAAAAACACAGGGAATGTAATGTAGAAACACATATTGCCTTTGAGGACTTCAAAAAAGCTTTTGACAAAGTAAACCGCAATACCTTACTTAATATTTTAATATCTGATCACACCCCACAACAGATGGTACAGAACATAAGTAACCTTTACAAACATAACCTGATTTCCATAAAGGTATATGATAAATTATCAGAGTGGAAAATAATAAACACAGGAGTAAGACAGGGTTGCAGTCTTTCCCCTCTCCTGTTCATAATCTACATTAATGCTCTCATACGATAATTTAGAGAAACAAAACATGTTTCCATCTACAGCTGGACACAATATTATTTCCTGATGAATTAATGCTGGTCACCACCTCAGAAGATGATTTACAGCGTTCAATGTTGTATAACCTAAACCTAGCCTTAGAAAAGTACTCAATGGAAATATCCCCTGAGTAACCTAAGATAAAGGCTTTCTGTGGCAAGGAACCAGTAAGAAGCAAGATTTGGTTAAATAACAATATTTTGAAAAGGGTAAATGATTTTAAATACCTCGGCTACAAACTGTTTCTTTGAAGAACTGGACATACTCGAGAAAATCTCCAAATTCGACAGATGTTAGGGAATCATCAATAAAGTTTTTAGACCATCATTAGTTCAAAAACATACCTGTACAAGAATCTATAAAACCTTGGCAAGACCTGTACTTTGCTATGTAAGTGAAGCATGGACCCTGAGGAAATGCGATGAGAGAAGAATAACTACAGCTGAAATGAAATACTAAGAGGGAACACAGAAGAAATACAGAAGTGCTGAATGATCTTAAAAGCAGACCTATGTTGGAATACATCTATGAAAACCAGAGAAATTGGCTAGAACACCTAAATAGGATGGACAGAAGCAGTCATAAACTACTGCCTCTGGGACGCCCCAGGAAGAGATGGCGTGAAAATGCAAATCTTTTGTACAGACCGTAACAGTTCTTCTATAGGAAGAAAGGATGATGAACAATATTTCAAGTTAAGTGCAGAAAATGATTTCTCTCTTCCTCTGGCTGGGTGTTTGTAGGCCACACAGTAGTAACAGCTGAGTGCCAGCATTATGGATGGATCTGTCCAGCTCATTTTCACTAGCAGTACCCATGTGCTTTATTAGTTATTTTGAGGCATTTTCTGCAGAGAGCTTCGTTGGAGTGGTAATCTCTATAATACACACACAATTGCTGAAATAAAGCTGAAAATAATTTGCCACTGGCACTGATGCTATTTACGATGAATAGGCTGTCCAAAAACCATGATGCCAATGCAGTTAAAAACATCCAAAAACAGTATAACCTCAACCACTACTTGTCTTTGGAACCTAATCGAACAGGCGAGTTGGACGTGCGGTGAGCTTGCATCCGGGAGATAGTGGGTTGGAACCCCACTGTCGGCAGCACTGAAGATGGTTTTCCGTGGTTTCCCCATTTTCACACCAGGCTGTATCTTAATTTAGTTCATAGGCCCTGCCTTCCCACCGTCGCCATGTGTTGGTGCAACGTAAAAAAAGAAAAGAACCTAATGGTACTTTGAAGTCCCCAGTATCTTATAACATCACAAGTTCACAATGCTACACAAAGAATAAGTTCATAGAGATTAATTTGTAAATTTAGGTATTCATTTAGTGGGGTAAATATGTTAGCTTACCATATGAGCAGTATAAATGCATTCCCCAAAATAACTTCACCACTTCTGCATAGCGCCACACATTTCAGCCAGATAGCTGCTGTATGTCGTGTGTGATCACCTACAAGACAATTGAGAAGTAACTTGCAGTCATTTTTAAAAGTCTTGTCAGTAAACAGGCAGTTAATTTCTCTTTTTTTTCCTTTTGTTTGTGTATTGGACTGCTAGTGGATTTTCTCCTTCAGATTATTATCCTTATTTTGTTTTTGCAACCTGTAAATCTCCAATACATTGATGTGTCTCCCTTTATTCAGCAGATGTAACTTGCATAATATTGAATTAGCTGAGTATAGCTCCAAAACCCTCCTTGTTAGAAGTATGCCACTTTTATGTACTTCAACAGACATTCATATCATCTACGTAACATCAGAGTGTCATTCAGAACTAATAATAACAATAACAAAATGTTATTTAACTCGCACAATGTGAACGGCACTAGTGCGTATAATAACGCGGAGATGGAAAACAATACGTCGGAAAGAAACAAGAAATACGCCACAGTTTCAGTAGGGTTATCATCATTTTAATTTCATTACTCCTTTCTGTAGATATCAAAGAAACACATACACCTGGCAGACACATCTTTGGTGGTTATGTGCCTTGCCACTACAGATATACGCACTGAAGGGGCAGTCTAAATCACTGATCATCAGTTTTAACAAACAGACTTACTAGAAATATTGTTGCAGAGTATTAATATTAAAACAAGCAAGAATGTAAAGCTTAGCATCTCCAACCTTTGTTTAAATTATTTTAAGTACAAGTAATAGTTTTATAGCTGAACAGTTTTAGACATGCTAAGTGAATTTTATATTTGTGTCTGATAAAGGGAATGGCAGATTTCCTGAAACACGTACACGATATAATACATGTTAAAATATTGGGACACGTTGCATCATTGGGACATGGCCATCTTGAACCGTAAAATATTGGGACACGTTGCATCATTGGGACATGGGCATCTTGAACCGTAAAATATTGGGACAGGTTGCATCATTGGGACATGGGCATCTTGAACCGTAATGACCTTAACATTAAAATTAAAGTAGTAGACTAGACTTAGAACTACATGAACACACTTATTTAAATAAAATGAGCACATTGAGTGTGTCATTAAAACATTATAGTGGGTAAAATAACATTGATCGAGTATGACAGGTAATATTTGAGAGCTCTCCAGTACACTTGCTTTTTAATTCCTAAAATATGTATCTTCCCAGGATAAAAGTGTCGCTGCTAATTTGGGACATGATTGTGGCAATTTAAAATCGTGATCTTGTTAAGTCCTGGGGCTTGATTTGTGTGCATCATGAAGACACAGCAGCCCTATACGGCTTCAGGAGAAAGTTCTTCCTGTGGCTGGATATGTTTTAGTACAACAGAAATCTGGTTATGGTGGGAGAATAGTCCACTTGTCCTTGTCACTTTGCTGCTGACACCCTAGGTGCTGATTCGGCCATGGCCAAGGCTGGATGTCTACTCTAGACTCTCCCATCATAACTGGATTTCTTATATCTATCCACAGGAAGAACTTTCTCCTGAAGCCGTATAGGGCTGCTCTATCTTCAAGATGCACACAAGTCAAGCCCCAGGACTTAACAAGATCAGGATTTTAAATTGCCACAATCACGGCCCAAATTAGCAGCAGCGCTTTTATCCTATGAAGATACACATTTTAGGAATTAAAAAACAAGTGTACCTACGTGCTCTCAAATATTAACTGTCATATTCAATCAACGTTATTTTACCCACTATGATGTTTAAATGACACACTCAGTGTGCTCATTTTATTTAAATAAGTGTGTTCATGTAGTTCTAAGTCTAGTCTACTACTTTAATTTTAATGTTAAGGTCATTACAATTCAAGATGCCCATTATAGTATAGGTGAAACATGTCCCAATATTTTAACATGTAACTTCGATTTTGAGTTTCAAAAAATCACAAGTATATTGAAAAGGTGGACTTATTTGAGAAAATTCTTTCATGAGCTCATACGTAGTTCAATACGGACCCCAATATGAAGAAGTTATAACTTGCAACTATATAATTATGTAAATAATAAATGTGAGTTTGTACTAGTGAGTATCGACAAGGCAGACCAATTCTATAGGAGCACAATTACTTATTCAATTATATTGAATTATATTATATTTATCTATATACATACTTTCCCGCAACTGAAGAAAATTACTGGATCATCAAGCTATTCTCCATTTTACTTTGGCGTTTGAAACCACAGTGCCTGATGTTAAATATATCGCGCTGATCACCGGGAGCTGGCAAGTTACTTCAATAGATCTACTCATCTTCAACTCCTGCACGATTATGGATCTTCGTATGTGTTCGATTATGATATGACTTTGTGCCTGACAGTGTTTAAAAACTAACTCATTTAACCGTTCTCCGCTATTCATAAACATTATAAGACTTTGCCTAACACTGCGTGTGCCATACTGCTGGTCAGAAAATTACGCACTGTTTTCTTGTAAGTGACTAACATTTTACTTCTTCTGAATTTTACGATGTCTACCCCCGTTCATTTTTATATCGCCTCTTCTACTGATCTGGAGTGTACTTGATCTTTTATCTCCTTTTACTATGCATTGTTTTTCATGTTTTAATTGGCTGATGATGACCTGGACTAGGGTCGAAACCGGTACCACTTCTACTTATTATTAAATAAGAATGTAATTCACTACATTTCTTATTCTTTTGTATTGAATAGGTTGAATCTCTCTATCAATTATTTCAATTTTATCTGTAATATTCTTCAATACGGAACAATGAAATTTTTAACTTTAAAGGCAGACCAATGCAAAAGAATATAATTCTATCAGTCCATACACACCAATTACACCAAATATGGTCAAAATAATAGGTTCAGAGTGTGAATTATGCACTGTGATTCATTTTCTAAGTGCAAAAAATGTGAAAGCTGTTGAAATTCATCGGCAAAAGTGTATGGAGAACACACTATAAGCAAAGAAATGGTAAGAAAATGGGTTAGAGCATTTAAAAAAGACCGTACTAATGTCCACGACGAGAAGCATAGTGGGCGACCGTTTGTTATTACTGAAGACTTGATGCGAAAAATTGATGCACAGGTTCGAAAAAGACACTACAATTTTGTCATTAAGTTATGAGTTGCCTGAAATTTCACGGAGTGTTCTTTATGAAACGGTGTCAGGACACTTAAATTATCGGAAGTTGTACTCACGCTGGGTACCAAGGATGCCGACAAGGTGCACAAAACCAAGTGCGTAGTCAGTTCTTTGATTTTTTGACAGCTACAGTGATGAAGGTGATGCGGAATGCAGACACTCAGCACCATCCAAGAAAGCAAACAATTTCAGCTCGTGTGCACTATAGGCAACGATATATGCTTGTAGATATTTTGCACCGGAGTGACACAAGACTTACTGTGAGACCTTACATTAAATCTGTTGTGCAATCCAAAACAAACAGCGTGGAATACTTACAAGGGAGTTCTTTTGCTTCATGACAAGGTGCAACCTCACGCGACTAATCGAACCGGAGACCTCGCTGCTTCATTTGGTTGGGAACAAATGCTTTGAACCTATGATGAGAAGTAGTTTAAGATACAGGCTTAACCGTGAAAAAAGGATTGTTTAAAAAGCTGCATTACTTTTTTCTACATCAAAACAATACTTACTTAAAAAAACATGCCTTTGTCATACGACAGGCCTCACATGAGGAAAGTTTAAATTAAAACTTTGAAGAAATAATTAAATTTTTCCTCTCTTTCAACAAATTAGTGAAGAGTACAAGAGACATCACAAACTCCACCTCTCCCTCCCCACATCTTAGCCCCCTACCCGTACAGCGGGACCTACAGGGGAGCGAATTACTTACATCTTTTCTTCCCATTTTTCATTTTTCCTTTTCCTAACTTCACTGTAATTTCTCTTCTTCTCTTTGTCCTTTTTTTCAGACTCCTCCTTCATAAAGATCATGACTTCTCTTAATTTTCAGGTTCTTCAGCAAACAATTTGTTACAATGTTTTATGAGAATCATTACCACTGCGCTTCAGGAAGGTTAAAGTGACACAACATCAACATGTAAAAGGAACATTTTAAACCAGATTTCACTTCATTTTAAAGACACAAGATTTAATTATATTCTTTCTACATGAAAGAAAGTTCACTTTGGATCCGTATGGACAATTATGTTATATAAGTTGAAAAAACTAGCATACTGGTTCCACGTAGTCAATACCTATAAGTTTGTTTACAATTCAAAGTTTTAAAAACATCTTATTAGAACAACAGGACATATTTCGGCAGCATTAGGCCATCTTCAGCTGTCTACAATTAACTTAAAATTAATATACTAAACGTTACAAAAATGAATAAAATTTACAATCATATGCTATAAATTAAAATAAATGCTAATGAAACAGATGCTTGATGTAGTGTGATGAAGTCAGAACAGTTCTAAGTAATAAATGACTATGATGTAAGTAAAAGTTTCTTCTGTTCCTTAAAATTTGTTTCACGTAAAAATAATGACAGTTGATTTATTAAAATTGTTTTTCCAATTCATATAAAAACTTCTAAAATGTTACAAAATTACAAATGTAGATTAAATTGATTTAATGCCAGCTAGACTATTGAGTGGAAATTAACTGCTGTCAGGTCATGTTGCGCGATATGAAATTTTCAACAGCTCTGCGTTTGCATCACATCATACCTGTACGCTGGCTAAGTTGACACTACACTACCGACTCTTTCATGTGATAATGTTTCAACATACACTTTATAAATACTGTATATCATGAAATATCCACAGCCTGTTTCCAGTCATTTGACCGGGTCAGGAATGTAATGAATGAAGCCCCCCATCTAGCCGCGAGGATAGGAATTGTGCTGGCTGCTGAAGCCTTTTTAATACAATTGGTTTTATGTTGTTAGATCATAATGCTACAACACTATTGCATAGGGACATGTTTCGCTTGAATTTCAAGCATCCTCAGCCTATATAATCATCTCAAGGTTAAGACCTATCATATTTGATTTGCTTTGACAAATTTGTGCTAAATTATAATTCTAAAATTAAGTAATGAAATATATAAACATAGGAAATGAACACATTAATAGTTTAACAATATGAATAACTATACTAAAATTGGAATAACCATTAGTTCTAAAGATATTGACGTCCAAAACACAGTATCTTCAAATGTTGAAAATATGGCTAAAATTGTTTTCTCAAAGTTCTAGATTATCAAAAACAGTTATAATTTGGGTCGTAATTATAGTTAAAACTTATTGGTGACTGAAGATTAAAATCTTGGATATGTTGGAATTCAGCTTCAAGTTTTAATTTTGAGGCTGGAAAAACGGGATATCCAAATAGCCTTCAAAACACACAACACCAATAAAAAATTCTTTAATCATAACATTGTGAAGTCCAACAATAACAAATTTCAAGACTCCGGAATATACAGGCTATCATGCACACAGTGTAAATTTTCATATGTTGGCCAAACTGGCCGCAGCTTTCTTACTAGATACATGGAACACTTTAACACCTTAAAACACAATAAATATTCCGCGATGAGTAACAATATGAAAGAAACCGGCCATCAATATACCTCAATAGACAAAGACCTCACAATAATCAAAAGGAATGAAAAGGGGAAGCTAATGACGGAGTTTGAAAATATATATATATTTATTTGGGCCAATATTTTAATAAGGAAAAAAACCTGAATCACGCGGTCGATATAAAAAGTCTGTTAATAGAGCAATTGCCAATTGTTACAAGTGAACTATGTAGCATGAGTGGAATGTAATTTTTTTTAAGACTTTATTGGCGAAGTACAATATAATGTTCTATTTATCATGACCTAACCTGTACTGTTATTTGTAGAGCATAAGATAATTTAATGACCTAACCTATACTGTATAATGTTGTAACATAGGCATTTGTAAATAGTAGAATTCTGTCTATAGTTCCTGGAAAGATCCAGAAAGTTACATAACTTTTGTACACGGTGTGTTAATTTGTTAGTATATGTTCTAGAAAGTGTGTTCTGTCTATTCTGGAAAAATACGACGTTCGCGAACATGCGTATTTTAGAATGTTAGTCAAAGTTTGCGATCGAAAGTAAGGTTGTGATTGGTGAGTCTAGGTGGCGATAGGGAACACGTGCACGCTGATTGGTTGCCTCCAATGCCAGTAATTCCTATATATAGTGAGCGAGGTAGTGTTCGAATCAATTCTGTATCCTGAATTCTGTCGGTCTCGGTTTATCTGTCTGCGAGCAGCCTATCTGGTTGACGTCCCCCGGCTTCGGTGATGGCACTCTGCTCGGGTAAACACTCTTGAATTCCGTTCCTGCTAAAATTTCCGTAATGTTCCGATTTGCTTTTCATACAGGAGTCTGCCCTAACCTCGCCTAGATTCACCAAATTAGTTACTTATGACGCCTTAGTTTTTTCTGCTGGACTTACCTGTTCGTTTCCAGTCTAGCTCGAGCAGTCGAGGAGAGAGGTTGCGTAGCGAAGTGCGTGCTGTAATCATGGTTGGCATTGAACAGTACCGGGCCGCTATTGGGAAATGGCAGGCAAGGCAGAAGAAGGAGGTCAGGAATGGATTGGTGACGGACGGATTGAAAATGAGTGAAGCGGTGCTGGTGGTGACAGTGATAGCAGTGTTACTGGTTATTGGGGGGGTGGAAGTAAACCCAGGCCCAAATACCAGTGGAAAATTTAGCGCAGAGGATTTGGCCGCACTCAGGGTGGTTGTAAGTGAAGTGATGCAGGAAAAGTGTCAATGGGATAAGGTGCAGGAAATAAAGGACATGATGGAGGAGCAGAGAAGGGAGATAGGGAACATGAAGAAATGGCTTGAAACGAAGACAGAGGAATCGAGCAGGAGAGTGGTCAATAACGAGAAAGAAATCGAGTTATTGAGAGGGGAAGTGAAGCATCTGAAAGACGAGGTGATGAAGATGAAGAAAGAAGCGGAGGGGTACAGGCAGGAGAGATTGAAAAAAGCCATATTTTTATATGGAATTGAGGAAGGGGCGAGAGAGAGCAAGATTGAGCTGATATTTAAGGTGGTGGAAGCTATACGTGATGTTATGAAGGTAAACTTTAGTGAGGTAGACATTGATGATGTAGAGAGAGTTGGTAGAATCAAAGGTCGGAGGCCAATTAGGGTTACATTGTTCTCAACCCTAATGGCAGATTCTGTGTTAAGAAACAGCAAGAATTTACAAGGGCGGAAAATAGGGGTGAAAGGAGACATGGGAAGAGAAGGAAGTGAAAACGCGAAGATCTTGAATAGGCACCTTTGGAGAGCGAGGAACCAGGGGCTAAAGGCCCGAATAAGAGGTCTGAGGTTGGAGGTGACGAACGGGCGATGGGTCAGAGTTCATTCAGTTTCTAAGCTAAAGGAAATGGACGAAAACGAGAGGGTTGAGAGTGGTGAGAGGTCAAGGCAAGATGGGAAGAAGAAAGAAGAAAAGAAGAGGAGGAGGGACGTGGCAGGAGAGCAGGGCATCTCGGAAGAGAATGGGCAGTGCAGCCGGGAGACAGAAGACCAAGATAGTGAAGTGGACGGTGAGAGTGGACCGCAAGAAACTGGGAGAGGAGAGTGTAGTGGTGCAGTGAGTAAGAAAGGACAAAGGGAGATGGATTCAGAAGTCCAAAATAGTGAGGGGGAGAGTGGGGGTGAGCAGCAAGAAGAGGTGAGTGCAGGGTGCAGTGGTGTAGCGAAAAAGAAAGGTCAAGAGGAGACAGATCGACAAGAAGGTAAAAAACTTATGAGTAAAGTCAGGAGTAAGAGCTTAAAAGACATATGGGGAAAAGTACGTAAAGGGATGGAGGATACAGAGGGAGAGAGGTTGATAAATACTAGAAGTAAGAATAGAGTGGGAGACCTAGAAGGGAGGGAGGGAAAGTTATAACAATTTTGGAAGATAGGATGTGTGAATATTGAAGGAGTAAGGAGCAAATTAGGAAACAAGAAAGTTAGGGAAGTAATTGAAAGTTTCGATGTTGTGGCACTCTTAGAGACGTGGTTGGAAACAGGGAGGGAGATTACATGGAAGGGGTTTGAGATAAAATATAAATATAGAAGAAAAGAGAGGAATAAGGGACGAGCACCAGGAGGGATGATAGTTCTAATTAGGGAAGAAATTAGTGAAAGAGTAGAGGATATAGAGACCGATATGATGGAAACCATATGGCTGAGATTGAATTTGGGAGAGAGAGAGGGACGGAGGAAGAAAATAAATCTAGCTTTTGTTTACTGTCATCCTAGTAATTCAGAATATGCAAATAAATATTTTTTTGAAGAGTTATTGGTGGATATTGGTAGGATAAGGGGAATGTATCCAGGGGAGGAGGATATGTTGTTATTTGGGGATTGGAACGCGAGAATAGGAGAACAGAGCCCAATTTATAGTAGGGAGGATGGAATGTGTTTGTTAGAAAGCAGAAGGAGTGAGGACAAAATTACAAATAGTTATGGAGAGAAGCTCCTAGAGATGTGTGCTGTGGGAAACTTGTATATTCTGAATGGGTGGATAGAGGGTGACAGGACGGGGAAATTGACGTATGTTACGGAGAAAGGGGGTAGTGTGATAGATATGGTTCTGAGCTCGGAAGGGATGATTGAGGAAGTTGTAAGTATGGAAATAGGAGATTGGATTGAGTCACACCATTTCCCGGTGAGGGTTATGCTGAAAAGAGAGGTAGAGAAGCGTACAAAGAAGGAAAATGAGACAAAGGATAAACGAGGGAGGGGTTATAATAAGTACAAATGGACAGAGAAGGTAGGCCGGGATTGGAATAGGGTAGTAAAGGAGGAGTTACATCTTCTGAAATATGGGTGGGAAGGGGCGTTAGAAGAGAATGATACTGATAAAGCCTTGGAATTGTTGCTACATCCAATAAAGATGATAGCGCAGAAGGTGAAAGCTAGAAAAGGAAATAAGAAAGAGGGAGAAGAATGGTTTAATAGGGAGTGTGAAGGATTGCGGAGGAGGGTGAT
Source organism: Anabrus simplex (assembly GCF_040414725.1). NCBI lineage: Eukaryota > Metazoa > Arthropoda > Insecta > Orthoptera > Tettigoniidae > Anabrus > Anabrus simplex. The sequence goes on along the minus strand of NC_090267.1, from coordinate 522,518,926 downwards.
GGACGCTTTAGGAGAATATAGAAGGAAAGGTGGAAGCCAAGAAAGGGAGTTTTTCTGTAGATTGAGGAAGGAGTATAAAAAGAAAATTTCTGAGACAAAAAAGACGTGGTTAGAGGAACAAATGGAAGCCATAAATAATGACTGCAAGACTAACAATTTTGAGAGAGTCTGGGATAAGATTAATAGAATTATTAAGGGTGGAAGGAATATGGAGAGAACGAGTATTGAGGAAGTGCAATGGGTCAGGCACTTCGAGGAATTACTAGGAAAAAAGGGGGGTGATAGATGGAGAGGTTCGGGAGAAGAAGTAATTTGGAGTAATAGGGGAGTGGCAATTTATGACTTGGATAAAGAAATCACAAGAGAGGAAATCCGGGGAGTGATAAGTAGAGCCAGAGCGAAGTCGGCCGGGGGGTGTAATGGTATAAATAATAAGTTTTGGAAGGAAATTAGTAAAAATGAGATAATGATAGAGGGCATGGTGAAACTATTCAATAGGATATTCGAGGGAGGAAATTACCCTAGGGAATGGGAAACAGGAATTATATGCCCTATATACAAGGGAAAGGGTAGTAGGAACGATGTGAACAGTTATAGGGGTATATCTCTGTTGGATTCTCTGAGTAAAATATATACGGGGGTGCTAGCGAACAGAATAAGTGGGTGGGCGGAAGAAAATGGAATTTTGACAGATTACCAAGGGGGATTTAGGAAAAAGAAAAGAACAGTGGATAATATAATGATAGTAAAGACTATTTTAGAAAAGTATAAGAATATGAATAGAAGTACGGTTTATGTAGCAGCAATAGATTTTGAGAAAGCTTTTGATAAGGTAAATAGAGAGGCCCTACGAGAGAAATTAGGTAGGCTAGGGATTTCGGAGAAGATGTTGAGGGCAGTGGAAGGAATATACAGGAACGTCAGGTTTTGTGTAAAATTGGGAGAAGAGAGAATGAGTGGACCATTGGAGTCCAAGGTGGGTTTAAAACAAGGTTGCAAGTTATCGCCCATACTGTTTATTTTATTTATAAACGATATTTTAGAGGGGTTTGGGGCAGGAAATTGGGCTGTACCGGTAATTAATGGTTTGGAAGTGCCAGGACTGATATTTGCGGATGATGTGTTATTGATGACGTTAACTTCAGGGGCGATGAATAGGGCCTTAGAGTCAGTGATGCTATTTGCGAGGAAATGGGGATTGAAAATTAATGGAAATAAGTCTAAAATATTGATAGTACAGGTGAACAAAAGAAGAAAGATGGAAGGGAATTGGGTAATACAGGGAGAAAGATTGGAACAGGTAAGGAAGCTGGAATATCTAGGAGTTATTTTTAATGATAAAGGAACTTGGAGTGACCAGATCAAAAGAATGAAATATAGAGGCTTGGCAGCCTTAGCCTCAGTCAGAAATTTGCTACTCAAGTTCCCGGGGATCAGTTATAAAACACTGAGACTCGTGTTCAGGTCGGTAATAGTGGGGAGGGTATTATACGGAGCAGAAGTTTGGGGGCTGGATGAAAAAAGAGAGGAACTAAGAAAGATTGTTAGTAGTTTTGCTAAGTTAGTGATGGGCTTACCGAGGTGTACAGCAAACGTAGGGGCGGAATTAATGTGTGGGGAGGATTTGGAATCAGAGGGTGTGAAAAGAATAGTTAGATATTGGATGAATTTAAAAAGACAGGAAGGTGGGAGAGTTTTACAGGCTGCATATGTACAGCAATTTAAGAGCATGTATAAGGGGGGATGGTTAGAAAAAAATAAAAGGATATTTAGAGAGGATAGGATTAGGGCACCTGTGGGGGGAGGTTTGGTCAAAGACAGAAGTGAGAGGGATGAAAATACTAGAAAGGAGAATTAGGGATATCCATAGGCAGAAATTATTGGGGGAAAGCAGACTAAGAAATTCGCTGATTGTTTTGACGAAAATAGAGGAGATAGCAGGGTTGAATATTAGATACGTTGATAGGTCAAATCGATATGGGATGATGTGGTGGCTTTTAGGTCTGCCAAGGAATAAGGGCTGGTTACAGGGCAGGGATAAGACAAGGTGTGTACTTTGTGGAGATGTGAATGATGAGTTTCACTTGCTAAGAGACTGTGAGGGAACGAGGGGGTTAAGACACAGATTATTGAGTGCCGAGAATCGGGAAGTTCTGGGAAGAGGGGATGAGAACGCAATACTGAGATGGATTCTTAAACAATGGGAAAAAGGGGGTGAATTGAACAGGTATTTTTGTGCGACAAAAAAGGCCTGCGAGAGTAAAATGAAGGAGAGTGAGTTAGAGGGTGGGCAGGGGAATAGGGGGGTAGAATAGTTATCTATATAAGGGAAGGAGATAGTAGGTTAAAATTTTAATGGTTTAGTGTATATAGGGACTGAGTATTTAGTTAGGGGAGTTGGGTAAGAGGACAGGATGGCATGGTCTGTTTGTTTTATGATATGTCAGTAATTGTTATTCATTGTAATTTTATTAGGCTAGGATGGTAACTATTTGTGAAGACTGAATTGTTATTCACTGTAAATTTATTAGGTTAGGATGGTAATTATTTGTGAAGGCCGAAATGTGGCAATGGTGAAGTGGTATATTTATTGTTGATGTATATAAGAGAGAGGATAGCATGATAGTGTGGTATGAGATTGAGAGGTGGTATATGAAGCGATGTGTTGGTATTGAAGGGTAGCTGTATTAGCTATTGGTTGGGTAGGAGGTTTATTTAATGCTAACTAAGTGAGTGTTAAGAGGGACAAGAGTTTTGGATGGTAGAGATTGGAATGTGGTGTTGGTGAAGAGATGGTATATGAGTGTTTGGTATTTTAAGGTGAAGATGGCCTGGTATCTAGATACGATTAAGGTAAGATGTGTCTTATTGCTGAAATGAGGTGTTGGAGAAGTGGTGGTATAAAATGGTCGCAGTTATTGAGGACTATGGTTGAAATATGGTGAGAAGCGGTGTTAAGCGGTGTTATTTTGTAAATCTGAGATGTTGTAAATTTAGATTTAGTGGTGTATTGTGGAAGGTATATGAGGTGGATCTGGAATGGAAACGGTGGATAAGAGGTGGTATCTGAATCCGGGAGTTGGTATGTAGATGGTTTATTTATTGCTGAATTAGTTTAGATTTATCGAAAAAAAAAAAAAAAAAAAAAAATGTGGTGTGGGAGAAGTGTTGGTATAGGCGAAGATGGTTTGGTAATGAGATGGTTTAATTTATTGCTGAAACTTTTGGAGTTGGAGAGATGATTGTATTAAGTGCGGGTTGGTAAATGTAGTGTATGATGGATTGAAGGGCAATTGCGGAATGTTGGTTGTTATGGTTTGGACAGAGAGTAAGTTAGAGGACAATGAAGATGACGTATGTGCTGAATCCACAAGGACACGGAATGAGTGGTGGTTGCGATAGCAAATGTAATGCTGAGCATGGCTTGGGTTTTAAAATGAGATCAAGCATGGCTAAATAATGGTCAAGTTGCAACATGAGAGGTAGTAATGCATTGAAATAAAAGTGGTATTTAAGGTAAGTGTGGAGGGAGACCAGTGTTGAAATTTGATTGTAAGTTATTATGATTTTCTGCTGGGTTAGGATTGTGTTATTTATTGTTGTGAACGTGGAGGACTTTTGTTTGTGTTATGGCTGGTTAGAATGTAAGTGCTGACTGTCGATGTTTTGGTATTGATCGGGAGTAGGTCAGGGAAAAGGAATGTGACGAAAGTTGCTGTAGGCATAAGGACAAGTGATGAGTTTGCTGGATCCTCGAGCCGAGGACTGCTACAGAATTGTTATCATTTTTGTTATTATTTATTCCTATTATCTCTATTATCATTATTTTATTTTTATGTATTATATTATTATTATCATTATTTTATCATTATTTTTATTATTATTATTTTTTTATTATAATTATTAATATTGTGTCTTATTGCTTTGTGAACATGTAATGGGGCGGAAAGCCTGTTTGTTCATAAATAAATACTACTACTACTGTTCGTTTCCGAGGCATTCCCGTTTTGTTTCACTAAAATATGTATATTGTAGTTTAATAGTATTTCCCTTGGGGTTTGCCTCTTATAGTTCTGTATCACTTTAGGTACGCTAGATTTTGGATAACCTGTAAATTGCATTGTACTACTGCATTGGTAACTAGATGTACAGTTGATTTGTAATTTGAATTTACACTGCTACGAATAACCTATGTATATCACTGAACTTATAGCTCATAACTTGGAATGTATTACTAGAATTAACTTGTAAATAATATTTTTAAAAACTAAGGATCACGATTATTCATTTCGGAATCCGCTATCTAAGCCAAGTCCATGCCTTTGGTAGGTTCCCAGCCCTTCCATCTTCCCGTTTTGTCGTTCACTAGTTGGCCCTACTGATAGTTACGTACTCGTTTTGTTGGAGATCCGCGTAATGCTAGTTACTGTTTTTCCGAGTGTGTAGTGTTTTCTTATATTGTGTATTGTATTCTTACCTTCCCCTTTTAACTGTGTTTGTGACTTGTTTGGTGTTACCACTGTAGTAGAGGTAAAATTTTGGTAGCAGAGGCAAGGGCTAGATTGCGGAAGAAGAAAAGTGAACCGTGATCATACCTAACCTAAAACTCCGTAAAAGTTATGGTTCGTATATCGCTTGAAATCTTGTTTCTACCTGTCAGGATGGCTCGCACTGTTCTTAATCCTTTCCATTTAAGAAAGGCAGAACTGATTTACGAGTTAAAATTTCGCAAAGTTAATTCGACAGGAAATGTCAGAGATGACACTAGCCTGTTGAAGCAGTCCCTTGACCTACCTATAACCATACTTGAGTTAACTACAGACGAGTTGCGTGAGTCTTTGGCCGTGATTGAAGATAGGTTACCTGAATTTAACGCCATGCCTGTGTCCTTTAGTGCTTCTAAGCCCTCGCATGGCCAATTAGCGCGGGTTAAGGGGCAGTTATTACATTATTTGGACAGGATTAAGGATTTGTAGTCTATTGAATCGCCGGAAGTCGAGCGGCAGAAATGTCAAACCTTACTAGAACAGTTTTCCACAATTTTCAACAGAATCAGTGGTTTGAAGGCAATAAGTTAAATAACACCGTTTCTCAAATTCAAGTGTCGATCCCATCTGCAATGAGTGACAGTGTTAATTGTGGTGAGGCATCTATTGCTGCTCAAGTGGGCGATCTGACACCTAGTGCAGGTGTTAGGCATATTCAGGAGTCTGAGGTGACTAATGCTGCCCTGGGATCTTCTGTTTCATTGTCTGGACCTGGGACACCTGTAAGTCATTCTGATGATACATCTCTTTTGCATGTTGGTAACCGTACAAGTGTCCGACTCGTTGGCTGAATGGTCAGCGTATTGGCCTTCGGTTCAGAGGGTCCCGGGTTCGATTCCCGGCCGGGTCGGGGATTTTAACCTTCATTGGTTAATTCCAATAGCCCGGGGGCTGGGTGTTTGTGCTGTCCCCAACATCGCTGCAACTCACACACCACACATAACACTATCCTCCACCACAATAACACGCAGTTACCTACACATGGCAGTTGCCGCCCACCCTCATCAGAGGGTCTGCCTTACAAGGGCTGCACTCGGCTAGAAATAGCCACACGAAATTATTACCGTACAAGTTTTCCTACGATTCCTGCTAATTCCGTTGAAGCTAATCAATCCGGTTCTGATTCAATGGTGCAAAACCACCCACCTGTCCTAGCGCCACCCGTATCGAGTTGCATAACCTCTACACAACCGGTTAATGCCCAAATGGTCTCTCAGATTAGCGAGAACCTTTCTCAAATTAGGTTGTCTGCGCCCGTAACATTGCAGGATAACGTTAATCCTAACCTATCCTGTACTCCGTCCTTTTCACAAGGGCACCCGAATCAAAGGCACGAGGCCTTGCTAAACCCTCTGGACTATTCTAAGCCTTCCCAAGCACCCCCTACACCTGTCTTCCCCCAGATTTTCTCCAATCTGCCTCACCCGTTGACCACTGTGTTTAAAGGTATCTCGAAATTTTCAGTTAACTCCGTTGATGAAGTTATTTCCTTCCTTCGCTTTCTAACCGAATTCAAGGATCAGGCAATAGTGTATGATCTCAGTAACGACAACGTATTTCAAATTCTATACCCACATGTCTCTGGAGCTCTTTCTGAGCACATTGTCAGGGCCATTACTGAAAGATGGTCAGTAGATCAATTTCATGCCCATGTTCTTGAATATTTCATTCCTGCTCGTGCCTTGTCTGCATTAGTGCAGAAGCACTATTTTAGAGTACAACATTTTAATGAGTCACTATCTGAGTATGTTCAAGACATTAAGCTCCAAGCTAAGATTTTCCGGCTCCACTATTCAGAGGCTCAGATGGTTGCCAACATAGTTGAAGGTCTCGCCCCGAACTATAGATCATATCTGGCTCTTTCACCCCGACCTGCAACATTCGCCCAGTTGGAAGCAATTACAGTATCCGCTGAAGGCATTCGATATGCTAACCAGCTACGCCTGGCATTAGCCCCACCTCCTATAACCGTACCCCCTACTCAGGATTCTATAACCACCCCGTCACCTGCTTCCAACACGCGTAATCCCCGTTCATGTTTCAATTGTGGCTCCACGGCTCATCTCAGACGGGATTGTCCCAAGGCCAGGACATTAGGCAATAGGAAACCTGCGATGGGTGGAGGCTCTTCTACCAATACTTCTTGCCGTAACTGTGGATCAACTAGGCATTTCTCTAGGCAGTGCCCTCATAACACTTCTGGCGCTGGACCCCCAGGCCGTAGTAGCTAATGACAAACCGCCTGTTCTGATGACAAATCCCAAAGCATGGCTTCTTGTCTTGTCGATCATGACTGTACCTTGGTTGATTTACTTTATTCTGAGGCTAATCATTGCTCCCAGTCTGACTCTGGTCTTCATTTCTTACAATCTTGTAGGATTTCTGCCATACCTTCTTGTAAACTACCATATTTATGCATAGAGGTAAATAATGAACCTGTCTGTGCGTTGCTAGACTCTGGGAGTAGTGTCACCTTGATGAGTGAGACCTGGTATGATTCTATGAAAACTGTTTGCAAGCTACCTACATTACAACCCGTGTCCTTAACCTGCCATACTGCTAATTCCAATTCATTGAATATTGTAGGGTCCCTAGAGGTCAAGATTAGAGTCTGTGATTTCACCTGGAAAATGCCAGTGCTAGTGGCCAATAGATTTGTCCTGCCAGTTCATATTGGGTGCAAATTTTATTGCAAAAACAGGCATCATTTTGGACCTCCAGTTCAACAGATTCCATTTTAAATTTTGTGCAAGAACATTTGAGCTGTGTGATCGCTCCCCTATTCTGCCTTGCCATGTTAACGCTGTTCCCGAAGATTCTGATGAACCCAAGGCTTTTGAGTTTAATCACTTACCCGAAGAGCAGGCCAACCAACTTAGGAAACTCTGCGATAAGTTCCCTGATGTCTTCACCGACAGGTTAGGCGTCACCAATGTATTAGAATACAAAATTGAGATTAAAGATAACATACCTGTTCGCTCTCCTCCGTACCGGTTGTCACCTCCCAAAATAAAAGCCCTGAAGGCTATCATTGATCAAATGCTCGCTGACGGAGTGATACGCCCGTCCAAGTCAGCCTGTTCTTCTCCCATGTTTCTGGTCCCTAAACCACAAGGTGGTTATCGGCCTGTAGTCGACTATCGGATGTTGAACCGTAAGGTAGTCCTCCAATCTGTCCCACTTCCTGATTTGCACTCTTGTTTTTCTTGGTTTGCCAATGCAAAAATTTTCACCACTTTCGATTTAAATCAGGCTTATTACCAGATACCCCTTGCCGAAGAATCCAAGCATCTCACTGCATTTGCAACCGATTGGAACCTATATGAATTCGAACGCGTCCCTTTTGTCCTAGCAACTGGAGCGGCTGTCCTTACACGGTTACTAGATTATGTCTTATCGGACATTAAGTTCAAGTTTGTTTATAATTACCTTGACGATCTCGTAATTTTTAGCGAAACCTTCGAGGAACACCTACTCCATCTCAAGGAAGTGCTTGAAAGACTGCGTAAGGCAGGTCTAACCCTCAAGGCATCCAAGGTTTCCTTCGCACAACCCCAGATGTCCTTCTTAGGACATATCGTGTCGGGGAGGGGTGTCTCAATCGATCAGTCTCGTACTGCCGCCATCCAGAATTTTCCCCTCCAAAGGACGTCAAGGCTGTAGCCAGATTCATTGGCGTGGTGAATTTCTTTCGCAAGTTCATTCCTAATTTTGCTGAACGTGCAGCCCCATTAAATGATTTGAGAAGAAAGGACGCCAAATTTGTGTGGGGTGATGCCCAACGTGAAGCCTTCATGAACTTGAAATCCGCCTTATGTAACGCGCCTGTACTGGCTATGCCAGACTTTTCTAAACGCTTCATCCTTCAGACTGACGCCTCTTCCTCAGGCATATCCGGAGTTCTTCTACAGGAATTTCAAGAAGGGCGTCGTCCTATTTCTTATGCTTCCCGTGCCCTGAATCCTGCTGAGCGCAATTATTCCATTTATGAGCTGGAAGCCATCGCTGTTGTCTTCTCCTTAGAACGTTTCAGAATGTACCTGGAACATCTCCCTTTCGATCTGGAAACTAACAATCAGGCGTTGAGTTGGGTACTGGCCAAGCCGCGAAAGACCGGTCGTCTAGCACGATGGGCAGTGCGCATCTCAGCCTTCCTATTTGAAGCCCGCCACATTCATGGCACGGAAAACGTTGTGGCTGATGGCCTCAGTAGAATGTTCCATCCAGACAGCTCTGACCCTCAATCCGAACCAGTAGACTCATCTCCCGAACAAGTATCAGCTTTTGTCAATGTTGTTCTCACTGACTCTCCCTTCCTTTTCAAGGATATTGCCAAACATCAAGAGGATGATCCTGAGTTAAAAGCCATTGTCGACAGGATTAAATCCGGTGAGCATGTTAAGCTCTATATTCTTAAGAATGGTGTCTTGTGTTGTCCTGCTCGTGGTCGCAGAGACCCAAAAATTGTAGTCCCAACTAACCTGGTCCCGGCTACCTTCAAATACTTTCATGAATCCCCAGTGGGCGGTCATCTGGGCGTTTTCAAAACAAGAGAAAAAAATCCGTAACCACTTTATTTCGAAATCCATGGATAGTGAGATCCGTACCCTTGTCAAGTCCTGTAAGATTTGCAACATCAGTAAACCTGCCCCGAATACTCGTCTAGGTCTCTTGTCTTCTGAGCAAGCTTCTCGCCCCATGGAAAGACTGTTCATAGACTATATTGGTCCTTTCCCGAGATCTCGGAATGGTCATCGTTTCATACTCATGTGTGTTGACGCCTTTTCGCGTTTTACGTGGCTGTTCCCCACTCGGATGGCCAACACCAACACCACCATCTCGTGCTTGAAACAGATATTCGCCTCGTTTGGACCCTGTCAATTCTTGGTAAGTGATAACGCAAGAGCCTTTACTTCTGCCCAGTTCCGGAATTTCTGTTTTGATCTATCCATTGCTCATGTAACCACTACTCCGTATTACCCGAAGCCCAATTATGCTGAGAGAGTGAATCGTAACCTGCGATCTGCCCTCATCGCTTATCACTCCTCAGACCACTCCAAGTGGGATTCCTCATTGAATTGGTTGTCATTTGCATTTAACACTGCTGTCCATGAAAGCCACAAGCAAACCCCTGCTTCGTTGATGTTGACTTTTACTCCAAATTCTCCTCTATCTAACCTATGGTCAATTAATGATCTTCTGCCCGACGATGCCAGCCCAGAAAAGATCCGAGCTAATTGGCACCGTGCATGAAAGAACTTGAAGGTTTATTACGCTAAGGTCCAGCGTAATTACAACCACGGGTGAAGACCGCACAATCTCTCTGTGAGTGACCAGGTATTTATTAGAACACATCCCGTCAGTAGTGCTGCGGACCATGTTATCAGTAAGTTGGCCCCCAGATTTCGAGGTCCCTGCACCATCTTAAAGTTCCTTACCCCGGTGACATTATTGGTGAGCGATACCGAAAGGAAAAGGATCAGCAGAGTACATCTCTCCCAGATCAAGGTACCTTAAGTCTGGTAGGAAAGGGTAAATACCATTGTTGGTGACCTTGTAGATTTAGTTGCATGTTATTTGTAAGAATTTAGTTATAAAATAAGTTTATTGTAAGGTTATTTATAAGGTTTCAGTTATAAGATAATAATAAGTTTTATTGTAAGTTAGTTGTAAGTAATTGTATAAGTGAATACTTTAGGCATCCTCTAGTGTAATCGATTTAGTATTATAAGTTAGATAAGTTTTAGTTTAGGGTCACTACTTGGAATTTTCTTCCTTTTACGGTCAGGTTTAGGGCACCCTCTTGTAGTTTCTTTTCACCCCCACCATAATCTTGTCACGTGAATTGTAGATAGCGGTGCTTACCCCGGGGCTAGTGCCCTAATATCCCTGGTGTGCGAGGGAGAGTCCTTACTGCATACTTATTAAGCCACCCATCGGGTGACTCTACGTCAGATCTTGAGCCCAGCAGCATACTTTTACCTCAAAGTATTCCCCTGTCTGCTGCGGTTTGTGTGTGTTACAGTGGCTGCAGTGACCAGTTTCTTCGGACAGCAACCTGAAGTGCCAAATTGGGAGGCACACTGTGTGCCTTGGGCGTCAACATCCAGCACCACTATCCTGCGGGGAACATCCTATTGGTGGCAGGTGGACTGGACAGTGTCTCACCCCGGCTTATTTGGTGCAAGAGATCACTGAACTGCATCTCACTTAGGTGTCGGGTTTGGACTGACATTGAATGGAGGCTGGCGGCAAACGGCCGTGTCGGCAGCCACATCATCAGCAAGAACCTGTGGCCTAGCTGTGCTGTGACTGTTGTGGGAAAGTAGTGCAAAAGTGTTAGCAACAAGTGAGAAGTTTTGGTATTTCTAACATTCGAAGAAAGTATGGTGTACATGATTTGGTAGACAGACTACAAGTTGTCTATTCATCTGTGAAAGAAGGCATTTTGAAGTGCAATGTGACAATCCATGTGGATTTTGTGATATTTATTCAAGAGGTGGATCTATATTATTTTTGAAAATTATGTGACAGTTTGTGTTGTTGGTTATGACAAAATTAACTTCAAGAAATTAGGTGTGTTAAAGTAATGTACCTTTACTATCGGTACTGTGTGAAAACGTTCTATCGCTTGCTCCCCAGTGAGGTTATATTATTGGTCGAGCTGAGCTCGACTTTCAGGGGGAGGAAGATGTTACGAGTGAACTATCTAGCATGAGTGGAATGTAATTTTTTTTAAGACTTTATTGGCGAAGTGCTATATAATGTTTTATTTATCATGACCTAACCTGTACTGTTATTTGTAGAGCATAAGATAATTTAATGACCTAACCTGTACTGTGTAATGTTGTAACATAGGCATTTGTAAATAGAAGAATTCTGTCTATAATTCCTGGAAAGATCCAGAAAGTTACATAACTTTTGTACAGGGTGTGTTACTTTGTTGGTATGTGTTCTAGAAAGTATGTTCTGTCTATTCTGGAAAGATACGACTTTCGCGATCATGCGTATTCTAGAATGTCAGTCATAGTTCCCGATCGAAAGTAAGGTTGTGATTGGTGAGTCTAGGTGGCGATAGGGAACACGTGCACGCTGATTGGTCGCCTCCAAGGCCAGTAAAATGAAATGAAATGGCGTATGGCTTTTAGTGCCGGGAGTGTCCGAGGACATGTTCGGCTCGCCAGGTGCAGGTCTTTCGATTTGACACCCGTAGGTGACCTGCGCGTCGTGATGAGGATGAAATGATGATGAAGACGACACATACACCCAGCCCCAGTGCCAGTGAAATTAACCAATGATGGTTAAAATTCCCGACCCTGCCGGGAATCGAACCCGGGACCTCTGTGACCAAAGGCCAGCACGCTAACCATTTAGCCATGGAGCCGGACTCCAAGGCCAGTAATTCCTATATATAGTGAGCGAGGCAGTGTTCGAATCAATTCTGTATCCTGAATTCTGTCGGTCTCGGTTTATCTGTCTGCGAGCAGCCTATCTGGTTGACGTCCCCCGGCTTCGGGGATGGCACTCTGCTCGGGTAAGCACTGTTGAAAATTTCGGTAATGTTCCGATTTGCTTTTCATACAGGAGTCTGCCCTAACCTCGCCTAGATTCACCAAATTAGTTACTTATGACGCCTTAGTTTTTCTGCTGGACTTACCTGTTCGTTTCCGAGGCATTCCCATTTGGTTTCACTAAAATATGTATATTGTAGTTTAATAGTATTTCCCTTGGGGTTTGCCTCTGATAACCTGTAAATTGCATTGTACTACTGCATTGGTAACTAGATGTATAGTTGATTTGAAATTTGAATTTACACTGCTACGAATAACCTATGTATATCACTGAACTTATAGCTCATAACTTGGAATGTATTCGTAGAATTATCTTGTAAATAATATTTTTTAAAACTAAGGATCACGGTGATTCATTTCGGAATCCGCTATCTAAGCCATGTCCATGCCTTTGGTAGGTTCCCAGCCCTTCCATCTTCCCGTTTTGTCGTTCACTAGTTGGCCCTACTGATAGTTACGTACTTGTTTTGTTGGAGATCCGCGTAATGCTAGTTACTGTTTTTCCGAGTGTGTAGTGTTTTCTTATATTGTGTATTGTACTCTTACCTTCCCCTTTTAACTGTGTTTATGCCTTGTTTGGTGTTACCACTGTAGTAGAGGTAACACCAATAATATTACAAACTTTCAAATCAGGTATTAGTAAATTCTTTAAGATATTCAATCTGAAATCTCCCACCACAGAAACTACTTCGACAACGCAAAAAGATTCCCCTCCACACAACACACCAAAGCCCAACGCCCTGCCTACAGTCTCCTCCCTTACCCCCACCTCGACTACAAATAAGGACTCCTCACCACATGATACGCCAATGTCTAACGCCCCGCCTAATATTTCTTCACCTAAATCCCCTACCCGCCCTTCACAACAGCTTTTCCATACGTATAACACAAGGAGTAGAACCATAACGGATAACAGTCACTGTAATGTAACGAAGTCCACAAGGTTTTGTAGTAGCAGTCAAAGGGGTAAGTGAATACATACCATCAGATCACTGTAAAAGCTCAATAACACACAACATTATTCACGTAAATTTCCTTTGTTACAGACGCACCATCATTCAAATATTATTAATGAAACAAATCAACTCCTCAACATATTGGATCGACATCCCTTTTGACTAAAACCCTCATAAATACAAACTACTACCAACGGAGAATCTGATCATAAAAACAAGACTAGTTCGATGAAACTAATTAATTCAACATTTTACTGTTCAAAACTATTAAATTGCAGTAGCATGCCTCAAAATTAAAACTTGAAGCTGAATTCCAACGTATCCAAGATTTTAATCTTCAGACACCAATAAGTTTTAACTATAATTACGACCCAAATAATAACTGTTTTTGATAATCTAGAACTTTGAGAAAACAATTTTAGCCACATTTTCAACATTTGAAGATACTGTGTTTTGGACGTCAATATCTTTAGAACTAATGGTTATTCCAATTTTAGTATCGTCATTCATATTGTTAAACTATTAATGTGTTCATTTCCTATGTTTATATATTTTATTACTTAATTTTAGAATTATAATTTAGCACAAATTTGTCAAAGCAAATCAAATATGACAGGTCTTAACCTTGAGATAATTATATAGGCTGAGGATGCTTGAAATTCAAGTGAAACATGTCCCTATAAAATAGTGTTGTAGCATTATGATCTAACAACATAAAACCAATTGTATTGAATTGTAGAGAGGCGTGGCTGTGAGCTTGCATCCGCGAGATAGTAGGTTCGAATCCCACTATCGGCAGCCCTGAAGATGGTTTTCCGTGGTTTCCCATTTTCACACCAGGCAAACGCTGGGGCTGTACCTTAATTAAGGCCACGGCCGCTTCCTTCCAACTCCTAGGCCTTTCCTATCCCATCGTCGCCATAAGACCTGCCTGTGTCGGTGCGACGTAAAGCCCCTAGCAAAAAAAAAAATTGTATTGAAAAGGTGAAATAAAAAAAATCACAATATTGTAAGCGTATTATAGCAAATTCAATACGGGTCTAATCATGAGATTAGTTACATGTAATGTACCAGTTACGACCTGTACATGCGTATATTTTGATAGTTAATTCCATTTAATCATCACGCGTAGTACTCCGAGTAAGCCTGGTTTGTTTACATTCGGTGGAACGAGCGAGCGAGTCGAGGACAGCTGTGTGTGTGACGTAGCCGCAGGGGCAAGATAGATCACCCGCGTGACACGCCAAGTGTAGCTGGCCTGACCTGGTAAGTTCTGGATTCAAGCGTCACACCTTCACTAACATTCGATTAAGAAAATTTTAAAACTCCTCTAATAATTATGGTAGTGACTTGAGCGACATGTCATTTTGAAAGGAATCACATAAACGTCGCAAAGCGTGAATCTCAAGTAAATGCGTCGAGGGATTCATGGCATAACCAGCTTCAAGGGATCGCGCTATATGATGACGTAGAAGCCCCCAAACCGAATATAAGGAGGGCTCACTTTAGCCTGATCAGTCAGTCACAGCTGAGTATTCAGCCTGGCTCTACACGCTGCCGTAGTCGTCAGAGGCTATCTTCGAGTAGTTACAGTCTTCATGCAGAACTTAAACCACCACGGCCATATGGGACTTATCAATTGTACACGCGTGAACTCTAAAATTATTCAAAGTCTTTATGAACATGGACTTGTAATATCTGCCAGTGTTAAGGAACAAATTATTCTAAGTCTTTATGAACAGTGACTTGTAATTTTCGCCAGTGATGAACCCTGAAATTATTCAAAGTCTTTACGAACATTGACTTGCAATCTCTGCCAATGATGAACTCTAAAATTATTCAAAGTCTTTATGAACAGGGACTTGTCATTTTCGCAAGTGTTAAGGAACGAATTCTTTAAAGTCTTTATGGACAGTGACCTGTAATTTTGCCAGTGGTGAGAAACAAATTATTCAAGGTCTTTATGAACTTTGACTTGTAAATTCTGCGAGTGACGAAGAACATATTTTCAAAGTCTTTGTGGACATTGAGTCTATCAGCCACATTGGACTTAGGTGATGAGTGATTACCTGCAACATCATCAGAGACCATCGGAGATCATCCAGAACCTCGGAAGTTCGAGACTTCCTCATACACAACCAACCTGGGTGTTCCGGCCTCATCTTAACGGAGTATTTGGCATCTTCCGGAACGTGTTCCAGCCTGTTCGACCCAGTGAGCTGGAGACCCGGACCATTAAAAGGACGATGTTGGAGACAACCCCTATCTACAATGAGGTGATGTGCAATTTGATATGCCATTTCATTAATAAACTCTTATTCAATCTGATTAAAATTTTTCTTGTAGATAAGACCCTGCCTCCTGTACCAAGCCCTAGCTAGTGTCCATCCAGTTTCGCCCTGAGAACTATTTCATGCAACGATTAATGTACGACAAATGAAATGATATTGGAAAGTGTTGCTGGAATGGAATATGACAGGGAAAACTGGAGTACCTGGAGAAAAACCTGTCCCGCCTCCGCATTGTCCAGCACAAAACTCGCATGGATTGACCGGGATTTGTACCACAGAACCCAGTGGTGAGAGGCCGGCACGGTGCCGCCTGAGCCATGGAGGCTCTACTGTATTTCATATAAAAGTAAATTTTATTAATGTTTTGTAACTTTTAGTACATTAATTTTAAGTTAATTATAGAGAGCTGAAGATCGCCTAATGTGGCCGAAACATGTCCTGTTGTTCTAATAAGATGTTTTTTACAACTATGAATTGTAAATAAACTTATAGGAGGAACCAGTATATAGTTTTCAACTTATGACATTCTTTCTATTTTAATAATAATTGTACCGGGCGGTACACCTCCACGCCGCTAATTCAAACTTTGCGCCTGTTGAAACTCCTCTGCTGGAGGAAGTCTGAACTGTATCTACTGTATTAATTTTCAAGTTTCTCAGAAGATGTCACTACTTGGAAATTTTGAAGTTTCTGAACTGGGTCGTTTTCAACGTATTTTTGTTTTACCTGTAGTAGGAAGTGTGAACTTTCTCTTCTAGAGGACACTACTGAAGAACTACAAAAGTGCACCCTAGTGCGAAGTGAAAGAACTGTTTTTTGGAGAAATTTTTATTTCAAAAGTTTGTTTCTTGTTAAATTTCTTTCGGTTATTGTTTAAGTTGGCTGTATAACCCTTTCTTTCCCCTTGTTTTGAATTTAGCCAATCCCGAATTTCTTTAATTAATTTATAACCAATCAGTTGTATCTTCCCCAGAGGGGATATATTGCTTAACCCTAGCCAATAAAGTTTTGGTGGGAGGCTGTTCTCATTCCTCAAACGCCTCAAACTTTCCGCGAGAGTATATAAACTGCTGATTTTAGGGTCTCCGGGCCACTTCTGTACTATCTTTCAGTGTGTAAAGTACATAGCGGGGGGGGGCGGGAAGCGCCTCTTTCTTCGGGCAGCAGTTCAACAACAAGGTAATGGCCGTTTAAGAACTTCTTTTCTTGCTAGCTCAGCAGTTTAACTCTCGGGGCGGGTCCGAAACCTTTCACCATGTAACTTTCCTCTAAAATGTAAAGACACTTAGTTTCTATTCTATCTTTTTAAACTAAAAATTTGGGATAGAGAGTGCTTAACCCTCTTGAACTCCCACGCATATTGTTTTGAGGTGAACTTATTTTTAACAACCGATTCTTCCTTAACGTAATGTAAATTGTTTCTTTCTAAAGTCACCTCTTTAGTATGGGATTAGCCCTTGCATTAGCGGCCTAGAGCCAGTTTAGGTTTTAAACAAATGTATTAGGAGTGCTGTTTGCCTCCTCTCAAATTGGTATTTTTGAGGCCATGTAATTAACCTTTTCTCTCTTAATAGGCCTCAGTAGGTTGGGTATTTTACCCCTGTTTTCGTGTCCGTGGAGGACAACTTGAAAGTGGAGTTTGGTGTGGCCTTTGATAGGCTTAAGGTTTGAGAGCGAGTGGCTCTTTCTTGAAAATTGAGGGTTGTATGCCTCGAGGAGGCTTTACTGTGTAATTTTGGAGCAAGTGCTCCTGGGCATGAATGGGGTTTTCTGCCCCTCTGTGAAAACTTATTTTGGAGTAAAGTTGGGCTAATTGCCCAAGAATTGTGAGTTCGGGGCTCGAAGCCCAAATCCTGTAAATACTGTAATTGCACTTTTGTTGCCTTGCTACTCTGTACCTGCCATGCTTGTTATTTCCTAATTTTGAAAAGAAAATATAACCTTGTTAAATTTTATCTTAACTTTAATTTCGTATTTTGAGGCCCGTTCACCCCCGCACCTTCTTTCACCTCTGCAAGTCCACGAAACTCCGTAACAAGTGGTAGCAGAGCGTGGTTGAATGGGTCTCAATTTAGCCCATTTTGACGGCTAAACATTGCTTTGATTACAACTCTAACTATTTTCTCACTAGCTGGAATTTTTACTTTTTCCTTTTTCAAAATTGTTCTGTCATCATGCCCGGCCCTCGCGATGTTCTCCATCTTAACTATTTGCGCAAGGAGGAGTTGATCTATGAGTTAACTATCAGAAATGAGCAATCTGGAGGCACGGTTGCGGTAGACACAAATAAGCTTAGAGAGTCCCTTGATTTGCCCATTTCCATCCCCACTTTGGGAGAGAAAGAAATTGACGACTCTCTTTCCATGATCACTGATAATACTACTGAGCTAGCATCTGTAGTTAGTTTTTTTGAAGAAAATGATCCTTCGCCTAATCAAATTAAGCGTGTGCAAGCCAGGCTATTTCATTTTTCAAATAGAGTTAACGATCTGTTGTCTCTAAAGTTGAATGACGTTCAGAGGAAGGAAGCTAGTATGGTTCTTGAAAATCTTTCTGAATTATCTAGTAAGGTTACCCAATTGTTAACTGGGGAAGTTCCTCCCAAAATCGATCAACCCACCACGGTGAATGTAGGTAGCGAGGAAGAGCCTCCTAAGGGAGATGTCAATAGGAAAACCGTTGCAGCTCAAACAACCTCTGCCCCATTGGACAACGAGTCTGAACGCCGTAACTCATTGAATAATGTACGTTCTGAATTAACGTCTTTGCACTTAAACATTTACCTACTATGTCACCTGGGTTCAGCAGCTTGCCTCATCCATTGGCAATGTTGCTCAGAGGTATCTCGAAGTTTTCTGTTAACACTACCAGTGAAGTTATTTCTTTCTTAAGGTTTTTAGTTGAATTTCAAGATCATGCCCTTGTTTTTTTCTCTTTCTACATGTCAGATTTTGCAAATCATCTATCCCTATGCAATTGGTATTCTCTCACACAAAATAGTAAGAGCCATTGCCGAGCAATCATCTATTGAAGACTTCCACGCCCACTTGCTAGCTAACTTCATCCCGGCTAGGGCAAGGTCATCCCTTATTCAGAAGTACTATTATCGTGTACAGCGCTTGGATGAAAACTTGGCAGACTTCATCCAAGATATTAAGTTTTATACTAGGGTGTTCGCTCTTCACTTTCCTGAGGATCAGATTGTACAAGCTATTGTGGAAGGTATCTCACCATCCTATAGGTCATATTTATGTTTCGCGGCGTGCCCGCAAACTTTTTCTGAACTTGAAGCATTGGCTGTCTCAGCGGAAGGAGTTAGATACGCCAATTCCTTGCGTGTAGCGAAAGAACCCCCTCCTTCTTTTGGTAATCCTCGGCCTCCACCTCGCCGACCAGTCACACCTCGTAAATGTTATGCTTGCGGGTCGCCTGACCATCTTCGGAACAAGTGCCCATCAATGAAATCTAGTAGGGCAAATAATTGGGCTGGCTCATCACAAGGCTGTTTTAAATGCGTGGCTTTCTCACATATCGCCAAGAATTGCCCAAATTCAAATAGCACCCCCTCCTGCTCAACTTCTGGTGCAACTTCCACCAATGTCAATAATACTATGATAGTACATATATCACACCCCCGAATTATATGTAGAAGTTAGAGATATTATTGTCAGTATTCGATTTATTATTATTATTATTATTATTATTATTATTATTATTATTATTATTATTATTATTATTATTATTATTATTATGGCAACAGCAATCCGCATTACCACATCACCACATCATTGAGAACCCATGCAAGTGCCCAGATGGTTTTTCTCTTCCCAGACGGCAGTGGAGGATGCTAAATCGAATTAGGACCGGCCAAGGTAGATGTGGAGCCACTCTCTTCAAATGGGGATGGAAGACATCACCGCAATGTGACTGCGGACAAGGGGAACAGACAGTGGAACACCTTGCATTTGAGTGTCCTTTGCGTAGTTACAGAGGCTCTATTGAGGACTTAAACTGTGTCTCAAACGAAGCTCTTCTCTGGCTATTAAATTTTGACATGGAACTTTAGTTACGAGCTTGAGATGGTAGTTGTATATATTGTAAATAATATTGTATTCATCATACGCTAAATAAATAAATAATAATAATAATTATTATTATTATTAATTGTATTTCATTTATATATTTTGCCATTTATATTGGTAAGCTGGAAGATATCCACATATGTAGGTATGAGTAATTTGTTTTGCATGAGTGGGAAAACATTGCTTTAATAACTCTGGTAATTTGAATGAGTCATATGGCTACCCCAGTGTCTGTTGTGATGTACTTGTGTCGGGAAATTCATGAGTCATGTATATATCCCAGCCTGATGAGATGAGCTTGCTGTTGCATTAGGAAAGTTTGGTGATTCATGTAAAACTCCCGAGTGTTTGTTTATCTCTTGGGAGAAAGGAGAAGTTCAGGGCATGTCTTGACAAGAGGTTCACTCATGATTGGCTGGCAAGCACCAATCCAGACGTATCATCTGAGAGGAGGGGGATGTTGATGTCTATAAAGGTTGATCATCCGGCGGCAACCAAGGATTGTAAGGGAACATTGTAAAACATTGTAAGGGTGATTGTAGAGGTGATTGTAAAGGAACGAGAAGGAAGATAACTACAACTACAACTGACGCACTGTACGGGAAGGAAGTGGTGCTGATACACGGTACTGGAGTGACACGGCTGCAATGGACTGGACTTCAAACGTTCGTGGAGCGTAGTCTTGTTATGTTTGTGGAAAGTGGCTGATTGTGGAGAGTGCTTGCGCATTAAGTATTGTAGCACTTGTGGCGGCCTAGCATTATATGTTGGTGAAAGCTATCTCAGACTTTCCATAAATTTATATGTTGAGGATCGACAGACGTGTGTATATATCTTTACAACAAGTGTTAAAATATGTGAACACAGTAGTACAAGGTACGGTATCTGTGTGATGTGATAACTGCCGATTATGAGAATCGGTAAATCGAATTGATATAGAGACAGTGAAGGGTGTTTATCTTCATACATGTACATTGTTCATCGGACCATCTACAAATGGTAGCTTAGTTCTCACTTTCGTTTTCCCACGATTTTCATTATTGTTGTTGTTGTAAATATGGAGTCTTCCAGCAATATTTTATGTGTGTATTATATGTATAATGTTGTATGTTGATGAGGTGCTCATGCACGGAATTTGTTCAGAATATAGTTAGCTATTTTAGAATCAGTGTTATTGATGAACCTAGGTGCAGTTCCTACCTAATTAGTCGTTTTCAGGAGGTTAGGTAAGGCCTGTAGCAGATGTACCAGTACGCAGCATTATGTACACGCCCTGGGATATAAAGTTTATCATGCTCTTATCTAAATTCGAGGGATCCATTCTGGTGAACTCTGGCGCCCATACTACGGACATTTCGGTTAATTATGCTTATTAATTTTATGAAGTTTTTGAGTAATTTTATTTATATTTTTATTCATGATTTTATTTATTTATCAGTAGTCATCAAAAAGTTACAATTGGCTTCCCAACGTGTGGCTGAATGATTGGTACATCTGTTAGACTTATAAGCGTAGGTGCACTTGTCAGGTGTGGTTGGAATTCTGCAAACTATGTCAGTGAAGTGTTTTATATGTATGTTGGAGTATGAAGAAATGTTGTAGCGAGTCCAGTATTATAAAATTGAGAAGTAGAGAGGTTGTTAAAGTTGTGGGTACTATGAATCAGGATAAGAGAAGTCAAAAGAATTTCACCACATTGAGTCTATCGAATTTAAGTGAGAGTAGCGAAATGGCTGATAGTAGGAAAGATCAATTTGCAACGATCGGTGAGGAATCTAGTAACCCGTCTCAAACTCAGGATGTAGGGGTTGTTAAGGAAACGGTTCAAGGGGAGGTTTTAACTTTTAGTATGATTAAATCACTATTTAATGAAATGTCCAGTAAGATTGATAGTAAGAATGAAGAGCTGAAGGTTGAACTGTCTAGTAAAATCGATAATCAGAGTGTTGAATTAAATTCAGTGAGTGTTGAGCTGTCCAGTAAAATCGATAATCAGAGTGTTGAATTAAATTCAGTGAGTGTTGAGCTGTCCAGTAAAATAGACAATAATAATGTTGAATTGTCCAATAAGATTGATAGTCAGAGTAAAGAGTTGAAGAGTGAATTGAGTTTTTTAAGCAATGAAATATACAGTATTAATAGTGAATTAAATTCAGTTAGTACGGAACTGTCTAGTAAGATTGAGAATCAGAGTAAGGAATTAAATTCAGTGAGTGTTGATTTGTCTAGTAAAATTGATAGTTTAAGCAGTGCTGTGAATGGCAGAATAGATGAATTGAACCAGAAGTTTGACCATCAAAGCAGGGAAATTCAGGAAGTCAATAATAAGGTTGAATCTCAACGCTTGGAATTGACTGAGAAAATCGAATGCCGATTTAATGTTGTTAGGAAGGAATTTGTTGAAAACAGCAAGGAATGTGATAAGAGAATAAAAATAGTGGAAGATAAAGTCGAAGAAATAGATAGAATTAAAACCAGCCAGAGTGTTTTAGCAAAGCGAATAGATGAAAAGACTGAGAAATTGGAGAAAGACCTCAAGTCAGTAGAAGGAAATGCCAGAATGGTAGTTGAAGAAGGAATTAAAGCATGCCATGTAAAGTTAAGGCAGGAGATCAGTCAAATCCAAGTAGGTAGCAGCATATGTAATAGGTACGTATCTTGTACGAAGGACTCTGAATTACCCAAGTTTAATGGTCGGCAGTTTAATCCGATGGAATTCTTGAAAACGGTGGAGAAACGGTTTTCCAAGAATCTTGACGATGGTTTGATTGATTGAGTATGGTTGATGAGATGTTGGATATTGCATTTGTTGGAGAAGCGAGATCCTGGTTTCAAGTTTACAGACAGGGTATTTCGAGTTTAGAGGAATTTAGGGAGAAATTTAGTTCTAAATTTTGGAGTGAAGCTATTCAGGGAAGGGAAAGGGATCGCGTGCTATTTGGCAAATATAGGCCTCAGGAAGGTGTGTCTATGACGGAATATTTCTTAGCGCATGTTCTGATCAGCCAGAATATTGAAGGTCTAGCATCGGAGAGAGATACAGTCCGCCAGATGTTGAGGCATTTTCCTGAGAAGGTCGGATTAGCTGCATGTATGCAGAATATTGTTACGATTAAGGAATTAGAGCAGCTGTTAGAGAGGTTTGATGCTTTGGAAGGGCAGGGGAGGACTAGGCAAAGTGAAGGTAGGAATTATGGGGATAATGGGAGACAAGGTAATCAGGTAGCGGGAGATAGGAATAATCAGAATTTCAGTCATTCTAGGCAAGGGAATAAGGGTGGTAATTCCGGAAGGGGAAACAGACACTCTAATCAAGGAGGTAATCACCAGGAATATTATGGCAGAAGACCTAATCAAGGGGAATCAGAAAGTAGGGGGCGTACGGATCAAAGACCACCAGATCAAGTGCCGAGACATGATAACAGTGAACAAGCTACGTCAAGTAATTTAAACCGGAATCGGACTTCTTAGTTGGGTCAGATAGGCAGTCCGATACCGAAATTCCTATTCACGTGATGAAACAGGTAAGTTATGCTTTAGACGTGAAAGAGGAGTTATTGTATGACCATGTGTTTTGTGATTTTGTGAATAGGGGGCGTGATGAAAGTAAGGAAGATGTGTCGGATGTCTTACTTTGTGCTAGTGGTTCTAATAGCGGTGTTGCGATCGATAATCTTGTGGAAGTTTCTGAAATTGAAAGTGAAGTTTTTTGTGAAGTTGATGAAGGTTGTTTTGTGAGTGAAGAGTGTTTACGGAGTATACATCATGAGGATGTTTTTGTTGATTTAAGTGTACGTGAGGAGAGTAAAGTTAGGTACATTATGTGTGAAAATGGTGACTTTGAGATTAATGAAACTTCTGATAAGAGAGTCGAAAGTAGCAGTGTTGTTGGCATGAACGTGGTGCAAGTAGTAGCTGATATGAAAGGTGGTGAAGATGGATTAATTGTTGAGTCATTAAGTGGTAATGACAGCAATTTCAAAGTATATTATGGTAAGAATTTCAGTAATAGAGTGAGCGTGTGTGAGAATGGAAGTGTGCGTGAGATGGAGGAAAGCCTATTCAAGCGTGTGTGTAACGTTTTATTTAATTCTGAGACTTGTGTGAATGATTTGAATGACGTGTTGTATGATTTCGATGTGGAATGTGTGAAAAAGTATGTGATCTGTTTGCTTGCATTAATTATGGTTTTGTGGAAGAGTAAACGTAGTGAGATTCCCGCGCATTTCAGAAAGAGGGATTTCTTTGTTATGAATGTTCCGAATAAAAGTTTGTATAATTCTTGTGTGACCGAATGGGATGAATGTTTGTGTGCGAGATAGATTGTATTTGAGATGTATTCGGATTTTATTGCGGTACGCATTCCTCGCTTATCGATGCCAATGTTAAGTTTATGTATAGTTTTTTCATTTCCATCAGGGTCCGTATACTGTGGACAGTAGAATAGGCAAGTGTGCTTATAGGCTCCTAACCGCTGAAAATAAGGTCCTTGGGACATTTAATATCTATAGCCTTCGCAGATATAAGAGATAGGATCTGCACTTTGGATGTATATGTTATCAATTTTAATGTATGTGTACAGTAGCAAGAAGGGATTGTGTTCAATGCTATATGAAACAATCAGAGTTGTGTGTATATAGCCAGATTATTATTATTATTATTATTATTATTATTATTATTATTATTATTATTATTTGGACAAATTGTATTTCGTGTGTGCGAATTCAATGCAGAAGACGCAATGTATATATCATTATTACAGTAAATTAAGTATTCAGTTATGTCATTATAAGGTTATGTATGAAGTTCTGTTTTATGGTGAATCATAATATGTGATATCATCGATTCACCAAGGGGGCGTTATGTGATAGACATATATCACACCCCCGAATTATATGTAGAAGTTAGAGATATTATTGTCAGTATTCGATTTATTATTATTATTATTATTATTATTATTATTATTATTATTATTATTATTAATTGTATTTCATTTATATATTTTGCCATTTATATCGGTAAGCTGGAAGATATCCACATATGTAGGTATGAGTAATTTGTTTTGCATGAGTGGGAAAACATTGCTTTAATAACTCTGGTAATTTGAATGAGTCATATGGCTACCCCAGTGTCTGTTGTGATGTACTTGTGTTGGGAAATTCATGAGTCATGTATATATCCCAGCCTGATGAGATGAGCTTGTTGTTGTATTAGGAAAGTTTGGTGATTCATGTAAAACTCCCGAGTGTTTGTTTATCTCTTGGGAGAAAGGAGAAGTTCAGGGCATGTCTTGACAAGAGGTTCACTCATGATTGGCTGGCAAGCACCAATCCAGACGTATCATCTGAGAGGAGGGGGATGTTGATGTCTATAAAGGTTGATCATCCGGCAGCAACCAAGGATTGTAAGGGAACATTGTAAAACATTGTAAGGGTGATTGTAGAGGTGATTGTAAAGGAACGAGAAGGAAGATAACTACAACTACAACTGACGCACTGTACGGGAAGGAAGTGGTGCTGATACACGGTACTGGAGTGACACGGCTGCAATGGACTGGACTTCAAACGTTCGTGGAACGTAGTCTTGTTATGTTTGTGGAAAGTGGCTGATTGTGGAGAGTGCTTGCGCATTAAGTATTGTAGCACTTGTGGCGGCCTAGCATTATATGTTGGTGAAAGCTATCTCAGACTTTCCATAAATTTATATGTTGAGGATCGACAGACGTGTGTATATATCTTTACAACAAGTGTTAAAATATGTGAACACAGTAGTACAAGGTACGGTATCTGTGTGATGTGATAACTGCCGATTATGAGAATCGGTAAATCGAATTGATATAGAGACAGTGAAGGGTGTTTATCTTCATACATGTACATTGTTCATCGGACCATCTACAAATGGTAGCTTAGTTCTCACTTTCGTTTTCCCACGATTTTCATTATTGTTGTTGTTGTAAATATGGAGTCTTCCAGCAATATTTTATGTGTGTATTATATGTATAATGTTGTATGTTGATGAGGTGCTCATGCACGGAATTTGTTCAGAATATAGTTAGCTATTTTAGAATCAGTGTTATTGATGAACCTAGGTGCAGTTCCTACCTAATTAGTCGTTTTCAGGAGGTTAGGTAAGGCCTGTAGCAGATGTACCAGTACGCAGCATTATATACACGCCCTGGGATATAAAGTTTATCATGCTCTTATCTAAATTCGAGGGATCCATTCTGGTGAACTCTGGCGCCCATACTACGGACATTTCGGTTAATTATGCTTATTAATTTTATGAAGTTTTTGAGTAATTTTATTTATATTTTTATTCATGATTTTATTTATTTATCAGTAGTCATCAAATTGTTACAATACTAAGTGACTAGCGGATTCGGCTGAGTCGATTAACCCATCTTCCCGAGGCTCAGCCCCTGGTAAACAGGTTGAAAATTCAGGGAACGATCAGTCTTCAAATTCATCTTTTGAATGCCCCAAAGAATGTCTTAGGATTGCGGCGGATACCCCTGCACCTGTTCCTTTTCTTAAGATTGAGTTAAATAATGAACCTGTAACAGCTCTATTAGATTCAGGCAGTGTGTGTTCGATTATTTCGGCTGAATGGTATTCAAAATTGAAATCTGTTTGTAAACTACCTGACTATGGCTCATCTCCTGTTCAATATGTTTCGGCTAATTCATCTCCATTAGAAATTCTAGGTTCTTTACATGTCAAAATTCGTATTTTTAAATTTACATGGAAAATCAAATTGTTTGTGGCTAAGCACTTGTCTTGCCCCATTATATTGGGAGCCGACTTCATTTCTCACACTGGTCTTGTGCTCGATCTTCAGAGTAGGTCGTGCACTTTCAAATTTGCGTCTAATTGTAAAATCCCATTATTGAAATGTAATTCTGCATCATGTTCATCTATTTCGCCTACCCAGGATGAGATGTTGTTAGACCTTAGACATCTACCTGAGGAGCAGGCTGATAGTATTCGTAAGCTGTGTCAGTCATTTCCAGAGGTGTTCTCGGATACTCTTGGTGTTACTGACCTTATTGAATACAAAATTGAGGTCACGGATTCGATTCCTGTCCGTTTTCCGCCATATAGGCTATCTCCACCTAAAATGAAGGCTCTGAAAGAAATTCATCGTCCAAACCGACGCGTCGTCGTCGGCGGTAGCTGCAGTCCTTCTTCAAGAGACTGAACTAGGGAGGCGACCCATCGCCTATGCATCTAGGACTCTATCAGCTCAAGAAGCCAAGTATTCCATCTATGAGCTCGAAGGTTTGGCAGTCTTATTTGCCTTAGAAAAGTTCCGTCTCTATCTGGAACATGTCAAATTCGACCTGGAGACAGATAATCAAGCCTTAAGCTGGGTCTTAGGTAGGCCGCGTCGTACTGGTCGTATAGCCCGTTGGGCCATCCGTATTTCTGCCTTCCAATTCGATGTCAGGCATATCAGAGGTACCGAAAATGTCGTTGCTGATGGGCTCAGCCGTATGTTTTCCAACGACGTTGAGATCCATGAACCGGTCGATAGTTCATCCCCTCCCGAGTCCATGCTATCTGATGTTAATGCCATCTTAACAGATGCTCCCATGCTCTTTAGGGACACTGAGAAATACCAACGTGAAGATCCGACGCTGGCTCCGATAATGGAAACCCTTTCTTCTGGGGAACATGTCGTCCCTTATGTACTGAGGAATGGTGTTTTATGTTGCCCTTCGAGGCATGATAAGATGATGAAAGTCGTTGTTCCAGCTGTTCTTGTACCTATGATCTTCAAGTACTATCATGAGACCCCATTGGGGGGGCATCTTGGAATCTTTAAAATGCGTGAAAAGATTCGTGAAAGGTTCATCTGGAAAGGTATGGACGGTGAAATCCGTGAACTAGTAAAGGCTTGTAAATCCTGTTTGCTTAGTAAACCAACCATGTCCACCAAGGTAGGCCGTTTGTCTTCTCATCAAGCGTCGCGCCCCATGGAACGCCTGTATATTGATTATGTAGGACCCTTCCCCCAGTCAAAGGGAAATGCCAACAAGTTCATCTTTGTATGTGTAGATGGTTTTTCAAGATTTTCCTGGTTATTTCCGACTAAGCTGGCTACCGCTCAGTCCACCATTACTTGTCTAAATTCTATCTTTGCTTCTTTTGGTCCGTGTCAATATATCGTGTCGGATAATGCTAAGGCTTTCACATCTAATCTTTTCCGTAAATTCTGTTTTGACCTGTCCATCTCTCATGTGACAACTTCTGCTTATTACCCTCAACCATCTCTGGCTGAACGGGTTAATCGTAATCTCAGGTCCGCGCTTATTGCCTATCATCATGAAGATCATTCTAGGTGGGACACGTCCCTGCACTGGTTAGCTTTTGCTTTGAATTCGGCGGTTCATGAATCACATAAATTTACTCCAGCGTCTTTGATGTTCAAGTTTGTTCCCAACACGCCGCTCTCTAACTTCTGGTCTCTGAGTGACATTCTACCTGAGACAATAGACCCGGACAACATTAAAGATCTTTGGAAGAAGGCTAAAGCCAATCTTAAAGTGTCTCATGAAAAGGTTAAGGAAAGATATGATCGTGGACGGAGACCCACCAATTTGAAGGTAGGCGACCAAGTGATGGTCAAGAATTTTGTTCCCGCGGGCAAGCTTGCCCCCAGATTTCATGGGCCGTGTGTCATTCTCGGTTTCCTTACTCCCGTTACCTTATTGTTAAGCAATCCAGCCACCGAGAGGATATTTAGGGTTCACCTGTCACAGGTGAAACCTGTATAATTTCTGTGTTAACTTGCTTCATATAATTTTAAAAGAAATAGGAAGGTTATATTTTTTTTTTTTTTTTTTTGAGGGGTTTCACTTTTAAGGCCTTCTGCCCTTGGGAGCTGTTTCCTTTATGTGTAATTATTTTTTGTAAACCTCCCCCGATTAGTTAAACTGCCATCCCGTCCTTGCCACGGCCATTACCACGCTCCCGTCTCCTGCTCCACTATCCACAGTGGCTTATAAATGCCATGAATATCTGCACGCCGCTGGCCCCTCAACCTCTCCACAAAGCCTGTGCCCTCAAAAAGATGATGGTCCAACAAAATTCTGCCGCCGAGCTTTAATGTTTCAGTGCCCCCGCAGCCGCGCGGCGCCGTGCCGCGACTGGGATAGAGGAAGGGCCCCCTCTACTCCAGCGAGGTCGACTTGTGTACGGCGAGCCGGAGTCCTCCTCCCGGCCAAGGCTGATGTGCGGCGCACAACCTGTAACTGGCCCGCGACATGCATGTTCGCCGCGGGCGCGGCGTGCTTCAACTCCACTACTCCTCTCATAGTGCGGGCGAGCGGTATCTCAGGGTACTTGAGGGGTCCGAGCGGCCTCCCCTGAACTCATGCAGCGGCGGCTGGTCTGGCCGTCAAATTCATCAACGTTTAAAGTACATATTCATCTACATGGACATTCCAGTTCAACATTACTACCTTTTCTTGGATTTTACTGCAATACCTGGTGGACTTAGAAAATTTTTCCTCAACCTTAAAAACTAATTTTCCTTCTGAATTCAACTTCTACAAACATAAAGACATTACTTCAACAGTTACTACAAGAATTTTGAAACTGGATCAAACCAACTTTAGTAAATTTTTATAAATGATTCTGCAATTAATCTCCATATCAACATCATAACTTGGACCTTGTTTTCAAACAAATTTCATGGGTCACCCCTGGAGGGACTTTTGTGGGGGGAGGTCTGTACCGGGCGGTACGCCTCCACGCCGCTAATTCAAACTTTGTGCCTGTTGAAACTCCTCTGCTGGAGGAAGTCTGAACTGTATCTACTGTATTAATTTTCAAGTTTCTCAGAAGATGTCACTACTTGGAAATTTTGAAGTTTCTGAACTGGGTCGTTTTCGACGTATTTTTGTTTTACCTGTAGTAAGAAGTGTGAACTTTCTCTTCTAGAGGACACTACTGAAGAACTACAAAAGTGCACCCTAGTGCGAAGTGAAAGAACGGTTTTTTGGAGAAATTTTTATTTCAAAAGTTTGTTTCTTGTTAAATTTCTTTCGGTTATTGTTTAAGTTGGCTGTATAACCCTTTCTTTCCCCTTGTTTTGAATTTAGCCAATCCCGAATTTCTTTAATTAATTTATAACCAATCAGGTGTATCTTCCCCAGAGGGGATATATTGCTTAATGCTAGCCAATAAACTTTTGGTGGGAGGGTGTTCTCATTCCTCAAACGCCTCGAACTTTCCGCGAGAGTATATAAACTGCTGATTTTAGGGTCTCCGGGCCACTTCTGTACTATCTTTCAGTGTGTAAAGTACATAGCGGGGGGGGGCGGGAAGCGCCTCTTTCTTCGGGCAGCAGTTCAACAACAAGGTAATGGCCGTTTAAGAACTTCTTTTCTTGCTAGCTCAGCAGTTTAACTCTCGGGGCGGGTCCGAAACCTTTCACCATGTAACTTTCCTCTAAAATGTAAAGACACTTAGTTTCTATTCTATCTTTTTAAACTAAAAATTTGGGATAGAGAGTGCTTAACCCTCTTGAACTCCCACGCATATTGTTTTGAGGTGAACTTATTTTTAACAACCGATTCTTCCTTAACGTAATGTAAATTGTTTCTTTCTAAAGTCACCTCTTTAGTATGGGATTAGCCCTTGCATTAGCGGCCTAGAGCCAGTTTAGGTTTTAAACAAATGTATTAGGAGTGCTGCTTGCCTCCTCTCAAATTGGTATTTTTGAGGCCATGTAATTAACCTTTTCTCTCTTAATAGGCCTCAGTAGGTTGGGTATTTTACCCCTGTTTTCGTGTCCGTGGAGGACAACTTGAAGGTGGAGTTTTGTGGTGCCTTTGATAGGCTTAAGGTTTGAGAGCGAGTGGCTCTTTCTTGAAAATTGAAGGTTGTATGCCTCGAGGAGGCTTTACTGTGTAATTTTGGAGCAAGTGCTCCTGGGCATGAATGGGGTTTTCTGCCCCTCTGTGAAAACTTATTTTGGAGTAAAGTTGGGCTAATTGCCCAAGAATTGTGAGTTCGGGGCTCGAAGCCCAAATCCTGTAAATACTGTAATTGCACTTTTGTTGCCTTGCTACTCTGTACCTGCCATGCTTGTTATTTCTTAATTTTGAAAAGAAAATATAACCTTGTTAAATTTTATCTTAACTTTAATTTCGTATTTTGAGGCCCATTCACCCCCGCACCTTCTTTCACCTCTGCAAGTCCACAAAACTCCGTAACAATAATCATCATCATCATCATCATCATCAAGTTTCCCGGGTGTGGTTTACGAGCGCTCTCCAGTTTAGTCTATTCATGTACCACTCCTCCTTCAAGACTTATCCCAGTTGATTCCTTTGGATGTGATATCTTCCTTCACTTGGTCCAGCTATCTCCTCCTAGGTCTTCCAACAGCTCTCTTTCCAGCAATCTCAGTATGCAACCATTGTTTTGCAATTCTTCTTTCTGCCATATGTTTGACGTGACCAAACCATCACAAACGTGTCCTAGTTATGGCCTCCATCAGGGACTGATTTATTCCAGCTTGTTCTATAATCTTCTCATTTCTTAGTTTGTCTTTCCTAGTCTTTTGAAGCATGCTTCTTAGAAACTTCATTTCTGAAGCCTGAAGTCTGCTATCATCCTTTTTGGTAGTTGTGCAGGTTTCCAACCCATAAGTCAATATAGGGACAAAGTATGTTTGAAACAGAGTTTGTTTTGATCTTAGTGGCACTTGTTTATTCCAGAGCAGATATCGGTCAAGCTGTATTCTGTTGTATGGGAATGCCTACTAAAAGGAATGTACCAAAATCTTTAACAAGATAAAAATGTTGTATCATGAGAGTAAAAGCAGTGTACAAGTGGGGAGTGGTAACTCTGAAATATTTTATATAAAAAAAGGTCTCAAGCAAGGAAGTGCACTGTCGCCTTTATTGTTTATTATACTGATGGATGAAATCATAAAACATGTAAAACAAAGTATCAGTAGTGATGAAGTGAATTCTTTGGTATTTGCAGATGATGTGGCGATTTGGGGAAAGGGAGAAAATGAAGTACAAAGAAGACTGGACATTTGGAATGAAAATCTGAAGGAGTTAGGAATGGTAATTAGTAAAAAGAAAACTGTAGTCATGCACTGTGGAAAAGACAAAAAGAGAAGCCAAGTGAACATAGATGGATAGCGGTTAGAGAATGTGGAACAGTTTACATATCTGGGTAGCATTATTAATGGAGGTAATGAAATCAATCCTGAAATTAATAACAGACTAAGTTAAAGGTACAACATTTTATCAAGTCAAAGAGCTTTCATGGGATGACAAAGTACTGAAGAGAACAAAATTAACATTATATAAACAGTATTTCATACCAATTGTAACATACAGACTAAAAACGCTGGTAACTAATAAGGGACAAGATAGTAAGATCCAAGCAGTAGAAATGAATTTTTTAAGAACATCGGTTAAAAAGACATGAAGAGATAGAATTCAAAATATTCAAATCAGAGAAGAGCTAAATATAGAACCGTTAGTACAGAACATAGAGAAAGCAAGACTGAGATGGTTCGGACATGTAAAAGGAATGGGAAAGGAACGGGTAGCAAGAAGGGAATTGGAAAGAGACCAGTTGGAAGACTGAGAAGAAGGTGGATGGATCAGATTTGGAAGGACATTATAGAAGCTGGATTGGATGTGGCGGAAATAATGAAGAAGGAAAAGTGGAAGGACAGAAAGGAGCGGAGGAGGCTTGTTAACCACACCCGGGCGACTGGAGTGGGACAGTAATGATGATGATGATGATCTGTTGTCACTTGATATTATGCATCCAAGGTACTGATACTGGTTTACACCCTCCAGCATTAGCTGTCTATTAACAGACATTGCAGCAGTTTTTTTAGCATTTATTTTCAGTCCATATTTTTTCAGATGATCATTCCAGACGTTCAGCCTTTCCTGGACATCCATCTCGCTATTTCCCCAGATAACTATATCATCCGCAAAAGCAAATGCTTTAAGATCCATGTTAGTGTTCTGCTTCACTTCTTTTATGATTTCTTCCATGATGGTGATGAATAGTAATGGTAAAAGGGCACTGCCTTCTTGCACTCCTCTAGATCTCTGGAACCAATCTGAATATCCATTTCCTACTTGAACACAGCTGTAGCAGTCATCATAAAGCATTTTTATTCTCTGAATGAGTTCTTTTTATGACACTCCCATATAGTTGTTCTAGGGACCCTATCAAATGCTTTTCCGATGTCTAGAAACACGAATGTCAAGTTACGATCTTTCTCCCAGTGCTTTTCTAATATCATTTTCAGTGTGAATATGAGGTCTATAGTTGATCTATCTTTCCTAAATCCATATTGTTCTTCTTGCAGTTGGGGTTCAATAATTTTCCTTAATCTTTTCTCAAGAATCTTCTCAAATATTTTTAAACCATGGGACAGTAAGGTGATCCCTCTATAGTTGCTGCACTTCTTTTGACTTCCTTTCTTGAACAGGGGAACTATACTCCCTTTTTCCAGTCATCTGGTATTATTTTATCCTTCCACATTGCCTTTGGGCCAGCAGCTTTAATCATGTCTGCACTTAGTTCATCAAGACTGACGATGTGGAGATCTCATCAAAGCCAGTAGCATACTTCACTCCAAGTTGGTGGCATTTCTTCAGATATATTATCACTGCAGCTTGACTGAATCTGTACATTTGGACTGACCATTGTATAAATTCTCGAAGAACAATCTTATTTCAGTGTCTTCCCTAGTGATGCTCCCATCTGGTTTCTGTAAAGCTGTTATTTGTTCATAATTACTTCCAGTATTTAATGTACGGCAGTTTGGAATTTGCTTTACTGTCTTCTTCCAATTTATTTGTAAAATCAATCCAAGACTTTTGTTTTTCTTCTGCTACTATTTGTTTCACTCGCAGTCTACAATATCTGTAAGTCTGTTGTAATTCACTCATTTTTGATTCATCTTTTTTCATCTCCTTTCCGAATTTCTTTATCTCAAGCCTTTCTTGCTTCATTTTTCTTCTGAACTGCACTCTTTACTTCACCATTCCACCAGGCTTTACTACTAGTTTTTCGACATATTTCTACAGCAGTTCCAACAAGACATTCTTTGAATCTGTTCCACTCTGTATTTCCTCCTTGTGTTCAGTCTGCAGATATTTTGGAGGCCACCTTTTTTGTATACATCATTTTGTTTTCTACTTTTTTCAGTTCCCAGGTTTTACTTGTTGGTTTTCCTTGGTGTGTGGTCACTATCTAAGCTCTCACTTGGTACAACATTAACATCACAAATAATTTGACCAGTTTTTCCGTCAGATATTATGTAATATGAGCCCTTGTGGCTCCGACGGCAGCGCATCGGCCTCTCACCGGTGGATACCGTGATTCAAATCCCGGTCACTCCATGTGAGATTTGTGCTGGACAAAGCGGAGGTGGGGCATGGTTTTTCTCTGGGTACTTTCTGTGTCATCTTTCATTCCAGCAACACTCTCCATTATCATTTCACAGCATTTATCAGTCATTAATAAACCACTTTGGGAGTTTAAAGTTAAAAACTTCATTATTGTTCCGTATTGAATAGAGAAATAAGATGTACAATATTATAGGTTAGGATCCACCTTTCAATACTCCGTAATAAGATGGTAAAAAGTAGTTACAACCTGTTTAATGGGACCGGTTTCAACACATTTTAAGTGTCATCATCAGCCAATTTGCGAAGATCTTAAAACAACTAGCACATTGAATACAGGCAAAAAATTAACATTGTATCATAACGTAGCAATTGCTACGTTATGATACAATGTTAATTTTTTGCCTGTATTCAATGTGCTAGTTGTTTTAAGATCTTCGCAAATTGGCTGATGATGACACTTAAAATGTGTTGAAACCGGTCCCATTAAACAGGTTGTAACTACTTTTTACCATCTTATTACGGAGTATTGAAAGGTGGATCCTAACCTATAATATTGTACATCTCACTTTGGGAGTGGCGATCCCATCCCTGACCCAGTCAAAGACTGAAAAACAGGTTGTAGGTTTTCATTTCATTATGTAATCTATTAAGGATTTGGATCGTCCATCCCAACTATACCTTGTTATTTTGTGAGATAATTGTTTTTGAAACCAGGTGTTATTTATTTTTAAGCCATTTCCCACACAAAAATCTAGAAGTTGTTCACCTTCCTGGTTCCTGGTACCAAAACCATGCAGGCCCAACACATTTTCATACCCAAGTCTGTCTGTTCCCACTTGTGCCTTCAGATCACCCATCACTAATACATTTTCCACTCCTTCAGTAGCTTCCTCCAGGTCAGATCAAAATCGGTCCATTTCTTCTTCATCACATCTGGACTGAGGGGCATATACCTGTATGACTGTTGACACCTCCTTATTGAAAGAGACGTCCAGTTTGATGATTCTGTCATTCACATATATCACTTGACTTGCAGCATCTATATCTTCTCTCATTACAAATCCGACAGCACTCCTAGCTTTGGTTTTGTTACCCATCCAGTGAAGTTTAAATCCTTTCCTCAGTTGTTTTACTCCTGTGCCTTTCCATTTTGCCTCACTTATGCCAAGGTTGCAAAGTTTCCTCCTCTCCATCAAATCCACCAGTTCTTCACATATGTTCCAATCGTGTGTTTGATTTTTTTGATTTGAGATTTCTTCGCATAACATTGTAAAAGATCATCAGCCTTTCGGTCATCATATGTTACATGCGTTTGAGAAGATTTGTCAGTCCGGTATTTGTTTTTCTTTCCGAGATGCGTTTTAGTTTTGAAACCAATCCAAATTACTATTTTAATAACGTGTTTATCAATTCTACTCTTCACTGCACTCCTTTTTTTTTTCTTTTTTTTAAGTGTTTTATTTTATTTGCATGCCTATCCAACTCCAGATTTCTAGTCCAAGTCAGGTTCTGCCAAAACTAAATTTCAATAATTGAATTCATAAACAATCTGAAAAAGAAAACTTAAGGTAAACGAAACAACTTAATTACAATATCTCCATAAAGATATATCAAGTTCTTTCAACAACGAAACGTCACTCAGTTTCGGCAGACTGAACCGAGTCAAAACTGAAAGGATGGCTTGTACTGAGCTGAGCAGTGTCACAGGCGAGGATTGTACACTACATGAGGAAGGTCTCCTTCATGTTTGGCCACATTCCTAGACTTTTGGGCCCTTTCCCAGAATTTTGAGATCAAGACTGACGATGTGGCCTCACATTGTTCACTTCATTTAGTAATTTAACCATTGTGAATTAGTTTTATTTCTAAGAAAAAGGTACAAAAGGTTGTCACTTCACTCCCCTGGCACCAAGTTGTGAGCAGCAGTGAAAAGAGTATCCTGGATCTCTTTGGTGTACGCCAGCTGGGACCGAACTGTCGCCAAGTACTGAGGGTAAGTGAGCGTGCCTCCATCTTGTGCAGGCAGCGGCTCAGTGCGAGTGGGAGCAACCACCAAGGGCAGATATCGCTGACTGCTTGAACCTTGGGTAAGACACTCAATTGACGTTTTCTGAAAGAACACAAACACAGTATATAACTGAAACATAAATGACTCGTATCTGAGACATCATTTCTTTCACATACAACATTATACAACCAACTGGACACAGTTCACGAAACTATAAACAAGACTGTCACCATGTTCTCAACATTACACCCACGGTCAAATAATCTCTTTAGAAAGAGAAGAAATCCATCTGGAATATCCAACAAAATTAGTAAGTTGTATGGAGGGTAGTCAAATCCTACTGGCCAAGAGAAGTAGAAGGTGAATCAAGGGAGAAATGCACTTTTAATTAGAGCCATTCTTGAAAATGGATAGGATGCGTTGGAGGCTTACTTGATAGCACAGAAGACTGAATCATGGAATACAATTTTAAACATTACAAGTACGTGGCTTACTCGATACCCCTATTCTCCTGAATGTGATTCATCTTTTCATCTGACCTGGTACCATTTACAACACTCACGAACTATACTAACTTTAATGCGCCACGACAATATCAATTTCAACACAAAAGCACTCACCATAACGTCATTTTCATCCTTTATCTTTTTAACCATTTACATATCATTTATAGTCACAAAGCGAACTAACTACACTGAACGAAGCACAGCACCAGTCACAAGACTGTCCATTTTACTCAAACATATGGAACATGTTTTCTCGCTTAGCATGTCCACATTCTCATGGTATAACCTTACTTATCACATGATCAATTTTTGGTATTACTGTTTAGTGCAATAACATTTTTCCTAGCCCTGAAAATGTTCTTTGTCTCCCTTGTGAAAGGAATGTGATTTCCAACGCAAATAAGAGCCCTTGCCACAGGAGGCAGGTCAGGGAAAGTTGCGTGATAACGAGAAAAGGCCTTGAACTTCAAAGAGTAAGTTGTCTTTTGGGGAGCAAGCTGCTTGCTGGTTACCACTGAGATTGCTGAATAACCCCATGAGCCAGTTTGAGCCTGTATTTTGCATTCCATTGAGAAGTTAGAAATTTATCTTGCTCAAACAAATCACTTTGAATCAAGTCTGAGTCAATGAAGTACAGATGAGAACACGCTGTATAAAATAGCATTTAATCATTTAAGGAAGGGTAGAAAAAAAGAAAAAGATAAAACTTGAAGATGTTAAATTTATTTATGTATTCCCATTCGGGTTGTTGAAGAAAATGAGAGGGGCAGTTGAAATAATGTATGAGGAGGTATTTGTGATGATCAAATTACAGGGAGGAGGGTTGAGTAATTGTACTGAGTCGAAGATAGGTGTGAAACAAGGTTGTAAGCTATCCCCGATATTATTTATATTATTTATAAATAATATATTAGAGAGCCGTGCAGGAGAGAGATGGCAATGTCCATGGATAGGGAAGAGGGAAATGCCGGGTTTCCTAATAGCAGATGATTTTATTCTAGGATTGACGGCAAGGGGTGTGCAAAGAGGGTTAGATGAGGTAGCAGATTACATCAGAAGATGGTCTCTTAGAGTAAACAAGAGAAAGACACAGATACTGGTATGTAGGAAAAGGAGAGATAGGAAGGAAAAGAAAGTCTGGAAGGTAGATTATGAGGAAATTATACCAGTAGAAAAAATTGAATATTTACAAGTAATAATTAAGTAATAAGGGGTCTGGAAAGAACAGTGTAGGAGGGCCAAATTAAAGGAAAGAGGAGCGCTTGCAGCAGTAAGGGTATTAGAAAATAAATTCCCAGATATAAAATACAAAATCCAGAAACTGGTGTTTCAATCAATGGTTAAGAGTGAAATTTTATTTGGGGTGGAAGTATGGGGATTGGAAGAGGGTAGGGTAGAATTAAACCAAGTAGTGGCGAAATTCAGCAAGATCATGATGGGCCTACCAAACTGCACAGCAAATGTGGGGGCTAGATTAGTTTGCAAAGAGTCTATGGAGGTTGAAATGGTAAAGAGGGTGATAAAGTAGTGGATAAGATTGGAGGAAGGGAAGGAAGGGGAATTATTACAGGAAGCATATAGATTTCAGAAAAAGTGTGGAGAATGAAGGATATTGGGTGAATACGAAAAGGTTGCAAAAACTAGGTTTTGGGGGAGTATGGGAGTGTTACGTGGGGGGGAGAGGAAAGAATGGATATGGAAAAAGATAAAGGTGACAATATTAGACTTAGAGAGGCAGAGTTTAACAATGGAATGTAGGAATAGAGACTCTCTATCAGTGTTAAATAAAATGACTGAAGTAACTAACCCAAAGACAGATTTTGAGGGGAGAAGAGCAAAGAGAGGCTTCTACTGGCGGGTGTTAAGTGTATCGAGAAATAAGGGGTGGG
Source organism: Anabrus simplex (assembly GCF_040414725.1). Classification (NCBI taxonomy): domain Eukaryota; kingdom Metazoa; phylum Arthropoda; class Insecta; order Orthoptera; family Tettigoniidae; genus Anabrus; species Anabrus simplex. The sequence goes on along the minus strand of NC_090267.1, from coordinate 522,480,669 downwards.
AGGAAGGGAAAATAAGGATATGTGTGTATTGTGTAAAGAGCGGTCGTCGGATTTATATACATTCAACCACTGCAAAGCTTTGGATGAGGTGAAAAGGAAATTGCTTAATAAGAAGGAAGTGGAGAAGTTAGATAAAGTTTATAAGATGACATCATGGTTGTGTAGAGAGTGGGAGAGAGGAACAAATATTTCAACATTTTTAAACGTGGTTAGAGGAAGATTTATAAAGAAATTGAGGGAATAAAAACAGGAGATAAGGGAGTTGAAAGTTGATAGAAGTAGGTAAAATTGTAGAACTGATGTAGAATGTAAGAACAAAAGTTTTGGCAATAGTGTAAAAATGAAGAGAGGGAAGAACTATGAAAAGAAAGAGTGAACAGAGAAGAGATTTGAATGATGAACTGTTTGTATGTGTGCAGTGTAAGTTTATGTAGAATATAGTGAATAAGTAGTAAATGAAATGGCTTTTAGTGCCGGGATGTGTCCGAGGACTTTGGCTCGCCAGGTGCAAGTCTTTTGATTTGACTCCCGCGAGCGACTTGCGCGTCGTGATGAGGATGAAATGACGATGAAGACGACACATACACCCAGCCCTCGGGCCAATGGAATTCAATTATGGTTAAAATTCCCGACCCTGCCAGGAATTGAACCCTTTACCCCTGTGACCAAAGGCCCAGCACGCTAACCATTTAGCCATGGAGCCGGACTGAATAAGTAGTAATATGATAAAGGTAATAGATTAAAATTGAAGAGAAAGGCAGTGTGGGAAGAACTATGAAAAGAAAAAGTGAACAGAGTAGAGATTTGAATGATGAACTGTTTGTATGTGTGCAGTGGAACTCTATGTAGAATATAGTGATTTGAAGGATGGGCTGTGTGTAGAAAAAAAGCAGGAGTCTGGCTGAGCAGTTAAGTTAGATGTAGAGTCAGTATCTTGCTCATGAGACTGGCTACCCGCCCAGGGCGAGATGCTTCATGCAAGATGGTGGAATGTATGACATAAGTTGTTAGAGGGAGGATAGGCCAGACCTATACCAAGGAAGTGATGACTAAGTACGTCTGCACGGGTGGACGGTGACAGTGAAATGAGCCGAGTATGCTTTCCGTCTTGGCTGGAGAAGAGAATTGTGACAGGCCACGTGTAGAACTGCTTTCCGCTCACATGCGGCCTGTTACATCAGGACAGACAGCGTTAGGGGTATCTGAGGATGTGGTTTTCCGGCCTCACAATGCAGGGCTGGTTGTGGCAGCTATTGTTCCTCAGCAGGGGGGATGCCGCAATCAGTCAGTTTTAGAATAGATTAGCATAGATTTAATGTAGTTAAATTGTTAGTTTAGTTGGTTGTAGTGGTGGTGTCTTGCATGTGGAGCTGGCTATCCGCTCATGAGTGAGATGCTACATAGTAGATACAGTAATTAGTTATAGACTTAGTGGAGTTAAGTAGTGGGTCAATGTCTTTCTTCATTGCCATATACTGATGGTGTATGTACTATGGTTTGCAATAAAGATAATGTAATGTATTCTCATTCAACATCATCTAAATATTAAAATTTTTTGTAATGGTATTTTTCCTAATATATCACTAATTTTGTTTGTACATTGATATGGTGAATTATGATACAACACTTCTTTATATTTTGGGCTAAACAAAAGGAAGTGTTATATTGTTTTTATTCTTTGATTGGACCTCACTGATGAAAGGAATGTACTATGTTGCTGAAACATGTCTAAATAAATGATTTTCAATGATAAAAGTGTATTGACAAGGTGGACCAAACAAATACTATTTTTAATAGTTTTTTAATAGCTTTAAACAAGTCAGTACATGAACAAATACAAATAGCTATTATGGTTATGTTTATAAACAGTGAGATACTGTATGTTATCAATGGTTCTATACCTCCTAGCAACAATTTCCTGCACATGTGTCGATCTAGAAATCGGATCTCAGTCGTCTCTACAAGCCAGTCTCTAATGCGGCCGATTCTTCGATTTTTAGCTAGTGGCCATACCACAACAGCTTTCAGTATATTTCAACTGTTTCAGAGGTACCTATTTAGAAAAGTGCTAGTAAATTTTCACGACTACATTGTACTCTACATAAATTTCAATGTTTTCAGTACATATTGGTAAGTTGTTAAGTGGGACCCAAACCTACAACCAGTGTTCATTGACTTGGCCCTCAACGGGCGAACTGCACGCACTCCAGGATAACACCATAGCTCAATTGGATAGAGCAACTGATGCAAACATTGTGGTATGACGTGAAAAAGTGTAACAGCTTTAATAGGGATGTAGACAGAGAAAGTTCGCGCCAGATAGCGCTCGTGTACTACTGGGTAAGCGCAAGGCGATCGTCTTATGTTTCTCCCAATCACCAGCGAGTAATGTATAGAATGTGACCGAGTTTTCTGAGCTAAAGCCGATTGTATCTTCTCTAATTTTAGACCAAGACTATATTAATTAATTGTATAGTCCTGAAATAGTGTTTGGTGACAACAGACTTAACATCGGCAGTCTAGATAAATACGTAAGTTTTTCACTATATTATAATTGTATATAATTTATTTTTTGTCATTACTGTTTCATGTTATCACTCATCTCTCTATCATTGACAAGTTTACGCTACGTAAACAATACTGTACATATATAAGCTTATTTTAAGTGATTTGATAGAATCTGAGGATGTTCTTGTAGAACGAAACATGTCATTCTTTGTATGTTAGTGTGTGTTTTACAGATATGCTTTTAGTGTTTTAATTTACATTGTATTTGCTATGTGTTTGACAGACTGAAAAGCCTTTGCTACATTTAATTGTATAGGTATATCTCCTAGAATATTACGGACGATTTTCAGCGTTTAAGCCTTAAACAGATGAAAAATGAGCTACGGACCAGAAACGCTAAAACTAGCGGGAGGAAGGAAGAATTAGTACAGCGGTAATTAGAAAATTATAACACACTTTATTATCCAAATAATGAATAGGATTCAGCATGCCTTTTCCTGAAGATTACAATTACTTGAGTATTGTACATTGATAAATATATAAATTTACCTCCACAAGACTTAAATCATAAATATATATTTAAACACGCACTTGCTCCCCTTGCTTATAGACTTCGATTCATGTATTCTTTTTAGGTTGATGGCTTACATGAAACCGCAGACACAGCCTTTGTCTACCACCAAAGGCATGTGAATATTCTTGAGTTTCCCAGTGCCGGTTCCTTTGAATATTTGACCATCAGCCATAAGGTGAAGATCACTTTCACAAATTTTCATCTGATGGATTACTTCGTATTTAGAAAATCGTAAATAGATGGAGCACCTGTTTCCAACTACAAATCATTATGTTATGCTAGATACAGACTTTTCAGTGAAAAGTGTTTTGTTTATAAAAGGTTAATTTCAATCGGATGAAATTCTAAAATGCAGTGCTGTGAAATCCGAGTACACAAAACATAAGACCTATAATGTGAAGCTTATTTTAGGATTACCTGTTGACATTATAGGAGGGGAATGTGAACGTTTTGCTGGAGCAGGCCCCAAGGCATGTTGTAAGCATATTACTGCTGTAAGCTACGCATTAGAGCACTTCCCCAAGACTGGTATTATTCAGTGTTCAGAAACATGCAGCCAAAATATATAAACTTTTCAGCATCCCTCTATCAAACGGCTGAGGCCAGTTAGCCTTATGAAAGTGGAACGTATGCCCTTGGAACAAGTTTTGCTATGTATAATCTCAGTTGCACCAGTTATAAGTCTAGTCGAGGGGTATTTCTGTCTAAAAGCAACTCTTTAAATTGGAGTACATGAAATTAATCCAAACATTAAATATTCTCCCAACAATAGTTTTATGGATTCTGAAGTAAAGGCCTGGTTCCTTGTCAGATTTGTTGGTCCTTAGCTTCATAACTGTCATTGATGGTTATGAATTTCATGTTTTTGGTCCGTATTGAACTGAGAATAATATATAAGTAATAATAATAATAACGTAAATGTTTCCACCTTTTCAATACAATATATTCACAAAATTACAAAATTATACGGTACTAGTTTCGACCCATCTAGGGGTCATCATCAGCCGTATTGGAGCAAAGATCATTTGTGGCGAAATCCTAAGACAATATTATTTTAAAGAATAACAAGTGAAATGAGATGTTATGGTAATAGTTAATAATACAAGGAATATACATACTAAGAGGTTTTTAACAAAGAATAAAGTATAAATGGGGTGTTGTAAAAATTATAATCATGGAAATCAGTAAGTTCTTGTATTGAAATGAAATATGGCTTAGGAAGAGGGCTTAAGGTGGGGCTGAAGGGTGCGGGAGAAAGTGTAATTGTCTTGGAAAAGTACCTTTGATTAAATTTAGGATTGAGTTTAGGTTGGCTGCATTATTGTTTCTGAGGAAAGTGATAAATAGATCGAAGAGTATGTTGGGTTTCTCTGAGATTTCATTGAGATTGTGACTGGCATTAAAGTATTGGTCTAGGTGTATGTAGTAATTTTCCATTATGTTCAGTAAAGGGCCCTTGTTTGCTAATACGAGGATGTCCATGTCTTGTTCAATATTGGTGAAATTATGGTTATAATCTTGCATGTGTTGGCCGATGGCTGAAAACTTGTTGTATTTTATTGCGTTAGTGTGCTCGTGGTATCTGATAATGAAGTTTCTCCCGGTTTGCCCGATGTAGGTTTTTTTACAGGTGGTACATTTGATCCTATAAACTCCTGATTTTAAAAAACTGCTGGTCTTGTTGATGTGTGAAGTATTGTATAAAACGTTCATGTTCTTATTGTTGGTTTTGAAGGCTATTTTAACGCCTTGTTTCTTAAAGATGTTGGTTAACTTGTAGATATCATTGTTGAACGTGAAGGTGGAAAATGTTAGAGGATTGGTTGTTTCTTTTTTGAGGGTAGTTTTTGGGCGATGTTTGTGTTTATTGATTATCCTTTCTATAAAATGATTGCTGAAGCCGTTGAATTTTGCGATTCCGCGGATTGTGTTGAGTTCGTTTTTTAGATCTTTATTGGACATAGGTATGCTGAATGTGGCTCGTTTGTGGGACTGGGGGTGCACTGAATCTTGGCGAATGGTGGAGGCTGTTTGAGTGGGTTTTCTGAAAATTTTATAACTGAAAGAATCTGAGTTTCTAGTGATGGTTAAATCTAGAAAGTTGATTTTTTGATTTGATTCGGATTCTAGTGTGAATTTGATATGAGGATCAATATTGTTGAGTCTTAAGAGGGTGGTGGGTGCGTTAATTGATTTCTCATTCATGATTACAAAGACATCGTCGACATATCTGGCCAAGATTCAGTGCACCCCCCAGTCCCACAAACGAGCCACATACAACAGCCTAGTTCACCGAGCCTTCAGCATACCTATGTCCAATAAAGATCTAAAAAACGAACTCAACACAATCCGCGGAATCGCAAAATTCAACGGCTTCAGCAATCATTTTATAGAAAGGATAATCAATAAACACAAACATCGCCCAAAAACTACCCTCAAAAAAGAAATAACCAAACCTCTAACATTTTCCACCTTCACGTTCAACAATGATATCTACAAGTTAACCAACATCTTTAAGAAACAAGGCGTTAAAATAGCCTTCAAAACCAACAATAAGAACATGAATGTTTTATACAATACTTCACACATCAACAAGACCAGCAGTTTTTTAAAATCAGGAGTTTATAGGATCAAATGTACCACCTGTAAAAAAACCTACATCGGGCAAACCGGGAGAAACTTCATTATCAGATACCACGAGCACACTAACGCAATAAAATACAACAAGTTTTCAGCCATCGGCCAACACATGCAAGATTATAACCATAATTTCACCAATATTGAACAAGACATGGACATCCTCGTATTAGCAAACAAGGGCCCTTTACTGAACATAATGGAAAATTACTACATACACCTAGACCAATACTTTAATGCCAGTCACAATCTCAATGAAATCTCAGAGAAACCCAACATACTCTTCGATCTATTTATCACTTTCCTCAGAAACAATAATGCAGCCAACCTAAACTCAATCCTAAATTTAATCAAAGGTACTTTTCCAAGACAATTACACTTTCTCCCGCACCCTTCAGCCCCACCTTAAGCCCTCTTCCTAAGCCATATTTCATTTCAATACAAGAACTTACTGATTTCCATGATTATAATTTTTACAACACCCCATTTATACTTTATTCTTTGTTAAAAACCTCTTAGTATGTATATTCCTTGTATTATTAACTATTACCATAACATCTCATTTCACTTGTTATTCTTTAAAATAATATTGTCTTAGGATTTCGCCACAAATGATCTTTGCTCCAATACGGCTGATGATGACCCCTAGATGGGTCGAAACTAGTACCGTATAATTTTGTAATTTTGTGAATATATTGTATTGAAAAGGTGGAAACATTTACGTTATTATTATTATTACTTATATATCATAACTGTCAAGAAGAAACAAAGTCTGGGTTCAAGAGGGAATATCTGTAAATTGTATCCGTTTTCCCCCAGAACAGCAAACACCAGCTTACGATGCTGGACGTCTACAAACCCCGTATAAAGCAATATCGCATCACGATTATGCATTGTTTGCTCAAAAAACAAATTACTTGTAGTATTTTTTGATTACTGATGTCTTTGAAATTGGGAGTCACAAATGTAATATTCACTTCTTCGGGTGTATTCACGATTTCTTCACGTACTTCAAAGGAGGTTATTTCTGCATATTCCGATATTGTAGGTTTATCGTGGTAATCCGGCAATTTTCTAGTGTATGGCGTCTTCCTTGTTTTTGTTGTGTTCATGATTCACGAAAAAAGCGATGGAACAGCGCCCGGTTTTAATCTTGCTCTCTCACCTTTAAATACAAACACATAAATTCGCTGGTTATCAAAATGCCTAATCAGTTTATGGGTAGAAAATAGGAATTATTTCCCTTCGTAAATCGGACTTACCCAAAGTTTTCATGAAATCACCGGGTTTAAAATAATGGGAACACGCTTTAATATTTTCGGTCAGATTCTTCTCACCGAAATTTTTCCTTCTAATAGCATGTAACCATTTCGTCCTCATTTCTTTATTTTGTGGAAACTGGTGAAACGAAAAGAATGGGCTTCCCTGATTTTTTTCAAAGAGGAACACTGCAACAGCTCAGCATAGTCACGAAAAATAACAGTTTAAGCAACTTAAATTCGTGGATATTTAGCAGCATGAGTACAGAGGAGACAAATGAAGAGCGCATTGCGCTTACCCAGTATAACAGCAGTGCGTTCTATCGGTGCTAGTTCTATACATCCCTATTCTACTTCATTCACTAGTAAGCTTTGCAAATTGTGGCCAAAGAAAATCATTTTACCTAATTATGTCTATTCTGTGACTGTGTGATGAACTTCCAACTTCTCTAAAAATTATTTCCGCTGCAGTCATTCTGCTTGAGAGAGAATCTTGCATATCACCGACTGAAGCAGTACCACTTCGCCTGCGAGTATTGGCAAGTGGAGTAGCGAGACAGTAGTGATGTTGGATTGTAGTGTGAACTACTCGCCTACTGTAACTTTCAACGGCATTTATACCGCTGTCTCTAACTGAAAGAATGGATAAAGGAACAAGTTCTACATCATGTGGAGACCTTATGATAGTTTTTTTTAAATCTTAATATGTACTTTTGTAATTTGTATATCTTCTTATTGCAGTGGGTGCTTATCTTCTTCTTCTTCTTCTTCTTCTTCTTTGTCGTCTGGGCCTACTAAGAACCACAGGGTTTGCATCTTCTCGTCACTTGGGCCTTCTACTTTCTCCTCTGTCCACATGAGGCTGCTGGTTCCTACTAGTGCATGCTTATCTACGTACTAAATTCTCATTGTGCAGTCACTTGGTAACTGCACAAGCCTTCATAAAACAGACGTAAGTGAAAATAACAAGTAAATAATACTGTCATTTACGGATATGAACCGGAATGTCAACAAAAATAAATTAAGACTGTAAGTGTACCAAATCTTTTTCTTTTGGATGTTTTTCACAATATGTTACTACTAAAGGTAACTATTTGACATAAAATAATGGAAATCAGACTCGATATTTGGAAGTACGAAGATATAAAATTGTGAAATCCACCTTAAGCATTGAATTCAGCCCTCTTTCATTCGGGGCTTCCCTGACACATGAGAAAGATTTCGAGGGATTAGAAAAGTCGAAGAGTGTAGGGATGGCATTCCATTATCCTCACACAACTGTGAATGTTCTGTTGGCTGCCATTTATGACACTGGCAATTCTGCACCCATTTTCCTCTCCTATTCTTATCCTTCAGGAATCTAAATAATATAGTCCCTTTAGATGAGTGACTTTTACAACCTGGAGCGGCATAATAACCCATTATAACTTTCATCTTACTGCACTGGATAACACGCAGATGACAGAGAGTAGAGAGCTTTGGTCCCAATATGGATCTTATATTGCCTCTTCAACTGTTTTTGTGAAAGACTCATTCTTTAATTTCTTATTTACCTATGCATTGTTTTTCCACTTTATTCAGCTGATGATGACCCAGATTGGGGTCAAAACCGGTACCGCTTCCGCTTATAATTAAATAGAAATGTAACACTACATTTCTTATTTATTTGTATTGAATAGGTTGAACTACATTATTTGTTATTTCAATTTAATTACAATATTGTAGTCGGTCTTGTTTGTATAATAGACCTTGGATGGGATCGACACTAGTGGTCAAGAAAACATTCGTCGGAAAGGGGGAAGCATTATTCTAATTGCATTGTACGGTAAGGGCAAAACGTCGACAGCCGACCACACATGAATCACTTTATGTGGTCGACAGGGACAACAGAGGGACGCTTGTGTGTGAGGGCCCTTAGGACAGAGTGTGCTGTTCCTGGCGTGTGAAACCGAGGGTAAATTAAAATAAATACTGGCTGTCCACAATTACAGTTATGGTATTCAGCGCGGTACAGCACAAGCTGTACTGATCGCTAACTAAGCGATGTGCTCACGAATTATGCCACAAAAATTATTAGTTCCAAGTTTTATTTGGATAAACTTTCTTTTGCAGGTAGGGACCCTCTTCGGAGGTAGCCCTACCCAGGGAGTAGCGTCCCTGCGTATGCGAAACCCAGAGCACACTTCCCCGGTGTGTAACATCTGGTAAGGGTCCCAGCTCAGGGTTACGAGTGAACACCTCAACGGAGAAGACGGACTTCGGAACCGTGGAGATTGCGGAGGAGGCAGCCCTGTACTTGGGGATTAATACGAGTATGATCTGCTGCCTTGCAGGTTGATGGGGAACTATCAAAGGCTAAGGGAGAAAACCCCAACAGAAATATCCTTAACTCGCCTTAACTGGTTCTTAAAAGGCACTCTTTTGTCCTTGAGTTGGGAAATTGGCTTTAAAGGCGGAGGAACCACAAAGGTATAAGGATGTAGAATGCACTGGACGACTACATTAAAGGCCTGATGGCAAGTCCTAGTAATCATCATCCAGAGTAAGTTCCTCAGTCGGATCTCCGGGAGGAACAGTTGTGAGTACAGACATGAAGAAAATCAAGTGGCAAGAAAAAATTAAAGTGGTAACCTGGAATGTGAGGACAATGAGCCAAGGAAGAAAAATACATAATACAATTAAAGAAATGGATAGAATGGAGATATATAAACTTAGTGTTAGTGAGATACGATGGCCGAATATGGGAGATGTTCACATAAATAAACAGAGTGCTATATTCGGGTTGAGCTGATGGAACGCATGAACATGGAGTCGGTATAATACTTTCAGCGGAAGTAGCGAGGTGTCTCAAAAGTTTCACACCCGTATCAGCCAGAGTAATGATGTTACAGCTGAGTGCTAGGCCTATTGACATAAACATAATACTGTATGTGCCTACAATGGACAAGGAAGATGAAGAGGTAGAAGAATTCTACGAAAGCATAAATGGAATTTTGAAAAACCTTAACAAACATGGCCTGACAATTGTGATGGGTGATTGCAATGCGAAAGTGGGGGTTGGTAGGTCATCAGACTTGGTAGGATCGGTGGACTCAGAGAGAGGAATTCCAGAAGGGATGATCTTGAAAGTTTTGCAATGTCAAATGATTTAGTGGTTTAAACTCCTACCTAGAAGACTATATACATGGAAGTCTCCAATGGACAAACCCGGGAAATGTGTGAGAAACCAGACTGATTTCTTATTGGTAAATGAACGTTTCAGGAACAGTTGCACCGCAGTGAAAACCTACCCAGGTGCAGACGTCAACTCAGATCACACACCACTTGTTGGAGTTTTCAAAGTCAAAATGAAGAAAGTGAAGAGGAAGAACAGGCAAAACTACAATTTGAGGAAAATCAAAGACCCAATAGTGAAACAGAAATAGTAGAAATTAACTTATCACAGAGGAAAACATCACCAGTAATAATGTCAAACTGGAATTGACTAAACTACAAAACGCCGTACAGCAAATAAAAGAGAAGCACATGAAACCAGAGGAGAAAAAGAGAAAGTCGTGGGTGACAGAGGAAATACTGAACCTAATGGAGAAAAGGAGAGTCAATATAGGATAACCTGCAGAATACAGACATCAGAAGAAAGATCAGGGAGGCAAAAGAAAAAGTGGAGCAATGTGAGGAAATTGAGTTATATCAAAGCAGGTATGACAGTGTCAATGTACATAGGAAAGTAAGAGAAGAAACAGGGAAATAGAGGAATGGCACTGGTGGAAAGTTAATACATAAAGCCGGGAACTTGATGGTGGATTTAGAAGACAAGAAAAAGAAAAGATCTGGAAAAAATATATAGAAGATTTATTTCACGACACTAGATGTGCTTTTACACAAAATACAAATGAAATAAGCGGCACAGATATATTAGAAGAAGTTCAAACAGCCATCAATCAGATGAAGGACGGAAAGGCAGTAGGACCAGATAAAGTAGAAGCAGAGTTCTTAAAACTCATGTAAAATGTTTTTTTTCCAACCAAATTTATATTACTTACTTACTTATCCGGCGCTACAGCCCTGTGTGAGCCTTTGGCCTCTTCTACGATAGTCCGCCATCTACTTCGATCCCGAGCGGCTGGTCTCCATGGGCGGATGTTCATTGCCTTCAAGTCAGCTTCAACTTCATCACTCCATCTATTACGGGGCCTTCCTTGTTGCCGTCTTTTGTCTACTCGGGATTTAACTACTTTCCTTGGCATTCGATCTTCCTCCATTCTTTCCACATGGCCAAGCCATCGCAGTCTCTGTGCCTTAATAAATCTAACTATATCCTCCTGGTCTAGTATGTTTTGTATTTCAGCATTCGTCCTTATCCTCCAACCATTCTGGTCTTGAATTGGGCCATATATTCGTCTAATAATCTTTCTTTCAAATATCTTTAACTTATTTGTGTCATCAACTAAAAGGTTCCAGGCTTCTGAGCCATATGTCACTACAGGTCTAATAAGGGTCTTATATATTTTGAATTTTGTAGGTTTAGACAATAGACGAGATTTAAATAATGTAAGATTAGCATAATAGGCCCTGTTTCCAGCTATTATTCTACGATGTATCTCCTCACTTATTCTATTATTATTATTTGTCAACATGGTTCCCAAATACTCAAAACTTCGTACATTCTCAAAATTATGGCCGTTTATTGTCAGATTATGTTGACTTCTTCTGCCCTCTATAACAGTCACATGCATATACTTAGATTTACTGTCATTCACCTCCAATCCCATCCGTTTTCCTGCTTCCTCCATTTCAAGAAACATTTCCTTCAAATATCTATCATTCCTGGCCATTAACACTACATCATCTGCATATGCACAAATTTGTTTAGATTTATATACAATATTTCCTGTATCCATTATTTTTTCAAGGACTTGGTTAATTGCCAGATTAAACAAAGTAGCTGAGAGTGCATCACCTTGTCTGACTCCTGTATTCAGAGCAAACTCATTTCCAATTCTTCCATCCACCATCACCTTTGCCCTTACTTCTCCTAAAGTAATTCTGAACATCCTAATCAGTTTCTGTGGTATTCCTATTGTCTCCATGTATTCATATAGCTTATCCTTGTATATACTGTCAAATGCTTGTCTAAAATCTACAAACAACATATGTAGATCTATATTATGCTCATAACATTTTTCCATCGTTTGACGTACCACGAATATTTGATCTACTGTGCTCCTATTTCGCCTGAAGCCACACTGTACTTCATCCAATCTTTCTTCAGCATATGGAGTCAGATATTGTTATAGGATATTTGAAAATACTTTATAGATGATATTCAGTAGTGTGATTCCCCTATAATTAGTGCATTCATATTTATTTCCCTTCTTATATATTGGGAAAATTATTCCTGTATTCCACTCATCAGGTATCCGTTCTTCCTCCCAAATCTTAATAATCAGTTCATGTATCTCTCCTAGCATTTCTTTGCTACTATTTTTAATCAGTTCACTTGTTATTCCGTCTTCTCCTGCTGCTTTATGGTTATTTAATTTTGCAATAGCATTTTCTACATCTTTCAATGTGGGGGCATTTATCCATTGTTCTGGTCCATTCTGCTCCATATGCCATTCACTTTCTTCCACATCTTCTCTTTCCTTGTTAAGGAGCTCTCGGAAATATTCGGTCCATCTTTCACTTATTTCCTCTTCATTCTGTAATAGCTTACCTTCTTTATTCTTACAGCCATTCAATCTTGGCTTATACCCTTTCCTGAAATAATTAATTTCATTATAGAATTCCTTTGTCCTCTTCTGTAACCTTTGTGTCTCTAGACTCTCTAGTTTCTTCTTAATCATCTCTCTTTTCTTCTTCTTACAGATGTTATTAGCTTCACGTCTGCATTTCTCGTAATTTTCCCTATTTGACCTTGTATCTCTCTGTAACATTTTTGCTCTTGCTGCATTCTTCTTTCCAATCGCTTCCTCACACTCCATATCGAACCAAATATTTATTTTCTTTTTGGCTATACCCAGTGTTTCTTGTGCCGCATTTTGTATGCACTTTTGAACTTTTGCCCACCTTTCCTCTATTCCAGAAACTTGTCTAATCGTCTGTAAAGTATTATTCATTTTTGACTGGAATTCTTGTTTTCCTTCTGGTTGTTGTAGTTTTTCCAAATTCCATTTCTTTCTTTCCGTAGGTTGTCTCCTCTGTCCTATTGCCAATTTTTGCCTCACAATTGCTTTTACTAAATAATGATCAGAATCACAGTTTGGCCCTCTGCATGTCCTTACGTCAATAATCGATGCTGCATGCCTCGTTGTCACTAGTACATGATCTATTTGATTTACCACATTGTTTCCTGGCATCTTCCACGTTCCTTTATGTATTTTCTTATGATTAAAACAGGTGCTTTTAATTATAAGACCACTCGTAGTTGCAAACTGTCCCAAGTAAAAACCATTCTCATTTGATTCTTCATGTAGTGTATATTTCCTGGCTATTGGTCTCATACACTCTTCCTTTCCCACTTTGGCATTAAAATCTCCTAAAATAATAGTCATGTCATATCTTGGTCCCTCTTCAACGGTTTGTACTAACTCATCATAAAATTGTTCCTTCCTTTCCTCATCCGCATCTTCAATTGGTGCATGTGCTGATATAACAGTTATGTTCCTAAACTTCCCCTTAATCCGAAGCTTACATATTCTATCTGAGATCGGTTCAAATCCTATTACACTCTTCTTCAATTTCCCAGGTACTATAAATCCCGTACAGAACTGTCCTGTTCTTTCTTCCGGTCCACTGTAATAGAGGTTATAATCTTTCTTTTCAATACATCCTTGCCCTTTCCATCTTATTTTCTGAATCGCTACTAAGTCGTATCCAAATCTTTTTGTTTCATTTACAATTTCTTGCATTTTTCCCGGTTTCAACATTGTTCTTACATTCCATGTCGCCATGTTTATATCCGCTTTCCTTACTCGTGTCCTTTTCCTAAGCTTCTGTCGTCTTCGATTTCCATCCGGTTTTCTCGTAGAAGTCTTCTGAACAATGCTTTTTTTACAAGGTGAGGCCGTTAACCTCACGCTCAACCCTATCCACTGGCTGGGGACATTGATTTTGGAGCATCCTACTCCTAGACAGGTTGTCTTCACCACGACTAAGGAGTCCCGTCTACCCCGTCTTACGTCCTCAACTAATTAACCCCAGTGAGGATGGGTTGCCTCATCCGCCTTTTCCACCATTCCGAAGGTCTCCTTCTTTGCTGGATCCGCCGTTAAGGTCTTCACCCATAACCCTGGGCAAGGGTTCCACGTTATACCCCGTGGGACTGGGTCCCCACCTGAACTTAGCCATCCTTTTACACCGGCCTACTGGAGTAGAGGATGCCCACCCCCGCAATGTGGATGCGTCAGGCAGGAGTTACTCAAGTGGAGAATAGGGAAAGTGGCCCTATTTCCCTTGAGTCGGGTTAATGGTTGTGTATGGCACCACAATCAAAGGCCAACCAAATTTATATATCCGGGAATATTCTGTCGGAATGGCTCAAATAAGAGTTCATGACCTTGCTAAAAAAAAGCCAAACGCAAACCAATGTGGAGATTACTGCACAATACGCTTGATGAGTCATCTCTTGAAAGTGTTTTTGAGAGTGATAGGTCTACACAGAAGAATATACAGACAGTGTGAAGATCAGATAGCCCCTAATCAATTTGGGTTTATTAAAGCAGTAGGTACAAAAGAAGCCTTGTTCAGTGTGCATGTTCTCTTTCAGAGATGTAAATAAGAATGTATTTGCTTGTTTAATAGTTACCAGAAAGTCTTTGATAGTGTAAAACATGAAAAATTGATGGAGATTTTGAGAAATATTGGAATGGAGGAAAGAGATCTGCGAATCATCAAGACGCTGTACTGGAATCAAACAGCAGTGTTGCGTGTTGAAGGAGAACACACCGAAGCCGTCAAAATCCTGAGAGGAGTGAGGCAAGGATGTATCTTGTCACCTATACTATTTAATTTGTATTCAGAATACATATTTAGAGAAGCCCTGGAAGATATAGAAGAAGGAATTTTGATGTAGTGAGATTAAACAAAATCCGGTATGCTGATGATACAATTGTATTTGCTGATACTATCCAAGTGCTACAATCACTAATGAATAGAATTGTAAGGGTCAGCAGCCAATACGGGCTTGAAATAAACACAGCAAAGACAAAACTCATGGTTATAAGTAAGGAAAATATTTCCGGATTAAACTTTTATAAATAAAAAGAGTATAGAAAGGGCAAAAAACAATATTCATACCTTGGAACCATAATAAATGAAGACTGGGATTACTCACAAGAAGTCAAGGTACACACTGGAAAAGCAAGAAGTGTTTTCCAGAAAATGAGTAATGTGTTTAAAAGCCACAATCTAACTTTAGGGACTAAAATCAGACTTCTGCACTGTTATGTATTTTCTGTTCTTTTATATGGTGTAGAGACATGGACCTTAAATAAAAACACAGAGAAGAAGCTGGAGGCCTTTGAAACATGGCTTTATAGGCGGATCCTGATAATATCTTGGACCCAGAGAATGACAAACGTGGAAGTAATGAGAACGATGAACACAACACCTCAGTTGATCAAGATAGTGAAATGCTGAAAGCTGCAGTATCTGGGACATATCATGCGCTACACAGATAGATACAACCTACTCCAAAAAATATTTCAGGCGAAAATCAACAGCAAAATAGGTCCTGGAGAAGGTGAATATCTTGGCTTGACAATCTTAGAGGCTGGTGCAATATGTCATCAGCTGAACTGTTCCGCGCTGCCACAAAAAAGACAAAAATAGCCATCATGATCGCCAACACTGGAAACGGATAGGCACTGAGAGAAGAAGAAGAAACTTTATTTTACCATACGCATACCCTGTCGCTAATTTCAATTCTCTCATAACAATGATTCTTATGATGGTTCACCTAGGTGTTTTATTCCATCTGTTACACTTTTTGTCTCTCACTAGTAGAATCGATCTGAAGTTCTCTGGTGGCACGCAAATTTTGGTTACTTACTGCGAATGACATCAGTAGATATCTTGTCCTCTAATTTAACGAAGAGAATATAATCTTCATTCACACATAAAATAAATATCTTTATCACTTCTTATGACCTCAAAAGATACAGTAGTTGGGAAATGGATAGGCACTAACACAGAGTTTTGGCCTTACCGGGAAAAATAGCTATCAAGTACAAGGAAAATATCCTGTCTAGTGAAAAATTTACCGTTGAATGTTTTAATGCACCCTAATTAATTATTTGTAAATTACAAAATCACCACGAAGAGTAAACTTGATTTGAATGTGAGTGCAACTGCATTAATATGATTTACATCCAGGCATACAACACTAACAACATGGTAATAATATATCATTAGTTTTAATACCAAATTTCAGTAAAAACAATACTACACTGATGGTACTTCAACTTATGATCCATCCAAAATGTGTTTATAAAATTACAAATCTTCATAATGATTCTCTAAAAGAAAATCAACATCCTCCTCCTTCTGGATTTTTTCCTTTTACACAGTTAACTTTGAAGAACATTTCAGGTCTTGGCAATGCTTCTGGCGCAATGTTTAGGACAGCTCTTATGTCTGTCTATCTTCAACTAAAACAGGGGTTGTGTCATTAATCATGCTTTTAGTAAAGTATAGCTATTTCCAGAAAGCATTACAAAATCAGTACCAGACCATGGTAATCAAAATTGTATTTTTGTTCTGACGCCCGTACTCAGGGCCAGATTGACGGGGGGGGGGGAAGGGGGGCTGCTGCATGCCAAGGGGCCCCGGCCCTCGGCCGAACCTAAAATTTTACAGAAAGGCCTGCTGCTCCACCTCCGGGCATGTATATGAATATTTACGCTCGCAAAATATCGAGCACGCACTCTTCTTTCCTTCTTATCAGCTGTCTGTGTTAATATTTCATCACTGCTAGAATCAACTACCATCCAGAGACACGAATCCTCGCTACTTACGCACTGTAATTATTGTAGCCTAAAGGTTATTGTTGATGAAAATTTAAATCTGGCAGCTTGCGAGTACGGGCAGGGGGGTGAAGGAGGGAAGAGGTCTAGGAAGTGAGCGGGAGGGGACAAAGGAAGCAAGGTGGAATGCGCATGCTATACTATATCTTCGCATCAGGAAGAGAACTTCCACTTCACCTCTGATTATTGAACCATTTGTAAGTAACAACTGTAATGTTCTTGTAAAATGGATAAAAAAATATCCTAGTGGTGCCAAACAATGTAAGTTCTCTTCTGTATGTCGATTTGATAGTGATGATGAGACAAATGTAAAATATGTTTTGGCATTATGAAATATTAACATGAAAAATAGAGAAAAATTGTAGTCTATTTCAACACTTCCCTATTCATAAATTTAAGTGGAAGTAGTTCTATAACGACTTCAGTATGCTAGTCTTACGTGATGTTACAAAGAAGGGCCCCACATTTTTAAATAGCCCACGGCCTCCAAACACCTTAATCATCCGGCACTGCCCGTACTCATCACTGACAAGTGTAATAACAGTACAAGGGGTCAGATCATTGGAATTTAAGCAATCAAACAAGCACCATGATATATAATTTTCCGTCCACACATAAGATTTTGAATGTCCTTTTACCACACAAAAATTGAGATAGAACTGTCAAGTGTAGTAAGTGGCCTGATCCAACAGTTTTGGGGGGGTGCTGGTCCTTTTGACAGTTCGAAAGACAGGACTGAAAGGTTTTCTTTGTCCTTCATAATAAGATGAAGACCTCAATGTATTTACTCATATCTCTGTAAGGAGTGGGGTGGGGGTGGTAGAATAACACCCACGGTGTCGTAAGAGGCGACTAAAAGTGGCTCTTAACTTGGGGAGCATGGATTGGCGACCGCGGGGCCCTTAGGGAAGTCCTGGCATTGTTTCCACTTGTGCCAGGCTCCTCACTTTCAGCTATCCTATCCGACCTCCCTCGGTCAACTCTTGTTCTCTTCCGACTCCGATGGTATTAGAGCATTCGAGACCTAGGGAGTCTTTCATTTTCACGGCCTTCATGGCCCTTGTCTTTCTTTGGCCGATACCTTCATTTTTTGAACTGTCGGATCCCTTCCACTTTTTCTGTCTGATTGTTATATAGAGGATGGTTGCCTTGTTGTACTTTCTCTTAAAACAATAATCACCACCACCAGCACCACTCTATGGACTGCCTAGAGCATGTTGAGATTCTCCATCAGTGAACACGTGTGGAATAACATTGGAAGGGGACTCCGTCCCAGTACCAACCTGTGGGATCTGGAGGGACGAACTTGCCTCGGGAGAGGATCCAAAGGCTGTTTGACACCATTCCGAATTGCATTGCGGCCGGGGGTGGGACCGCGACACCCTTTCCACCTGTAACTGCCAACGGTCTTGTCTCTTTCATTCCATATTTCAATCAGTTCAATTAAAGCACATAGTCTTTCAGCATATGTAGTTTCATTCACTTTATACCCGCTACGTACAGCCTTCGCCTGCAATTGTTATGACTGAACTTAGAGACCGGTAGGTAATTCTGGAGACATTAAAACAAAATGAAGCAAATCGGTGCAGTAGAACGGACGTACGGATTGGCCGAAACTGTTTTTTAGTGAACTCTTTTAATATACAGATATTCCTATATAATTAACAAACTTCGAAGTGAATCATGTGTGTCCTCATTAGTACCGATTTATTGAGATAATTCTAGACTATAACCTAAACTTGAAATGACGACGTCGGACGCGAAGTGAATAAAGTGAGCATTAAAAAATCCTCGTTTTGCTCAGAGAAGCCTGAGAAAAGGTTCTATCGGGTGGAGTCGTAGTTTTAAATAAATAAGATTGCCTTGGAAGAAACGAAGTTCGACTACCGGAACGTTATTGCAAGACTTAGAACCAAATACTGTATGGGATATTATTACCATATCAGGAATAGCAAAGTACTAAACAACTGCTAACAGGTATTGAGTTAGGTGATAACAGCCGAGCCAGCTTAGAAAAACGCAGTCTCTAGCTGGTAAGGATGTGTCCGGGTAAAGTCCTTAAAACCCTTTGGTTGGAAAACTTCCAGATTCGGTGAAAAATATTCTTCTCGTGAGCGAGTAATGCGTAGAACCAGTTGCAGTGAAAGCAGATACAATGATGGAGTTCAATCCCTGCAATGATATATGTATGTTGTGTTGACAAACAGGGTCCGAAAAGATGTTACGGTTGATGAACTCATGACTAAAATTTCACGACTTGACTTGCACTTGACCAACACAGCAGTCAAAGTCCTCATAGTCTCTGGTAAGACCCAAACTAGAGTATGGTTCCAGTGTATGGAACTCTCACCAGGATTACTTGATTCAAGAACTGGATAAAATCAAAGAAAAACAGCTCGATTTGTTCTGGGCGATTTCCGACAAAAGAGTACTGTTACAAAAATGTTGCAAAGTTTAGGCTGGGAAGACTTGGGAGAAAGGAGATGAGCTGCTCGACTAAATGGTATGTGATAAAGATGTTGATTCCCATAGGGAACCTGAAATATATGTTCCAAATAATTATTACTATTATAAGTGGTATGTTCCAAGTTGTCAGTGGAAAGATGGTGTAAATAAGTGTGAGTGGTGTCTTTGAAAGTAGGAAATATCACAATATGAAGATAGAGTTGGAATTCAAGAGGACAAATTGGGGCAAATATTAATTCATGTGGCGAAGCTATTAGTTAATTAATGGGTAGGCAGGTCTTACCTCAACCTCAAAATTTCTTGTAGAGTAGTTCCAAACGTCGAATTGTCTTGGTTGCAAAATGGTCAATCACACGGTCCTTCAATACTTGATCACTCATCAATTTCTTCACAAGCATTTTCTCGATAGAAATCTTTCATTCATTGAAATACGCAAGTATGTTTTGAGTGCTCATACTCCCTTCATAGAAAGCTGTGGTCACAGGAAATGTTAATATTAAAGGAATCAATTTTGACACTTCCACATACACTGGTTCGAGGTCATCGAGGACAATATAATGTAAAAGTTTTAGGGGACAAATGTGCGTCTATATCAGAATAAATGTTAATCAATTCACTTTCCAGTCTTTCCCTATTAAAAACGCGGTAACTGAACAGTCTTATGTTCAGTTTAATAGCAGGGAAGCTCTCTTTGTAAACTATGAACTGAGTTGGATCCAACAACTCAAACTGGATGCTTTCAAAATCGCCAAACCATATTTCCATTTGCATAATTAAGGTGTCAAGAACTTAATATGTTAACATTTTGAGCTTTTGGAATGTCCTGTCATCTACACTTATCTCGTTATTTATTTTGCGACAATTTACAACAATGATACTGTATTTTCTGATCGCAGGACCTTGAGAATACCAGTGGTTTTTCTAATTTCAGTATTGCACAGAATTACATCAGATGTACTTTTATGTTGTATGTTACAAGTGAACTATGTAATGCGAGTGGAATGTATTTTTTTGAAGACTTTGTTTGTAAAATACGATATGTTTTATTTTTATTGACCTAACCTGTACTGTATAATGTTGTAACATAGGCATTTGTAAATAGTAGAATTCTGTCTATAGTTCCTGGAAAGATCCAGAAAGTTACATAACTTTTGTACTGGGTGTGTTACTTTGTTGGTATGTGTTCTAGAAAGTGTGTTCTGTCTATTCTGGAAAAATACGACTTTCGCGAACATGCGTATTCTAGAATATTAGTCAAAGTTCGCGATCGAAAGTAAGGTTGTGATTGGTGAGTCTAGGTGGCGATAGGGAACTCGTGCACGCTGATTGGTTGCCTCCAAGGCCAGTAATTCCTATATATAGTGAGCGAGGCATTGTTCGAATCAATTCTGTATCCTGAAATCTGTCGGTCTTGGTCTATCTGTCGGCGAGCCGCCTATCTGGATGACGTCCCCCGGTTTCCGGGATGGCACTCTCCTCGGGTAAGCACTCTTGAATTCCGTTCCTACTAAAATTTCCGTAATGTTCCGATTTGCTTTTCATACAGGAGTCTGCCCTAACCTCGCCTAGATTCACCAAATTAGTTACTTATGACGCCTTAGTTTTTCAGCTGGACTTACCTGTTCGTTTCCGAGGCATTCCCATTTCTTGTTTCACTAAAATATGTATATTGTAGTTTAACATTATTTCCCTTGGGGGTTGCCTCTGGTAGTTCTGTATCACTTGAGGTACGCTAGATTTTGGATAACCTGTAAATTGCATTGTACTACTGCATTGGTAACTAGATGTATAGTTGATTTGAAATTTGAATTTACACTGCTACGAAATAACCTATGTATATCACTGAACTTATAGGTCATAACTTGGAATGTATTTGTAAAATTATCTTGTAAATAATATTTTTAAAATCTAAGGATCACGGTAATTTATTTCGGAATCTGCTATCTAAGCCATGTCCATGCCTTTGGTAGGTTCCCAGCCTTTTCATCTTCCCGGTTTGTTGTTCACTAGTTGGCCCTACTGATATTTACGTACATGTTTTGTTGGAGATCTGAGTAATGCCAGCTACTGTTTTTCCGAGTGTGTAGTGATTTCTTATATTGTGTAGTTTGCTCTTACCTTCCCCTTTTAAATCTGTTTGTGCCTTGTTTTGTGTTACCCCTGTAGTCTGAGGTAGCATTGTAGTAGAGCAACGAGATGGTCTCTATAAAAAAATTCTCTATAGAGATAGAGCAAATAAATTAATTGGCTCTTCTTGTATGGCAAGCAACCCAACAGCTGAATTGTACGACTCACTGTCCCAACCCTCATCATTCTCTGCAATGTCTTCAAAAACCTGTCTTAGATCATCATAGTGTGAACATATTGTGTGGACTGCTCTCGAATGAAAGCTCCAATGGGTAGCGCATGCTTTTGGAAGTCTGAATCCTTTGGATTCTAGAAGATGAGCTCTTTTTGAGAATATACTAAAAAATGAATGAAACGCTGTCAGATTATGAAAGAAGAGCCTGACTGATATTATTGTCTCGTTTTACACAACTAACAGTCCATATCTGAATTGTCACAAATACAGCCAATAATGCATTGATTGCCTTCTAATTCAAAAGAAAAACACACATTTAACAATAGGGTACTTCATTGTCACCTTCGCGCGGGGAGTTACTACACTCTCGAATAGCAAGGAGGCTTGCCTCTCTGGGGTCTAGACCTTGAGGAGAGAGGAGTGCGGGTGGTAAACCAACCCTTCCTCCACCACCCCGCGCCATTCACAAGCTGACGGAAGGGAAATAAAACAAAAAGTCCTGGGTGAGACAAGTTACAGACTGCCTCCCTGTCAGAACAAGTAGTCTGCTGTCGCCATCTAACGGGGCGATCGCGAAGCACATCATCTGCTGTCATCATGTAGCACATATCAAAAACAGTTCATTGTTGATTCAACACAATAACAACAGCAGATGCATTTGTTACGATATTTATGTTTAATCGCATTTCTTAGGGTAGGCATTGCCTCAAATGACTCCAAGTAGTTTCGCCACTGTTCATAGGAAGTGGAGGTAGGGATTGGAATAACTTACCAAGAGAGATGTTCAATAAATTTCCAATTTCTTTGAAAACATTTAAGAAAAGGCTAGGAAAACAACAGACAGGGAATCTGCCACCTGGGTGACTGCAGATGAGTAGTCACTGATAATATTTCTAAATAATTTCTTTTGGATTTAAATGTGTTCTGTTGAAAGTTTTTTTTATGTTATATGAGACATCTTGTAGTATTATTATTATTTGTTTGAAAATTTGTCCACGTTTTGGGGGTTCTTTTTATCTATATTTGTAGGGATGTGTGCATTTATTAATGTATATTTTTTATTGGCACACTGAATCCTCATGGTCATTAGGCAATTGTTGATGGAGTTAACTTCTTGGATCGAGTTCAGTATACTTTTATGTACTATGAAGCTCATACCAAATAAAGAGGTCCCGTTTAGAATCTTTTTGTCTGTTTTACTTTTGAATATACAGTAATTTCACTATTCCAAGGTGGCATCATCAGTAATTCGGGTTGGGCCGATGACCTTCGATGATAGGCCTCTTAAAACAACAAGCATCATCAGTAAATCAGGTTTCCTGCAGGGCAAGGATAAGATTTTTTGCCGGTCAAGTTCTGTGAAAATTTAGTAATTTTCCTGGTTGAATCAAAGTGCTGATGTTGAATGTACCAATGTATGTGGGGATTTTGTGGGACAGTTTACCAGTTTATTATTGTTGTTGTTGAGTCATCAGTCCATAGACTGGTTTGATGCAGCTCTCCATGCCAGCCTATCCTGTGCTAACCTTTTCATTTCTACGTAACTATTGCATCTTACATCTGCTCTAATCTGTTTGTCATATTCATACCTTGGTCTACCCCTACCGTTCTTGCCACCTACACTTCCTTCAAAACCCAACTGAACAAGTCCTGGGTGTCTTAAGATGTGTCCTATCATTCTATCTCTTCTTCTCGTCAAATATAGCCAAATCGATCTCCTCTCACCAATTCGATTCAGTATCTCTTCATTCGTGATTCGATCTATCCATCTCACCTTCAGCATTCTTCTGTAACACCACATTTCAAAAGCTTCTATTCTCTTTCTTTCTGAGCTAGTTATCGTCCATTTTTCACTTCCATACAATGCCACGCTCCACACAAAAGTCTTCAAAAACATCTTTCTAATTCCGATATCAATGTTTGAAGTGAGCAAATTTCTTTTCTTAAGAAAGCTCTTCCTTGCTTGTGCTAGTCTGCATTTTATGTCCTCCTTACTTCTGCCATCGTTGGTTATTTTACTACCCAAGTAACAATATTTATCTACTTCCTTTAAGACTTCGTTTCCTAATCTAATATTTCCTACATCACCTGCCTTCGTTCGACTGCACTCCATTACTTTTGTTTTGGACTTATTTATTTTCATCTTGTACTCCTTACCCAAGACTTCATCCATATCATTCAGCAAATTCTCGAGATCTTCTGCAGTCTCAGATAAAATAACAATATCATCGGCAAATCTCAAGGTTTTGATTTCCTCTCCTTGGACTGTGATTCCCTTTCCAAATTTCTCTTTTATTTCCTTTACTGCCTGTTCTATGTAAACACTGAAAAGGAGAGGGGACAAACTGCAGCCTTGCCTCACTCCTTTCTGGATTGCTGCTTCTTTTTCAAAGCCCTCAATTCTTATCACTGCAGACTGATTTTTATACAGGTTGTAGATAATTCTTCGTTCTCGGTATCTGATCCCTATCATCTTCAGAATCATAAATAGCCTGGTCCAATCAACATTATCGAATGCCTTTTCTAGATCTACGAATGCCATGTACGTGGGCTTGTCCTCCTTGATTCGATCCTCTAAGATCAGACGTAAAGTCAGGATTGCTTCACGTGTTCCTACATTTCTTCTGAAGCCAAATTGATCTTCCCCCAACTCAGCTTCAACTTGTTTTTCCATTCTTCTGTAAATAATACGTGTTAAAATTTTGCAGGCATGAGATACTAAACTAATAGTGCGGTAGTTTTCACACCTGTCAGCACCGGCTTTCTTGGGAATAGGTATAACAACATTCTGCCGAAAATCGGACGGGACTTCTCCTGTCTCATACATCTTGCACACTAAGTGAAATAACCTTACCATGCTGGTTTCTCCTAAGGCAGTCAGTAATTCAGAGGGAATATCATCAATTCCAGGTGCCTTGTTCCTATTTAGGTCACTCACAGCTCTGTCAAACTCTGACCTCAAAATTGGGTCTCCCATTTCATCAGCATCAACAGCCTCTTCATGTTCCAGAACGAAATTATCTACATCGTTACCTTGATACAACTGTTGGATATGCTCCTGCCATCTTTCTGCTTTGTCTTCTTTCCCTAGAAGTGGCTTTCCATCTGAGCTCTTAATATTCATGCACCTAGATTTCCTTTCTCCAAAGGTTTCCTTGATTTTCCTGTATGCAGCATCTACCTTTCCCAGGACCATACAGCCTTCGACATCCTTGCACTTCTCCTTCAGCCATTCTTCCTTAGCTACCTTGCACTTTCTATCCACTTCATTCTTTAATCGCCTGTATTCTTTTCTGCCCTCTTCATTTCTAGCATTCTTGTATTTTCGTCGTTCATCAATCAGGTCTAGTATCTCCTGAGTTATCCACTGATTCTTAGTTGATCTTTTCTTCCTTCCTAACATTTCTTCAGCAGCCCTACTGACTTCATTTTTCGTGACTCTCCACTCTTCCTCTACTGTGTTTCCTTTGGCCTTTTCATTTAGTCCTTGTGCAACATGTTCCTTGTAACTATCCCTCACACTCTTTTCTTTCAACTTGTCTAGATCCCATCTTTTTGCATTCTTTCCTTTCTTCAATTTCTTCAACTTCAGATGGCATTTCATGACCAACAAGTTGTGGTCAGAATCCACGTCTGCTCCTGGGAAAGTTTTGCTATCCAACACCTGGTTTCTGAATCTCTGCCTAATCATAATGAAGTCTATTTGATACCTTCCAGTGTCTCCAGGTCTCGTCCACGTATACAGCCGTCGTTTGTGGTGTTTGAACCAAGTATTGGCGAGGACTAAATTATGGTCAGTGCAGAATTCAACCAGCCGACTTCCTCTTTCATTCCTTTGTCCCAATCCAAATTCTCCTACTGTGCTACCTTCTCTTCCTTGGCCTACCACTGCGTTCCACTCTCCCATCACAATTAGATTCTCGTCACCTTTGACATATTGTATTAAATCTGCTATCTCCTCATATATTCTTTCAATTTCTTCATCATCCGCTGAACTAGTAGGCATATAGACCTGCACTATTGTGGTGGGCATTGGTTTGGTGTCTATCTTGGCGACAATAATTCTTTCACTATGCTGGTCATAGTAGCTTATCCGCTGCCCTATTTTCTTATTCATTATTAAACCAACTCCTGCATTACCCCTGTTTGATTTCGTGTTGATAATTCGGTAGTCGCCTGACCAAAAATCCTGTTCTTCCTGCCAACGTACTTCACTTATACCAACTATATCTAACTTTAGCCTATCCATCTCCCTTTTCAGATTCTCTAACCTACCACAACGATTCAAACTTCTAACATTCCACGCTCCGACTCGCAGAATGTCAGTATCCATCTTCCTGATGATCGCCCCCTCTCGTGTAGTCCCCACCCGGAGATCCGAATGGGGGACTAGTTTACCTCCGGAATATTTTACCCGGGAGGAAGCCATCATCAGTACATCATTCATACAGAGAGAGCTGCATGTCCTCGGGAGGTGGTTACGGCTGTAGTTTCCCGTTGCTTTCAGCCGTGTAGCAGTATCAACACAGCTAAGCCATGTTGAGTATTATTACAAGGCCGTATCAGTCAATCATCTAGACTGCCGCCCTTGCAACTACCGAAAGGCTGCTACCCCCCTTTCATTTAAATTATAGACATGATATAGGCTTTTGGGCTTGTGTCACTACGATTTACTGAGTTTGTTTTTACAGCTCATTAGCGTGAAGATACAATAATTATATTTTATTAGAGTTAAATATTATTTCTCACTGTCTACAATGTATTCATGCCTGAGAGACATTGAGATTGTTTTAGAAGCCTTTCTCGAGGACAGTCGAGATTTTCTTCTGATGACGCGAGCACAGTTCTCTGCGAAACATGAAGAATTTCACCTTATTTTCTTGATACGACATAAGCCGTATGTCTATAATTACGGGCCATGAAAGCATCAATGGCAAGTCATTTAAAATGCTTAATTTAATACATTTTTATTGTTGAGCAACCATAATTATATTTAAGCTGTTCTGGTTGGTCGATTGGATAAAATTCTTTATTATTATCCCTTATGTTTTATCTTAACTAATTAAAATTCCTGGAGCATCCACTAAATACTGTTACTAATATACTGTAAATGTGTTCTGACCTACTTGTGTCACTAAGATTACTGAGGTTTTTTTATAGTTCTTTGTGAAGGTATAATAAATTTCTATTTCTTTAATTATATTTTATTAGAGTTAAGTATTATTTCTCATTGTCTACGACGTATTCATGTTTGACTTTGAGGTTGCTTCAACACGGTTTAATTTGTTTATTGTTTCTTCTATTTTATTTTCTACATATTTTAATGTGTAGTTTAATTCTTTTTATTTAAAATACATGTCGTGTTAAATTTATAAGTGTAGCACTAATTTCCCTTGCTTCCATACTTTTGTTATTTTTGTGATCCCAACCCCTTTAGCTATAGCTGGCGAGGGTTCAGATCCTGTACTGAACACAATCTAATATGTTAGACGTTTATTTCAGGTGCTTGCCTTCAAGTCTTGATTTCACGGTTGTACATTCTAAATGAAGTTCTTGTTTTAGTCTCCAGAACTGTGAGAATACCCACACACTTAACGACCACTGCAAGTCATGCAATTGTAACGTCCATACCGCCTTGTTCTTTAAGAACTTCAGTATTCAGTAAAACTGGAAACAAAATTTGTGGAGGATGTAAACAAAAGCAATGAGATATTTCCTACCTTCTGATGTAAGATCTTTCATAATACGAGAAATCTGCCTGGTGTCATACTTAACCTCTAATACAAAAAGTTATACATCATCTGTGGTTTGGTATATTCTGAATGAATGTATGTGTAGTACGCTAGACCGTGTTTGCTTTCTCAAATGTAGGTTAACCACAAACACAAGTTAAACAGACTCTCTACTCGTACCATACAACAAGGGACTAATATTTCACCTCATGAAGAAGTAAAGCACTGTTCCAGTAACACACATTACAATGATCAAATATGACTTAATGATTAAATATATGCCACATCATTGTACTAAAACAAAAGCGAGAAGTGTGGTTTAACTTATTCACTTAAAAAGAGAGATGTCACAAAACTCCCAAACCCAGCGATAACAAAACAGCGAATGAGCAACAGTCTTACTCACCAAGTGTAACTCTATCTGATCACAAATGGAATAGAACTCTTCCATATTCTTATCAAACCGAGGCATAGGAACATCCACACCCTTCCTGGAAATGCAACAGAAATTGTTACCGAGTGAGCATTTTGAACTGCAGGGAATCATTATTCTCAAAAAACTGTAGAAAGAAATAAACAGGTGACAAATGTACTTGGTTTACATAATACAACGAAAATAAATAACAGAAGAAACAAGAACTGTTGGCATGGAATAGGTGAGATCTCTCATGTTGGGATTATAGGCTAAATGCTAAAGGTTGGAGCTTTTATCCATTTTAATATGAAATACTACAATATGTGTAAAGGTGTCTAGCAATAAAGGAACATGACATTATCAATGATAGGTCAGACCAGGGTCAAGACATACACTGACAGGAACATGACATACACAATGACAGATCACACCAGCGTCAGGTCACACATTCACAAGAACATGACATAGACAATGACAGGTCAGACCAGGGTCAAGACACACACTGACAGGAACATGACATACACAATGACAGGTCAGACCAGGGTCAAGACACACACTGACAGGAACACGACATATACAATGACGGGTCAGACCAGGGTCAAGACACACACTGACAGGAACATGACATACACAATGACAGATCACACCAACGTCAGGTCACACATTCACAAGAACATGACATAGACAATGACAGGTCAGACAAGGGTCAAGTTACACATACTGGCAGGAACATGACATACACAATGACAGGTTGGACAGAGGTCAATCACACACAGACAGGAACATGACATACACAATGACAGGTCAGACCACGTTAAAGACACACACTGACAGGAACATGACATACACAATGACAGGTCAGACAATGGTCAATCACACACAGAGGAACATGACACAGTCAATGACAGGTCAGACCAGGGTCAAGACACACACTGACAGGAACACGACATACACAATGACAGGTCAGACCAGGGTCAAGACACACACTGACAGGAACACGACATACACAATGACGGGTCAGACCAGGGTCAAGACACACACAATGACAGGAACATGACATACACAATGACAGATCACACCAGCGTCAGGTCACACATTCACAAGAACATGACATAGACAATGACAGGTCAGACAAGGGTCAAGTTACACATACTGGCAGGAACATGACATACACAATGACAGGTTGGACAGAGGTCAATCACACACAGACAGGAACATGACATACACAATGACAGGTCAGACAAGGGTCTAGTTACACAGGAACATGACATACACAATGACAGATCAGACTGTATCGGGAGGTACACCTCATTTCCACACATTTAAAACAAGCGCTTAAGGAACGCTATCTCTTATAAAAATCTTGAAAAAGCTAGTGCGTGAAGTTGGGAAATTAATCGGAAGCTGTCACTCATAAATAACAGAGTAATGTGTTGTTTTGAAGTTGCCTAAACTGACTGGATTTATTTGTTTTGGTTTACGTCAAGAAGTTTGAACTTTACTCCATAGATGTCTTTGGTGTAAGGTGGAAGGAAGTTGTGTTTCGAGGTTTTCATAACTAAATCAATCTTCATTTAATTTGTTATTTCAAGATTTGCAACACTTCCTTCTCATTACATGTAACTAATCTCATGTTTGGACCCGTATTGAAATTTGCTATAATTTGCATACAAATTTGTATTTTTTATTTTTCTATACCATCTTTTCAATACAATTAATTTTGTGTTGTTAGAAATTCATATTGCTACAACACTACATTTAAAAAACATGTTTCGCTCGGTTTCGAGCATCCTAAGCCTTTGTAATTTATCTCAAGGTTAAGACTTATCATTGTTAATTTGCTTATAACTAGTTTGTACTTAATTATGATTCTAAAAACTAGGTGTTAAAATACGTGGACAAAGGCATTTGTAAACACAATGGACAGTTGAACAATTTAAAATGACAGTGCTAAAAGTGGGATATACATTGATTCTAATAACATTGACGTCCAAAACACAGTAATATCTTCATAATAATGAGATTTGGCTAAAATTCTCAAGTTCTTTGTTTTCTAAAAACAATTGTTAGTTGACGTATTGTATTACAATTTGAGTCGTAAATTCCTGACAACGCATAAAGACTCCACACGATACTCCAACATTTAATGCCCCGCCTACTGTTTCTTCCCCTAAGTTCCCTACTCGCCCTTCACAACAG
Source organism: Anabrus simplex (assembly GCF_040414725.1). NCBI lineage: Eukaryota > Metazoa > Arthropoda > Insecta > Orthoptera > Tettigoniidae > Anabrus > Anabrus simplex. The sequence continues at coordinate 522,450,552 of NC_090267.1, read as the reverse complement.
CTTCTTCATACGTATACCACAAGGAGTAGAAACACGAAAGCAAGCAGTCACCGTAATGTAACCAGTACTGCGAGGCACTGTAGTAAGTCAAAGGGGTAAGTGCTACATACCAATACGATCACTGTGAAAGCACAATAACACACAACATTATCACGTAATTTCCTTTGTTACAGACGCACCATCATTTAAATATTGTGAAAAAAGAAAACACATCAACACCTCAGGATTCTTGGATTGATGTCCCTTTTCACTAAGCTCTAATATAAACAAACTACTTCCAATGTAAAATCTGCTTGTCAAATCAAGACTAGTTCAAGGAAACTACCAACAGTTGGATTTTACAGTTTACAACTAATAAATTACAGAAGCATGCCTCAAACCAACACATGAAGCAGAATATTTCCAACGCATTTAAGACTTTAAGCTTTACACACTACTGAGATTTAACAATTTATGACTCAAATTGTAATACAATAAGTCAACCAGCAATTGTTTTTAGAAAACAAAGAACTTGAGAATTTTAGCCAAATCTCATTATTATGAAGATATTACTGTGTTTTGGACGTCAATGTTATTAGAATCAATGTATATCCCACTTTTAGCACTGTCATTTTAAATTGTTCAACTGTCCATTGTGTTTACAAATGCCTTTGTCCACGTATTTTAACACCTAGTTTTTAGAATCATAATTAAGTACAAACTAGTTATAAGCAAATTAACAATGATAAGTCTTAACCTTGAGATAAATTACAAAGGCTGAGGATGCTGGAAACCAAGCGAAACATATTCCTTTTTAATGTAGTTTTGTAGCGATATGAATTTCTAACAACACAAAATTAATTATATTGAAAAGGTGGCATAGAAAAATTTTTAAAAAAATGTATGCAAACTTCCTTCTCATTCCGCCAGCTTTTGAATCTGACCAATAAGAAATTTTCTGTAATTATTTTTCAGCCAATAATAGGCTTCTTGTACCTTTTGAATTATCCAATAAAAATGAGAGGGTGTGTCCGGATTTAGTCCAGAACCCTCTCGAACCATCCCCTCGGGTATATAAGCTGGGGCTTTTCAAGCTACCTTGTCTTTGGATTGTCGACACTGAGTGCTTGTGTTAACACAGGAGGCGGGAAGTCTCATTCTTCGGCAGGCAGTACACCAGCCCAGGTAATGGCCACCAGTTTTATATCTCTGTAGCTATCTCCGCAGTCTTACACGAGGGGAAGGTTCTAATTTCTAACTATGTAAAAACCTGTTTTCTAAAATGTAAACTGTCTTTCGGCTAATGTAAAATTTCATAAAGACTTCAATTGTAAATCGGGGATAGAGAGTGTGTTACCCTCTTGAGTTTGCCTTCAATTTATCTTGAGGTGACTACGATTTTGTGACCATTTTTCTCCTCTAAATTACCAAGTAAATTGTTCTTCTAATCACCTCAGTAGTATGGGGTTAGCCTCTGCATCATAGGGCCACAAGCCCAAGTAGGGTTCTTAAACCCAGTTTTCAAGGAGTGCAAGTGTACGCCTCCATACATTTTGTATTTGGGCCAGTAATTTAACCTGTTCTTCTTTCCACGAAGGCCCAGTAGTTTGGGTAATATATACCCCTGTGTACAAAAATTGTAAATTGTAGGTTGTGTCCAGAGAGGCCAGAGATTGTAAGGTTTTGTGTAATGTTGCCTTGAGTAGGCTGTAAGAAATTGGCAGCCAGTCTCCTTTGTTGAATTCGGAGAGCTTGTAAACTCTTTCTGGTCTTGTGTAATATTGAGTGGGGCCTTTGGAAGGTCGTATTTGTAATCTTTGGAGCAAAGTGCTCTTGAATTGGGAGATTTCTATCCTCATCCAACTAAACTCAACATTTGTGATGTTCTAAACTTGTAAATTTGGAGCTGGAAGCTCAACACTTGTAATTTCCAACCCTTGGGTTTTGTATTAAACTGCTATTTGTACCTGTAACCTTGTTATTTCACTAATTGAAGTATTTGTTAAGTTTGAGATCTGAAAAGAAATATAACCTTTATTTAAAGTTTTAAATTAATTTTGATATCGTAGTTAGACCCATTCAAGCCCACACCTTCTTTCACCTCTCTCTGTTGCACGGATAACTCCGTAATAAGTGGTAGCAGAGCGTGGTTGAATGGGTCCAAATTAAGCCCTTTTTGACGGCTAAACACAGGATCAGTTCTGAACTCGAAGAATTTTCTCGGTTGCTGGGAATTTTCCAAATTATTAACTTTTTGGTCAATATGTCTGGTCCTCACGAAGTCCTCGCTCCCCGGTACTTGCGCAAGGAGGAATTGATTTATGAGCTACTCATTAGGAAGGTCCAATCTGGAGGCACGGTTGTGGCAGATATTGCCAAGCTCAAAGAGTCATTGGAATTTTCTATTTCCATCCCAGTCTTTGGGGAAAAAGAAAATGAATAGAGCTCTATCCCGCATCACTGACAATACCACCAAGCTAGCGTCTGTAGTGAGTTTTTTTGAAGTGAGCGATCCATCTGCTAACCAGACCTATTGTCTCTCAAATTAAAAGAGTATCATGCTAAAGAGGCTAGCAATTTGGTCAAACATCTGTCGGAAATGTCAAATAGAGTTAGTCAATTGTTGAATGGGGCAGCTGCTCCCAAAACAGACCAGATCCCTTTGATAAACTTGGCTACTGAGGAAGATCCTAATAAAACTATTGAAAGCCGAAAATCTGTTGCTACTCAACAAACATCTGCCCTATTGGAAACAGTCTGGTCATACAAGTCAAATTCCGCCTTTCTTTTTGAATAATGCTATGGTTGAGACTTCTCTATCTCCTATGCCGTCACCTATTATGTAACCTGGTTTCCATAGTTTGCCTCATCCATTGGCCAAGTTGCTGAAGGGCAAATCAAAATTTTCATCAACTCAACTAATGAAGACATTTCTTTCTTAAGATTCTTGGTAGAATTTCAAGACCATGCACTAGTGTTCTCCCTATCGCATTCCCAAATACTTCAAATTATGTATCCATATTCTGTAGGCGTCCTTTCGGACAAAATAGTTGAAGCTTCATCTCCAGGTTGCTTTAAATGTGGCTCATTTGCTCACCTCGCCAAGAATTGCACTAATGTCAATAGCACCCCCTCCTGTTCAACTTCTGGTGCTACCTCCGCTAAACCAAATAATTTTTCCCTTTTTTTCTATTTGCTTTACGTCGCATCGACACATATTGGTCTTATGGCGACGATGGGACAGGAAAGGCCTAGGAATGGGAAGGAAGCGGCTGTGGCCTTAATTAAGGTACAGCCCCAACATTTGCCTGGTGTGAAAATGGGAAACCACAGAAAGCCACCTTCAGGACTGCTGACAGTGGGGTTCGAACTCACTATCTCCAGGATGCGAGCTCCCAGCTGCGTGCTCCTAACCGCACGGCCAACTCACCCAGTAAAACAAATAATAGGAAATGACTAGTGTCATCGGCTGAGTCAGTATGTTCACCTTCCCGAGGCTCAGTCCCTGGCAAACCCAGTAAAAGTTCTGGTAAGGGTGAAGTTTCTTCTTATTCATCATTTGAAGGCCCCAGAGAATGCCTCGGAATTGCGGCAGAGGCCCCTGCATTTGTAGCATTCCTTAGAATTGAAGTAAATAATGAACCTGTCATCGCTCTATTAGACTCAGGAGTGTGTGTTCCATAATTTCAGAAGAATTGTACTCTAAATTAAAAACTGTTTGTAAGTTTCCGGACTATAGTTCCTCTTCTGTTAAATGTGTTTTGGCTAACTCATCTCCATTAGAAATTTTAGGTTTCATTTTTGCTAAAATTCGTAGGAAAGTGAAGTTATTTGTGGCTAAACACTTGTCTTGCCCTGTAATATTGGGGGCTGATTTCATGTCTTCTACATGTCTTGTGTTCGACATTCAGAGCAAGTCGTGCACCTTCAAATTTGCTAGTAACTGTAACATTCCTCTTTTAAAATGTAATTCTGCATCATATTCTTCTGTTTCGCCTACCCAGGGCGAGATGTTGTTAGATCTTAGACATTTACCTGAGGAGCAGCCTGAAAGTATTCGTAAGTTGTGTCAGTCCTTTTCTGATGTATTTTCTGATACTCTTTGTGTTACTGAGCATATCAAAAATAAGATTGAGGTTATGGATTCGATTCTAGTTAGGTTTCCATCTTATAGACTATCCCCACCTAAAATGAAGGCTTTTAAGGAAATCATCGTTCAGATGTTGAAGGACGGTATCATTCGACCTTCTAAGTCGGCGTTTTCATTGCCCATTTTTCTCGTGCCAAACCCGCAAGGTGGCTTCAGGCCGGTGATTGATTACAGGGCTTTGAACCGTAAGGTGGTGTTACAATCTGTGCTCCTTCCTGATCTTCACTATTGCTTTTCATGGTTTTGGAAGGCCAAGTTCTTTACCATCCTTGATCTTAAACAGGCGTACAACCAGATCCCTCTAGCTGAAGAATCGAAACATCTAACAGCTTTTGCCACAGATTGGAACTTGTACGAGTACGACCGTGTGCCTTTCGGGCTCCCCACGGGGGCAGCTGTTCTTACTAGACTGCTAGATAGGGTCTTACAAACTATCCACTTCACTGCCGTATCGATAATCTAATCAATATAAGAAAATATTTCCACCTAATTGATACCTTTCTTTTATTTTTCCTTTGGCAATTTATATAATATTATATATATATATATATAATATTATATAATATATAATCATTAAGAATAACAGGACATGTTTCAATCGTTTTGCGATCATCATCAACGCTAACCAGGCAGGAAATATCATGAACACCTATCTAAGACTAAAGGTGAAAATAGCAACAGTAAGCAAAAACATAGTGTTTCTTAAAGAATGTCTAAAAAACTACTTAATACGTAAATTTCTAAAAGGGATTCAAATGAAAAAAATTACACTCAGAATTTCAAACAGAAAATGGTTAACCGAACTTGGTTAAAAAGGGAGATAAAATTCATGTACAAAAAGAAACAATTTCCCAATCATGAATTATACTTAGTACACCTCACAGCTTCAGCCACCCTTTTACCGTTAAAATGGGACTTCTTCCTTAAACACAGTAGGGATAAAGTAGATAAGTTAATGGAAAAGAAACAAGAAACACTAAACAAGAAACTAGAGATCCTGAAAGAGGATAATGCGAAAAAAGGGAATAAGTTACAGTTTAAACCAAACTTTGATCAAAACAGATGCCCACCTCCAGTCGAAAACTTATCAGAAACAGTTTTCACAGATCAAGAATTACAAATATTAGGTAAAGGCCCAAATTATAATTGGCACAGCTCCAACAAAAGTAAGGAGCTGACCCTTACTTTAGCAAAAACCGAAGCAGCCATACAGATTCTCCCAGCCAAAGTACAGAACGACTTGAGATATGAAGCAAAGAAAAAAATTCCTTCCCTAATAAAAGGATTTCTTCTTTTGGGTATTCAGCCCGAGGGCTGGTTTGATCGTCTACAGCTCCACCAACAGCTGTCATAGATAGCCTAGGTGTCAATGAAGAGACATACTAGGGAAATGAGGAGTGAGGTAGTTTCCCGTTGCTTTCCTCACTGAGCCAGAAGTTACTATTGCATATCAGTCTGCCAAGCCCACTGAAATGCATGCACCAACCGACCCTATGAGTGATATTTTCACACCATTCATAAGAGGGTCTGGCTGCATAAGGAATGGCATTACTGGCACCTCGGTCACTTTCATATTGTCAAAGCCAAGGATGAGTCTGAGACAGGTTAATGAAAGTAACAAAATTTACCCTAGCCCATACCAGAAGACATAGTGCACTGTAAACACTACATCCTGCCAGCAAAGGCATAAACGGATTTAAGAAAAATAATGATAACACAAGGATAAACAATGAACTACAACACAAAATCGGGCAAAGAGACAAAGTCGTTACTAAAGCGGATAAGGGAGGAACTACAGTCATTTTAAACAAAACCAATTATATTGAGAAAACTGAAACCTTTTTCAATAATAATAAGTTCAAGGTCATAGATAAAGATCCCACTTCACAGATTCAAATACATTTGAAAGGAATACTCAAACGAACTCCTTTCCTTCTAAGTGAGCAGGAATCACAAAAGCTGGTAAATATGAACCCAGGACTGCCTATGGCAAGAGCCATGCCCAAGTTGCATAAAACAGGATATACCTATTAGACCAGTAATTAATTTCCACAAGAGCTCCACATATAAAACATCACAATGCTTTCATAAGTTTTTAACACAAAACTATGTTTTTCATTCTAACACTGCCGTAAAAAGTTCTAGTGACTTCTGTAAGACGATTAAGGACTTCAAACTCAAACCTACTCATGTTACTTGTTCATTTGATATGAAAGACATGTATACAAATATCCCCATGCAAAATACTATTAAGATCATAAAAACTAATTTATTAGAACACAAACAGATCAGCATACACGAAATAGAAGAGTTCATGACAATCCTTAAATTCGTACTTAACCAGAACTACTTTTTATTTAACAACAAGATGTACCAACAAGAAGGCCTCCCCATGGGAGCACCAGCCTAAGGCATATTAGCTGATATATACTTGGATCACTTGGAACATTCCTGTATTGTACACGACGTTAAAGGGCTTGATTTGTGGATACACTATGTAGATGATACATATGCTATAATTAATAAGGATCTCAATGATAATCTTAGTATTTGGAATGTCTTGAACACCTTAGATCCTAATATACAGTTTAATATTGAAGAAGAGAAAAATGGTTCAATTAACTTTTTAGACGTTGCAACAACTAGAAAAGGGAACCAATTTTACTTTGGAATACATACGAAGCCTACATTTACTCCAACCATGATTCATAATAACTCTCTACAACCCGACTAACAGAAAAAATCTGCGTATTATAGCTTTATTAACTGGGCCTTCGAAGTTCCGTTAACCAACAAGGAGAGAAATAAAAAACTTGCTTTCATCCGACAACAGGCCTTGATTAATGGCTTCAGTCTTAAAATTATTAACAGGTTCATGTAACAAACAAATTTAATAAAACAGTCAGAGAAAACAGAAAGGTATGTGAGGTTCACCTACAACAATCCTAACATTTACGTAATTACCAATATTTTACAGAAATACGACATCAAGCTAGCACTAGGCACAGGTTTTTCAAGCACAACATGGTTAATAACAACAAAGAAAAATGTTTCCAGGATTCAGGAATTTACAAGTTGATTTGCAACCACCGCAAGGCCACATCTGTAGGGAAATGAAGTAACAAGAACACGTCAATGCGGAAAAATATAGGTTTTCCGCAATGGGAGTACTTAAGAAAGAGACAGGTCATAAATTTACAGATATCAAACAAGACCTTATAATTATTAATAGAATAAATAAAGGTAGACTGATGAATATTTTACAAAATATTCACATTTTCCTGGATAAGTTAATTAATAAGGACAAGAACTTAAATGAGATGAATGAACAAAGAAATCCCTTATACGAACATATACTGAGATACATAGATTTATTAAGTAGGAATCAAACACGCCCAGCAATTGTAACAAGCAAGCACGAGGGCCCTACATCACAGACAGAAGCCACCTCCTCACGGACAACACGTCCTCGCTTCCCCTCCACCCTCCGAATCAACCTGGCATACAAACCACATCACACCGCTATTACACCTGGTCAAGGACAGTTGAATCAGACCCACACCCGTAATTATGGGAAGTAAAGGAAGTGAATTGGACAGGGGTAAGTTCAAAATTTCTCAATCATTATTCTAAATAATTTCCTTAGACAACACTTCCCCAGGCAATTTTAACTAATAGACGCATATTTCTTTCTGCCGGTTACAGATCGTACTACAAGCTATCCAACCTGATATGTTTATGAATACCATTCTTAATTCAACCAACACCGGATACACCCTTTCCACTTAGAAAAGGATAAACAAGAGGATCAGCCTTTTTTAGTACAGTACAAAGTGACGAGGAAGAAAACTAGAAGTCAAGTAAAGAAGAAGCATATTTCAGCAAAAAACATTTCTTCAGGATCACAACACCAAATTTTTTTTAGTTTTTTAAACAAGTGATTTTATTAAGCCTTCGGGACCTAAAGTGATACCAAAGACATTTTAGCTCATAGATAGTATTTTAATTCATTTTAATGTTTAACGTCCTTCACAACCGCCCCCCCCCCCCCCCCCCAACCCATACGTCCTTTACTAACATTAGTTTTTAAAGTCAACAAAGATTTAACTATGTGATTGCTTTAAATTGTTTTATCTAAGCTTTTGCATATGCAGCTGATGATGATCACAAAGCGATCAAAACATGCCCTGATGATTTTATAAATTGCCAAAGGCTAATAAAAGAAAGGTATCGATTAGGTGGAAATATTTCCTTATATTGATTAGATAGGGTCTTCTCGGACAGCAAATTTGAATATCTATATCACTACCTCGATAACGTCGTCGTATTTTCTGAGACCTTTGAAGAACACCTAGATCATCTAAAGGAAGTACTCAATCGACTTCGTAAGGCTGGGTTGACTGTGAATTTAACTAAGGTAGCTATTGCTAAACCTTCCATGTCGTTCTTAGGGCATATTGTGCCACCCGATGGTGTTTCCACTGATCATTCTAGAACTCAGGCTATCCGTTATTTCAAACCTCCTACGGACATCAAAGGCACAGCCAGGTTTATAGGCATGGTGAATTTTTTCAGGAAATTTATTCCTAACTTCGCTAACAGAGCGGCGCCCTTGAATTTACTCCCTACGAAAGCCGTCAAATTTGAATGAGGGCCGTCTCTGCAAACCGCTTTTGAAGATCTGAAATTAGCTCTTTGTACACCCCTGTATTAGCCATCCCAGATTTCTCTAAGAAATTCATTGTTCAAACAGATGCCTCATCATCGGTGGAAGCCGCTGTCCTTCAGGAAACGGAACTCGAAAGGTAACCCATCGCCTATGCTTCTAGGACCTTATCGGCTCAAGAGGCCAAATATTCCATCTATATACTTGAGGGTTTGGCAGTTTTGTTTGCACTAGAGAAGTTCCGCCTCTATCTGGAACATGTCAAATTCGACCTAGAAACAGCTAGCCAAGCCTTAAGTTGGGTGTTAGGTAGGCCTCGTCATACTGGTCATATAGCCCGCTGGGCCATCAGGATATCTGCTTTCCAATTTGATGTGAGGCACAGTAGAGGATATGAAAATGTAGTTGCGGATGGACTACGCCGCATGTTTTCTCATGAAGTGGAGAAGACCGTACAGGAAGATAGTCCTTCTCTTCCCATGCCCATACCTTTGGGTATCAATGTTATTCTAACTGATGCCCCTATGTTATTTCGGAATATTGAAAAATATCAACGAGAAGATCCTGTGCTGGCTCCAATAATGGAAACCCTGTCCCCTGGGGAACATGTCGTCCCTTATGTGTCGAGAAACGCGGTTTTGTGTTGCCCTTTGAGGCATGATCAAAAGATGAAAGTAGTCGTTCCAGCTGTGCTTGTGCCTATGATCTTCAAGTACTATCATGAGATCCCATTACGGGGGGCATTTAGGCACCTTCAAAACTTGGAAAAAGATCCAAGAGATGTTCATTTGGAAAGGTATGGACGATGAAATTAGAGAAATGATTAAAGCTTGTAAATGTTGCTAGCTTAGTAAGCCCACCTTGTCCACTAAGCTAGGGCTCTTGTCATCGCATCAAGCGTCCTGCCCCATGGAATGTCTATATATAGACTACGTCGGACCTTTCCCACACTCCAAGGGGAACATAAATAAATTTATTCTGGTGTGTGTAGACGGTTTCACGAGATTTTCTTGGTTATCTTCGACTAAGCTGGCTCAGTCTACTCTTTCTTGTTTAAATATTATATTTGCTTCTTTTGGTCCCTTGTCAATACATAGTTTCTGATAATACTAAGGCATTCATATATAACTTATTCCGCAAATTCTGTTTTCACCTGCCTATCTCACACGTAACAACTTCAGCTTATTACCCTCAATCGTCTCTGGCTGAACGGGTCAATCATCTCCGTAATCTACAATCTTCATTTCCGTATTGACGAATTACACAATTAGAAATAGGAAAGGATTTCCACCTACCAATACTTATTTATTGCACTTATTATGCTACAGGACCGGTTTCGACCCCTTACATAGGGTCATCTTCAGCTGAACCATACATTCATATCTATGTCATGAAGCTATGATTAAGATTACATTGTCTAGGGAATGCCATATGATAATAAACATTTGGTCACATCCAAACGGGGCATGTCGAAACGGGAACTGGCGTGTATGTCACTATGTGCAACAATGCAATTGTATGTCTAAAATGATATGTTTTAGGTCTTAAAATTAGTTTATAAAACACATCTCTACTTAAACCTAACTTATCTATATATATATTATAAGAGTTTTGTCTGTACATTGCTCATAATTTGAAAAGAATGGTATTTCTGCACCGGTCATGTCCATAGTAACAACGAAATACAACTTTTACTTTTCCGTAATTTCTGTCTGTCTGTCTGTCTGTATGTATGTATGTATGTATGTATGTATGTACACGCATCACGAGAAAACAGCTGAAGAGAATTTAATGAAAATTGGTATGTGAAGTCGGGGGGTTGAGCCACTACAATCTAGGCTTTAAATAATTTTACTCACGCTGAGTGAAATGGTAGTTTAGGGGAAGGCCTAAAATGTAATTCTCAAATATTTATATTATTAGTGGTCCTATCGATAAATACTACATAACGTAAGTTATATAGAATTAAATTTCCCATCAGTTATGTCATACTTTGTTACCATACCGGCTTTGATAAAACAGATATTTATGAATTTGTACTTTTGTTGCCAAGTCCATATCAACGCCGAGCCACGAGAAAATGGGTTAACAGAATTTAATGAAAGTCGGTATATAGAGTCGGGGAATAAGGAACTGCAGTCTAAGTTATAAACAATTTTATTCACCCTGGATGAAATTGTAGTTTAGAGGAAGGTGCCTAAAATTTAATTTTTAAATACCTATGTCATTGGTTCTATCTAAAAGTACTACATAACAAAAGTTATAGAGAATACAATTTCTGACCATTTATGTTTTATTCAGTTTTACCGTATAACGACAATGATAAGAGTGGTATTTCAGAGTCGGAAGAAAATTAAATGCGAAGGCCTACAATATTGAAAGCGCATAACATTAATCAACAATAACATTACATTGACCATTGTTTGTTGTGATGTTCTTTGTCTTTTATGCTGCCGCTCAACTCAGAGAGATGGGATTACTGCTGCGTGCTGAGTATAACAGCCTAACTGAATACTGGCGGGAAATAGCTGGGGAATTGCAGAACTTTCTTCTTTAGCATGCCATTCCTCTGGTTCATCATAGTATTCCAGCTATTCGACCTCTACTCTGACGTGCTGGTTTGAATGAGCAGTGTGCATACTTAAGGCAGGGGCTGTAGTAGTAGTAGTAGTAGTAGTAGTAGTAGTAGTAGTAGTAGTAGTAGTAGTAGTAAAATGACCTGGTCTAGAACTACAATTTAGGCTTATTCCAAATTATAGCACCACAATTCACTAAACTCAAAATTCAACCCTGAAAAGTGCTGTTTCTTAAGAAAAGCTTCTTCTTCTCCACTTTTATTAAATTCTACATTCATTTTATTCCAAATTAGCAATGAAGAGGGGGGGGGGATTCTCCTCTGGCTTGGAGGAAAAATTTACCTCCAAGTCAGATAGATTTTTCCGCTGCCCGTGTAATGAACTGAGATTTTCTGACTTATCGGGTACTCCTAGGAAACAGATTAGTAAAAGGGCATAGTTTTTGCCCTGGGATTCTCCACTATTCGACACCCCCACCCAGCTGAAGGGAGACGAAGTGTGCTCACGGATCACGGCTGTCTGTGGCTTGGTCATTCCAACTCTCGAGCTTTGGACTATTAGATTGGCAGCGTAGTACCTTTTTTTTTTCTATGGGCTTTACGTCGCACCGACACAGATAGGTCTTATGGCGACGATGGGATAGGAAAGGCCTAGGAGTTGGAAGGAAGCGGCCGTGGCCTTAAGTAAGGTACAGCCCCAGCATTTGCCTGGTGTGAAAATGGGAAACCACGGAAAACCATTTTCAGGGCTGCCGATAGTGGGATTCGAACCTACTATCTCCCGGATGCAAGCTCACAGCCGCACGCCTCTACGCGCACGGCCAACTCGCCCGGTCAGCGTAGTACCATTCGTTAAAAGTGAGAAAATGTGTGGTTTTTTATTTTATCAAGTATTTGATATGAAAGCATTGCTTTTAATCGTGCCATTCCTACTGACGTCATTGTAATGACCTAAGTTCATTTGAGTTGGGAAAACTACTAAGACAGTCTTTCTGAGGATGTAAAAAGGCAGGTAGAGAGTGAGTGTCTGCCATTATAATGAAAAATTCCCAACCTGATTGTGACTGATGGTAGGCAAGGGGGCCTACTATTACAATGAAAATTCCCTAACCCAGTCTTCATATGATAAAGGACGTTGGTGACTTCCTCGTCGCATTTCTAGAGTAACGTTAAGTGCTATACAATTTAATACAATCTTACTCACAACATGTACACTACCTAACCTAGAATTCTGTGTACAATGTAGAATTCCGTAGCGAAGCACGGGTACATCAGCTAGTATATATATAGATATATATAAGATGAATACAATATATATAGGAACACTTCATGCACATGAACGTTCGTGTCTTGTGTGTTGTTCAATTCATCGGTTGACTTCTGTGTTCAAGTCTTATTTACATAGTTGTGCACTTGGTTGCTGTTCCTGGAGTTTAAATGATATGATTTGCTTGTAAAATTGTCACGTTATATGAATAAAAGATTTTGTGTTCATGTACATACATAGAATAAAACACTTACCAATTTAAAAAAAGGGTGCCAGACGTATGGATAGAATTAGGCTAAAATATGTTCAGCTCTGCTGTGTGTTGAATCTGTTGCTTTATGTTAAAATCGAATCATGTTGTCCTGTAACGTCCATAAAATTTGAGTGACATTGATAGCTGCAGTCGCTTAAGTGCGGCCAGTATCCAGTATTCGGGAGATAGTACGTTCGAACCCCATTGTTGGCAGCCCTGAAAATGGTTTTCCGTGGTTTCCCATTTTCACACCAGGCAAATGCTGGGGCTGTACCTTAATTAAGGCCACGGCCACTTCCTTCCCACTCCTAGCCCTTCCCTGTCCCACCGTCACCATAAGACCTATCTGTGTCGGTGTGACGTAAAGCAAGTAGCAAAAAAAAAAAAGTAGAAAAAATGGGTTCAAAGTAGTGGCTCCTTTCCCATTTGTAGCTGTGCAGTGATGTTATATTATCTGTGGAAGATAAGATTGAGCTATGAGTGATATTTATGTTGGAGGAATGTCTGAGGGTTGTGTGTGCTAATTTGAATATGTACTTACTGTTGTTGGTGTGGCCGAGTCGTGTTTGATATGCGAGCTTGTTGTGTACTGCTTCGTGTTCTTCTTGGGCTCATACTAGCTGCTGTGACGGGAAGGGAGAGTTGCTGTTGTGGGGGTGGAGCTAGGTGTGTTGTTTGATGTTTCTCTGTCGCGTGTCGTGTTCTGTTTATTGATTATCTTAAGGTAAGAGTTTTTTAGGACGGGGATAACTGTAGTTAGTTTTCTCTGTAATTTCATTTATGTTGTAATTTGGATTGGTATACTGATCTAGAGTGATGTAAAATTCTTCTGTTATGTTGAGCAGGGGGCCTTTGGGGTTTATGTTCAGGATTTGCATATCGTTCTCAATGTTTGTGAAGCTGTGTTTATAGTCTTCGACATGTTGGCCTATTGGGAAAAAATTGTGTTTTACCGCGTTTATGTGTTCATTATATCGGGTTAGGAAGTTTTTACCGGTGCGTCCGACATAGCTTGTATCACAGTTATTGCATTTGATACGGTATACCCCTGAGTGGTTGTATTTGTTGTTGCTGTTGACTGTCCTGACGTGTATGATGTTGGTACTGTTGTGTGTAGTTTTAAATGCTATTCTTAAGTTATGTTTTTTAAAAACATTAGTTATGGGGTATATGTGTACATTATTGAAGGTGAATAGTGCGTAATCTTTCTTGGATTTGTCTGCTTTTGTTAATTTGGTTTTGGGTTGGTATTTTATTTTGTGAATGATTTTGTTGACCATTTCTTTCTTGTATCCATTGTTTTTAGCTATGTCATGAATCAGTTGTAATTCTTTGTTTAAATCTTCTTTTGTTAATAGTATATTGAATGCTCTGTGTATCATGCAGTAGTAAACTGCTTTTTTGTGTGTGTTGGGGTGAACGGAATCTATTTTGATTGTATTTGAGGTATGCGTGGGTTTTCTGAATATTTTGTAAGAAAGGTAGTCTTCATGTCTGGTTATTGATATGTCCAAGTAGTTCAGATTGCGATTGTTTTCTGTTTCCGTGGTAAATTTTATATGAGGGTCTATTGTGTTGAGTTTATCTAATATATTGGTTTCATTTGTGGATCTATTGTCGATTATGACGAATATATCATCAACAAATTTACACCAAAAAAATACATTGTCTATTTTACTAAATGATGTGTGCTGTAAATGGTCTACGTAAATTTCGGCGAGTATACCAGAGGCGGGAGATACCATCGGTTTTTATATTGTGTTTGCGGAGGACAGTTTTGGCACCGAAACTAAAATTGCTCACAGTCTGAGTAAAACCAAAGACAAATTGTCCCCACTTGTACATCCTGGGGTATACGAAATTCCCTGTACGTGCCGTAAAGTATACATCGACTAAACATGCTGGTCCATTGGTACCCGTATCAAAGAACATGAATGTAATAATCGTCTCAACCAACCTGACAAATCGGCACGCTCTATCGTCGGCTCATGATGTCATGTTCCAAGATACTCGAGCTCTTACCCACACTAGACACTACAGGTCCAGGATTATACAGGAAGCTGTGGAAATACGTAGAAATCCTAAGAATTTCAACAGGGACACCAGCTATCAATTAAGTAATACCTGGTTGCCAGCCATTAAGAATTTACGTAGGTAGTTCCCTTCCCCGCCCCTTCACTATTGTTATTTCATCTCTGTGTTTTTCCAAATTCGTACGTTTCTCGTCGCCAGATGTTTCATTCCAGGCTTATGTCTATGTCTTACACCTGTCATATGTTACGCAAACACGTTAAGTGAACCGTTTAGTCTGACTGTGATGGTTCGGTCAGCTTCTGCTTCGAACGCTAGCATTGTGCCACGTCCTGGGGTCCATCTGGTGATGAATGAACATATCATTTCCACTTCTATTTCTATTATAACGTTCCAAATTCAAAAGTGTCATTTTTTAAGAAGCCTTTCTCGTGGACAGTCGAGAATTCTTCTGAGGACGGAGAACACAGTTTTCTGCAAAACATTAAGAATTTCACCTTATTTTCTTGACAAGGCACAAGCGCAAAAGCCTATACAATATCATGTCTATAAGTACGCACCATGAAAGCATTAATGGCGACAAGGGATATTGTTTGTACCTTGATAACTGATGTACTAGCCCGACATTGGCAGATAAGCTTTGTGAAAGGAAAAGTGATGTTGTAGGGACCATGAGGACTAGTACTGTAGAAAGGAGTTTCCAGACTTTGTGAAGAAGGCAAAATTACAGAAGGGCAAAAGAGTTTCAGGTTATCGAAAGAAACAGATGATAATGAAGTGGAAAGATAAGCGTGATATCACTCTTGTAAGCACTCTCTATGATGATTCCATGGAGAAGATGAACTTGAGAAAGGGAGTTATTGAGAAACCAATGGTAGCCCTGGACTATAATAAGAATATGGGACGGGTAGATAGGAATGACAGTCAACTTCAGAACTATAAAAGTGCTTGGGAACGTCTCAAAAAGTATTACCAAAAGATGTTCCGATACTTGATTGATATGGTTGCCTAAATGCCTACGTCCTCTACAAGAAACAAGGCGGGAAAGTTCAGAGACTCAATTTCCAATTGACACTTGGTGAGATATTGTCATCATCTGGAGGGGTGGTGCAGCCAACAATGGGTCGACCTTCTAAATCACCATCTGTCCTCCACAGAGAACTCTATAAGCCAGTCTGCCATAGCAGAACATTTCTACAGTACAGACCATGAAATCCTCTTTGACCAGGCGAAGGTCATCGCGCCTGTAAAATAATTCTATGCTCGTCTTGTGAGGGAAGCCATAGAGATAGAGCTACGCCCAAATAACATCAACAGGGAAGACGGCTTCAAGTTATCAAATACATGGAGACCTGTACTGCAGAAATACATGCATAACACCATGGCACAGCAGGACGCACTCAAACTGTCGACAGAGGGCGGTGCATCAATAACTTCCCTCCCAACCACCACAACACAGCGCCACGATCCTTGAGTCCAGTTAGTAGGGTAGGCCGTGGATGGTACGGGCATGACTTCCACGTTCCTTCAGATAATTTCTTTGCTCACTGTCGGAGGCAAAACTTCACATGCCCTGATGAAGGCCAATGTAATTTGGCAGAAAGCTTGGCTTTATTATTAATAAATATATATACAGTGGCTTTAATCCAGTTCATTTACTTCTTTCTGTTAAAGGTTATATTTCTTTTCAGATCTCAAAACTTAACAAAATTCTAACTTAGTGAAGGAAAACCAATGTATCAGATACAATGACAATTTTGATACCAGAATAGAAAACCCCAGAATAGGGAATTTAACAGCTTTGGGCTTCAAGTTCTGAGTTGCAAGCTACAAATTAACAATGATGCCAAAGTTGTGTTTAGTTAAATAGGCAAGGAGAGAAATCTCCCCAAAACCCAAATTATCCAGAGCACTTGCTCCCACCTTCCCAAGGCGCCACTTACTATTACACAAATTTTACCAAGGAGACTGAGCTCCCAAATCCATACAGCCTTACAATCTCTGGCCTCTCGAGGCACAATTCATTTAATACAGGGGTTACTACTGGGCCTTTGTGAAAAAGAAGAAAAGGTTAACGTTACTGGCCCAAGATCAAAATGTATGGAGGCGTACATTTGCGCTCCCTGAAAACCAGGATTTTAAAAACCCTACTTGGGCTCGTGGCCTGATGATATAGAGGCTAATCCCAAGCTACTGAGGTGATTAGAAGGAAGGTTTATTAATGCTTTACAGAAGGAGAAACAGTTACAAAATCGTAGTCACCTCAAGATAAATTGAAGGGGAACTCGAGCGGTAACGCACTCTCTATCCCCCATTTACAGTGAAACACTCCTGTCTTAACACAAACACTCAGTAAGTCGACGATCAATAAGACAAGGTACCTTGAAAAGGCGCAACTTATATACCCAAGGGCATGTTTCGAGAAGGCTCTGGACTAAATCCAGACACACCGTCTCATTCCTAATGGTCAAGTCACACAATGAAAGGAACATGACATACACAATGACAGGTCAGACAAAGGTCAATTTGCACAATGACAGGAACATGATATACACAATGACAGGTCAGACAGCGGTCAAGACACACACCGACAGGAACATGACACACACAATGACAGATCAGACAAAGATCAAATCACATACTGGCAGGAACATGACACACACAATGACATATCAGACAAAGGTCAAGTCACATACTGGCAGGAACATGACACACACAATGACAGGTCAGACAAAGGTCAAGTCACATACTGGCAGGAACATGACATACACAATGACAGATCAGACAAAGGTCAAGTCACATACTGGCAGGAACATGACACACACAATGACAGATCAGACAAAGGTCAAGTCACATACTGGCAGGAACATGACACACACAATGACAGATCAGACAAAGGTCAAGTCACATACTGGCAGGAACATGACACACACAATGACAGATCAGACAAAGGTCAAGTCACATACTGGCAGGAACATGACATACACAATGACAGGCTAGACAAAGGTCAAGTTGCACAATGACAAGAAGATGACATACGCAATGACAGATCACACAAGGGTCAAGTTGCACAATGACAGGAACATGACATACACAATGACAGGTCACACAATGATCATGTCACACACACACAGGAACATGACATACACAATGACAGGTCAGACAAAGATCAAGTCATATACTGGCAGGAACATGACACACACAATGACAGGCCAGACAAAGGTCAAGTCACACAGTGACAGGAACATGACATACACTATGACAGGTCACACAATGATCATGTCACCCACAGACAGGAACATGACATACACAATGACAGGTCAGACAAAGGTCAAGTCACGCAATGACAGGTCAACAATGGTCAAGTTGCACAAAGACAGGTACATGACATACACAATGACAGGTCAGACAAAGATCAAGTCATATACTGGCAGGAACATGACACACACAATGACAGGTCAAAGATCAAGTCATATACTGGCAGGAACAAGACACACACAAAGACAGGCCAGACAAAAGTCAAGTCACACAGTGACAGGAACATGACATACACAATGACAGGCCAGGCAAAGGTCAAGTTGCACAATGACAGGAAGATGATATACACAATGACAGGTCAGACAAAGGTCAAGTCGCATAATGACGGGCCAGGCAAAGGTCAAGTTGCACAATGACAGGAACATAACACACAATGACAAGTCAGACAAAGATCAAGTCATATACTGCCAGGAATATGACACACACAATGACAGGCCAGACAAAGATCAAGTCATATACTGGCAGGAACATGACATACACAATGACAGGTCAGACAAAATCAAGTCATATACTGGCAGGAACATGATACACACAATGACAGGCCAGACAAAGGTCAAGTCACACAATGACAGGAACATGACATACACAATGACAGGTCAGACAATGGTCAAGTCACACAATGACAGGTCAACAATGGTCAAGTTGCACAATGACAGGTCAGACAAAGATCAAGTCGCACAATGACAGGAACATGACATACACAATGACAGGTCAGACAAAGATCAAGTCACATACTGGCAGGAACATGACACACAATGACAGGCCAGCCAAAGATCAAGTCATATACTGGCAGGAACATGACACACACAATGACAGGTCAGACAAAGGTCAAGTCGCACAATGACAGGAAGATGACATACACAATGACAGGTCAGACAAAGGTCAAGTCACACAATGACAGGCCAGGCAAAGGTCAAGTTGCACAATGACAGGAACATGACATACACAATGACAGGTCAAACAAAGATCAAGGCATATACTGGCAGGAACATGACACACACAATGAAAGGCCAGACAAAGATCAAGTCACATTCTGGCAGGAACATGACACACACAATGACAGGTCAGACAAAGATCAAGTCATATACTGGCAGGAACATGACACACACAATGACAGGCCAGACAAAGGTCAAGTCATGCAATGACAGGAACATGACATACACAATGACAGGTCAGACAAAGGTCAAATCACACAATGACAGGTCAACAAATGTCATGTCACACAAAGACAGGAACATGACATACACAATGACAGGTCAGACAAAGATCAAGTCATACACTGGCAGGAACATGACACACACAATGACAGGCCAGACAAAGATCAAGTCATATACTGACAGGAACATGACACACACAATGACAGGTCAGACAAAGATCAAGTTATATACTGACAGGAACATGACATACACAATGACAGGCCAGACAATGGTCAAGTTGCACAATGACAGGAAGATGGCATGCACAATGACAGGTCAGACAATGGTCAAGTCACACAATGACAGGAACATAACATACACAATGACAGGCCAGGCAAAGGTCAAGTCACACAATGACAGGAACATGACATACACAATGACAGGCCAGGCAAAGGTCAAGTTGCACAATGACAGGAACATGACATACACAATGACAGGTCAGACTAAGATCAAGTCATATACTGGCAGGAACATGACACACACAATGACAGGCCAGACAAAGATCAAGTCACCCAATGACAGGAACATGACATACACAATGACAGGCCAGACAATGGTCAAGTTGCACAATGACAGGAAGATGACATGCACAATGACAGGTCAGACAATGGTCAAGTCACCCAATGACAGGTCAACAATGGTCAAGTCGCACAATGACATGAACATGACATACACAATGACAGGTCAGACAAAGATCAAGTCACAAACTGGCAGGAACATGACACACAATGACAATTGTCTGACCTGTCATTGTGTGTGTCATGTTCCTGCCAGTATATGACTTGATCTTTGTCTTCCTGTCATTGTGCAACTTGATACACAATGACAGGAAGATGACATACACAATGACAGGTCAGACAATGGTCAAGTCAAACAATGACAGGTCAGACAATGGTCAAGTTGCACAATGACAGGAACATGACACACACAATGACTGGTCAGACAATGGTCAAGTTGCACAATGACAGGAAGACAAAGATCAAGTCATATACTGGCAGGAACATGACACACACAATGACAGGTCAGACAAAGGTCAAGTCGCACAATGACAGGAAGATGACATACACAATGACAGGTCAGTCAAAGATCAAGGCATATACTGGCAGGAACATGACACACACAATGACAGGCCAGACAAAGATCAAGTCTTATACTGGCAGGAACATGACACACACAATGACAGGCCAGACAAAGATCAAGTCTTATACTGGCAGGAACATGACATACACAATGACAGGTCAGACAAAGATGAAGTCATATACTGGCAGGAACATGACACACACAATGACAGGCCAGACAAAGGTCAAGTCATGCAATGACAGGAACATGACATACACAATGACAGGTCAGACAAAGGTCAAGTCACACAATGACAGGTCAACAAAGGTCAAGTCACACAAAGACAGGAACATGACATACACAATGACAGGTCAGACAAAGATCAAGTCATATACTGGCAGTAACATGACACACACAATGACAGGCCAGACAAAGATCAAGTCATATACTGGCAGGAACATGACACACACAATGACAGGTCAGACAAAGATCAAGTCATATACTGACAGGAACATGACATACTCAATGACAGGTCAGACAATGGTCAAGTCACACAATGACAGTAACATGACATACACAATGACAGGCCAGGCAAAGGTCAAGTCACACAATGACAGGAACATGACATACACAATGACAGGTCAGACAATGGTCAAGTCACACAATGACAGGAACATGACATACACAATGACAGGTCAGACAATGGTCAAGTTGCACAATGACAGGAACATGACATACACAATGACAGGTCAGACAATGGTCAAGTTGCACAATGACAGGAACATGACACACACAATGACAGGTCAGACAATGGTCAAGTTGCACAATGACAGGAAGATGACATACACACTGACAGGCCAGGCAAAGGTCAAGTCGCACAATGACAGGAACATGACATACACAATGACAGGTCAGACAATGGTCAAGTTGCACAATGACAGGAACATGAAATACACAATGACAGGTCAGACAATGGTCAAGTCACACAATGACAGGAACATGACATACACAATGACAGTTCAGGCAAAGGTCAAGTCGCACAATGACAGGAACATGACATACACAATGACAGGTCAGACAATGGTCAAGTCAAACAATGACAGGTCAGACAATGGTCAAGTTGCACAATGACAGGAACATGACACACACAATGACTGGTCAGACAATGGTCAAGTTGCACAATGACAGGAAGATGACATACACAATGACAGGTCAGATAATGGTCAAGTTGCACAATGACAGGAAGATGACATACACAATGACAGGTCAGACAATGGTCAAGTTGCACAATGACAGGAACATGACACACACAATGACAGGTCAGACAATGGTCAAGTTCACAATGACAGGAAGATGACATACTCAATGACAATTCAGACCAGGGTCAAGTCACACAATGACAGGAACATGACATACACAATGACAGGCCAGGCAAAGGTCAAGTTGCACAATGACAAGAACATGACATACACACTGACTGGTCAGACAATGGTCAAGTTGCACAATGACAGGAAGATGACATACACAATGACAGGTCAGACAATGGTCAAGTTGCACAATGACAGGAACATGACACACACAATGACAGGTCAGACAATGGTCAAGTTCACAATGACAGGAAGATGACATACTCAATGACAATTCAGACCAGGGTCAAGTCACACAATGACAGGAACATGACATACACAATGACAGGCCAGGCAAAGGTCAAGTCGCACAATGACAGGAACATGACATACACAATGACAGGTCAGACAATGGTCAAGTCGCACAATGACAGGAACATGACATACACAATGACAGGTCAGACAATGGTCAAGTTGCACAATGACAGGAACATGACACACACAATGACTGGTCAGACAATGGTCAAGTTGCACAATGACAGGAAGATGACATACACAATGACAGGTCAGACAATGGTCAAGTTGCACAATGACAGGAAGATGACATACACAATGACAGGTCAGACAATGGTCAAGTTGCACAATGACAGGAACATGACACACACAATGACAGGTCAGACAATGGTCAAGTCACACAATGACAGGAACATGACATACACAATGACAGGTCAGACAATGGTCAAGTTGCACAATGACAGGAACATGACATACACAATGACAGGTCAGACAAAGGTCAAGTCGCACAATGACAGGAACATGACATACACAATGACAGGTCAGACAATGGTCAAGTCGCACAATGACAGGAAGATGACATACACAATGACAGGTCAGACAATGGTCAAGTTGCACAATGACAGGAACATGACATACACAATGGCAGGTCAGACAATGGTCAAGTTGCACAATGACAGGAACATGACACACACAATGACAGGTCAGACAATGGTCAAGTTGCACAATGACAGGAACATGACACACACAATGACAGGTCAGACAATGGTCAAGTTGCACAATGACAGGAAGATGACATACACAATGACAGGTCAGACAATGGTCAAGTCACAAAAACTGACAGGAACATGACATATACAATGACAGGTCAGACAAAGGTCAAGTCATGCATAGGCACGAACATGACATATACAATGACAGGTCAGACAATGGTCAAGTCACAAAAGGAGAGGAACATGACCTACACAATGACAGGTCAGACCGGGGTCAAGTCACACACTGACAGAAACAAGATATACACAATGATAGGTGAAACAAAAGTCAAGTCACATACTGACAGGAACATGACATACACAATAACAGGTCAGACAAAGGTTAAGTCATAGATAGGCACGAACATGACAATATAGGTTAAACAAAGGTCAAGTCACATACTGACAGGAACATGACATACACAATGACAGGTCAGACAAAGGTCAAGTCACATACTGACAGGAACATGATATACACAATGACAGGTCAGACAAAAGTCAAGTCACATACTGACAGGAACATGTCATACACAATGACAGGTCAGACAATGGTCAAGTCACATACTGACAGGAACATGATATACACAATAACAGGTCAGACAAAAGTCAAGTCACATACTGACAGGAACATGACATACACAATGGCAGGTCAGACAAAGGTCAAGTCAAACAAAGTGACAGGAACATGACATACACAATGACAGGTCAGATAAAAGTCAAGTCACACACTGAGAAGAACATGACAGGTCTGTGTGTGTGTAAAGAGCAGACAGGGCCAATGCTTAAGTTTAGGATGTGATATACCAACCCAAACACTTCCCACATCAGTTGCACCTATGAAACACACTTGTAGCAACTGGACATATGTATAAAAATGTACAACATACTACAAGTACAAGGGATAAGTAAATGCCCATTCTTCAAGCAAATACAAGCAAGTAAAAGCATTTGCTCAAACTTATATGAATAACTTTGTGCTGACTACAGGGTGTTACAAGTTTTCCCAGCATATGCTGACTAGCATTTGCTAGCCGCACAAATCATGCCGGTTGCCAGTAAGAAGTTAGGTTCATCTGAAATCATGTGTTGACCATCAAAATCATAGAAATGTTTACAGTTCATTTCGAAGTGTTTATTCAGTGTTCTATGATGTCGGAAATATCAGGAACAGATGTGTAATTTAAAAATGATCATGGCATTGTATAAGGAATGTTGTAGTTGCGTGCAAACACAAGTTGGCAGGACAAGTTGGTTCAAAATAACTAGTGGGCTGAGACAGGGAAGTGTTCTATCACCAATCCTGTTTACAATAGTAATGGATGACATCATGAGAATGGCAAAAGCAGCATATGGAGGAAGAGAAATGAACATGATGTTATTTGCAGATGATATTGTGATTTGGGGAGAAGACGACAGGAAGGTTCAAGAACAGTTGAATGTGGTGAATGGGAAGATTGAAGAATGTGGATTGAAAATAAGTTTAGAAAAGAGTAAAACTCTTGTTATGACTAGAGGGGAGAAAGAAGGGAAAGGTCAGATTAGACTTGCAGACAAGTCCCTGGAAGTAGTGGAAACGTTTAAATACCTGGGGAGTGAATTAATAGAGAATGCTCGACTGGATGCTGAGATTAGTAAAAGGATTCAAGCTGGAAGTTGTTTCTATCATAATGTAAGAAATATGTTATGGGACAAAGATGTGCCAATGGAAGCAAAGGATACTATGTAAAAGATGTATTACGTACCCATAACAACTTACGGAGCAGAAACTTGGACAATGACAAAGAAGGATGAGAGTCGAATACAGGCAGCCGAAATGAAATTCTTGAGGAGTATGATACAGAAGAGTAGAAGAGACAAAATAAGGAATGAGAAAATCCGGGAAGATATTGGAGTGGAAAAAATGAATGATAGAATAGAGAAGAGCCGACTAAGATGGTTTGGGCACATAAAGCGAATGAGCGACGATAGAATGCCAAAAAAGGTGATGGAAATGCAAATTCAAGGAAGGAGAGGCCGTGGACGACCACGATTGAGATGGAAGGATACCATCCAACGCAGCATTATAGAAAGAAACCTGGACTGGGACACAGTGTTGGAAGAGGAGTGGTGGAAAGACCGAAGAAAGTGGAGAGGAACCATATTTGCCCCTACCCGGCTACAGCTGGATAAAGGAAAATGATGATGATGATGATGATGATGAGATGTGTAATTTAACTTTATTTCAATGATCAATCAGTTAGCCTACCAGTCTTATTAAATAAATCGCAAACTCCTTCAACAAAAACAATGTACAGTCACATGAGAGCTGTGACAAGACTCTTCGGTGGCAGTTTACAGCAGATCAGGTGGAGAAAAAAGGATCCATAACATGAAGACAGAAATGAAAAAGAAGAGTTATCGAAACACTACAGGAAGTAGGAACATACAGCTGAAGAAATGGGAGAGGAATCTTCTAAATTTAATGGAAGTGCAAGAGAACTGAACATTTACTCGTGTAGCACGTATGTTTATTAAACTATACTAAACTCTCTAATGAAATGCCCTGTGTTGTAATAAGAAAAATAATCATTAGGCCTAACTTATTTCTTTCTTTTATGAGTCATTCATGTTGAGTTCATTTTATCAATCTGTAGGTCAAGATCAGTAATTCTATTTCATCATAATTTCAGGGGGATGAGCTGTAGGAGGAAGTAAGGAGCACACAGCTGATATAACTAATGACAACGCACCACCACCAAGACAAAACAAGAAAATAAATTTAGCTTCAGAGACTTGTGTTATTGAAACAGTTGCAGTTATCATTTTTGTACATTTGTGTTTATGTCAATTATGTGTTTGTACATTTGTTTAGTTATTAGATGTATTACATTAAGGCTGAAACTAGTCCCTAGTTTAGTAATGTAATTCAAGAATATTGCATATTATAGTATTGAAAATGTGGACCATTACAACATTAATTTAATAATTATTACAGTTGCAGTTAGCCTGCATTCAACAGCAGGAAAGAGAAGAATGAAAATTAGCTTCAAACTTAAGAGAACAAACCTACATACAGTTTGAACAGTGTGTGGAACATAAAATCAGACAGATGAAGTGAATCACTAATAAATTTACAGCGATGTACAAGTATAAGCTAAATGAAAAATATGAGCCACCCAATTATTGAATTTTGTTGTCATATCCAGATCACAGTGCTTCACTTTCATGGTTAATTTATAGCAACTTATTGAAACAAAATATTAGCAATTTCATTTCTTCTCTCTGTACCATGTCTTCTCATGTCATCATAACCATATTCTTGTTCATGCCCATCACCAGCACCATCATATCGTTTTCTTCAGCATAAACATTATCAAAATTGTCTTTATCTCTTAAATACTAAGAGACGTTATGTAGCACAAAGCAACAGATGATAATGCGTGAAATTTCCTCTAAAGAGATTCTGATTTTCTTTGCTAGTAGAAGGGAAACGTCTCTTCAGCTGACCAAAACTTCTTTCAATAATTACCGTACTCTGTTTTGAGCATGTACGCAATTGTAATTTTCTTCTTGTGGATTTTGAGAGTTTCGGTGAGGAGTCTGCAACCAAAGTACAAGCCCGTAACCTGAATCACCCAACAGTACTGCAGCTCTCGCAATCCTTCACACACAGCCAGCTAGCATGAACATTATTAGAAGTTGGCTTTTGCAGGTTGCTTGTATACTGACAGAAGCAAAATTTTGTGGTTTATGTATTCAACACCGTGTAGTTGTGGCTTTAAAAATGGTACATGCATACAGTCAAGAGCACCGTCAAACAAGAAAGTTAAAGCGTTGCTGTCATTCGTCTCTAGCTATATTGTGGCCATGACAGAAATTCTATCCAGTGATGTGCTTTTTTAAAAACGTTCTCACTGACAAAATCAATGGTTGTACTAACTACTTTGATGCATTCCCTATTTTCTCCTATCCTAACCTGGGATCCCAGATCACCAACAAAACCAAAAAACAAAGAAATATCTTCATTTGTTCCTTCGACATTAACGCACCACCACACGTCTTGTCACTTTCTCCCAAGAAAGAGCTTGAAATGAATTCAACATTTTCTTCATTACATCTGTACAAATGTTTATATGCACGTTCATCACTAGGCCATCTGGGATTACAGAGTTTCATGTGTCGGATATTCACAATTTGCACCATTAAACCAATGTAGTCTCAAAACAAACTTCAAGATAACTGAAACTAGCTTGGTAAATCTTAATCAAATGCTTGCATAGTACTAGCACATGCTAGATTTTATTCATGTATAATTCAGCATTTGCTGGAAAATTAACCAAATGCTTGCTAGCAAGTAAATTCCAGTAAGGGCCGGTTCTACCATCTGCTGGTAAAGTGGCTGGCAGCTGCCCGGGAGGTAAACTACCTGGAGGTGTAAATCGGCTGGTACTTTGGCTTGCGTCCGACCACCTCCGCGCAAGCGCTAGGTAGCTACCCAGAGCTAGACACCGATATACAAAGGTTGGCTAGACTGATTTTCAGCGACTTCTCGCTTTCGAGTGTGGTGCTATCTATCGTCAGATGTATGAAACTCATTTCAATTGTCTTATTTCCCTGTGCTTGCGTCTGCTGATTATCACCAAAAAGCCTAATAAGGGGAGTCTTAAGAGTTATGGACAACGATTTATGTCAAGCTTTCGTGATTTTAATCTATGATCTTCAATATCAATACCTAATAGGGAACATGCATGATCCGGGGTTTTAATTAAAAATATGCTAATCTGATTCAAAATTGCATGCAGAATTCAAAAATGTGATCAGAATGTACAAATAATAACTCCAAACATGATAAAAATCTAGGAAAATGTCACGTCACGCAAGTACGCGATCTCATTGGCCTGACGTCATCGTACAGGTTGACTGAATTAGCAGACGAAATAACACATAGTGTGCTGTGAGAAGCAGGATACACTTCGCGTATTTCTACTTTACGTTAGTGTCTAGTATGGTTAAATTCGAGGTCTATACATTGGATAATAATCTGAGTGGTATATTTTAGACTTAAAATGAATCCTGCCCAGACAGTGAGGCAGAAAACTTATAAATGGTGTAGAGTTCCGATGTGCAATAGCACATCGCATACCATAGCAAACAAATTGTTTATAAACGTTCCAAAGACGCTAAAACTAGGGAGAAATGGATTTTGGCGAGCTGGAGAAATGCTGGTGATATATCGGAAAAGTCTACAGTTTATTTTTTTGAAGATTTTAACGTAAGATGAATTTGTTTGAATTTTCAAATCACTTTTCCATGTCAGCTGTTCTAGTGGTAAAACTTTAAATTTTAATGTATGATGCTTTATTTAAATGCTTCGATTACATCTTGGAATATGAAAGTAACAAACAGTGCATTAAATAGTGCTGATTATTAAAGTATTCTCCAAACCTAACCTATGTTTTGCGTGATCCATATCAAGATAATAAATCGAAGGGGTTATGAACCATTTTGACAGCTCTAATTCTACCAATATATCTTGGCATGGGACAGTTATGTATGTCTTTATTGAAGAGCTTAATTGGTAAAGAAATGTAGGCTATATCTAAATACTCTATAATGTAACAAAGAATAGGCGTGTACATCATGAAAGGAAACAACGTGAATTTAACAAATGTATAACTCTACACAAAACCAATGCTTGTCTGTTGGGGTCTTATAAGTTAACAATGCTCAATTATAATAATTATCATAATATTAATGAAATAACATAATTGCACACAGGTGAAAATAGTGATGTAGGTGTTTAAAATATTATCCAACTTAGCCTAAGTTTTAGGTTATACAAGCCAAGTCAATAAACCGAAGGGTAAAAATACCGCGCGAGTTGGCCGTGCGGTTAGGAGCGCACAGCTGTGAGCTCGCATCCGGGAGATAGTGGGTTTTGAACCCCACTGCCGGCAGCCCTGAAGATGGTTTTCCGTGGTTTCCAATTTTCACACCAGGCAAATGCTGAGACTGTACCTAAGGCCACGGCCGCTTTGTTCCCATTCCTAGGCCTTTCCTGTCCCATCGTCGCCATAAGACCTATACGTGACGGTGTGACTTAAAGCAAAAAAAAAAAAAAAAAAAAAAAAGTAAAAGTCACAGCACCCAAAGACATTCCTGTATTGAGCGACTAAAATGTCACCAGGACAGTTTTCTTTCCTGATATGCTCAGCTTGTTAAAAGCCAAATGTAATTAATGTTATTGGCTTCACGCCCCGCTAACTACTTCTACGATTTTCGGAGACGCCGATGTGCAGGAATTTAGTCCTGCAGGAGTTATTTTACGTGCCAGTAAATCTACCGACACGAGGCTGACGTATTTGAGCACCTTCAACTACCACCGGACTGAACCAGGATCGAACCTGCCAAGTTGGGGTCAGAAGGCCAGCACCTCAACAGTCTGAACCACTCAGCCCGACTTGTGAAAACTAGATGAAGTCATATTTATCTTTATAATGTTTAACTTTTTCCCTCCACAAAGATATTTAATTCTCTTTCATGGGCCCCGGAAGTGGGTAGGCCAGTTGTCCCAACCATAAATATATATTTTTTTGGGAATGATAGATTATAGCCCTATAGTACTATGATCTTTCTATCTTTCCTTCTTTCTTTCTTTCTTAATCAGTTTATCCTTCAGGGTTGGTTTTCTCTCGGACTCAGCGAGGGATTTCATTTCTACCACTTCAAGGGCAGTGTCCTGGAACGTGAGACTTTGAGTATGGTGATGAAACTGGTGAGGAGGGCCATTACCTCGCCCAGGCGGCCTCACCTGTTATGCTCAACAGGGGCCTTGTTGGAGGATGGGAGGATCGGAAGGGATAGACAAGGAAGAGGGAAGGAAACGGCCGTGGCCTTAGGTGCCTGGAGAAGTAGGAAAATACGAAAAACCACTTCGAGGATGGCTGAGGTGGGATTCGAAACCCTTCTACTCAGTTGACCTCCCGAGGCTGAGTAGACCCCGTTCCAGCCCTCGTACTATTTGTTTTCAACTTTCATGGCAGAGCCGGGAATCGAAACCGGGCCTCCGGGAGTGGCACACATTAACCACTACACCACAGAAGCGGACTAGTACTATAATGCAACCTATATGTTTATGTTAGTGCTGAAATCCGATTTCTTACTTTACTAATGCTGAAAGCCCGAAAATGTAATGTTATTCTTTAATAGGGGAATCAGTCTAGAAGGAAATGTTGAAAGTGATGTGATATCTATCCAGGTTCGTTGTTATCCTAATACTATGGGTTACAGTACATTGCACGTATATAAAAGACGCCACTTACAAACTTGCTTGTTATCCGCGAATTTCTGCGGCCACAAAAGTCACTATTTTTCAAGAGTGATGACATTTACACATGATAGATTGTCTGATTGTGCTGTTTTGAACCTTTCTTCTGTCATTTTGAAGTTATTCGCGATCATGAATAATAAACAATCGGCTTTTAGCAACGGCTGATGCACAACGGCTGGTAGAGCTCCATGCGGTACTGGATCGTGACGTCACAGCGCGCCGCTTACGTCAGAGGCCGTTTCACTCGCCTTGCGGAAAGGCACTATTAAATATTTTTTTAATGGTAGAAAACAAGGCAACATACCACAATGTAATACGTTTACGTACTATTTCATTGGTGTACTTTTCAAAAAAAATATTTTTGAAAATGATGCATGTTCCCAATTGGGATTAAAATCTCGAGATTACATTTTCTTACGCCAGTTATAACCTGTCATGTAAGGCAGCGTTTTTGAAAAGTATTCTCGTAGTAGACTGGCCAAGCCGCTCGCTCCGTAATAGAAGGTACGCAGGTTTTCATCGTATTTCTAATTTACATTTTAAAATGTATTTTCATTCCCTGACTGCAGGCTTCTGTGAAATGATTAAGTATCTCCATGATGCTCTATTTGCAACTAGTTCTGTGACCTCGTTAGTTCCACATACTTCCATTTATTGATAAAGCATTTCATTGTAATGTTTAACACTTTCCACACTATGCCCGTACGGGATACGGGCGCGCTGCTTTCCTGCTTCTGGACGGCGCCCGTATATGATACGGGCGTGATTTTCTCGTGTGTTTATATCCAGCTGCACGTATCACGTACGGTTCCCGTCCCTTGGTTGGAGGTAATAGTTCATCTAGTGACCACTAGAATGCAGCAGTTTTCGGGAATTTTGAAATGAAACGACAAACAGGGTATTTTCTCCTTGCCGTGACCTCTACCGAAGCACTCGGTGTGCCGTGTGCTGCGTGCGCCAAATCTGTCAGCCTGTCAGCTGTGTTTACTGTGTAAACATGTCTTTACGCCGGCTCAATGATAGTGATATTTTATCGGGAGAAGCGGGTTCAGAGATGGATGAAAGTGATTACGGCCCTACTTACGAACCGGATAACGTATCAAGCGATAGTTCAGGTAAGATTTTTATTTATTACGTCACTTTGGAACGTAAGTGTTTAGCTGTATTATTTTACTCCGAATACAAACGATAGAAATACTTCACCTAGAAATTTGGGTTTATCTTTTTCGTTTAGATGAAGAGACGCAGGCTGATGATTCACCTGTGCTGGGAACATCTGCTAGATCATCTGAACCTGATGATGAATGGTCAGAAACAGATGACCAACTACAGCTACCTGTCTTCCAGTTGGCATCTGGTTCTACTTAGTTTTGCGCAGGGAGTGACGAAATCGATTGTTTCAGTAATTTTTTTGGTGACGATGTGATCAAAAATATAAAAACAGAAACTAACAGATATGCAGGTATGACAATTGCGGCAATGAAACGTCAGGGCAAACTGAAGGAAAATTTCATGTGGCACCGGTGGTCTGCAGTAAAATTTCACAAAATTTATTGGTTTTTTGCAACAATTTTCCATATGTGTGAAAGCTACTCGTTATTGCAAGGTATGCTCAGACAGGGGCAAGAAGGAAAGTGGTAAGTGCGTCAGAAAAGAGAGTAGATGGTAGTGCAAGGAGTGCAAAGTAGGACTGTGTAGACTATAGTCCAATGTTTTCAGGACTACCATACGAAAACAAACTATTCCTAAATAGGTAAATATTTTATTCCACTGCATTTGTGTTTATTTGTGGCCTATGTAGTCGCATTAAATGATTATTTTTTATTGTTTGAGCAAGCTTATTGGTATAACCTCAATGTAAAAAAATTTTCTGTACTATTTTTTTCATGTTTTTCATAAGACTAGTATAATTAAATTATTTCAGATATTCACTTGTTGATTAACATCTTCATTTTGGACGGTTGACACCTACATATGGTACAAAAATCAGGCATGTAATACGTTTCGCTGTTCCATAACAACGTGTTAAAAATTAGCAAAAATACACAGTTCACAGCCAGGATCCATGTTAAAATATGGTAGTGTTGAAAGTGTTAACTTTATGAAGATAAAGTTGGAAGGTACTGTAAATGTAAAGAACTAATCAGAATAAATATCCATTCATAGGAAGAGGAATTCGGGAATGGAATAGTTTCCAATTTCTTCGAAATAATTTACAAGACTATGTAAACAACTAATAGGGAATCTGCTACCTGGGCGACAGTCCTATGTACTATTAATCATAACATCACTTTCTATAAGTAGCATACATATAAAGCAATTTCCTAGCAGACATAATATTGTGATTAAATATTTCAATGAAATATAATATTAACAAAAGAACGTATGAAAAGAGGCATATAGATTAACACAACGCTAATAATGGAAATAAAAAAGATTCGTCATAACAAAGACTCGAACCTACATACCTCGTATTACGAAGTAAGCGCGTTAGCCATTACGCTACGAGAACGCTTGAGATAATTAGGATACATACATAAACTTATACCCCGTGTCTGAAAACTGAAAAAGTAGAAAATTAAAGCTCATTTGAAATGATTTCCAAATAAGTTTTGATTTTATATCCTTTTAAAGTTTCTTTGCAAAAGCTTGACGTATAAAATGTCTTCCCTAAGCTACCGATGCGAGAGGCTGGTGTGACCGTTGCAACTCAAGGGAAGCATTAATGTTCAAGATCCTGCAATACAATATCGGCCACCGTTACAGTATCATGTTTTTTTTTTTCAGTATACTAAGCTAATTTAAGTTGTATGTCACCAGAAATACAGCTAATAATGTTCAACTCTCAAAACTTGCCTGGCAGGTAAAGTCTTAAACTGTATATAGGATAATATCTTTTGTTTATTTCCACCTATTCAATACATTACAAGATGTTGGTATTTATGTTAAAACATTTTTCAGATGAGACATGTTTTGCCTCCTACTGTGAGGCATCTTCAGTCATTATCAAAAAACCTTATTATTTTACCAGGCATCTGGTTAAAGATATTCTAAAATGTGTTTGATGATTATAAGAGAGATAAGATTTACATTTGTTATAAACATGTTCATGAAGTAACTAAAAATCTAATATAGTGATAAAAACATATGTAGTTCTTTGTTGAATAGGACTTCGTTCAATTGTACTATAGTAAAAAAGGTGGCTTGAGGCCGTAGTCATTAATAGATGTCTAAGCCGTACAATCATACGACGTTCTATTCAACAAAGAACTACATATGTTTTTATCACTATATTAGATTTTTAGTTACTTCATGAACATGTTTATAACAAATGTAAATCTTATCTCTCTTATAATCATCAAACACATTTTAGAATATCTTTAACCAGATGCCTGGTAAAATAATAAGGTTTTTTGATAATGACTGAAGATGCCTCACAGTAGGAGGCGAAACATGTCTCATCTGAAAAATGTTTTAACATAAATACCAACATCTTGTAATGTATTGAATAGGTGGAAATAAACAAAAGATATTATCCTATATACAGTTTATGAAACTTTCAATACGGACGAAAAATGATTTTCATCACTTGTAATAGGTAAAGTCTTATCGGGCCCTCGAAGTAGCCGATAAATTACGCGCCGGGTAACTATGATTTATGTTGCCGATAGCGCTACCTGGGGGTGGTCGAACGGAAACATCCTTTTACGCGGAGGGCAAGTTATGCGCTACTTTACCAGTAGGTGGTAAAACCGGCCCTAAGTAAAGCAAGTGCTAGATTATTTTATGCATACTTATTCCAGCATATGCTTACAAAGGAGGTTGCTAGACTTTATGCAAACCTCCCAATGGGAAACTGAGCTATCTCCTCATTATTGTTCAGGTTTCTCAATTCATCAGTACCATCCACAAGGTACCTATGTCACGCCATGCATGAAGTATACAGTTCTTATAGTCCATCTCCATGGCTAAATGGTTAGTGTGCTGGCCTTGTTCTCAGAGGTCCCGAGTTCGATTCCCAGCAGGATCGGGAATTTTAATCACCACTGGTTAAATCTCTGGCCTGGGGGCTGGGTGTATGTGTCGTCTCCATCATCATTTCATCCTCATCACAACGCATAGGTCACCTATGGGCGTCAAATCAAAAGACATGTCCTTGGAACTCCTGGCACTAAAAGCCACATGCCATTCATTTCATTGTTCTTATAGTTAAGAAAGGGAGAGAAAGAAGCCTACCACAACCGTGCTGTACACGCCAATTCTGAGCAGTCCACTTAGCACTGTAATTGGCTGCAAGATATGGCAAATCCATTTTTGGGTTTGATATTGGGAATTTCACAGGACATCCTGCAGCATTTATCTCAGGATTCTTCGAAGCTTGTTGATAATATTTTACCATGTTCAGAACATAAAGAACATTGAACATTCACCTACCATACAAGTTTAACGTTCTGTCTATACATAAGGATGTGATTGGGATATGAACACACCAAGACTTCTTACATATTTGTATGAGTGTACATGACTATCCTAGAGTAGAAGAAAAAAAAAAAAACTTACAAGGAGCCAACATCCACCAAACTGTTCTGATGAAGAGCCTGGGAGGCCGACTTCAGCGTCAGCTGAAACAAAAAGAGCACCACACGATCAAGAAACTATTTAAAATTAGAAGGTAATCCCAAAAATAAGTTCTATTTTTTATAAATGCGTAGACCTGTTTATTTCTACAATGGTTTACATCATTTTACAGCTTGAACATTTAGCTATTTTTCTACATAATCACCATTTTGGTCGATGCATTTTTGTACACGCCATGACATGCCCATGTCATACCAGCTCGCTGCCATGCTGTTCAGAAGTTGTGAACCTCATCTTTCACCTCGTCATCGGTGCTGGCACCTATCTTGCGCACACCTTCCGGTATTGCAACTTTTCCGTTAAAATTATGTGAGCGGCGCTTCGGGAAACCTCAGGAACCAAAGTGCAGAGATCATCCAGGGTGCTCCGCCTATCTTCACGCATGATTTACTCAACCTTCACGACTGTTTCGACGGAAATTGACGATATCCTGTTCCTTTATAATACCAATATAAATGGTCCGTTATTGGACATTATAAATTTTCCAGCTAACTCATTCTTGGTTGCCAGCGTTTCGCCCTCGTGTGCTAGGGTGGGCTCATCAGATTCCCTATGGGAATCAACATCTTTATTATCCTATTCCTTTGTTCGTCGTGAATTTCAGTCCGACCGGCTGCAAACCCTCTACACAACTTACAAACATTTTTGACATCCATGCACTTGGCAGTAACATCCAATGGGAGCTCAATTCTCAACGGCTGCCAAGCCAAGACTGAGCGCCTCAGTGCACCGTGCACATGTTTATATGTGAGCGCGGGAAACACTCTTCACCATATTGTGACCAACAGCCACACGATCAGAGTTCTGTCTTTATAAAAAAAATAGGAGACCTTATTTATGGGATTTCCCTCGTTGTTTATGTTGGGTCCACCTTGTCAATACACTTTTAATGATTGAAAATTATTTATTCTACCATACATGTTTCAGGAACAATATGCATTCCCTGTGAACCAGTATGTCTTCATTGGTAATGTTACTGTTAATAAACTTAACCATGATAGGTTAATATCGTGTTTGGTCCGTACTGACTCGTCTGAATGTATTTTATTTATTTAGTCTGATCCAGGACACCCTAGATTTGCCATAAGACACAGAATAATACACAATAACAATTTTGAGGGAAGATAAAAAGATTAATGTTTAAAAAAATGATAGGTTACAATTAACCATGTTAAATGGCATGAACTCCATATAAATGGTGACGAAGAATCGAAACTGAGTATTTGATGAGTGAGACGACTATCTCATCTTGTAGACTTCTCGCTAGTTTATATTTCTGTCGCCATGTGACGAAAGATTTGGGAATTGTTCCCCTCGCGCCAAAGAAAAGTCCAGTCACCGTAATTTTTTTAAGGTTGTACGACTCAAGAAAGAAAGGTATGGTTGGATTATAGATATCCTTTTTCTCATTGTCTACGTCAGTCGGCTGAGAGGCTGAAGATTCAAAGCATACCGTAGGATCAATAATTTCTGCTTCGTTCCTCCGTCTGTCAATCGCTATAATATCAATCCTGCGAGTGCTGCCTCCTTCGGCGAGGCAGTGGACTTCTTCGTACACTTCTAGATTTTTGAGACGAAGAGCATTAGCAATCAGGTTTCTGATGATGTTATGGCGTTTGATCCTAAGCAGTTCTCCTTGAGGGCAACTCCCCAGCACATGTGGTAAGGTTTCATACTCACTGCAGTGTCTGCAGTGGCCTGTGCTGGGAGAACGTCCCGGCAAAGTACGTACTGGTGCAACCATCGCGGTCATCTTCAACATCTCCCTCCATTCCGAACTAGTTAAACCATCTCTTCTGGTAATCCAAGAATTAGCAGCAGGAACTTGAGCAAATAACTCAACACCTCTTCCATTTTGTGGATATGCACACCAAGCTTCAAATTCGCATGTTCTAAGTATACCGCGCAGTTGTCTAACAGATTTCGTTGATGTCTCCTCATTGAGTTGAAGTTCAGATAGGCAGCGAGTTTTTATTGCTGTGAAATTTCGAACAGCATTTACGTGCGAATCATTCACAGCTTCTAGCTTAAGATTGATGTTCAGCTGTTGAAGGTACGCTTCCCAAGTAGCGCGCATTAGTGCTAACCCTTTATATTTGTGGCTCGAATAGATCATACTTGTCGGTGTGTCACTCTGAAGTTGTAGAATTTCTTTAAGTGCACTTCTGACCATGTTGTCGGCTTTTAACAGACTTGATTTGGGAATTTTCTCAACCGAAACAGTCTGGAAGGGGTATATCAGTGTAGGGCCAATAAACTGATTTATTACAGTCAATTTTTGATGCAGTTGGAGTAAGTGAGTCCTGGTAATCTGATCTAAGTTAGCTTACAATTTTTCAAGTACCTGATGTTCATTGAAGACTAAAGTCTGTCTGAAAGTTGCCCCTAAATATTTTATTTCTTCACTATCATTTATACTTCTAATGTTTCCAGAGACCATCACGATATCATCAGAATGAATTTTACCATTTTCTATAATAATGGCATTTGATTTGTCTGCATTTATATGCAAACCTATTTCTTGAAGCAGATTTATGACAGAAGTGACTAGGATTAAAGCTACTGCTTGGTCTTTAGCTATGATCACCAGATCGTCGACAAAGCATAGGGATGTTAAAGGTACAGTATTAGGACTCAATTGAAAACCATACATTTCTGATACTTTGATGTCTGTGAGTTCATCAAGGATGTGGTTTATACCCCAGTTAAATAAGAAAGGTGAAATGGGATCTCCTTGCATCACTCCACATTTGATGTTTATCTTATCTGTATGACCACGAGCAGTTTGAACTTGTGTTATGTTTTCTGTGAGAAGGTTGACTAGTAACTTCTTAATAGATCTGGGTAGTACAGAGTTCTCTATTGTCGCCTTTAAATGATTGTGTCCAATACTATCGAACGCTTTGCTGATGTCGAGGAATACTACACAGCCTGAAATCTTTTTCATTACAGCTGTTCATAAAATGCCATCAACAATATTCACGTTAATGAAAGAGCCAGGGGTCATGACAAAACCTCCTTGGAACTGGTTCAAAGGGATGTATTCCCTTACAATTTTATCAAGGATCTTACTTAATATGCGCCTAATAATGGAGCAAATACTAATCGGTCTCCATCTGGACAGATCATTCTCTTCACTGCCTTTATGTATAAGAACAGTTCTCACTGCCTTGAGAACCTCAAGAATGAACCCACTTTCAAATATTCTTCTGATGATATGGGCTAAAATATTAGCAGCAAGTGGATCATAAACAGATTTCAATAAAACCTTATCCGGACCTGGGCTAGTGTCAATTGCTATGCTCTTGATAATAGAGAACTAACTCTTGAGATATTGAAATTGTATCATCTAAGGTTTCATTCGTATAATCAATATAGGAGTCTCTCATGCAATCATTAGGAGTTTCAAATCTGTTCCCAAAATATCCTTCAACAACATCTTTCTCTACTTTCAAATTATTAGTTCTTTTGCCACTTAAAATTTTTCTAATTGCTTTCCTCCTTTGGTAAAAATATTCACATTGAGTCAGTTCATACTCCAATTTAGCCTTCCGATGTTCACGATCATTCTTAGGGGATCTCTGTGGGTTACTGGAGGTTTTATACTGTCGGTAGTTAGTTTTGTAAGTGCCATGTTTACGAGCTTCAATATATCTAGTAACTGGACTCTTTGGACCTGGCAGTAGGTCTGTAGCTGTGGCAAGGAAGTTTACAAAATTAGTAACTTGTTCATTGAATTCAGCATCACTCAATTCATGCTGAAAAATACCTAGCCATTTACTCAGTTCGTCGTAGTAAGGTTTATTTTTTTGCTCTCTTTGATCAGAGGTTATTTCCAACTTCGTTGACTGACCATTTTTACTAGAAATAGGAATAGGATCTGAAGGTGGAATTTTAGATTGGCTAGGTGTAGTCATAGATGGATTCAACAAGCAGGCTCTGTATTGCTCTGGGTGTGATTTACTTATATGTATCTTAAGGCCTTTATACATTTGCCCGCAAAATTGACATTGTGTTTTGTTATCAGTGGTACTCTTATTGGTGTCATTTGTAGCCATAGTAGCCTCGATAATATAGTTACAGATTATATTTGTCAATGATGATAATTTATTAGGCCCATAGACATTATTACTACGAAACTGTAGAATATATCAGAAAGTAGGGATGTGCAAATTATTTTGTCTTGTAAATGCAAACCATGAATTGAAGGTATTATAGTGGGATATTTAAAGAGAGTTAAAGATGGCAAGAAGAGAGAAACAAAAATATTGAGAACATAGCCTAATTCAGACGTTGAATGATTAATGGACACAGAACACTTATATGATAACAAGCGGCTACCTTAGTAATATGTTGGAATTACCGCCTAGATGTTGTTGGTTTATCTTTAGCTTCTCTGTATACACTTAAAGCTACTGGACATATAAATCAACGCCGAACAATATAAATCAAAATGGCTGTCGTCTTGGTAAAAATTCAGCACACTTATTTACTATATAAATTTAGGATCTTCAAGTTTTCTTCTTTTTGTTCCTTTAAGGTATTCTCATTCAGTTCAACCAGAATTGTATGTATTGGTCATTTTTATAATATTTCATAAGTTCTCTTTACTCTTTGATATGGTGTTTTTGAACACAATAGTCCTTCAAATTGTAAAACAAAAGATTGTGTCATATTGTGTTATTCTTTGATCTAACCACTGATGAAGGGAATGGTTGAGATTTCCCGGAACATGTATAGTTTAATAAATAGTTTTTCATTCATTTAATGAGTGTATTGATCAAGGCGGATTCAAATAAACTATTTTAAATAGTTATATTATACATTGGTAATGTTATACAATTAGAAGCCTTTCTCGACACAATATAGGCTCACAGGACACTAAAAGAACTGTGATCTCTTTAAAATAAACAAGAGAGCTATTAAGGAACAGTGTACATCCACCTCTCTCTCTCTCTCTCTCTCTCTCTCTCTCTTTTGAAATTCTAACTCTTTGTTACATAATTGGATAAATATGCATGTTCTGAATGGTGAGAGTACTGTTTTCAGGTCCCTGCTTCAATAAGCCCTACATCTTCCCTGTGAAGGGGCCTTGTAGAATGCCTGAGGGGTTTGGTTCTGGGAGGGGAGCTCACTTGCTATTGTAACGAGTGAGAGGGAGGTGCACTTCATTACTGCACTGTCAATGAAGCTGAGATTCGCAGTCGTTTGCTCGCAGAGTTTGGGGAAAGAACACTTTCTTGGACCCAAGTGAAGCACTGGTGCAGCAAGTTCGGGATAAGACGTGAATGTGTTGCCCCGGCACCAGCATCATGCCCCAGACAGTCTGAGCTGTTAGTGAACTCAACAACGTGGATCCCCACCTCACAGGAGTGTCCAATCAGTCATCCGACAGGAGTAAGAATGTCAGCTCGTCGAGTTCTGATGATGATGTTTGTTGTTTAAAGGGGCCTAACATCGAGGTCATCGGCCCCTAATGGTACGAAATGAGACGAAATGAAATGACAAATTAAAATTTCCAAAATCCTCCACTGACCAGAATTCAAACCATGAGGACGAAGAATGAATGGATGGATATGAATTTAAAACGATCAGTGGAGCCAACCCACAGTGCCTCACATGCACAGAAGCTGGCACAAAACCAAAGTATTACTGACCAAGGGACCGCTTCTATAGCACGATGCTGAATCGATTATGCTTGTAGTCGAAACGGGTCCAAAATCCAGGTCATCGGCCCATTATAATGGTACTTATCGCTAGGAAAGTAGAGCCATGCTATTTGTCATGTTGCAGTACTAATCAAAAGCAGCGTAGACTCGTGGTATTCCACACATGTAACACAGACCTATGGCGTTCCTCACTATCCCGTGGTATTCCTCACATAGTGGGTACTAGGCACAGGAAAGGCAGAACCATGGTGTTGCTAATGACATCACATTGTATTTGTACTGAAAAGGTGGACATAATTATCCTCAATTTATAGTGTAATCCCATGGTGTTGCTCATACAGGAGTATGAATCACAGGTACTGTAAGACCCTCATGCTGATTCATATACTGTCGCTACTAATCACAAACCTAGTGCGTACCTTAGTGGTACTACGCACAAATGCGACCCATGGAGGGGCGTGATGGTACTAATTATAAGTAGCCTCATGGTTCTAATTTGATCATCCCTTGGTCGCCCCTTTTAGTCGCCTCTTACGACAGGCAGGGGATACCGTGGATGTATTCTTCGTCTGCGTCCCCCACCCACAGGGGGTTGTGTGTTTGGTCCGCGAGAGGTATTTTATTTCCCTCAAGTCCGGCAGCAAGCCGGTTAGGACCCCTCTATGTGCCACCTGGGACGCACCACATGGGAGTATCACCTCTTCCCCGGCTATGCCAGCATAGTGGGTTCGTGGTCATCGAGTTCTGCAATTAGTGAATGAAGAACAGAAAGCTGTTTGAGCCAAAATTTCATGAACAGTTCTCACGCATTACAAAGAAGGTGGCACTTTTGTTCCGGCATAGCTATGGCTAGACCACCTAGTTGCTCGCTACCACTTCCTAGGACAGATAGCAGCACCCTTCAGCACCCAGCCGGAAGTGGTGTGGATGGAAGGGGATGAGAGACTGTTATGCTTGGGTGCCTCGTGCGAGAGGAGACGGGAACATGTGACTGACTGTTATCGAGGGCATCTGCCCATCAATACTCAGTGTTATGTATTATAATGCGTTATAAGTGTCGTAAATGTAATAAATATTGTTATTTAATCAAGTGAGTGATTTACGTTC
Source organism: Anabrus simplex (assembly GCF_040414725.1). Classification (NCBI taxonomy): domain Eukaryota; kingdom Metazoa; phylum Arthropoda; class Insecta; order Orthoptera; family Tettigoniidae; genus Anabrus; species Anabrus simplex. The sequence goes on along the minus strand of NC_090267.1, from coordinate 522,408,943 downwards.
AAAACATGGTCCAATTACCGGGCCGGATTATCTACACCATGAAGACCTCGTTAAAGCAGCGTGGCGTGTAGTTAGTTTCAACAGTCACATGGAAATACTTGGAAGTTCACTTTAATGACATCATCTGGCAGTCCCAGGTTCAATGTTCCAGCACCAGAGGTAAACTAAACTGAGAAGGCAGGTCAGTACTATTCATTTAAGGCTCTCCTTTTCTCCTTGTTATTGTCTTACCCCCTCCATCATGGAATCCTCAACAAGACAAAAGCTTCTTAAGCAGAGGTCGCGATTTAAAGCGCAACTTACCCGCTCGGAAACCTTCGTTGAGAATTTCATCGCTCAACAACATTCGAATTCGCATGAAATTAAACTGCGATACAAAGACATGAGTGCATTAATGTCGAAGTTTGATGACGTGCAGTCAGAATTAGAATTAGGAGACGTTGAAAACGAGCAAGCTCATGATCAGGCGCGTGCCGAATTCGAAACCAAATACTACAAGGTAAAGGGCGAAATGAGTAAAATAATAGCGAAACTTGAAGAGTCATCACGTGACACGGTAGATTCAGGAAGAACTCAGGTCAGCAGTGTCGCGAGTTTAAAGTTACCGGCTATTAACATTCCACATTTCGATGGAAAATACGAAAACTGGCTCTCATTTGCAGACAGTTTTCAAGTTATGATTCATAACAACAATAATCTGCCAAGTGTCCAGAAATTTCACTACTTAGCATCTGTTCTCAAGGGCCCAGCCAGCCAATTAATTCAAAATTTACCCATCACAGAGGCAAATTATGAGGTAGCGTGGAAAATGTTGAAGGACAGATTTGAGAACAAGAAACTAATAGCAGCTACTCATGTTAAGGCACTCTTAACTTTTAAATCAGTCTCCAGTGAAACAGCCACAGAACTGTTAAGGTACTCTAACACTTTTAATAGTCATTTGAATGCACTCAAGGCCCTAGAACTTAACATTCCTCTGCATGAAGTTATTTTGACCCAACTATATGCTCAAGGACTTGATGCTTGTACTAGACGAGACTGGGAATTATCACAAGCAGACACTCAGGTTCCATCACTTGATGACTTGCTGTCATTTGTTGAGCACAAACGGCAAGCTCTGGAGAACTTCCCTAGCTCACAGCACACTGCACCATCGCACAGACATCAAGCTGACAGAAATAAGCCTAAACCTCAAGGGGATACTCAACCATGCTACACTTACACCACTACCAGTCTCACAAAGTGTCCCTGCTGTCATGGTAATCACCCGATATTTAAATGTGAAGAGTTTGCAGCTCTCAGTGTGGAAGATAGACAAAGAAGGGTTAAGGAAATGGATTTATGTTTTAACTGTTTGCATACAGAGCATTCTGCCAAACAGTGCAAATCACGTGGTTGTAAATTATGTAGTAGGAAGCATCACACCTCATTACATAATCCATCAGGTAGAGAGGGAGGTACAGCCCATCAAACTGCATCCAACTCCTCTCACACATACTGCAATACAAAAGACCCTGTAGGGGTTCTGCTGTCCACTTCCATGGTCAAGGTACTAGATTCTAGGGGGCAAACGCAGATCTGCCGGGCACTTCTTGACAGTGGCAGCCAGGTAAATCTTTGCACTGAAAGTCTAGCACAGCGATTAGGCCTTAAGAAAATGAAGAATCCCATACCAATCAGCGGCATAAATGATTCCATTTCTCAATCAAGGTACAGTGTTCAGTTAGAATTGCAATCCACTGTAAGTAACTTCACTGTGAGTATGACTTGCTCTGTCTTTCCACGTATCACAGGTAACATGCCCAGTAGCTACATTCAGCATGAGCACTGGAACTTGCCCACTGACTTGAAGCTTGCTGACCCCAAGTTCTTCCAGCCAGGTGACATTGAATTGTTAATAGGTGCAGAACATTTCTTTTCATTACTGAAACCTGGGCGCAGAACTCGATCACCAGATTATCCTATCCTTCAAGACACTGAACTAGGATGGATTATTGCTGGACACTACCATCGTAGGGAAGAGAAAAATCCTACTCTAACTACATGTTTCTTGAAGTCAGAGGACAGGTTAGACACCCAACTACAACGGTTCTGGGAAATAGAAGAGCTTACGTCACGAGTCATGACAAGAGAAGAGAGAGCTACCGAAAAACACTTTACAGAAAATACTACTACGGATGCTACAGGTAGATTCGCTTACCCCTCAAGCAGAAACCTGAGGTTCTGGGAAACTCCTTCAATCATGCCATGTCAAGACTAACTCAATTAGAACGGCGTTTCAGCAGGCAGCCCTCACTTAAGCATGAGTACCCTAATTTTCTTCACGAGTATGAGGCGATGGGGCATATGGTTAAGGTGGATACATTTACTCAGTCAGGGAATGAAGATGGAAGCTATTATCTACCCCATCATCCAGTTTTTAAGCTTAGTAGCTCGACTACCAAAACTAGGGTAGTATTTGATGCATTTTCTAAAACTTCTAACAGCATTTCATTGAATGACATATTAATGGTTGGAACAACAATACAACAGGATCTTTACTCTATCATTCTAAGATTCAGAATGCATACCTTTGCCTTCACCGCAGATATTGCTAAAATGTATCGGCAGGTCATGGTTCATGCAGATGATAGGTAACTTCAGCGGATTATCTGGAGGGAATCACCTAGGGACCCACCCTCTCACTATGAACTGACAACTGTAACATATGTTACAGCATCAGCACCCTTCCTAGCTACCAGATGCCTGCAGCAACTTGCTGAAGATGAAGAATCGAAGTTCCCCAGAGCAGCACAAGTTGTTCGCAGAGATTTTTATGTTGACGATTTATTAAGCGGCTGTGACGATATCCAGGGTACTCTTCAGTTGCAGTCTGAAATTATTAATTTACTAGAGAGTGGAGGATTTCACCTCAGGAAATGGTGTTCAAACCACCCAGCATTACTAGAAGCAGTTTCAGAAGAGGACAGGGAAACCCAGCTGCCTGTAAGTCTTGATGAAGGCACTAGTGTGAAATCTTTAGGCCTATTATGGCATCCAGTCACTGATCATTTTGTCATTTGTGGCAATCTGTATTCAGACAGTCCCTATCATGCTGACTCTCATGTAACTAAACGAAAGGTCTTGTCTGTTATTGCATCAATATTTGATCCACTTGGTTTGGTCAGCCCTTTGGTAATTTCTTACAAGGTTTTTATGCAGAAACTTTGGCTAGTCAATCTGAACTGGGATGACAGACTACCATCTCAACTAGTCAGAGAATGGGAAGAACTTCACTTTAAGCCACAGGCAGTAAGAGAATTTTACAGTGAGCGGTTAGTCACATGTAAGAGACCCCCTGTTGATATACAAATTCATGGTTTTTCTGATGCTTCAGAACAAGCTTATGGAGCTTGTCTTTATATATGGTCTGTCGACAAAGGGGGACAGACCTGTGTCAGATTATTATGTTCTAAATCCAGAGTAGCACCAGTGAAGAAACTGACACTACCAAGACTTGAACTGTGTGGAGCGCTACTACTTGCCCGACTACTCCACAAGACCCTTCCAGCTTTGTCTCTGCCAGTCAGCAAGCTGTACCTATGGACGGACTCCACCAATGTCTTAGCCTGGATCGCATCTCCTGCTACTCGCTGGGAAACATTTGTGGCCAACCGAGTCTCTTCAATTCAAGAATACACTCACAAGGCAGAATGGAGACATGTTCCTACCAGTTGTAATCCAGCTGATTTAATATCCAGAGGTGTTGCTCCAGGACAACTACGAGGTATGAACCTGTGGTGGCATGGACCATCCTGGTTAACTGAGCCCACTGAATCATGGCCAGACACAATCTCAGCCCATGCAGAAGAGGAACCACCTGAGTCACGAAGCACACTTCCTGTAGTCATGTTGATAAGTACAAACTGGGATGAACTTATGCTGAAGTACTCGTCACTGTCCCGACTGACTCAAATTACTGCATATTTATTTATTACTGCGATTTATTCACAATAGTGCAAATCCTCAAGACAAGAGGTTAGGGATATTAAGTGCACAAGAGCTGCAGATGGCCTTGCACTCTTGTATCAAAATTGCACAACAAGTGTGTTATGCTCAAGAGATGGCCACTCTCAACTCTAAATGCTGCATTTCAAGGAAGAGTAAAATTGCAGATTTATATCCTTTCTTGGATGATAAGGGAATGCTAAGGGTAGGAGGAAGACTAGTAAATTCAAAACTACCGTATGACACTAAGCACCAGCTTATCCTTCCTCCCCAGCATGCTCTCACAAACCTTGTTGTGATGGCAGAACACATTAGGCTTTTACAAGCAGGTGCTCAATTAGTAATTGCATCATTAAGAGAAAGATTCTGGATTCCTACGGCTAGGGCAGTTGTTCGGCAAGTGCCTGACCTGTTTTAGATTCAAGGCGTCAACAGCTGAACAATTGATGGGACAGCTCCCTGTTACCAGAGTGCAACAGAGTCGCCCATTTCTTAATGTAGGAACTGATTATGCTGGTCCTTTCTTCGTCAAGAGGGGAAATGTGAGAAGCAAACAGACAACGAAGAGCTACATTGCATTGTTCATCTGTCTGGCTACCAAGGCTCTTCACCTGGAGGTGGTGAGTGATCTCTCTACTGATGACTTTATGGCAGCCCTGAGGAGATTCATAGCTTGACATGGGAAATGCTCCATCATCTATAGTGATAATGGGACTGACTTCATTGGTGCCAATAGAAGAATGCAGGATCTCCAAAAACTATTCCTTTCAACCAGCTTTTGTGAAGAGATAAGGAATTCATTAGCGATGGAAGGCATCACGTGGCACTTTATACCTCCCAGCTCTCCACACTTTGGCGGACTGTGGGAAGCAGCTGTCAAGTCCATGAAGTACCACTTGAGAAGAGTTGCGGGTAATGCGCTACTGACATTTGAGGAGCTATGTACCCTTACTGCACAGATAGAAGCCTGTCTTAATTCTCGCCCCCTATCTGCCTTATCTAATGACCCCAGTGACCTTAATTATTTATCACCTGCTCACTTCCTAATTGGTGCCCCCCTTACAACTATCCCTGAGCCTGACAATACTGACCTGCCCATCAACAGATTGTCTCGATGGCAGCGTATCCAGTCAATACAGCAGCAGTTGTGGAAGAGGTGGTCTGCCGATTACCTGAACTCACTGCAGCAGAGGAAGAAGTGGAACTGTCCCAAGGAGAACCTAGCTACTGGAACAGTTGTTCTTCTGAAGGAGGACAATCTTCCTCCTCTCTGTTGGAAGTTGGCTGTGGTGGAGACTGTTTACCCTGGGAAGGATGGACTTGCACGAGTGGCTACCATCAGAACAACCAGTGGTCTTTTTAAACGACCTGTTAACAAGTTAATTCCATTACCTATTGAGAACTAAACAGGATTGTTGTGGCTAAAACATAATGTGTTTCATGTGAATATTTTTTCTTGTTCATTTCAGAGTGTAATTATGGTGTTGTGTGTGTGATTTGAACTGACAAACTTATAGTGTGCTTAATTCATACTGCATAATAATGGATGAGGACACAGTCAACCTACTTAGTACCTTCTGTTAACAGTGTGTAAATATTTTGTTGCTTGTGTTTCTGTTTTGCCTATGTTTATATGTATATTTTGTTGAATGATCAACTCATTTTGGTTACTGTACATGAACTCTGTATGTCAGTGCCTGTGTGATATTTGAACTGAACTCTTATGAGGGCATATCAGGCAATTTAATTCGGTTGAATCATGGTGATTCAACGGTGGGGAGCATATTCCGGCCTAGCTATGGCTAGACCACCTAGTTGCTCGCTACCACTTCCTAGGACAGATAGCAGCACCCTTCAGCACCCAGCCGGAAGTGGTGTGGATGGAAGGGGATGAGAGACTGTTATGCTTGGGTGCCTCGTGCGAGAGGAGACGGGAACATGTGACTGACTGTTATCGAGGGCATCTGCACATCAATACTCAGTGTTATGTATTATAATGTGTTATAAGCGTCGTAAATGTAATAAATATTGTTATTTAATCAAGTGAGTGATTTACGTTCAAAACACTTTTTTGGACAAAATCATCACATGTGATGACACTTGGGTGCACCATTACCCCCCACCCCAATCAATTGATAAGAGCTGGTATGGAGTAGAGGAGGAGTGGATAGCGGGCACCGGTGAAAGCCAGGATAAGATTGTCTGCAAGTAACATCTTGTGCACAGTATTCTGGTTGATTTCCTTCAAGAAAGACGGACCACTAATGCTGCCTACTACTGCAACCTCCTCAGTCAAATTCGAGGTGTCTTCCAGGCAAAAAGGCACAGTACGCCAATCAGAGATTCTCTGATTATCCATGACAATGCACGACACCATACTGCAGCAACAACACAATAAAAATTGGCCAAGATGAACTGGACGGGCCTTTCACATCCACCCTATAGTCCACATCCCTCACCATGTGATTTTCACATGTCCGCGCTGCTTAAAAAAGATCTTTGTGGAAAGTGCTTCACAACTACAGAGGTAAAGGATTTCATGAGCAATTGGCTGAACACCTGGTCTTGTACTTTTTTGGTAACAGCATCAAAAAATTGCCTAACTGTTGGAAGAAGTGCATAGATGACAAGGGTGAATATGAAGACAAATAACAAAAATGTGCTTTTGAATTATTTTGACAAATTACATTTTTATTACAAAAGGCCCATTTATATCTGTTCCACCTAACACTAGCCAACAAATGGTACATTTTCCACAGTCCAATGAATGTGAATATAGATTAGCGAATTTACTAAAGACTTCCAAGTTTTTCAGAATAAAACCACAAAAAGGAGATGGATATAGATTCGAAGACTCTTTCTCTACCTGGACTGCTCAATGGTAGAACCATTATTAATCAAATACCGAGACCAAGAGGACATGGACAGAAATTTATTTCCTATTTCATGAAAGAAGGCCGATTGGAATGGCAAATTAATGTAGTCTAGCGTAGTGTAGTATGACATACCGAGACAATAAGAAGTGTACTTTGATACATTCAGACAACAAAGTGATTTCATTACATGGTAACTGTAATACAAATCTCAGCAATGCTGTTTATTAGCCGCCGGTGACAAGTCGACAGTGCATAATCTCTTCATGTGATTATGTAATCAGGTTGTAATCAGGATGAAAAGGAGTGGGTAAAACTCCAATTAGAATATGGCTACAGTGTATGGGACCTTCATAAGGATTACTGATGCAAAAACTATAAAAAATATGAAGTAAAGCAGGCAGCACGATTAGTTCACGGTTATTTTCGATAAGAGAATAGTGTTATTTTTCGGCTGGGAAGACTTCAGAACAAGGGGACGAAGAGCTTGAATAAGTGGTATGTTTCAAGCTGTCAGCGGGGATATTGCGAGGAACGACATTAGTAAACAAATTAGCTTCATGGAGTTTTTACACATAAGAGAGATCATAATCTATATAACATATAAAATAAGATTTTTGACTGTACATTGCTCAGAATTTGAAAAGAATGATATTTCTGTATCAGTCACATGCCCATAGTAACAAGGAAATTCACTTTTTACTTTTCCGTAATTTCTGTCTTTGTATGGATGTGTGTATGCATGTTCACGCATCACGAGAAAACGGCTGAAGAGAATTTAATGAAAATCGGTATGTGAAGTCGCAGGATGAGCCATTACAATCTAGGCTATAAATCATTTTACTCACACTGAGTGAAATGGTAGTTCAGGGGAAAGCCTAAAATTGAATTCTCAAATATTTGTATCACTAGTGGTCCTATCGATAAATACTACATAACGAAAGTTATATGGCATTAAATTTCCGATCATTTATGTCATTAATTGTTACCGTACCAGTTTTGATAACACAGATATTCATAAATTTGTATTTTTGTTTCCAAGTCCATATATCAGCGCTGAGCCATGAGAGAATGGGTTAACAGAATTTAATGGAAGTCGGTATATAGAGTCGGGGAATAAGAAACTACAGTCTAAGTTATAAACAATTTTATAAACCCTGGATGAAATTGTAGTTTAGGGGAAGGCAATTAATATTTAATTTTTAAATACCTATGCTATTGGTCCTATCGAAAAGTAGGCCTACTACATAACAAAAGTTATCTATATATATAAAATAAGAGTCTTGTCTGTACATTGCTCAGATTTTGAAAAAAATGGTATTTCTGTATCGTTCATGTCCACAGTAACAAGGAAATGCACTTTTTTTCTTTTCCGTAATTTCTGTCTGTCTGTCTGTCTGTATGTATGTATGTACACGCATCACTTGAAAACGGCTGAAGAGAATTTAATGAAAATCGGTATGTAAAGTCGGGGGATGAGCCACTACAATCTAGGCTATAAATAATTTTATTCACGCCGAGTGAAATGGTAGTTTAGGGGAAGGCCTAAAATTTAATTCTCAAATATTTATATTTTAAGTGGTCCTGAAAGTTATGTAGAATTAAATTTCCGATCATTTATGTCTTATACAATTTTACCGTACCGGCTATGATAACATTGATATTCATGAATTTCGATTTTTGTTACTAAGTCCTACATCAACGCCGAGCCACGAGATAATGGGTGAACAGAATTTAATTAAAATCGGTATATAGAGTCGGGAAGAAAAAACTGTAGTCTAAGCTATAAAGAATTTTACCGAACCTGGGTGAAATGGTAGTTTAGGGGTAGGCGCCTAAAATTTAATTTTTAAATACCTTCGTTATGGCTCCTATAGAAAAGTACTACATAACAAAAGTTATCTTCTTATTCTTAATTCTCAATCCTAAGATTGGTTGGCAGCAATTCGTCTTCTCCACTCTTCTCTGTAATCCGCTAATCTCTTCATTTCCACATATGAGCCTGTTCCTACTTCATCTCTGATCTGTCTTGAGTATTGCAGTCTAGGTCTTCCTCTTTTACCTTGAATCTTTCCTTCTATGACATTAACTATGAATCCATTGTGCCTATAGAGATGGCCAATTAACTGGTCTCTTCTTTTTCTTATTGTTGCTAAAAAGGATCTTTTTTCACTTATTCGTCGAAGAACTTCTTCATTGGTGAGTTTTTCTGTCCATGAGATCTTTTCCATCCTCCTCCAGCACCACATCTCAAATGCTTCCAAACGTTTCTTATCACGTGCACTAATAGTCCATGTTTCTGAACCATACAAGGTCACACTCCAGACACAGCACTTAATAAAACTCTTCTTGGTCTCCACACTTAAATTCCTTGATGTAAGTAGTATCCTTTTCTTGTAAAAAGCAATTTTTGCTTGGGAAATTCTGCTCTTTGTGTCGACTGAACTTTTGCCATCTGGAATGATTTTACTTCCTAAGTAGATAAAGGCATTTACTTGCCTTAGTGGTATATCACTAATTCTGATGTCAACTGTAATATGCTGACGGTTGCATACCATGATTTCGGTCTTTTTTGTATTAATTTTCATGTTATACTTATCTCTCAATATCGTATTCATTCTTATTAATGCATTTTGTAGTTTCTCTTCGTTCTCCTCTATGACAGCTATGTCATCAGCAAATCTTATCATTTTGATTTCTACTCCATTTATCTTTATCCCTTTCATTTCCTCTTTGCATTCTTCAATTCCTTTCTCAAAATACAGGTTGAACAGCACTGGTGACAAATTACATCCCTGTCGTACTCCTTTCTTTATATAAGCTTCCCGTACTTCACTATTTATGTTTATGATGCCTCTTTGGTTGTTATAGAGTTTGTATACTATTTGTCTATCTCTAAAATCTAAACCAACACTAGTCATAATCTTCATTAACATATTCCAGTTCACATTATCAAAAGATTTTTCTAAATCCACGAATGCAATAAACAAAGGTTTCCTTACATCTAGCATTTTGTCTATAACCTGTCGTAATGTTAGAATAGCTTCTCGTGTGCCTCTATTCCGCCAAATCCAAACTGATCTTCAGCCAAATGTGGTTCAATTTTATTGCTTATTCGGTTATATATTATTCTTGTCAATATTTTTGACATGTGCGACAACAGACTCAAGGTGCGATGTTCTTCACATTTTAGAGTTCCAGGTTTCTTTGGTATAGAGATTATGAGAGACTTTTTAAAATCTTCTGGAATTTCTCCGGTTTCATATATTTCCGTGATCAGTTTAAAAATATAGCCGTGTGTTTCATCATCCAGTCTCTCTATCATTTCTCCAGTTATTTCATCGCACCCTGGCTCTTTATTAGGTTTCAATTCTTTCACAACCTTGAGGTATTCTTTTGTTAAAGAGGGTCCCATTTGGTCACTTGCTATGTTGTCTTCATTTTCATGTTCATTTATGTCAGTAGGATCTTCATACAATGTTTCTATGTGATGATATAGATGTTAATTCCCATAGGGAATCTGAAATATTTGTCCTGAATGAGCAAATTTATAATACCAATATAAATGGTCCGTTATTGGACATTATAAATTTTCCAGCTAGCTCATTCTTGGTTGCCAGCGTTTCGCCCTCGTGTGCTAGGGTGGGCTCATCAGTTGGTACCTAGCACACCTACCAATACGCTGGCTAGTGCATACCGTGGAGGCCACTGCGTAGGCTAACTGGAGCCACCGGCAGTGCCAATGCACTAAGAGACTTTGTCTCATCACTAAAAATTGATGCCTGCTTGGCCATCAGATGATATAGATGTTGATTCCCATAGGGAATCTGAAATATTTGTCCTGAATGAGCAAATTTATAATACCAATATAAATGGTCCGTTATTGGACATTATAAATTTTCCAGCTAGCTCATTCTTGGTTGCCAGCGTTTCGCCCTCGTGTGCTAGGGTGGGCTCATCAGTTGGTACCTAGCACACCTACCAATACGCTGGCTAGTGCATACCGTGGAGGCCACTGCGTAGGCTAACTGGAGCCACCGGCAGTGCCAATGCACTAAGAGACTTTGTGTCATCACTAAAAATTGATGCCTGCTTGGCCATCAGATGATATAGATGTTGATTCCCATAGGGAATCTGAAATATTTGTCCTGAATGAGCAAATTTATAATACCAATATAAATGGTCCGTTATTGGACATTATAAATTTTCCAGCTAGCTCATTCTTGGTTGCCAGCGTTTCGCCCTCGTGTGCTAGGGTGGGCTCATCAGTTGGTACCTAGCACACCTACCAATACGCTGGCTAGTGCATACCGTGGAGGCCACTGCGTAGGCTAACTGGAGCCACCGGCAGTGCCAATGCACTAAGAGACTTTGTCTCATCACTGGCAACCAAGAATGAGCTAGCTGGAAAATTTATAATGTCCAATAACGGACCATTTATATTGGTATTAATGTTTCTATGTATCGCTTCAATCTTTCTCCCACTTCTTTGCTCTCAGACAACAGTTTCCCATTTTCACCTAATATGCTGTTACTACGGCCATTGACTGTCCTGAATTGTTTCTTAATCAATTCATAAGCAGTTTCCATGTTTCCTTTCTCCATTCTTTCTTCTATTTCTTTGCATTGTCTCATATATATTCTTCCTTAGCCTTCTTTGCTTCTCTGTTGACTAGGTTTCGGAGTCTTTTATAGTTTCCGATTCCTTCTTCACTCTTTGAGTTTTTAAATTTCCTCCTTTCCTCTATGAGTTCAAGCACATAATCTGTCACCCATGGTTCTCGTGCTTGTTTCATCGTTTTCCCTATTGCCTGATGTGCAGCTTCTATGATAGAGTGTTTAAGGCCCATCCATTTCTCATATATTGTGCCACTGGGTATTTCTGCGACATTCTGTTTTACCAGTGTTTGGTAGTTTTCCTTGAGTCTGTCTTGTTTTAGTTTCCTCACATTATATCTGCAATATTTTTTCGCGTCTTTTCTCTTCTTTCTTAGTCTTAAATCTAATTTTAACAATACTAGGTTGTGGTCACTCGCTACATCAGCCCCTGGATAGCTTTTGCATTGTTTGACTTGGTTACGGTATCTTCCCCTTACCATAATATCATCTATTTGGTATCTCGCTTTCTCCAGGTGCAGTCCAGGTGTACCTTCTTCTCTTGTGCTGTTTGAACAAGGTGTTTGTAATTATTAGTCCTTTTGCTTTACGAAAGTCTATTAGTTGTTGCCCTCTGTCATTTCTTATTCCAAGACCATACTGACCTACAGACTTCCCATCTTTTCCTTCACCAACAGAGGCGTTCCAGTCTCCAAGAAGAATGAGGTTCTCGTTGTCCTTAATTGTATCCATCAACTCCTCTAACTGATCATATACCTGGTCCACTTCTTCATCTGTATGATTCATTGTTGGCATGTAAACCTGTATTATTATCATGTCAACTGGTTCATTTTCTATTCTCACCATAATTATTCTATCACTGTATGGTACATAGCTCTGAACTCGTACACCTACGTTTTTACTTAATACTATTCCTACACCTGCATGGCTTCCTTTGGCTCCAGAGTATATAATTCTAAAGTTATCACTCCAAAAGTCCCCCTTCTCAGGCCACTTTATTTCACTCAGTCCTAATATGTCCATGTCATGTTTAACCATCTCCTTTTTTAAGTCCTCTAGCTTACCACAAATGTTGAGAGATCGTACATTCCAAGTTCCTAAAATAATATTTCTTGTGTTTCTTCCACGCTTTGTCCCTGGCCCCCCAGCCGGAAATCCGAATTGGGGACTATTTTACTTCCGGAATTACATTTAGTTCCAAAGCCCACCATCATTGCTGCATAGCAAGGGATATCCAGTGGATCTTTAATGGAGTGGTTTCCCTCTGGCCTTCTCCATCCTATGCCGTTGACCCTATTGGTTCATCCGCCTTTAAGAGCAGTTTCCCACTCCAAGGGCAAGAGAGTGCCCTACCCTCTACCCGCTCATCCGCCCTCCTTGGAGGCCGTTGGCACTTAGAAAAGGGGGGCCCCCTTATCCCGGGGGGTATTCGGTCCATATCTTTTATCCAAGAATAATACCAACTTGGTGATACTTGGGGCTAGTTCTTCCGCCCTCCAAGCCGTTGGGAGATCTCCTCTTCCGCCTTAGAGACCGTTGACCATTTTATTTTTAGCCTCATTTGGTCCGATCATTTATGTTATATTTAGTTTTACTGTACCGACTGTGATAAGAGTAGTATTTCAGAGTCGGAAGAAAACTAAATGTAAAGACCTACAATATCGAAAGCGCATAACATTGATCAACAATAACATTACTTTGACCATTGTTTGTTGTGATGTTCTTTGCCTCTTATCGTGCCCTCAACTCCGATAGATGGGATTACTGTTGCGTACCGAGTATAACAGCCTGACTCAATATTGGCGGGAAAGAGCTGGGGAGTTAGAAAACTTTTTTCTTTAGCATGCCATTCCTCTGGTTCACACATTGTCTGATACTGCTGGTACGTAACACACTGGTTCATTAGTATTCCAGCTATTCATTCCCTACTCTGACGTGCTGTTTTGAATGAGCAGTGTGCAGATTTGGCAGAGGCTCACTTAGTAATAGCAGCATGACCTGGTCTAGAATTACAATTTAGGCCTATTCCAAATTATAGCACTACAATTCACTAAATATTCAAAATTCAACCCTGAAAAGAGACATTACTTAAGAAAAGCGTCTTCCACTTCACTTTTATTAAATTCTACATTCATTTTGTTCCAAATTAGAAGTGAAGAGGGGTTTTCTTCTCTGGTTTGGAGGAAAAATTTGCCTCCAAGCCAGTTAGATTTTTCCGCCACCATTGTAGTGAAATTAGATTTTCTGACTCAATGGGTACTCCTAGGAAAGAGATTAGTGAAAGGGCATAGATTTGTCCTCCTGAGACTCCCCGCTATTCGACCCCCCCCCCCGACGACAAAAAAACAAAGTGTGTTCACGGATCAAGGCTGTGCGGCTTGGCCATTCCAGCTCTGGAACTTTGGACTGTTAGATCGGCAGCGGAGTACTGTTCGTTACAAGTGAGAAAATGCGTGGTTTTTCTTTTGATCGAGTATTTCATATTGCTTTTAATCGCGCCATTCCTACTGACATCATTGTAATGATCCATATTCATTTCACTTGAGAAAACCACTAAGGCAGTATTTCTGAGAATGTAAAAAAGCAGGTGGAGAGTGAGTGTCTGCCATTATAGTGAAAACTCCCCAGCCTGATTGTGACCGATAGTAGGCAAGCAACCGAGCTCGATAGCTGCAGTCGCATAAGTGAGGCCAGTATCCAGTAATCGGGAGATAATGAGTTCGAGCCCCACTGTCGGCAGCCCTGAAGATGGTTTTCCGTGGTTTCCCATTTTCACAATAGGCAAATGCCAGAGCTGTACCTTAATTAAGGCCACGGGCGCTTCCTTTCACTTCTTAGGCCTTTCTTATCCCATCGTCATAAGACCTATCTGTGTCGGTGCGACGTAAAACAAATAGCAAAAAAAGTAGGCAAGCAGACCTACCATCACAATGAAAATTGCCTAACCCAGTCTTCATATGAGAAAAGACGTTTGGTGACTTCCCTGTCGCGTTTCTAGGGTAACGTTGCTATGCAATATAATACAATCTTGTTCACAAGGTGTACACTACTTAACATAGAATTCTGTATACAGTGTAGAATTCCGTAGCGAAGCACGGGTACATCAGCTAGTAGAGAATACAATTTCCAACCATTTACGTTTTATTCAGTTTTACCGTACCGACTATGATAAAAATAGTATTTCAGAGTCGGAAGAAAACTTTGATGACCTACAATATTGAAAGCGTATAACATTGATCAACAATAACATTACTTTGACCGTTGTTTGTTGTGATGTTCTTTGTCTCTTATGCTGCCGCTCAACTCAGATAGATGGGATTACTGCTGTGTACTGAGTATAACAGCCCGATTGAATATTGGCAGGATATAGCTGGGGAGTTAGAAAACTTTCTTCTTTAGCATGTCATTCCTCTGGTTCATACATTTTCTGATATTGCCGGTACGTAACAGACTGGTTCATCATAGTATTCCAACTATTCGATCTCTACTCTGATGTGCTGTTTTGAATGAGCAGTGAGTACACTTAAGGTAGAGTCTCACGTAGTAGCAGTAGTATGCCCTGGTCTAGAATTACAATTTAGGCCTATTCCAAATTATAGCACCACAATTCACTAAATAACTCAAAATTCAACCCTTAAGAAAAGCTGCTTCCTCTTCACTTTTATTAAATTCTACATTCATTTTATTCCAAACTAGCAGTGAAGAGGGGGTTCTCCTCTGACTTGGATGAAAAATTTGCCTCGAAGTCAGATTGATTTTTCCGCCGCCTGTGTAGTGAACCGAGATTTTCCGACTCATCGGGTACTCCTATGAAACAGATTAGTAAAAGGGCATAGTTTTTGTCCTGGGAGTCTCCACTATTCGACACCCCCACGCGGCCAAAATAAGACTAAGTGTGTTCATGGATCACGGCTGTCTGTGGCTTGGTCATTCCAGCTCTGGAACTTTGGACTGTTAAATCGGCAGTGAAGTACTGTAAAAATTATTTTCACTGCCTTGTCAATACTTTATACATTTTATTTTACTTAATTACCGTGCATGTACATGTTTTGAGAGCCACCGCTCAGCGGTGCCAAACATTAATTGATCCTTGGACTATGGTACAATGGTATAATATAACAAGTATATAAATTAATTTTGAAAATTGTTACAACAATTTCTCTTAGTTTCACCTTTCCTATTTACTATGTCATTTGTTGCAGATTATACTGGAATTTTCCTAAATAATGAAATCTATTAAATTAATCTCTATATGTTAATTTATGTCCTTATTTACATCTGAAAGAATAAATATTTCTTCTTGTCTAAATTTAACATTTACTTGTCATTTAGTGGAAATCTTTAAATAAATCAATTTGTAAAATAATAGATAACATCTATAAAATAGTCCTTATCCTAAAATCATAAAATCATAAATGATAAATATCAATTCGTAAAATAATAAATAACATCTATAAAATTAGTTATCCTTTAAAATGTTTCTGCTCTCCTCTTTCTTCTTAAAGTCTGCTATAATTTTCTAGACCTCTCATAAATCAGAATATCTTCTCTTAATCTCGTCCAATTCTTCATTCCATCTAATTTATACAAAAATTAAAATGTGATATTGGTCTGAGCCCAAACAATATGTCCTCCTTCCTTCCTTGTTGTCAATCTGCTACTCTGCTACTGGTTACGCGATGACCATGCTGGTCACTTTCTAACCGTCAAACTCTTCAACTCGACTGGTTGCCAAAATTTAACCTTGACTGAAGTATTCTTGTACTAGTTTGAATAAACAAATGTGTTCTTGACGTGAGTTTGACGGTTAGAAAGTGACCAGCATGGTCATCGCGTGACCAGTAGCAGAGTAGCAGATTGACAACAAGGAAGGAAGGAGGACATATTGTTTGGGCTCAGACCAATATCACATCATTTTAATTTTTGGATAAATTAGATGGAATGAAGAATTGGACGAGATTAAGAGAAGATATTCCGATTTATGAGAGGTCTACAAAATTATAGCAGACTTTAAGAAGAAAGAGGAGAGCAGAAACATTTTAAAGGATAACTAATTTTATAGATGTTATTTATTATTTTACGAATTGATATTTATCATTTATGATTTTACGATTTTAGGATAAGGACTATTTTATAGATGTTATCTATTATTTTACAAATTGATTTATTTAAAGATTTCCACTAAATGACAAGTAAATGTTAAATTTAGACAAGAAGAAATATTTATTCTTTCAGATGTAAATAAGGACATAAATTAACATATAGAGATTAATTTAATAGATTTCATTATTTAGGAAAATTCCAGTATAATCTGCAACAAATGACATAGTAAACAGAAAAGGTGAAACTAAGAGAAATTGTTGTAACAATTTTCAAAATTAATTTATATACTTGTTATATTATACCATTGTACCATAGTCCAAGGATCAATTAATGTTTGGCACCGCTGAGCGGTGGCTCTCAAAACATGTACATGTACGGTAGTTAAATAAAATAAAATGTATAAAGTATTGACAAGGCGGTGAAAATATTTTTTACAGAAATTTGAATATAGCCTAAGTCAATACGGACCAACACGGTGAAAATAATCAATTCAACATAGTACTGTTCGTTAAAAGTGAGAAAATGTGTGGTTTTTCATTTGATCGAGTATTTCATATGAAAGCATTGCTTTTAATCGCGCCATTCCTACTGACGTCATTGTAATGATCTATGTACATTTCAGTTGGGAAAACTAGTAAGACAGTCTTTCTGAGGATAGAAAAAGGCAGGTGGAGAGTGAGTGTCTGCCATTATAATGAAAACTCCCCAACCTGATTGTGACTGATGGTAGGCAAGGGGGCCTACCATTACAATGAAAATTCCCTAACCCAGTATTCACAAGAGAAAAGATGTGTGGTGACTTCCCCGTCGCGTTTCTAGGGTAACGTTAAGAGCTATGCAATTTAATACAATCTTGCTCACATGTACACTACGTAACCTATAATTCTGTATACAATGTAGAATTCCATTGTGAAGCATGGGTACATCAGCTAGTATGAAAATAAAGTTGGAATTCAAGAAGACAAATTGAGGCAAAAAATCGTATAGGCTGTAGGAAGAGTATTGGCATAATTTACCGAGGGAGATTTTCAATTAGCTTCCAATGTCTTTGAAATCATACCTAACAGTGTTCTTCCCAGAAATCTTTGTCAGCCGGGTGACAGTAATGTTTAGCCGGGCGTGGAATACTACGTAAAACTTCAATATAAAAAAATTAATTAATATCAGACAGGTGAACAGTAACTGCAAAACTGAACTATTTAGTGTTATTACTACAATGAACAAGACATAACAGAGAATTTTGAAATTCTAGTGTTTTATTGCTCGTTCAAAATCATGTAACAGTGGACTCAGGCCTACCACGTGGTTGCTGTTGACATGTGGATTGCCACACAGGTTTGTGACATCATGTGGAATAGAGGGCTCGCATGTGATTCCATGCTAATCCAGACCCCGCTCATGCACGACACTACCTGGTGGTCAAGCTAAACATTTGATCTCCAATGTAAATGATGCAATTATGCTGACATTAATGATTTATCATTATATTAACAGTTTTAAAGAATGTACATGTAAATTTGGAATGCCCAATGACTCAAATATGTACTGTATTAATATTATGTAACTAGCACGTATACTAGCTGCGCAGTCTGTAAAAACGGCAGGGCCCATTAAAATAATCCCTGGGAGAACACTGCCTAAAGGAAAGAAGGGTAAACAAATGACAGGGTATCTGCCACCTGCCTAAATGCAGATCAGTGGTGATTGTTAAAGAAATATAAATAATTTATTCAATCACTGCATATTAAAAGAACTGACTGGTAGGGGAACCTGGGGTAATTAGAACATTACCATATGTAGGAAAATACAAAATTGATAGGGTAATTAGAAAAGAACTCTTGCACAAATTGAGTAATACTCTATAATGCGCGGGAATGCAGAAATATCATTAGTTACTTTTTGGTATTTATATGATAATGTTCTAATTAACGCGGGTTCCCCTACCACAACTTCATCTGATGATGACCGAAAGTTATCGGAATAGCAAGACTAGGTGTTTATACACTTACTGCGAGTGAGTCTCTCAGCGGGTTGATCAAAGATTTCACTTTGGAAATATTGTCCAGTTTCTCTTGAGCTTGCTGTTGCATCTGCGGCTGCATTTGTTGTGACT
This sequence comes from Anabrus simplex, assembly GCF_040414725.1. Classification (NCBI taxonomy): domain Eukaryota; kingdom Metazoa; phylum Arthropoda; class Insecta; order Orthoptera; family Tettigoniidae; genus Anabrus; species Anabrus simplex. Next base: position 522,390,250 of record NC_090267.1, on the reverse strand, counting down.
GCTGTGGTGTCCCTGGTTGTTGTTGTTGGGGTATTTGAGGCATGCCGCCCGGTACAACTGGTACCTGCGGCTGCATTGGCGGAATATTCATATTCATTCTATTGACAAAATAATTCCGTAACTGATTATTCACTTGAGCAGTTTCAACATGTATGACAGAGGAACACACGCAGCAAATAAAACATTTGTTTCCGCAGGCAACGCAGGTAGGCCAACGAAAAGAATTAATAATTCCTTCTTACCATTCTCGTGCCAACATACAAGTAGATAGGTACCCGAAATAAATCTTCTGCTGCTACTTCAATATTATATTTCGCCCATTACGTTAGCCTTTTCTTATCTTGTAATATTAAGTAAAGTTTAGAAACATAACCTAACTCGTTGCCTACGTTATAATACAAGGCCCGGAAATTGAGACCGTAAAACGCTATGGAAGTGGTTACACTGAAGTTCAATGCCGGGCCGCTAAGATCGCTTTCTTGCCCCCAGTCTACCAGGCTCGCGCCTTTAGGCTTAAACTTGTTCATTAGCTGAGTTGGTTGTTAATGTATTATATATTTGTCTGATGTTAAGCATTCGCAGTTTCAGTCATGGTTTATTCACGAGAAATTAAAGGTAGTGGAATTTCGTTTCACAATTTCCAGTGAATGTTCGAAACATTATACAGAGGAAGTATTACGCATGAGATACGAATTCAGGCTGATCGAAGTAGGCCTCTGTTCCTAAGTCTTCACCTCCTTTAGCAGGTTAGCAAACTTGATTTGCTAACACGGCGGGGCCACACAGTTTGGTCTGCCACTGCTAAGCAGAGTCCTGGAGGGGCGTGCCATTCCAGCTGATGAGTCCAAATGGCACGTCTGGACGAAACTCTGCATAATGCACACGGCCTAACCACCCAAAAGCTGGTTCTATTCCTGTGATTATAAGATCTGCGATTCCCATCAAGACAAGGGATTGTTGTTCAGCAGCCATCTTGGAAATATTCGCGAAAAAGTATTCTCCCAAATAAATCACAAATAATAGTAACTAAGCCCAACAACGTACAAGAAAAGTCCGTCCGTGTGTCTTGTACGGTGCGGATCGTTCTTTGGTTGCAATCTGGTGTTTGCCTGCGGTGATAAGTAGTGTGTGAACGTTTGGCGAGTGTGTGTCTGTGTAAGCTTTGGCGATGGATACTGATAGTGGAGGAGATGAGGCACCGGAACCCTCATCCAATGACAATGTTGGTCGTGAAGAAACTGTACCGATGCAAACCAATTTGATTAATCTCACTTCACATATGAATTCATTACAGCAGCCTTTACAACCTCAACAGTCTAATGACGCTCAGCCACCTCCTCCACCTCCTGAAGAGTTGGAGGTTTATCAACAGGCTCATTTTGGTCCATTTATTGACTTTGTTGAATCAACTAAGTCGAAAAATATTGGTGGGCTACATCACATGGCGCTTGGGCGTTTGTTTTACGATAATGATATTTTAGTGAAAGGTATAACGCCCAAAGGACGAAATAGATTATTGGTGGAATTTAGTTCCGCGATCCAAGCTAATTCCTTTCTACGTCATTCAATACTTGCAACTCACTCTTTGAAAGCATATATTCCCAGTTCCAATAACTTTCGTGTTGGACTTATACGCGGTGTGGAAAAGAATATTTCTGATTCTGACATTCTTAAATACCTCAAATCTCATGTTTGGGTCAAATCGGTCAAGCGGCTTAACCGTAAGGTTGTGGAGCCCAGTGGAGTGACGTACGTTCCTACTGGAACAGTTAAGATTGTTTTTCGCTCTCAGACTCTTCCTCAATACGTTTCTTTGTTTCAAGTGCATTTAGAGGTTCACCCTTTCATATTCTCTCCGATTATATGTTCAAAATGTCAGCGATATGGACACACGATCAAAAACTGTCAGGCTAAGTCACCCCGATGTGGGCATTGTGCGTTACATCACCTTACATCTGAGTGTCAGGAAAATATTCGCCGATGTGTCACTGTCAGCAGGAACATTATACTGGCTCATCAAACTGCCCTACTCATCAACAGCAAACTGCTCTTAAAAAGCTTATGTGTACAGAAAATGTATCCTTTTCCGAGGCGTCTGTTAGAAAACCCTCGACCCAATTTGACATGTCCAATAATACCCATCATTTTCCACCTCTTCCTTCTACTATTCCTCTTCACCTGTGGAAACCCCCAGGAAACGTAAATTTACTCAGGTGGTTATGAAAGAGCCCCATCCCATTCCAAAACCTGGTTTTGATAAGTCTGGGTATCTTAATTTCATCAGACCCACTCCAGTGTCTTCACATACCTCGGTCTTTCCATCCACTTCATATTCATCCTCCCCGTCCCCAATTCCGTCTACGTCCCGTAATTCTCAATGTTTGCCTTCAGCTTCTTCTCAGTCATCTAGTTCCCCTGTGCTACGCCAAATTAGGGGACCAGCCACATGTTGCACATACACTTTATAAGCTTCGTGACTGTGTGCACACTATGTTCTCTTTAGATGCTACGTATCCTGCAGTGGAATGCTAGGAGTATTCCTTCTAAACGGTATGAGTTACAATTTTTGATAAACGAAATTTCCCTTTTCATTATAGCCTTACAGGAGACTTGGTTTTCCCCATCCACTGAGTTTTATTTAAATGGCTTTAATGTTGAGCGTTGTGATGGTATTGGTTATGGTGGTGTTGCTTTATTTATTCACCATAGTTTATCCTATCAACGTCTTCATATCTCGTATTGTCTACCCCATACGTTTGTTATCGGTATCTCATATAATCGCCTTTCCATTATTAACATTTACTGCCCTCCAAATCTTTCTATTTCTCATATTCAATGGTGTCGATTCTTGCAGCAATTTTCTTCTCATAACGAGCTTCTCCTCTTAGGGGACTTCAATCTTCATCATTCTATGTGGGGAAGCAGCAGTGATACTTCCCTGGGTTCTTATTTCCTCACTGCTTCCCAATCGCATGACTTTGTCATCTTAAACGATGGTTCTCCCACGCGCCTCACTCCCCCCGGCTCTCCACCCAGTGCTGTGGATTTATCATTATGTCGTCCTGCAATGGCTTCGGTTGTAACTTGGTATCGTCTTTCTGATACACATTCTAGCGACCATTTCCCTATTATTCTTACGTATGGTCTTGGTAGGTTTCCTAGTTCGTCTTCCACTCCTACATGTATCAGTAATGTTCGCTCCCTCCGTCACTTTGATAGAGTATCTTTTATTTCTTATGTTACCCATCGTATTGAGCTTATTTCGCAACCTATTTTGTTCTTTTCTACTCTCTTTCAATTTATACAAGATTATCTCGATCTTTACCATCCCTATAAACCTATTTCTTCTCACTCTTCTCGTCCCTATTCCTTTTTACGATGGAGGGACTCAGAGTGCCATAATCTGGTTCTTAAACGACGTCACTTATTCCGGATATATAGGAAAACACTAGCCCCCCATCATTATTTCCGTCTTAAACAACATATTGCTTACGCTAGACGAGTTTTTCTTTTTAAACGCCGTGCTGCTGGCGATCCTTTATTTCCTCCCTAAACGCTCGTACTTCGTCTTCTCATTTATGGAGTGCAATTCGCTCACTTACCCGAGCTTCTCAATACATTCCACCCTCTGTCACTCCTCCACAGATTTTATCTTTCTTAACTCACTCACTCCTGATTATGTTGTGACCGACTTTACTATCCCCCTGTCTCCATGCTCTTCCCGTTTTTCTGTATTACTCCAACCTATACATCTTTCTGAACTTGAGGCCACCTTGTGTAACGCAAAGAGTTCGTCACCAGGCCCTGATTATATATCACAGGATATGCTCCGGATCCTCCCTCTACGTGCTAAACAAGCTTTATTAGCTGTCTATAATAATATACTTATCACTACTTCTGTTCCTACCTCTTGGAATGAACTTTTTTGGTGCCTATCCCCAAACCTGGTCAACTTCACACTGACGCTAACAGCTTTCGAGGGATTGTCCTTGGTTTGTGTATCCGCAAGACGTTTTTAAAAATTCTCCTTCAACGAATCCTGTGGTCTCTTGAATATTATAATTTGGTTCCCAAATATCAATTCGCCTACTTTAAAGGTCGTTGTGCTAAAGATGCTATTAACATTTTAATTATAGATATCTTATTAGCGCAAATTCGTAAGGATTGTATTATTGCTATTTTTTGGACATACGAGGAGCTTTTGACTCCATACCACTTCATCTTCTCTGGACTAATCTCGCACAGAAAGGTTTTCCTGCTCATTTTCTCCACATCTTGCGTAATTTGTTTACTTATCGGAAACTTTCACTTAAATCCACTTATTCTTCTCTTCCTTGTCGTCTGCTTTTCGCCCTGTACATGAGTAATCTTGAACAATTGGTTACACAAAAAGCTCGCATTCTCTTTTATGCTGATGATATAGTACTTTATTATTCTCATAGTAATGTCGATGTGTGTCGTCACCATATATATCAGCTAATGGAGCAAGTCATTACATGGCTTACTTTCCATGGTCTTCAACTTTCCACCTCCAAATGCTGTGTAATGTTTTTTACCTCTAAGCGTAGGTTTAACTCTGAGCCACTTGTTTTCGATTCTCATGTCATTCCTTTTTGTTCCTCCCATAAATACCTTGGTGTCATGCTAGACCGCTCGTTATCTTGGAAACATCATATTACTCAGTTACGTAATTCTTCTGATACGCATATTAAAATTCTCCAGGCGGTTACTAGCCGATTATGGGGTGCTGACCCTGGCACAGCTCAGTTGTTATATTCCGCTACTATTCGCTCTAGACTCGACTACTGTGCGCTTGTTATAGATACTGCGCCGGATTCTTTTCTTAACCACTTAAATACTTTACAATTTAAAGCCCTGAGAACTTGTGTTGGAGCATTGTTGTCTACCCCTACTAATGCTCTCCTTGTCGAGACCGGTGAGCTCCCTCTTCCAATTCGCCGTAAAATGATAACATCTAAATATTTACTTAAAAGATTTGCCCTGGCTCAACACCCATTGCTTCCTAAAGTGCAGTTATTAGATGAATACTCTCTTCTTTTACAGGCTCGCCGTCGTAAGATGCCTGCTTTGTTGTATGCATACCAATTTCTTCTCTCCTATAAAAATACTATCTTACGCACTGCTTTTTCTCCCTTTTATTCAGTACATTTTGACTGTTTATTTTTTGTCCCTTCTATCATTATTTCCCCTACATCTTCTTTTCCCTCTTCTATTCCTGGTTCTTCGTTTACTGGCCCTCCTTTTAAAAAAACTACGTGTTACTCTAAGTGATTCTGGTGTCAACATATATACATACGGCTCAAAAAACTCTTTTGGTGTTGGAGCAGCGTTCTATATTGTCAATACCAATGTTGCTGAACTCTGTCGTTTACCCAGTGACTTTTCTATCTACACTGCGGAAATTTTTGCTATTCGTCAAGATCTCATGTACATTAAGCATCATTCTATATCTAAAGCAGCTATTTATACGGATTCTCTCAGTGCCGTTCAATCGATCATGTCCTCTCATCTTTCTTTTAACTGGTATTTGTATCATGTTAAAAGCCTAATTTATTCCTTGCATCAATCTGGGGTGGTTCTCACTTTTGTCTGGATCCCTAGTCATATAGGTATCTATGGGAATGAACAGGCAGATTTATTTGCTAAGCGAGCTGCTCGTGATGGAAAATCCCTACTTAAACTTGCAGTTCCTCTACCCGATTTTTACCCTGTTATTAAACATTCCGCTTATCGTCAGTGGCAAGAAGATTGGACTCGATCAGCTTCTTATAAAGGTCGCTATTATTACAATATTCAGCCTTGTATTCCTCCCTACCCTTGGTATTTGAAAGGTAACTATTCTCGCCGTCACATTACCAACATTATTCGTCTCCGCTTTAATCATGCCCTTACTCCTCTATATAAACATCGTTTTAACCTCTCCCCCCACTCCTCCTGTGTATGTGGTACTCGGAATACTGATGTAAATCATTTATTATTCCAATGCCCTGTGTATGATTCTTTTCGTCCGGCTTTTATTTCTCGTCTTATCAGTCTTCAGAAAGCTCTCCCCACCAATGTCTCCTGTTTGCTTACCGATATGTCTCCTGCTATAATACATGCTATCAATCAATATTTGGATGACTCTCATATTCATTTGTAAATTACTGTCTTTTTATTGTTCGCTCGGTTACATACTCCTGCTCCACTGTTTTTTACTTCTATGCACTTCCTTTGTTATGTTACGCGCTATTGATGTGTACATAGACATGATGCTCAACTTTGTTCTTGTGACCTTTGTAGTGAGACTCATTGCGTGTGATCTTCTTAATGTGAATAATTGCGTGTGATTTCGCATATTAAGTGCAATATCACGATAATAAGTGTAGTGGCTGGGTGAAATAATAGAGCCCATAACCTCTCCAACAACAACAACAACAATTATAAGATCTGCGGCCGTGAAAGCTTTTTTTGATATTGTATCTCCAATGGGGGAGCATTTTTTGAACGGAGAAATCATTTCTCCTCTAGCAGGTTAGCAAACTTGATTTGCTAACACGGCGGGGCCACACAGTTTGGTCTGCCACTGCTAAGCAGAGTCCTGGAGGGGCGTGCCATTCCAGCTGATGAGTCCAAATGGCACGTCTGGACGAAACTCTGCATAATGCACACGGCCTAACCACCCAAAAGCTGGTTCTATTTCTGTGATTACAGTAGAGATTAATACACGACACTGAGCGAGATATCGAGGGACAGCTACTGGAGCTCACTCTAGCGGATAGACCTGAACAGTTCTGATTCTCTCATAAGAGCACGTGTATTTTTGTGTGAAGTTTTTGGTGTTATTTATGCGTTTTCAGTGAGTTGACATAAATAAATAGTAATGTGTGTCATTCCTTGATATCTCCTCTCATCATGAGGGGAAAGGTATGTGCTGTGTTTGGCTGCAGTAATTACGAAGTAGAGAAAAATGCGCGGTCGTTCTTCAGGTTCCCTCATGACAAGAACATGTAAGTAATATTGTGTTTGCATATATATTATTCCAGTGACAGAGATTTTTATAGTACTTCATAATCTTCTGACGTGCTTGACCCATATTTTCACTGGCATAAAATGTAACACGCATATTTTATTCCATAGTGCAGCAGTTAACCTTCAATACAGATGTGTTGTTGTAGATGTGATCTGTGAGTTTTGAAATGTCACAGAAGTGATTTGGATAAGGTGTACAAGAAAGAGAAGGGACGTTACGCTTATATAAGAATTATAAGATCTGTTCAGATCATTTCCAGGCCAGCGACTTTAAAAATCTTCGACTATACAGCCAAGGGTATGTTACATTTTTACTCTAATTGTACGTAAATATTCCTCAAAGCATCACTATCGACAACATTTTCATACTTTTCTTTCTTTTATCCCTCTTCTCAGGTTAAAGCCGGGATTTTATAGATTTTCTTTCTGTTAGTAGGCTTCATGTTAAGAGGAAAAATGTCCAGCTATTAAATGTTAATTCATTGCATCATATGTGTAAGGAATGTGCCGATATTTTTATTGACAAATGTCTTAATGTGATGATACAATGTTTTTAAATGAGGAAAAAAAAGACAAATCCAACCGTAAGAGTTCAGGCAGGAATGCTAAAGCTAAAAAAAGTAATGCATAAATGAAAGATCAAGCCATTTCACAGCAGTCCATTTCACACCTTGTTTATACGTCTAATTTCAGTCTTTGAATAATAACCTTTTAAATAATTCTTCATTCATTTATCCAGAATTGCTTTAGCAACTTCAAAGTTAATATCTCTATAACACTTTCTTTCTAGACGTAATTTATTTATCCATTTCCGTATATACATTTCCATTGATATTTGAATTTAGCGCGATTTGTTCAGGTCAAGTCACTAGGAGCGCCACCGTCGAATTGTCTCCCATTTTAGCCAGGCTAAATTCGTAAGTGTCGCGTATTATCTCTACTGTATTTGACCTAACTACACACTGTAGGAATTACACTCTTCTCAGAGATTATACACACGGATATGAAATAAATGATAATACTTAACGGTGACCTGTTCTTTCTGCTTAATATTGTAGAAAGTTAAAATTCTAAATTATAAAATTACCTTGATCAAGAAAATGATTGATTACATTAATTATGACCGTAGTAGGTTGATATAATAAATAAGAGATACTTGATGGAAATGGAATGTGTAAATAAATGATTTTCTAAATTATTCTTCTAAGAGGTAGGTCATGTAATTTACACAGAAAAAAGTGATTTTCGTCATCCTCATAATCACTACATACACATGAAGATGAAATCGCTGTTTGTACTTAGGAGTTAATGCAAGATTAAAGATCTTTGTTGTTGCATTTGGTGTTTACCCTGACAAAGTTAATTAGAAACCCAGCCATAGTCGGTTCACTAATGCGATCTGGCAGAGTTAAACGGAACGGGGAAATTGATACCCGCTTAGCCTAGATAGCTGGTAGCTGAAGCCATATTTTATTATTTTTCATTATTATTTTATTTGAAATTTCCTACCAGGATGAATACCCCTGTTGTTTGCAAATATTGATTGACTTCGGTAATGAATTTTTTTACTAACCCTGTGGGTGGGGGCGGAGACGAAGAATACACCCACGGTATACCCTGCCTGTCGTAAGAGGGATGATGATGATATTAGAACCATGTGATTACTTATTATTAGTACCATTACCGGCGGAACACCATGGGTGGACGTTACTTGCGACTAGGAACACCTAGCGAGGAAAACCATGGATGTACGTAGCATAGAAGCAGTAGACCTACCATTATGCGAGAAACACTACAGTTCTGAGCGTTGTTTGTGATAAGTGCCATCGTGTGCATTCCACCGGTCGGTTCCACTGTGTTCAGAATGAGTTTGCCTTGGTTATGAGTAGTAACCGGTACCAATTTATTAGGAACACCCTGGGTCTAGTTTGGCTGTGTTTCGTACCACTTTGTGAGAAAATCCACGGATTTGACTGGCACCCGTGATAAGTACCACTGTAATGAAAACCATGGGTCTGCGTTGCCTGAGAGTAATACCATTATGTGAGGAACACCACGGGTTTGTGCTGCCTGTAGGCGTTCCATAATATGTGATACATAGCGAATCTACATTGCCTATGATTAGTAGCAGCATGAGTATATGTCGCCTGTGATTAGTTCCACTAAGTGAGCAACTCCACACGAATACCGGCGTCCGTGATTAGTCTCACTATGTGAGGAACACCATGGTTCTGCGTTGCTTGTAAGTAGTACCCTTATGTGCGAAACAACATAGGTTTGTGTTACTTGTAGGCGTTACCATAATGTGAGATACACCGTGGATCTACAATGCTTATGATTAGTAGCACTATGTGAGTCGCCTGTGATTAGTTCTACTATGTGAGGAGGACTACGGGAATACCGGCGCCCGTGTTTAGTGCGTTGCCTACGAGATATTCAAGGCCGGGAAATAAAGCACACTAAACTCGGCCTCGAGATACTTCCGACCACCGCCACTAGAGTTCTCTTTACTGAGCTGTCTCGCCCGCTCATTGCAACACGTTCGAATATGAAAAACTATAAAAATTCATTAAAACTAGTAATTTCAGAAGGCAGCAAACAGATATGAGATAAAAGATAGACCAAGAGCAATTGTTTGACATATTTTCTACAACGTATTTCTTACACTATGCTTAAACAAAATAAGTAATTCTCGAAAGAAGCAGGGAAATCTGATAGCGAGTTTGTCACTTCTTACCGATTCCTTTAATTGCCTCAGAGTATCCGATAAACGGATCGACATTGCGATCATAAATCACTTTGGGTTTAATCGCCCTTTCGCCAATTATCAGCGATCCAATCTTTTCCTCCACACAACTGATGTTTTGACATTCGTATTGAAGCCACTGTTTGGTGAGCGATGTTATGTCCGTTTCGCCATTAGAAAATCCTGTAATTTTTAGCGTCTTCTGATACGGTAGAGTTAGACAGTGCGAGGATCACAGAAATCTGTAACTGGTAAGTGCTTTCCTATGCCAGAGGACGCAAATATTTAGCGTCGTTTCACCGTATTTCTCTTTTTTTCCTCCCGTAAAATTAAATTTGTATCCGCCTCTGTGGTGTAGTGGTTAGTGTGATTAGTTGTCATCCCCGGAGGTCCGGGTTCGATTCCCGGCACTGTCACGAAATTTGAAAAGTGGTACGAGGGCTGGAACGGGGTCTTCTCAGCTTAGGGAGGTCAACTGAGTAGACGTGGGTTCGATTTCTTCCTCAGCCATCCTGGAAGTGGTTTTCCGTGGTTTCCCGTGGTTTCCCACTTCTCCTCCAGGCAAATGTCGGGATGGTACCTAACTTAAGGCCACGGCCGTTTCCTTCTCTCTTCCCTGCCTATTCTGTCCAATTTTCCCATCCCTTCACAAACCCCCCAGTTCTATCCCCCGACCCAAAGTCTAGCGCTCCAGGACACTGCCCTTGAGGCGGTAGACGTAGGATCCCTCGCTGAGTCCGAGGGAAAAACCGACCCTGGAGGGTAAACGGGTGAAGAAAGGAGAAGAAAATTAAATTTGTTCTTACAGGAATAACGCTCCTAAATGATCAATTTTAGCATTCTTTTCAATTTGGTTTGCTTTTTGGTCAAGTTCAGATACCTTAACACTTTTTTTCTGATTTCATTACCCGTATCCTACTTCAAAATTTACAGACTGTTTTCTATGAAATGAAATGAAATGTCGTATGGCTTTTAGTGCCGGGATATCCCAGGACGGATTCGGCTCGCCAGGTGCAGGTCTTTGTATTTGACACACGTAGGTGACCTGCGCGTCGTGATGAGGATGAAATGATGATGGAGTCAACACATACACCCAGCCCCCGTGCCGTACGAATTAACCAATTAAGGTTAAAATCCCCGACCCGGTCGGGAATCGAACCTGCGACCCTCTGAACCGAAGGTCAGTACGCTGACCGTTCAGCCAACGAGTCGGACACTGTTTTCTATAATCTGTATTTAATTTTCTCATCCGTATATTTTTAGATTTAACAGAGATAGGTATTCGTAGCCTTTCCTTGATATTGAAACGAGACTTGTACTCCTTTTTTGGTTTGTGGCTGACGTATGAAGATATGGTATGTTCATCGTTATCTGAATCGGGACTTTTACTAAATTTTGATGGTAATACATCATTTTTTGGAGCTGGAGTTTGACATTTTCCTGTTTGTGTAAAGGATATACAATGAAAACGGAAGAAACTTTGATTGATATGCTAGCTAAAGATATCCTACTGTATCACCTTGCCTAGAAATAGCTTGCTTCCATTTCTCCATTAAACCGCACTCGGGAGGGAAACTATGGAACGTCAATTTTCATGCTTTTTTAGTGTCATCCGAAATACATAGAGGTACACAACAGTGCACCTTCTTCCCAACCTCACAGACACTCACCGACAGAAACAATATTCACAATAAATTGCACAAAATCAACACAGCATCACAATTACTCCGCATTGCTCCGCATATCACAATGTTCAAGTCCGCCAAGAACAGAACGGAAACGTGACATCTAGCGGCTAAACCGTGAACACGGTCGGCTTTTCAGTGACAAATTAGTAGCTATGTCCCGGCCTTGTATATCTCGCAGGCAACCATGTAGGCAACGGTTTAGTGCCACTATGTGAGGTACACCATGGTTCTGCATTACTTGTAAGTAGTACCTACCCTTATGTGCGAAACACCATAGGTTTGTTTTACCTGTGAGTGGTGCCACTGTGTGAGTCATACCATGGATCTAAATTACCTGTGATTAGTAACACCATGAGCCTACGTTACCCGTGATTCCTTCCACTAGAGGAGGAACACCATGGTTCTGCTTTATCAGTGATTTATCATTATGAGGGGCCGATGACCTGTATTTTAGACCACTTCAGATAAGTATCATCCAAGTACTTCAGGCATTGTGAATAGGATCCAACTGATTGTTTTTGTTTAACTATCATTTCTTCATCGTCATTCGTTTTAGACTCTAATCAGTGGATACATTTTGAAGTTTTAATTTTAATTTCGTTCACCTCGTACCATTAGAGGCCGGTGACCTAGCTGTTAGGCACCTTTAAACAACAAACATCGTCATCATAATTAATTGGTTTACTATCAGGTGTCTAGAAACACGTTCATAGTGCCTTCAAAGTGCAAGATTATTATTATTATTATTATTATTATTATTATTATTATTATTATTATTATTATTATTATTATTATTATTATTATTATTGCGACGGCCCTGAATCCCGGACTCCAGCCAAATTTTCACATCTGCTAGGGCTCACTGTCGAAGTCCCCCCGCCCCCACCCAAAACTGCTCCCTTGGTCCACCCCTGTTACTAAACGGAGAAGAATATTATTGTCAAAATTTTTATGGTAAATAAGCAATGGCTCCCACTCAATAGTTCCTACTTCGTTTATCAGTTGGTCAGTAATATTCAAATATAACCAGTGACTTTGCGCAAGCGAAGTCCAAACCAGACGTCCAAACAAAAAATACGAAGTGTCATAAGAACCCCTCTCCTGTGGGTGGGGGCGGTAGAATAACACCCACGGTATTCCCTGCCTGTCGTAAGAGGCGACTAAAAGGGGTCCCAGGGGCTCTGAACTTTGGAGCGTGGGTTGGCGAACACGGGGCCCTCAGCTGAGTCCTGGCATTGCTTCCACTTACTTGTGCTAGGCTCGTCACTTTCATCTATCCTGTCCGACCTTCCTTGGTCAACTCTTGTTCTTTTCCGACCCCGACGCTATTGGGTTTTCACGCCCTTTGTGGCTCTTGTCTTTCTTTGGCCGATACGTTCATTCTTCGAAGTGTCGGATCCCTTCCATTTTTTCATTCTGATCAGAGTTATAAAGAGTATGGTTGCCTAGTAATACTTCCTCTTAAAACAATAATCACCAACCAACCACTGTAATAAGAACATACTGTACGTGTCCTGACCTGCTGGTCTCATGCTATGCTCGTTACTGCCATCTGTTGGGTATCGCTTAAAATACTAGTATATTGTTCGATTATTTGTATGGGTTGCGTAAGTATGTGAAAATTAATCTGACAGTTCCAAGTCCACGAGAAGTTATCTCGAGAAATATGCTATTAATGAATGAAGATGAAAAAAGAATTGTAAGTATAGTGATAAAGCATTGTTTTGCTTGGCGTAGTAGTCCTCTTAGCGTAATCTAAATAGGTTATGAGACAGTACATGCGTTTTGTTTTTCAGTTAGGTAAATTTTTACTAATAATTTAAATAATTTGTAGATTCCCAAGAGTTTTTCTGTAATTTTGCTGTAGATATTTCACATGTTCAGTATATATTCATTTTTACTGTGGAAATTGTCAGAGAAAACCGAATGTTTGTGTATTTGACGTTGACGTTTGGTTTGTAGACATATGTATATTTAGTCCTCAGCTCTAAGGCTGATTGGATCATCAACAGCTCTGCCTTCGGCTGTCATAGATAGTCTAGGCATCACTGAAGAGGAGTACTAGGGAAATGAGGAGTGAGGTAATTTCCCGTTGCTTTCCTCACTGTGCCAGAAGTTGCTTTTAAATATCAGCCTGGAAAGCCCACTGAAATGCATGCACCAACTGACCCTATGAGCAATATCTTCACACCATCCATAGCAGGGACTGGCTGCATAAGGATTGGTATACTAGCATTGCTCATACCTCAGTCACTTTCTTTTTGTCAAAGCCAAGGATAAGACAGGGACAGATCAATGAAAGTAACAAAATTGGTCTAGATACCGGTAGGTATAATTGCTGTTTTAAATGGACATCACTGTCTTTTAATGTACAGGTAGCTAAAACAACATTCTTTGGTTAATTTTAGCCATGTGTGGAAGTCTGTATTTTATTACTTATTGACGTTGACGTCTACAAAACCTGCCGAAGGTTCTTTATATTTTTCCCTCTCTTTTTTAAGCGTAACTAATTCGGTGATACAAGTTTTTTTTAAGCCGATATACTTCGTCGTACCAAGTCAGATATGATTAAATGGAACTTTATAATACTTTTAATTTTTCCTCTAATATTCATACCTCAGGAAGTCAAGCAGTTAAACCAAAAAATTTAGACAATGCCACATGTTCATTATTCCTTTTAAATCTATGTATTTTCTGCTGTGTGCAAAATTTATTCTTGTATAGACACGGAGGTCGCCATAGAGGTGTGATTAAGGCTCCCGACTTTGTGTTGGTTAGTTCCAGGACACCTTACTCACCCCCGCTGTGGGTTGGGGCAGTAGAATAACACCCAGGGTATGCCCTGCCTGTCGTAAGAGGCAACTAAAAGGGGCCCCTGGGACTCTGAACTTTGGAGCGAGGTTTGGCGATTAAGGGGCCCTTAGCTGAGTCCTGGCATTGCTTCCACTTATGCCAGGCTGCTCACTTTCATCTATCCTGTCCGATCTCTCTTGGTCAACTCTTGTTCTTTTCTGAACGTGACTCTATTAGGTTCCCGAAATCTTTCATTTTCATTCGTGGCCCTTATCTTTCTTTGGCTGATACTTTTATTTTTCAAAGTGTTGGATCCCTTCCAATTTTTTTTTTTCTCCCTTATTAGTGTTATATTAAAGATGGTTGCCTAGTTGTACTTCTTCTTAAAACAGTAATCATCACCACCACCACCACCACCACCTTACTCATGGTATTGAAAAACAGGGCTTTAAACAAATATGACATTATATGATCTGTTTCCTTCGATGGCAGTAACCTTGAGTAGTTTACAGAAACAATACAGCCTCTCACAATGATGTTTCACACCAGGCAAACGCTGGGGCTGTTAATTAAGGCCACGGCCGCTTCGTTCCAACTCCTAGGCCTTTCCTATCCCATCGTCACCATAAGACCTATCTGTGTCGGTGCGACGTTAAGCCACTAGAAAAATAAAACCACCATGTTTTTATTGTCTCGAATGCTAATCACATTTCAGATTTAAAGTCAGACTAATTTTATTCTCATATTGAAGTATTACAACTATTTTTAAAATTAAAAGTTATCATATGAATAGATACTGCCCAAACTTCACCTTAAAATCTATATTTATTTTCATATTTAGCTCTCTCTGTTAGAGTGAGGAGAATGTAAGAAGGCGGGTGAGCAATCTGTGCCGTGACAGGAAGAAATATCCTGGTCATCAGCCAGTAGATGCCAGTTGGTCGTTTCTCTTCCATGAGTGCACTTCCTGGCCCGTGAGGTACGTGTTGCTCACACTAAGATAGTAGGATTATGTGTTGTATTCATATTAAAATAGGCAACAAAATAATTGTATACTACAAACTGCAGGCTGCTTTGCTTCATGGTCACTCATGCCTAATTGAAGAGGCTTAACGCCGGGAGTGTGAGGGAGGTGATATCGCAGTGATTGACTGTTGCACTGTCCTACTCACCTGCCTAATTTTGTGCACCTCACTCTAGTTTGGGCTATCTATAAAACAGTCTCTCTTTGTACTTTTTGAATATTGGGTTTTATGACCAATATGTGTGGTTCCATCTGTGGGTGGGAGCAGTCATAAGAGGTGACTAAGAGCGGCCCCAGGGGAGCATGGGTTGGCTACCACAGATTCCTTACCTTATCGCTTCTTTTACTTGTGCCAAGCTCCTCACTTTCATCTATCCTATCTGATCTTCCTTGATCAGCTCTTGTTCTTTTCCTACCCTGACAGCATTACGTTTTTGAGGGTTTTTCTTTTTTTAGTTGCTTTACGTCGCACACAGATAGGTCTTATGGCACCAATATAAATGGTCCGCTATTGGACATTATTAATTTTCCAGCTAACTCATTCCTGGTTGCCAGCGTTTCGCCCCCGTGTGCTAGGCTGGGCTCATCAGTTGGTACCTAACACACCTACCAAGACGCTGGATAGTGCATACCGTGGAGGCCACTGCGTAGGCTAATTTTAGCCACCGGCAGTGCCATTGCACTATGAAAGACATTGTCTCATTGTCAAAAACTGATGCCTGCTTGGTCATCAGATGATGCTGGGAATCAACATCTACAGATCTTATGGCGACGATGGGACAGGAAAGGCCTAGGAATGGGAAAGAAGTGGCCGTGGCCTCAATTAAGGTACCGCCCCAGCATTTGCCTGGTGTGAAAATGGGAAACCAGGGAAAACCATCTTCAGGGCTGCTGACAGTGGGGTTCGAACCCACTATCTCTCGGATGTGAGCTCACAGCTGCGTGCTCCTAACCACACGGTCAACTTGCCCGGTTTTTTTTCTTTTGAGGTCTTGGGAGTCCTTCATTTTCATGCCCATCCCTTCATTGTTTGATATGTTGGACCTCTTCTGATTAGTGTTAGTAGAGATGGTTGCGCAGTTGTACTTTCTCTTAAAACAGTAATCACCGCCACAACAGCATTACGGGAAAAAGGATAGAGGGATTTTCATGAAACTTGGTATTTTAGTTTTAGGATAAGGGCGAGTAAGATGGATCGTAGCTTTAAGTTATTCGGAAACATTTAGCATGGGGGGGATCTTTCTTATTGCTTGCCGGGACCACCAGCCTACCCCTAGAACTATTCTTACTTACATAGGAAAATTAGAACAGACGCTTTATAATTCTCTGAGATGCAGCAATTTTGTGTGTTCCTATTAGCTGCAGGGCAGTTCCTATCATCTCCGATAGAGCTCACAACTGCTGCCACAATCTGTGAAAATAATGAAACTGGAGTTTGAAAGTGACGTGTCATGGTGTCATATTCCCTTGTGTTCTCTCACTAGTCAATACCGTTGCAGGGTAAACTTTGCAGTTTTGTCATTATCACAGAATGTGGGCCTGTGGGCCTCTTTGTGGCTCTTACCTGGAGGGCTTATGCCCCTAGTCTCAATTTGCTTGCCCCCAGATCAATGGTCTTGTCACTAGCGAGACCTAACCAATCCAGATCAGTGCTGTTATTACTAGCCGGACCTAAGTTTGTAAGTTGGCAGCATTGTGTTGAGATGCGGAAAGTCAGTCTATCCATTCCTGATACAAATCCATACCTTTGCACCAATCTGAACCAAATTTTGTACACTTACCTTTTAGGACCCTGCGGGTAACCCATTCTACAAGAAATGTTAACAGCCCTCTCCACTCCCTAGGTTTAGGCCCTTTCGCACATTAAGATAGGCAAAATCTTGAATTTTTTTGTACAAACAAAATTCATTTTAAACCTTACGACGCAAAGAATAAAACTAAAAAACTACGTTTTAAGGGCCTAAAACCAACCGTTATGGAGATATTGGCATCATACTACCCCAGTCTAGGAATCGGATGAAGAAGTGACCAGCCATAACCATGGCAATGTCAGCTTAAGGATTCTACAGTAGAATACAGGCCTGGTGTAGGCTAGGCCAAAGAGAGATTCTGATACACATGTAACTCTCAGGAAAAAAAAAAGCACTGTGGGGGTAAATCACCCCTAGGGATGGATGTGGAGACGGGGTGGCATATAAAAATAATAAAAATAATATCGAATCCATAGGTTTTGGGCTCACTGAGATGAACAGTGACACTTCACATGTCGTTTAAGTTCAGGCTCAGCTCGTATTGACATGAGGGGTGAGAAGGAGTGAAAAAAGTCCAAAATTCCCAAAATTACGGATTTATATGTGCGCATCCCTCTGAGCAGGGGTGTAAAGGGAGTGAAGTATTATTCAACGTCACAGTAACGATATCTACAAAAATTCGCTTCACATATAGGCTAGGCCTAGTTAACAGGTAATATAGGTAGTAAGCAATAAACTTCATCATGATCCGTATTGAAGAACAATTACAAATGTAAAAGCAAGAGCTAAAGAGTTTCCATGTATTCTATACTCATTTATTTTAACAATAATTGCATAGATTTGGGGCTAGTTTGTCTCTCTAGAGACCATCTTCAGCCAAAATTATAATGTTAAAACAAGTCATAATATACAGTAATACAGGCTAAAAATCACTGTGTAAGAATGTATCTGTAATAAAAAACACTAGTATGTTTTTACTGTTCACCCACCTATTCAATACAATACAATCTTAAAAATTAGGACTTTGTCCTTATTAAAATTGTTAACATAAAATTAATACATTGGATGGTACATGTTTCGTCTATCAATAGTAAACATCATCAACCGTATTTTTTACCTTAAGTATAGATCAGGTACCTGATCGGAAATGACTTATGAATGCTGTTAACAAGTATGTCTTGTAAAATGGATTAGGGTTCGAGCCCCACTGTAGGCAGCCCTGAAGATGGTTTTCCGTGGTTTCCCATTTTCACACCAGGCAAATGCCGGGGCTGTACCTTAATTAAGGCCACGGCCGCTTCCTTCCACTTCCTAGGCCTCTCCTATCCCATCGTCGCCATAAGACCTATCTGTGTCAGTGCGACGTAAAGCAAATAGAAAAAAAAATGGATTAGAGATCGTTAAACAATTATTACAATATAAAATATAGTATTAATTAACAATGTTTGTGTTAATATTTGAGTCTAAAAACATGACAAATATTTGAGGATTATGACATAGGCTAGGTGGTTGGTTCTTGATATTGAAAGATATTACAATAAAGATAAAAATCAGAAAGCACAGTCCATTTAATTGTCAAATGGTGTGTTGTTAAAAATTTTGAGGAAAGTTGAGCATTGGTAATGGTTGTTGGTTCTTGAAGTTAATGAGTATTGATTTTAATTGATTTGCTTCTAAATTTTGAAGAATTTTTATATGGCCAGGTTTTTTTTGAGATAATAATAGTTGGAATTGCTGGTGCCGTAGGCTATATTGAAGTTTGTGTAGACGTCATTAGGCCATCTTCTTTGACGTAGTACTTGTGGGAATAGTTTGTGATAGGTGAGATTCTTTGTTGTTGGACGTGTTGAGGTGAGCGTACTAGTCGAAAGGGAACATTGTTGTCAATTGGTGGGTAGCCAAGTGTATGATCACATGTAATAAGAATGTATCGTCAAAGTTCTATGCAAAACAATTAAAAATATGTTGAATGAAAGACATTCTTTTTTATTAACATACTGTAGGTTCATGTGAACATCGACAATACATTCATACATTGTCATTTTTACCTTGAATAAAACTTACTTTATTATTGTATGCCATGACTTAACATTATAATTTTGGCTTAAGATGGTCTCTAGAGAGACTGAAAGTAGTCCCAAATCTATCTACCATTGTTACAATAAATGAGTATTTGTTAAAATTCTGGTTCTAGGGCAGATTATTAAAAATGATCATCACAGTTTTAGTCAGATATAAATGGTTGCACTTCTTGGAAGGCTTCAGTCAGACTACTGAACTGCATTTAGGGCAGTCGTCCAGCTGGCAGATTCCCTATCTGTTGTTTTCCTAACCTTTTCTTAAATGATCGCAAAGAAATTGGAAAATTATTGAACATCTCCCTTGGTAAGTTATTCCAATTCCTAACTCCCCTTTCTATAAACAAATATTTGTCCCAATTTGTTCTCTTGAATTCCAACTTTATCTTGATAGTGTGATCTTTCCTACTTTTAAAGACACCACTCAAACTTATTCGTCTGCTGATGTCCTCCCGTGCTATCTCTCCACTGACAGCTCAGAACATACCACTTATATGTAATAAAATATAATTTTTGATCCGTATTGATGATATTTGATTAGAATAATAACAGTGAGTTATTTATTAAATTGACCACCTAATCAATGCAATAAGTCATTGTCTTGGATGATTTACATTGATCTATTAGCTAAAAATGGTACGTTTCGCCTAGTATGAAGGCATCATCAGCCATTGTCTTAACCTCGGAATAAAAATAAGCCCTTGAATAACATATAATAAGATGAAATTAATTTAAAGAGGTCTTGAAGAGACTTAAACATAAATTAACATTAAAAATAACAAAGTTGGTTTAAAAAATGTTTACAATGTGAAGAATTACAAAGGCGAAAGTATTAAAATTATTGACATTAAAAGGTTGCTATTACAAGTAAAATGGACAAAGCAACAGACTGTGAAGAACAAGTAGTAAGTTGACCGATTGGCGGTTACAATTAGACGCTGATGAGAATGGCGATCAGTCATATATATTCAAAAAGTAATATTGAGAAAATAATGTTGAACTTTGGTCAAGAGATCACTATATTCCTTTCTAGGAGTCAAAAGACGAAAGTTACAGGCATATGGTAGAAATGTAGAACACATTGATGAGAAGATAAAAAGTTGTAGATTAAAGGTTGAAGAACAGTGTTAAAATTGGACCTCTGTGGACCATCTCAATTTGAAGCGATGTTAAAATGTTGTCAAGAATATGAGTTTATTGACAGTTGAATCATTTGACGAGGTGAAGGTAGCTTGTACGTTATGAATTAACTGTATTGACAACTGTAGACTTCTTACTACCCTTTATTAACAATCATATTTATGTGATTTCCCCAATGAAGGTCTGTTCTTATATTAACACCTAGGTACTTACAATGATCCCCAAGAGGAATTTTCACCCCATCAACGCAATAATTAAAACTGAGAGGACTTTTCCTATTTGTGAAACTCACAACCTGACTTTTAACCCCGTTTATCATCATACCATTGCCCACCGTCTATCTCACAACACTATTGAGGTCACCCTGCAGCCACTCACAATCTTGTAACTTATTTATTACTCTGTACAGAATAACATCATCTGCAAACAGCAGATTCCACTGATTCCACTTCTTTACACATATCATTGAAATATATAAGAAAACATAAAGGTCCAATAATACTGCCTTGAGGAATTCCTCTCTTAATTATTACAGGGTCAGGTAAAGCTTCGCCTACTCTAATTCTCCGAGTTCTATTTTCTAGAAATATAACCACCCATTCAGCAGTCATTTTTGCCAGTAGTCTTCCATGACCTACTGTACCCTATCAAATGCCTTAGATAGGTCAGTCGCAATGCAGTCCATTTGGCCTCCTGAATCCAGGATATCTGCTATATCTTGCTGAAATCATACATTCAGTAGCCAACACTAATGGCAAATGTCAGAAATCCATATAATTTTCTTGTCGCTTTATTATTAATTACAGTAGTGGTAAGTAAACTCGTGTCCTCATCCCGAGGTGGTGCAGCTCTTTTCAGGCACACCCCCAATGGAGGTGAGCTGCATGTACCATTTGAACCACATTTGAACCATTCTTAAATTCCTGGCAGTACCGGGAATCGAACCCGGGCCCCCGAGGACGGCAGCTAATAACACTAACCGTTACGCTACGGAGGGTGATACAGTGATTGATATTCGTCCCGAGTATCTCGCACATTGTGTACCAACTGACTAGGCCGGACAATGTTTGCAATGTGCTGAGCGCTGTGTTAGTTGGAAGAGAAAGGGCAAATATACACTGACACTGTGTCTGACCAACTGGTTAGTATCAGATTGGATTGGATTCCTGCAATGTTAGTGAAGCTTGTACGTTTTACTTTCTTCGTATACATCTATACAGGTTTTGATTCGAGAATTATTTCACTGTGTGAGTGGTGTATAGCTTTTGTTATCTAACTTTCTTTCTAATTTGGTGTTTATGAGAAAAAATTTTGATGATGGAAAATGAAAATAGTTTCAGAAAAAGATAGAAACATCCTGAGAAGTGAATTGTGAATGTGTATAATAAGAAAAGAAATTCTGGCAAGGCGTCTGTGTTGAGAAGAACTAGATCGGCCGTTCCTGAGCGCACAAAAGGTGAACCTTGCAAATGTAGCCTTAAATGTTTTGAATCCCTAAGGATGGAAGTTGTTAAAATCATTGGCTAGTGACAAGTGATTGGTCTAGTTTAAAAATCTGTAAATTTCACTACCTCTGTACTTACATTCATGTTGCCGACACATCTGGCACCCGTCATAACACTTTCAAACTTTGCAGTTTTGTTATTTTCTCAGAATGTGGCAGCCCTGTGGCCAAACGATGCGAGCTCTATCAGAGACAATAGCAAAATACTCCGGCCAATAGGAATTCAGAAAATGGTCGTATTTCTCAGATTTACAATTTCCGTTTTAATTTTTCTATATAAGTAAAAAGAGGCTCTTGGGAGCGTGGGTTGGTGACGAAGGGCCCTTAGCCAAGTCCTGGCATTACTTCCACATATATTATTATTATTATTAATAATAATAATAATAATAATAATTGTTCTGGGGATTCTATGGTTTACAGAGGTGTAAGAAGCTGCTGGGCTGAATGGGTCGACAAGGAATTAACTAGAGCACAAGTTAACTCTAAATTTTGAAATTTTATTTCTTTCCTGTTTTTTAGAATTTAAAATTTGATAAATAGAAGATCTGAATAGATGATCTTGTTCTCTTAGCTCAAAACAGAGAGGATGCCCAAAGGATGCTGGAGCTTCTTCATGACATTGCGAAGAAAACAGGTCTCAAAGTCTCCTACGAAAAGACGAAGTACATGGAGTACCGACATCAGGGAGAAAAAAGCATGGAAGTGAAGTGCAAAAAGGTTAAAAGAGTAGAAACGTTTAAGTATTTGGGAGAACTGATCCAACCCAATGGACTACACAAGGAGGCAAACAAGGAAAGAGCTAGAAAATTGGAACTGGCCTACAGACTGACACAGGACAGGTACAATAAACGGGCAATATCCTACAAAGCCAAAATTTAACACTACAACGTTGTTGTAAAACCAGAGGGGCTGTACGGTTCAGAATGCCTTATCTTAAATTAAAAAAACGGGAACTGAAGGAAATCGAGAAGAAGGAAAGGTAAATTCTGAGGAAAATTCTTGGACCTCAGAAAACGACAGATAAGACATGGAGGAAAAGCAGAAATGAGGATCACAAGTATTCCGAAAAGATCACGGACACAATGCGAAAACGAAGACTGAAATTTTACGGACATCTCGCCAGAATGAATGACAACCGCCTGACTAAAAGAATATTTAAATATATAATTGGATTGAGGACAACGAAATGGGTGGAGGTTAAGAAGGACGCAGAAGAAATTAAATAACACCAGAGTTGATCCTCAACAGAAAGAAGTTCAGAACTCGAGTAGATGACCACACATTCCATGAAGAGCAGCGGAAGAAGTTCTGGGAAGAGAAAAGAAGTAGTCTGGCCAGAAAGCATTAAGTTTGACGCGGTCCACAGTTGGCCAAATTCGGAAGCAAGAAGAAGATGATCTGAATAAACAATTACTATCTTATAATGAGCTCATCACATCCAACAACAGTGACAAAGTCCAAATTTCAGGTACAGCTTGAGAGAATGACAAATACTAATTTTCACAGAAAAGGGCTGGATTGCTATGGGCAGGTACAAAATTTACAAGACCACTATATGCTCCTATCCTTCACACCACAAGGTAGTCTGAGCTCCAGCTGTATCATAGTCCAGCCTCACAGAGGTGTCAGTTTTTATTAACGCACTTACAACCCATCAGTTGTCGTTAATTAAGGTATTTACATAAGGTAGCCCCAAGGTGGGCTTATCTATTGCTCAACAGTTATCACTTTCTGTTCCAGAAACAAAAACAGTCCATACTAAATGGCCTTACTGGAAAAAGAGAAGATTGAACATGATTGGCCATGAGGCGAAACACTTGCACTCCTTGTACAAATACTTAAAACCCTAAGTTGGCTTATGGCCCAATGATACTGAGGCTAAGCTTATTCTAAATGAGAAACATTAAATACCAAATGAGTGTTAAGAATTTTAGAGGATTAGAAACTTTAGTCACCCAATACGAAATGGAATGGGAATCAACGGAGGGTAGTCGCTCTTTGTTCCCTTACATTACATATTTTCCAGTACTGGTAGGGAATAGAACAGAGTCCTAAGACTGGTAAAAAATTCTAAGTTTAAACCACCAACTTAGAAATGTACATGAAATAAAAGAGCTTGAAACCTTCCCCTCAGACTATCTGCAAACCATCTGTTTATGAAAATTCTACCATTACCTTGCATTGCTGGGCCTTCCTAACGCCGCTCGCGGTCCCTGCCTCCGTTAAGGCATGCCGTACTCAGTATAGTTCGTTCGTTATTGGACATAAATTTTACAGCTAATTCATTCCTGGTTGCCAGCCTTTCGCCCCAGTGTGCTAAGTTGGGCTTATCAGTTGGTAAATAGCACACCCACCAAGACGCATGGCTAGTGCATACCCTGGAGGCCACTGTGTAGGCTACTAGGAGCCACCGGCAGTGCCAATGCACTAAGAGACTTTGTCTCATTTTCAAAAATTGATGCCTGCCTGGCCATTAGATGATAAAGATGTTGATTCCCATAGGGAGCCTGAAATATTTGTTTGGAATGAGTAAATTTATAAATTTATCATTCGGAACAAATATAAATTATTATATATTTATAAATTTACTCATTTGGAACAAATATTTCAGGTTCCCTATGGGAATCAACATCTTTATCATGCCGTACTCAAGTAACTGGAGCAAGATGACGACGATACGGCCCTAAAGCGCCCAGCTTTTGTAGTATTTTTGAGGGGAAGTTTCCAGAACTCTTTACTGATAGGCTGCATTCCTTTACACACCCCCAATTTTAATTGACTACAGAAAATATTTATAAAATTCTGATTGGTTGATAGCTATTGAAGAAGGAACCAGCAGAAGTGTTGACAGGTATTACACATTAACAAAACGAACTTCAAAGCCACTTGTCACAATTCAACTTTCTTAATAAATTAATTAGAGTTCGACCCCCCAAGGGGGAGCAACAAAACCGATGACAGAGACATCTAGTGGTTAAAAACCCAAGTATCTGACATAACATCAGTTCAAGATAGATTACGTAGATGGCCTTATAAAAGGCGTACATTTTAACTTGCCAGAGACGGTGTACCCCATGTACAATAATAATAATAATAATAATAATAATAATAAGATTAATAATAATATTTCAATGAGAATGAAAGGACCGATCCTTCAAAACTTGATCTAGTTCATGACCTCCTCCTACATTTCCTGCAGCTTGCTTTTCTTGCATTTGAAATGCTGAATATCCTCAAAGAAAATCCTGCTTTGAGATTCCATTTAACAAAGGAATTTGTTGCACGTTGTGCATGATACATGTATCTGTCTTCCTATCTGTTGATTGATTGATTGATTGATTGATTGATTGATTGATTGATTGATTGATTGATTGAACAAGTCAGTAGTATATTTGGGTTACGACCCTTTAAACAACAATCAAAATCAGTATATTTGGTATGTAAAAGAGTTTGGAAATTGCTTTGAACAGTTCTAATGCTGGTCCTTTCAAAAAACATTTTTCCATTTTTGTCACATTTTTCTGCAAGTCTTTTGATTTTCATTTCTTCCTTCTGTCTCCTCTCACCTCAGAGTTGCTCGAGTTCAGAAGTACTCTTGTCACCTAGAATTAACTTTTCAGCTGCTATAACACTAAGCAGATAAACGAAGATAACAGGACATAGTAAAAGTTAAACGTTAATAAAGGAACGGAAACTAAAGGCAAGAAATAGGAACAGGGCCCTACTGAGGGTTTTCAATCTCAAATAGAGAATATACTTAGCTTTTATTAGCAAATAAAAGAAAACCCTAGAAAGAAATAAAAGCTATAAAATTAAATAAAGGCGAAAGTTTTGAAAACGAATAGATTTACAATATTACTTGTGTTTACCAATAGTTTCATAACAAAATTTATATTAAAGCAAAATGTTTTACAGTGTGCTCAACTGCATGAAAGCGTGAAACCACCTTTAACATTTCCCTAAACTTGAGCGGAAACATTTTACCAGCAGTAATACCGAGCTCGGTAGTTGAGTCGCTTAAGTGCAGCCGGTATCCACTAGTCGGGAGATAGTGGGTTCAAACCCCCACTGTCAGCAGCCCTGAAGTTGGTTTTCCGTGGTTTCCCCATTTTCACTCTAGGCAAATGCTGGGGTTGTACCTTAATTAAGACCACGGCCGCTTCCTTCCCACTCCTAGCCCTTTTCCTGTCCTCTTGTCACCATAAGACCTATCTGTGATGGTGCGACGAAAAACAACTTGTAAAAAAAAGCATATTTCCACAGAGGTTTGGCGACAGGAAAGTCATCCGACCGTAAAACCATCTGCAGGGCTGCCGTGGTTGGAACTCTCTCCCATAACCGCACGGTCAACTCGCTTGGTCTGTTCTGTGTTTCTCTGGTGGTTTGTAGTAGAGGTGTCGTGCGCAGTTAAAATCTCAACCCTGTCAACTAAAGTGGTGTGTTGATGGTCAAGTACAGATAACACTGATCAGAGGGGATCCAACACTTCGAAAAATGAAAGTATCGGCAAACAATTGTTCCCGGGACACGAGGTTGCATCGGCAGAATTAAAGGCCGACTTGCAGATTCTGGGCAGGTTTGGAACGCTGGCAAATGTCACAGCTTTTGACTTACTCCAAAACATCGTTTCTGAGACCAGGCCAGTAATTGTCACGCGATATGCGATGCAGGGTTTTGTACTGCCCAAGATGGGCTCCTAGATACGAATCGTGGAAGTGGTGCATCATCATGATCCTGAATTTTTGGGTACGTAGATTTTATCTTTGCCATGTTTCTAACTTCGGTGAACCAATAATCCACGCTTCGTAGAAAAAGGGCTTTCAGAAATGGACCCAGCGGCGATGTTATCCGACAACTTTTTACACTCCTCATCCTCATTTTGATGCACAGAAATGTCGGTAAAAGACCAAGTGTAGTTTTGGAGGATAGCAATATTGTTTAGGGGCGTGCACTCCTCAGGGCTGTCGCCGACAGACGAATGAGCGCCATCGAACATGCGCGACAAACAGTCGCCCACCGCGTTATCCTTACCGCGGACGTGAACTACAGTGAATATATAGGCCGACAGCCGGAGAATCCACCTAGCCGTTCTGCCGAACCTCTTGACATTAGCGCTCATCCATGACAGAGCCTGATTATGGGTGTGAACGACGAAATGTCGATGCTCCAAGTACGAATGAAATCATTCTACCCCCAAGACGACAGCTAAACACTCCTCCTATATGGAGTATCGCAATTCAGCTCCATGAAGAAATTTGCTGAAATACGCTATCGGGGCCAAATTTCCGTCGTCGTTTCTCTGATTTAGCACGGCCGAGATAGCAATGTCGCTCGAGTCGCATTGCAGGACGAATTCCTTTGAAAAATCGGGACTCTGAAATACAGGAGCTTCACAAAGATCTTGTTTAAACCGATGGAAAGCACGATTCTGATCCTCTCCCCAAACGAAGCGACAGTTTTTCCTCTTAAGGAAATTTAGAGGAGCCGTGATGTGCGAGAATTCACTAATAAAGCGGCTATAAAAACCTACTATGCCCAAGAACCTCCTCAAACCGCGGACATTTTTGGGCTGAGGGAAGTCTTGAATACACTTAATTCTATCAGGATTCACGGCAATGCCGGTATCAGATATTACGTGCTCCAAAAAATTTAGTCGTTTAGAACAGAGGGATACTTTGTTAGGATTGATGGTGAATCCGTATTTGCATAGACGACTGAGGACTTCACGGAGATGAACAAGGTGATCCTCGAAGGTCACAGAGTACATGAGAAGATCATCCAGGAAGTTAAAGAAAAACTTTAGATCACCAAGGACACGGCTGAGTGCTTGACCCCCGATCGATATGCCCAGGGGCACTTTGTTGAACTCGAAGAGTCCAAATGGGGTAGCGAAGTGTACGGACGGCTTTTGGGATGTACCGGTAAGGGTATCTGATAGTAGCCGGAGTTGAAATCAAACACCGTGAAGAATTTAGCCCCCGTGGAAGTGTTGGAAGGCGCTTTCTATGGTGGGCAATGGGAAACTATCGAAGATAACGCTCCGGTTTACCTTCCTATAGTCGACGACAAAACGATATTTACCATCCCTTTTGGGTATGAGAAACGCCGGACTGTTAAAAGGAGACTTAGAGGGGCTGATGACCTTTTTCTGTAAGAGATCATTTACCAGTGGCGGCTGGTGGTTTAAAAGTTCAGTGGTGCACAGTTTTTACCAATGATATAATATGATTACAGGCTAATTTTCAAATCTAGATACATCAACAATACCTTTTTATTATTAAAAATAAAACAAACATTTTATATTTCTATTTTCAGGAATATTACTATAACGCATTAACATTTTTTCATTTAAAAACTCTTTTACCATACTGAAATGAAACACTTTGAGGTAGCCTAATTTCGGTATTGAAAAAAATATCCTTTTGTAACGTATCTGGTTTCGAAATTAAACGTCGCGTGGGCCTTCCCATTCGTTTCACCTCGGATTGTTCCTCAGCAGTCCGTTGCGGAAACGGCCCAGACATTAAAGCCTGCACCGAATTCATGGTCTGGCAAAATACCACTAACTGATAAAAACGCACAATAATAAAAACACACATGCTGAAACGAATGTTTACACAATGAAATCAATAATCTACTTGGCTTGTACGCACACAACAAAGCTCACGACTATATTGAAAGAAATGGCGGTTTTTATTATCAAATTTAGAGACATTAGTTATATATCCAGCCACGGCCGACTTGATGCGTCGCTCTAGCCAGGACGAATAGCTCCAACTAGCTCCTTATCGAGCGCAGCAAGGGATCCAACCGGCCGTGATCCAGCAGATGAACTTCCATCTGGTGTCGCTAGATGACACTCCTGTTCTATAACAGAATCTCACATTGAGCAGCAACGGTCTCTAGCGACTTCGCTAGTAGTTGGTTACGTAGGAGCACGGCCGATTTGGTGCGTCGCTCTAGGTAGCTCCTTAGCGCAGCGAGGGATCCAGTCGGCTGTGGTAAGAGGAGCCAGGTTGATAAACCTCCATTTAAGCAATGTATAAGAAGCCACGCCTATCTTTTCCTCTCCCCGCGCACCCCTCTAGCAGCCTAAAAGCACACTTCTAGCAGCCCCGCGCACCCCTCGAGCAGCCCAAGTTTCACCCTACCTCAGGTTGACTTCTCGCTGCAAACTTTTCGACTCCTGCAGTGAACATCTAAGAGTAGCGGCTTGTTAAGTACCCTGTAGTCAATATTTGCTCTTTCAAGCTCTTGAAAGGTTTGTCTTACTGAATAAAAATACAGTAGTTGAGTAATCCAAATGATAAAAGTTTACCTAAAATAAACATAAAAATTTAATGGGGGTAGCGCAAACCTGCAACCTTATGGAGAAACCGCCCCTGTCGTTTACACAGTCACGCATAGCAAAAAGTTTAGGGGGAGAACAGCTGAAGGGAGGGGACCTCACAGGAGGATCATTCTTTATTTCGGTAGAGTAAGTGAAATCTTTTGCGCAACCTAACTCGGGCGTTAGCACATCAGAAAATTCTTCCAGTAGACAGCTTAGCATTAGATTTTGATTATCGTTTAAATCACAAGAGGCGTTAAGACATCTGGATTCGGCGACAGAGCAAACAGTTGCTCGCCGGAAAAGAGTCTCAGGGGGATAGTTTGTTCCAGACTTAAATCGGAAGAAAAAAGTGCGACTAATAAAATCGATAGACAGGCCCGTGGCCAACATAAAATCAGTTCCAAGGATGACAGGAACGTACAATTCGGACACCACCATAAACGTCCAATTCCACGAAAGATTGTGAATTTTAATATGTCCAATTACTCGTCCGACATGACGCTCATGTCGACCATCAGTAGACAGGAGTCAGTTAGAGCTCTCACAACTGGGAAGCTGTTTCAGTTTCAGATCTGATACCAAGGATTGGTTAATGAAAAGAAAACACGACCTGGTGTCAAGCAACTCGTACAAAACGCGTGAACCCCAAAATATTTTCGCCCAGGGAGTAGGAGAGAGGAGTCACCAAATTTTGTTACTGATAGCACGGTCCGGCGCCAACGTCGGCCCATTACGTCGGCGCGCTCCTAGTTTTCCTGCTGAGGATTACATCTAGGACACACATCTAACGAGACGCCAAGTACACCATAATTATGACTATTTACAACGGTTTTAAACCGACAATGCCGCGAAATGTGTCCTAATTTACCACAATGCCAACATTTTCTAGCGACGAAATCCTCTTTTGTGGTGGAGCCACAGGGTTGAATGGCGTTCACGCCTCGTCGGGGGAAATGGGTCAGCGAAGGAGAAAGGCGCTCATCAGATCGAGGGTGACGGGATGGTGGCGGGTCCTCAGTAAAGGAAACACTTTTAGAGAAGGTGTGACAAGCTACATCAGGGAATAAGCAGTCGGATGGGGAGGGAGGGGGACGATACGATTTATTCTGGCAGATGGTGGATTCATACTCCCGCCCTAGTTCAATGATCTGATCGACACTATCAACTTCGACCTTTTTATGTACAGTTTGTAGCTGGGGGCGAGAGGGACCTTCGAGCCTAATCGATTAAAGAGGGTTAGGATTTCAGTTGCGTAATCATCGATGCTCTCGTTTACCCCCTGAGTTCGCCGGTATATTTCCTGTCTCATGATAATCTATGTCAGTTAACCCGAAACGTTGCTTAATCTGTTTGGCGAAATCGTCCCACGTCCGGATGCTTGTCTTGACTTACCTGAACCGTTTTAGAGCGGGGCCACCCAAAATTCCGTGGATAACGGGAACAAAAAGGTCAAGGGGGTAGGGAGCTACAATCGGCAATGTCTTCAACGCTTTCCAGAAATTCCAACAGGCTGGAACTGTCTCCCTCGCCCGTGAAACTCAAGTTCCACTTCCTGACCATGTTGAAAATGGGATTTGCATTGGGGACTCGTTCAGAGACTGACCTAGACATGGGCTCTTCGGTGGTCGCAGGACCCTCAACTAACATGTAGCTCCCACAAGTTGCAGCACCGTTACCCTGAACTTCATCAACATTGTCGTGTCTCGATACAAACACTTCGTCACAAACAGGTAGTTTTTCCTTTTTTCATTCTCAACATCAGAGACTTCCCCAGTAAAGATTTCAGTTTCCTTACTCATACTCATATCGTCATCATTTTCCATTGTTACAACTATGTCATAAATGCTGAACGTACGTGGAAACAATTTAAAATGCGTGAACGGAGAAATCCATTCATACTAATGAAGGAATATAAATAACACTTATTAAAACAGAACAGTACTACCAAGTTAGAGTGATACGTTAGTTGTAGCGACAAGATCTCCAGCTCTGCCCCGTCCGATGCAATTACGGAAGAGACATCCCCATCGAGCTCGTTCTGCTACCATTTCTGAGCCAATACCCACACTCGTATCTCGGAAAAAGAGTTCAAACTAGGTAATCAATACGGGAAACGCGAGGAAATGAGTGCACAAATAACACGAGGTCCGGCGATCGCGATAGGGAAAGGCGACAAAATATAAGCCTTGAACTGGAGATCAGTCCCTTAATGATAGTGATAATACCAAAGGACTAACGCTACTGTAAACCAAAAGCAAATTAGCATACAAATTCCCAGTTTATTGAAAAAGTAAATTGAGAAGAAAAAATAATCAATGGAACATGCAAGTAGGATATTGAATAGAAAATGTTAAAAAGAAATACGTACACATTAGGGTGTCCCTTATTTTTCAAAGTTTTAATTTTGCAATGCATAGGTTATTGTTTTATTCTTTTGGGTCTAAAACACCCGAAAATTATTTTCCCTATTTTTTTCTTTATTTGGAACAGTGCAACCCGTGCCGACTCGCGCGCAAACATGTCCATACAAGTTGCCTCACAAGAGTGGCGCACTCTCATTGTTATTGTCACTTAGTTTTCGCTTA
The DNA here is from genome assembly GCF_040414725.1 of Anabrus simplex. Classification (NCBI taxonomy): domain Eukaryota; kingdom Metazoa; phylum Arthropoda; class Insecta; order Orthoptera; family Tettigoniidae; genus Anabrus; species Anabrus simplex. Next base: position 522,358,576 of record NC_090267.1, on the reverse strand, counting down.
TCGGGTAGCTATCTCAGATTGTTTTATATTTCGAAGATGTCAGTGGAACTAAGGAGCAATAAAAAGCATTTTCTTGGTTGGTGAAGTAAATCACCAAATAACAGGCGCAAAATTACCATCTAATCGTCAAGTTCTCGCAGTTCTATTTTTCAACATACGTGAGGTTAAGTTGAAAGCGCAAATCTTGTCATTCGGGAGTGCAATATATTCTGGGAAAAGGCTAGATACCTACCAGAGCTGTGCCTAATTGCGTTAAGAATTTAGTGGATATTTATCAGGTCTGGCGAGAACTGCAAAAATAGCAAGAAGATTCAGGATTTACATAGGCGCCGGGAAGAGAACTTTCAACTTGTATTAGACAATTTATTCAATATCGCACATGTTGATGCTGTTGAAAATAAAAATCGAAGAAGATAAAATATTTTTGCGAAAGCCAAGAAATCCGGGGTGCCTAGCGGGTGTTGACAAAAAGTTGGCTGATATTGAAGAAAGGACCAGGCTGAGAAAGCTCACAGAAGGTAAAAAGCGACTAAAGCAAATGCCTTCCGCGAGCTCATTGGAATCTGTAACTTTACAGACTGTTGATACACTTGAAGACGTAGGAGAACAATCCACAAGCTCTGAAGAAAGCCTGGAAGAATCTCTTCCATCCACATCTCAATCTGTAAGTTCTTTAGCTACGTTGACAAGAAGAGGAAGAAAAGATTTTATCACATCTACATTAGTTGCAACTTTAGACAGATGTCAACTAAGCATCTGAGATTCTGTTTATATAATTCAGTCTGTAGTGGAAGCATTTGGTCTTAGTTCTGACAATTACCCGATCAACAGATCTTCTATTCAACGCATTCGAACACAAATGAGAAAAGATGGAGCGAGATCCATTAAATTGATTTTCAGAATAACGTGCCCGAAGTAGTAACTGTTCATTGGGACGGAAAATTGTTACCTGCTCTGGACGTAAGAAGTTCTAAAGAAAAACGCCTATCAATTATTATTTCATATGACGAGGAAGAACAACTTCTTGCTGTGCCGAAGTTTGACAACTCTTCCGGCAAGGAGCAAGCGAAAACAGTATCAAATGCCCTTCATGACTGGAACCTGGATGATAAGGTACAAATAATGTGCTGTGATACAACAGGTCGCAGTTCGTAAATATGATGGCAGCAAGGAAAGAGTAACAACTCTCTTTCTACTTTTTGCTCTAAAAGCACACAAGCTCCGTTCAAGAACCTTAAAAGCAGTTAATGACACAGCTGAAAGAGCTGTTAAACTAATGACAGACTTTCATGGTTTGATTACCGCAGATGAACGGAAGCAGTTCTTATTACATTGTGTGCAAGAACATAGAAAAATTTACCCAGACTGTGACAAAGAGACTTTGAAGAGGAAATATCCAAATGAATAACTACAAAAATTTTATCTTTTTTGTTACTTACAAGAAGAGCATTATATAAATTTCTGTTTTCATTTATATTTCTCTAAAATAATTGTTTTGAGTGATCATTTAAGAGATCCTTTAAGCAGCTATTTTCGAAAAGGTTTAGGCCCCGTCGGCACAGGTTAAAATTAATGTAGGAAGTTGAAATTCTGTACTTGGGTAACTAATAGAATAATAAACACATAGCGGGGTATGCGTTTCAAGAAATGAAAAAAAGTTTGCTCTTTTAAGCTTTCTCGGCCAAACTTCCCACCAAATAGCGAACGGTAATAAAGCTCAAATTTTAAAAGTTCAATTACACCACACTTTCATGCTTCTCTTTCCATTTTTTAAGACGCCCACACAGCCCATGTTCACTTACTGACATTGTTACTCTTAGTTCATTAAGCATTCATAAGATGACACATCAGAAAGGAGAAAAAACATGCGCCAAAGAGGACAAATGGGACTGAGAAAATCAGTTATGAACCTCCGTGGCTGGAAACCACGAGATTGTGCACATCAACAGTCAAGTAAGCAGACGAATAAGAAAAGAAAAACGGGAATGAAAAATAAATTGCCGGCCATCAAAAATAAATCAGACACAAGGCCCAGTCAGGTACGAGCAAAAATGGAGGAGCAATATACATAATATAGCGCGGCTACTGCTCCGTCCAATTCATACACACAACAACCACACACGCACGACCATCCGCCCGAACACAAGAATAAATATGTGGCGTGAGGCCATCGGTCCGTCCCATGGGCAATTACACACACAACGGGGTTACTCAACAGACTGCCTCAATATAAGGGATACAGTATGATGTAGAAATGAGAAGCATCGAACACAAGGTTCATGCGATAGGCAAACTAAGACACACGAGGTCACAATCCGTACAGAGCCAATTATACAGGTTCTGACACGAATGACCAACACTCATGTAATCGAAGAATAAATGTAGAGGAACATAAATTCAGAGTACAGGGACCGTACATCAAATAGGCAAACAACTCGCCCGACACATTTACTCACACAACCGTGCGCTCAAGGACAGAACAGCACGCACCAAAGGGTAAAAGAAAAATTAACGTACCAAAAAGATAGAATCAAATGTACGTATCTGAGAAATATAAAGGAAAAATTAAAATAGTCAAATAGGCATACTCATATTTTAAATCTGCCAAAAACCTTCCGATAGGTCAGAAAAGCGGTCTCGTGTAGTGTGGAGTCCATCTTGTTGTTTTTACTCCTCGATTCCATTGAAAAAAACAAAGAATGACTATCATTACATCATCACGACAGGAAGCAAGGCCTGGAAATTAAAGATGGCGTAGCGCTGCCATCTGACGACGGTAGATATATTGGACAGTTCAGCCGCCTCCGCAGGCTCCCAGGGGCCCGCTCTTCCGCCGCCACCCAGGAGGGCTTCCTAGGGGCCCGCTCCTCCACCCGTGGGAAATTTGAATTTGTAAACAAAGCCACGTGCTTTTTGACAGCTGTCATCGACTACAACGCATCGGTAACCTCACTGCTGCTATCTCGATGGACCTAAACCACAGTGGTGCCAACTAAACCTTACTAGCGCGAGATTTGAATAGTAAACAAAGCCACGTGTTTTTTGATAGCTGTCATTGACAACAACGCAGCGCTAACCTCAGTGCTGCCATCTTGACGGGCCTAAACCTTAGTGATCCCAACTTAACCTCTCTAGCGCGAGATTTGAATCAGTAAACAAAGCCACGTGCTTTTTGACAGTTGTCATCCGCCATCTTTAATCAAGAGAGCACCGTGCTGCACTCTTTAGCTATTTACCTTTGAAATGTGGTGGCGGTCAATTTAAAAAATTCTATTTGACAAGCTGCCATCTTTAATCAAGAGAGCGCCGTGCTGCTATCTTTACGGTTACTACCTTACGCACGTAGTAGCGGGTAATTTAAAAAATTCTATTTGACAAGCTGCCATCTTTAATCAATAGAGCACCGTGCTACCCTCTTTAGCTACATACCTTTGAAATGTGGTGGCGGATAGTTTGAAAAATTATTTTTGAAAAGCTGCCATCTTTAATCCACAGAGCACCGTGCTGCTATCTTTATCGTAGTAGTGGACAATTTCTATGTAACAGCTGTCATCCGCCATCTTGCATCGCTAACCTTACTGCTGCCCTCATTAGCTACTTACCTTTGAAATGTAGTAGTGGGCAATTCCGTCAGCTGTCATCCGCCATCTTGCATCGCTAACCTTAGTGTTGCACTCTTTAGTTACATACCTTTGAAATGTGGTGGCGGATAATTTGAAAAAAAATTATTTTCGACAGCAGCTATCTTTAGTCAACAGAGCATCGTGCTGCTATATCTTTGAAATGTGGTGGCAGGCAATTCCACGTGACAGCTGTCATCCGCCATCTTGCATCGCTATCCTTAGTGCTGCCCTCTTTATAGATAGATAGATAGATAGATAGATAGATAGATAGATAGATAAAGCCTTTATTTTCTGTGGCGAAGTTAGGGCTCTTGGCCCTTTCTTACACTTAACCACACGCATACTATTATTATTATTATTCCATACATTGACATTAACTTAAAATACTAAGAACTACAAATAACACTAATTTTTAAGACAAAAATATGAATATATACATGCAAAGAAGAATGAAAGAAAAAGTAACTGCCTACATAATACAGGTTTGAGGGGGAAAAAATCAATACACAACAAAAGAAATAGGAATGTAAAAATACTAGTAAGCTTAATAAAAATACTAAATGAAAATTTAACTAATTGTATCCTTGCAAGACTAGATCTAAGTTAAATACTGTACTTACTACTAGCTATTTTTAGACTACTTCTACTTCGTAAATACAATATGGATGTTTTTAATTTAATTTAAATTATTATATTAAACCAATATTTAATTTATTGTGCAATAATCTCATATCATTTTCACACACAATCACTCGTTCCACTCATACAGGTACTGTACCTTGCTGGAAGCACTTAACGAGGAACTGCTGGTAGGAGGTTTTAAATATACTTTTTGATGCAGCATCCTTGATGTCTTTGGGAAGAGCATTTCACCATCCCGAAGCGGTGATAGTAAATGATCGATGGTATGTGGTTGTTCGGTGGACAGGTATTTCTAGGAGGGACACTGAGCGAGTATCATGGAGATGTAAAGAACCAAGGTGACGAAAATTGCTGGAGAGATAAGCAGGGATGTCTTCCGAAAGTACCTGGTACATAAGAGTATTTGCATGTAGTTAACGCCTGTCGTCTAGTCGTAACCAAGATAATTGTTTATAGTAGGGAGAAACTCGAGCGTCATACCGTAAATCCATAGCATATCTAAGACAAGCATTTTGAGTGCGTTGTAGTTTCAAGCTTAATTCTTTTGTTGTATCCGTAAGAATTACATCACAGTAGTCAAAAATGGGAAATAATAATGACCGAACAAGTTGAATTTTTAGTGATCGAGGGAATACATTTCTGAAACGTTTTAAGGGGTGCAAGCCACAATAAACCTTTTTGCAGATATTCTTAACTTGCGCTGACCAGTTTAGAGTTTCCGTTATAATAACACCCAGGTTAGAAACTGATTCACAATAAGGTATAACAGTATTATTTAAAGTTACGGGAGGAATGCAATTTTGTTTTAAAATGTGAAGATTCTTTGATGTACCGAAGATAATGGCTTGCGTTTTATGGGGATTTAATTTAAGGTTGTTTTTAATTGCATAGCTATTAATTTGCTCAAGGTCAGCGTTTACATTACATATTGCTTGTTGTAATTTATTAGTTCTAGTGTGGTAATAAATTTGCAGATCATCAGCATAAGGGTGGTACTTGCAGTGCTTAATTGATCTGGTGATATCATTTATATATAAAGTGAATAGGAGAGGGCCTAGGACTGACCCTTGTGGAACACCAATATTTTTTTGTTCGCCACGTTGATTTATTATTATTTGCAACCACACACTGCCGGCGGTTTGTGAGGTAAGAATAGAAAAATTCCAGCACTTTCTGGCTAAAGTTTAAGGACTGTAATTTGGAAAGAAGCAACCTAGGATCGACAGTATCAAATGCGCTACTGAAATCTAAGAGAGTAAGTATTGTCACTTGTTTGTTGTCCATTGCATATCTAATGTCATCTGTCACTTTCAGCAGAGCTGTCATGGTACTATGTTTTTTCTTAAAGCCTGATTGGTAAGAGTCGAGTAAAGCATATTTATGTAAGTACGTAAGGATTTGCTCATGTACCAGGCGTTCCAGCACTTTGGACAGGGGTGGTAGGATAGAAACTGGTCGATAATCACAAGGACTGCTGGGTCCATCCTTTTTTGGGATTGGGATGACGAGGGCATCCTTCCACGCCGTAGGGAAAATTCCTTGGGTTAAACAGTAGTTAATAATGTGTATTACGATCGGCAGGATGGCACCAATGATATATTTGTAGAAAGACAGTGGTATGCCATCGTGTCCAGCAGCATCTGATCTGAGAGAATACATAACTCGTTTTACGTCATTTATACCAACCTCTTTAAACACAAATGTATCTTGAATTGGCATAAAATATTATTATTATTATTATTATTATTATTATTACTGTTAGAAAAATTATTATTATTACTTGTACGGTTATGAAAATAATAATAATAATAATAATAATAATAATAATAATAATTATTATTATTATTATTATTGTTGTTATTATTATTATTATTATTATTATTATTATTATTATTATTATTATTATTATTATTATTATTATTATTATTATTATTATTATTATTATTATTATTATTATTATTATTATTATTATTATTATTATTTGCTCTTACAGTGGATTCGGCCGACGTGAAGTGTAAATTTAAGTCATCAAGGGATACATTCGGCGCCTGCTTTGATAACGTTCGACCTATACCCATCGTTCGTAATTGTTTCCATATTTCTGTCGAGTTCTTGCATTTCGATACTTGACATATGTGTTTATATTTATTGTTTCTGATTAACTGTTTAACCCTGTTACGTTGTTACTTACATTTGAAATGTAGTGGCAGGCAATTCCACGTGACAGCTGTCATCCTCTATCTTGCATCGCAAACCTCAGTGCTACCATCTTTAGCTACTTACCTTTGAAATGTGGTGGCGGATAATTTAAAATATTCTACGTGCTTTTTTGACAGCAGCCATCTTTATTCAACAGAGTACCGTGCTGCTATCTTTACGGCTACTACATCGCTAATTAGCACTTTGAGGCTACTACACAAGATGGCGTTGGCTGTTATAGCCTCCTCCCCTACCTCCTCTGTTAAGGCGTAGCTTTATCGAACAAGTTTAAACATGCATCGGGATAGCTAGAGTAAGCACGTGCTGCAGTGATGACGTCATTGTGCATGATTAGACTTGATCGTTTTCTTAAGAGTAAGTAGGTGTAATGAATGCAATAAGTATGCATCATGAAAGCAAGAGTGTGCATGTGCTGGAGCGATGACGTTATTATAGGTGTGCATGTTTATACGTGTTCGTTGACTAAAAGCTTTAGTCTTCGAGATACAGTGATAGAGATTGGAGTGCAAACATGACGAAAACATTAACAGTTGATGTGCAAGGCTTTAAAGTAAACGGCAACAAATTTGTGTTTAAAGAGGTGGCTGTGTTAGATTGTAGTGTGTTGTGGCCACCAAAACTTGTTAGTTCAGTATTTAGCCCACATTTCCCTTACTGTTCGCAAGCACATGAAGATAAAAAGCAAACTCAATGGATCGAAAATAATTTAGGTTTGAAGAGGGAAGAAAAAGGAATACCTTATCGTTTTCTATCTTTAATGATGAATGCACATTTGTTAAGAGCAGATCTTGTTGTTTTAAAGGGTTGTGAAAAGAAAGAATGGCTGCGTGAGTACCTACCATCATCGTGTGAAATTATCGACATGCATGAATTAGGGTGTCCATCATTTAAAACTCTTCCGAAAGAGCATAGTAGAGAAACAAGTAAACAGTCTTTACAACATGTATGCATGTTCTTTGATTGGTTGTGTTGCAGTGCAAGCCGGGAAGTTAACAACATATGTAAACTACAGTGTCGTAATAACCTTAGTGTAAGAGAAACATTTGTAGAGTTAAGACATCATGTCATTTCTAACAGATACTAAGTGTAACGCAGTTGAAAAGGCGATCGTAAAGTTTTATGCATGCAAAAAGAAACTAAACACTTTTACTGAAGAAGAGTTAAATGCATTACCAAAGGCATTTTTGGTTAATGAAGCTGCGAATGCTGTAAAGAAGATTTGGGATAAGGTGCCTCGTGAGTAGACTCAAGATCCTGTTTTGTCAGAGCTTCAAACGTGTAGTTTACATCATGAACACGTGAGTTTAGGTAGAAGACCTTCTGTGAGACAGTGCCGTACATGTCAACTAACTAAACTGTATCACGGACCTAAAACTAACGGGTTGACTTAGCTTATAAACACTTACCATGGCTGCGAAGAGAGTAAACAAGGAAAAGGTGAAGAAACATACTGGGAAAAAGATGATGAAGCATGTTGGGCATGGGCTCATCAGTAAAGTGATTGACCTTTTCTCGAGCTTCATCTTCCCTGCGCCCGTAGAACACGTTCGCCAGACACGTAGTTACATGCTGCCTGCGAAGAGTATGTCGTGTAGCTGATAAAATCTGCTTCGTAAAGTTATGCTGTGTGCGTGTGTTATTACCTAGTGCTTCAGCTGCTCAGAAGATAGCAGCACTTGTTGATGTTGGTGCAATAAAACGAAAGCTGAGTGACAAAGACAGTAAAATAAACAAAGGATAAATATGTATATATATACTAAAATAAATATGAATTGTCAAAACATATTACAGGTGTTGTTTAATCGTACAGCATGTCCTAGTGACTTAGAAGAAAGGAGAGGTAGAGGAGTAATAAACACACATAAGATTTAAAGTACATCCTCCTTATTAATCCATGAATTAAAGCTGTTATTAAAACCAAGCTATTTAACATACAGTTTATTCCCACCACGTCGAACAACGCGTTCAACTAAATAGTGATCAGGACATTTTGTTTTCTGCAGTTCTTCGACGTAGAATCCTCCTTCAATAGGCTGTCCTCTGAGATCGCGAAGTAAATATGTAACTGGATTAGTAAGCTTAACGCTTCTGATTTGAAAAATTTCAGTGCTCCAGTAAGATATGTATCCTTTTGCAAAGATAGACTTGTGTTTGCTGATGCGAACAAAATCACCTTCTTTAAAGCGATAGCGACGTGGATCAGCTGTTTTAATTACAAGATGAATAGCATCTATAGCGGGTGTATTCCTTGTAACAAGACGTGGCTTTGTTCCAATAGTGCGATGAGGTGTATCGTTGTAGGTAGACAGAAAGCAGGTAGCATATCAATCCAGCGATATGAACCTTGAGCTGTAAATTCTCGCCACATCATTGTTTTGAGTGTACGATTATAGCGTTCTACAACACTTGCCTTGAGATTGCTGAACGTAGAGTAGTGTTGAATGCTAAGTAACTTGAGGTAAGAAGAAAAATCCTTGTTGTATAACTCTTTACCTTGATCAGTTTGAAGAAGCCTTGGGTAGCGTTTCGATTCTTCAACAATATGTTTAAATGCTTCTTTAACTTGAGCTGCTGTTTTACAACGCACGGGTTGTGCAAAAGCAAACTTCGAGTACACATCGATAACAGTAAGTAGATACTTATACCCCTTATTACTAGAGGCATATGGAATCATCTCTACTAAGTCTGCTTGCTAGAGATCCTCTTTTCCTCGTGTAATAACGCGTCTGGGGCAGTAGGTGCGACGTGCTGGTTTATGTAACTCATGTGCGATGTTTACCTTTACAGGTGAGATCTTCTCTTGACGAGCCATTACAAAATAATCCGGCATAACGTAATTCTCTTTCTATTTCTAGAATTTCTGATTCGTGACCTGTGTGACCAGCCTCTTGCGATGCTCTTAAAAGTTGTAATCGCTTGTATCTTACATCCACATACGGCAACAAAGGCTTGTAGATAACATCAAGACTACGTGCAGTCGGAAACAGTTTAGAAATAAACTCACGATACTTGTAAATATTATTTGCGTTTACAGCTTCTGTTCTCCTGTAATTACGTCGTGTTGCGTCAGTAGCAAAAGGTATTGCTTTATATTTTTAAGATCATCTTGTAAAATTATATCCTTGTCAGGTATTCGTGAGAAAAGAAGTTCTAAGAGTCCTTTCGTAGGTTTATAGGTAACACCTTTTACAATAAGTTTGTTGTTATTAATCTTAACATTTGAATTTCCTATCCAGAAACTGTCATCTTCGTAGCGAATACCGTAGGTAATGTCAGTTTGTCCTATAAAAGTTTTTCTATAAAAGGTGCAAAGAGAGATCCATAGGTATCTTGAATAAAATTTCTAAACTGATTGCGATACTCCGGTGTTATCATAACCTCAGACAAATATGGTAGATCTTGCGTCGATGTGATAAGTGTTTCAGGAATAACATCTGTAGTTAAAAACTCAACACGCTTAGATAGTGATGTATTATTAAGTTCTTCCTCCTTATCCTCGACTTCCTCTTCTTGATCTACATCTTGCTTCTTCTCTTCCTTATCTTGTTCATGCTTTTCTTCTTCTTCATGCTTCTGTTTATGATATGATGTTTGCATAGAAGCAAAACTTGAAGTAGACTGCGGTAATGAAGTAGAATTAAAAATTTCATTCAGTGGTGTACTTAGTTGTGTTTTTAAAAATAAATCCGTTTCTGCTTGAATACGTTTAAGCTCTTTAAATTTCCGTCGAATATTGTTTCGAGCTTGGATGATATGTTTTGTAATCTCCTTGCTATGTGTTAACATGATGATGGCTTTAATCAAGTAGTTACTGTAATTATGTGTTAATGAATATAAAATGATCGAAACCCATGCGATATCATCCATGCTGAACATCACTTTCTTTATCAATAACTAAAAAGCTGTAACGAGGTAATGACCAACATTTAGCACACATACGTTTAAAGTCATCGAATGTCATATCAGTGTTAACATGATCGTTATACACATGTCGCATGCTGCGCTCATCTTGCCGAAAAAGCGGAATAACATTTGCGTTGTCGCGTATCAACTGCTTACGCACACGAGAATAGGTTTGACACAAATAGATGCAATCAATATATTTATGCCGTCCTATACCAAAGAATGCACGAATAACGTTTTGCTGTTCTGTTGCGACATCATCAAAGATCAAAAGAGAATTAGGAAGCTCATCGTCTGGTGATGGTACTTGCTCATGCGAATTAAATTTAAAATATCTTATTCCATCTTTAAATAGATCTGCATTACAGTTTGTAGAATATTATATAGCGGTTGATAGAGTGACTTTGCAAAAACGGAAATATTTTCGAAGCGTATACCATCTACAGAAGTAATAAGTGTAAGTAAACGATTTGTTTTCCCGCATCCAGATGGGCCTGATATAATACATCGAACAGTAAAAGGAAACAACGTTCCATGACGTTTTCCTGTAGTTGTACTAGAACTAGGTAAGAGATGTGGTACAATGTCGGTAACAGGTAGCGTGTCTTGCTGCTTTATAATCTTCATGATAACTGAATCATAATGTAGGTAATAGTAATACATATATATATTAAACGAAACAAGAGGTAACGGTTAGTTTATGATTTGCTCTTGACCAATAAAGTCAGTAGTATAATTGGATGGTTCGGGCGCCGCCTCCGCCTCAGGGCTCCCAGGGGCCCCTCCGCCTCCGCCTCACGGGGGGCCTTCCCAGAGGCCTCCTCCGCCTCCCGAGGGGCCTTCCCAGAGGCCTCCGCCTCCCGCGGGAAATTTGAATTTGTAAACAAAGCCACGTGCTTTTTGACAGCTGTCATCCGCCATCTTTAAACCACAGAGCACTGTGCTGCCCTCTTTATCGCAGTAGCTGCAAATTCGTCACCTGTCATCCGCAGTGCTGCCATCTTAACGGGCCTAAACCTTAGTGCTACCAACTTAACCTCACTAGCGCGAGATTTGAATCGGTAAACAAATACACGTGCTTTTTTGACAGCTGTCATCCGCCATCTTTAATCTATAGAGCACAGTGCTGCCCTCTTTAGCTAGATACCTTTGAAATGTGGTGGCAGGCAATTCCACATGACAGCAGCCATCTTTAATCAAGAGAGCACCGTGCTGCCCTCTATGTGGTGGCGGCAATTTGAAAAATTCTACATGCTCTTGTTTGGAAACAAACTCACGCGCTTTTTTGACAGCCGTCATCCGCCATCTTTAATCAACAGAGCACAGAGCTGCCCTCTTTAGCTAGATACCTTTGAAATGTGGTGGCGGCAAATTCCACGTGCTCTTGTTTGGCCACGTCCTTTTTTGACAGCTGTCATCCGCCATCTTTAATCGACAGAGCACCGTGCTGCTATCATGCGGGCAATTTCGTCAGCTGTCATCCGCCATCTTTAAACCACAGAACACCGTGCTGCCCTCTTGCGTCAGCTGACATCCGCCATCTTTAAACTACAGAGCACCGTGCCGCATTCTTGCGAGCAATTTCGTCAGCTGTCATCCACCATCATTAAACTACAGAGCATCGTACCGCACTCTTGCGGGCAATTCCGTCAGCTATCATCAACCATCTTTAATCAATAGAGCGCAGTGCCGCACTCTATGTGGTGGTGACAAATTCCACATTCGCCATCTTTAATCTACAGAGCGTCGCGCTGCACTCTGTGGTGGCGGATAATTTGAAAAGCTGCCAAGAGAGCATCGTGTTGGTATCTTTATTCTTTGACGTGTGTTGGCGGCAAATTCCACATCCGCCATCTGAGAGCACCGTGCTGCGCTCTTGATCGTAGTAGCGGACAATTTAAAAAGAACATGTCAAGGAATACCTTTGTTCTAAAAGAAAACAAGACTACGGTTCTGAACGGCTTGCGTAAGATAGCGATTGTCATAACCTCCTTCTCCCTGCTCTGTTAAGGCATAGCTTTATCGAACATACAACGCGATGTTACACATAAGACACCATGCATATCACGTACCTGCAAGTTTAGACTTGAACACATAATGCTGCTTATAGTTCGACGTTGTTGAACACTGCATTGCATGACTAGAATCTAGAGAAGTGAAGAAAGCAAAAACTGTGGGATGGAAAGATGATATAAAGGCTGCGCAAAAAGCTATTCGTGTAGCTATTACTAAGGCAGCAAAAATTTAGTAAACGTGCACGAATTATTACTGTACCAAAACGAGGAGGATTTCTTCCTGCGCTGTTTGCTGGCCTAGCAGCTTTAGGGTCATTGCTGGGTGGTGCTAGTGCTGTAGCGAGAACTGTTAAAGCTGTAGAAGAAGCGAAACAACAGTTAAAAGGGAGTGAACGTCATAAAACGATGGAGGCAATTGCATTACGAGGCAAAGGTGTGAACATGAAGTTAGCACCATACAAGAAAGGGCTTGGTATCTACATTTCTGCAAAAAAAAAGTCTACTGAATGCACTGCCACATCGAGCTCTAACGCATGATGAAGTTTTTACGTTTGCTAAGCAACTAAGAATTCATTATTTTCGAGGTGTGTATATGCGCAATCAACTACCAGCGCGCCCACGTGAACGTGAAGGTGCCGTAATTAACTTGGGCAACAGTCGTGGACCTGGAACTCATTACGTTGCTTATGGAAAACGTAAATCTAAAGTATGGTTTTTGATAGCTATGGAGACTTACCTCCTCCCTTTGAGCTCATACGTTATTTCGGAAGCAGTGCAGACATTGTTTACAATAAAAACCGTGTGCAAAACTTTAATACACGCATGTGCGGACGATTATGTCGTATGTTCTTATATCAAACCCTGACAGTAGAGAAAGAGTATTAGTGTCTACGTGATGACTAACATTGAAAGAACGTTTGCTGTACGTGGAGAAGGACCTGAAACAACCGTCTATTTTAATCCGCCAATCGAACTTGGCTATCAGCCGCATAGTCTTGGACTAGTATCGTTTGAAAGCTACAATAAAATCTATAATGTGCGTGATGGTGAAAACAAGTTCTATTACGATGAGTATGTGCTAACACTACCCTCAGGTAGTTATTCAGTAGACGATATTCATGACTATATAGAAAGTACGTTAATTGATCAGTTTCGAGAAGATAGTTTCAGTAATCATGATTACAAATTCTCAATCACTATAAGCAAAATTACACATAAATCTGTTATTGAATCATCATTTAAGATTGACTTCAAATAACAACCTGATTCGATTGGACCATTGCTTGGATTTTCATCAAGGGAGCTCCTACCGAACGTACGCTGCGAGTCTGATCAACCTATAATACTCTTCGATGATTATCATGTGAACATTACTTGTAATATTATTACAGACTTGAATTGTAATCTACAACCTTCGCACGTCCTGCACGACTTTATTGTTACAGAGGAACGTGAATATACTATTTGTGAGAAACCAGCAGTAGTTCTTTATCATCCTGTGTCTGCAAAACACATTAGCAACATTACTCTTAGACTTGTAAATAAACATAATCAGCTTATTCATTTAGATCGGCACGCGTACGTAGCTTACAAACTTCATCTCAAACCAGTATGAAAAACATCTATCAAACACAGTGTACATTCCGAAGACATACTACATGTGTGCAGAGACTCATCGAGTTAACAGATACCCATAAGCAGATACTCCAAGATTTAGGATATATGCTACTACAACAGAATGGAAGAAATGCTAGACATTACGAATACAGTAGAAAGTCGTGAAGGTGTAGTACGAAGTGAGCTTCATTCCTATTAACCTTTTACGTTTGGATTAAATAACAATGATGAAATTCATTTTATTATTAATCAGCAAGATGTATACACCTCACCACACGAAAGCTACCTCTATATTGAAGGACGACTAGAAAAGTCGGATGGAAGTGGACCAAGCACATCACAACTAAACAACCATGCTCTAGCTTTTCTCTTTTCTGAAGCGCGATATGAAGTAAATAATGTTGAAATAGATCGAACGAAGAATGTTGGTATTACAAGTGCAATGAAACTCTACCCTTCTTTCTGTGATGAAGAAAGTAATCTTTTGCGGATGGCAGGATGGTGTCCGAAAGCTACTAAGAACTGGATGATTAATGAGGATGGAACTTTTACGGGTATTTTATCACTGAAACATTTTTTTGGCTTCGCAGAAGACTTTACGCCTATTATAATCAACGCAAAACAAGAGCTTATTCTAATCCGTGATCGAAGTTATTAAAATTCTCTTAAAGCAGCAGAAACACCAGTAGAATCGAAAATTACACTTCATCGTATGCTGTGGAGGATTCCACATGTAACCTTATCTGATCGTGAAAAACTTCGACTGCTCAAGATAGTAGAAAATGATACACCATTACCTGTACTTTTTCGAAGTTGGGAACTGCATGAATATCCTGTGTTACCACCTACAGAGAAGCATAGCTGGGCTGTTAAAACAGCACGTTTTACTGAGAAGCCCTTGTATATTATTTTTGGATTTCAAACTCATCGTAAATTCAATCACGAAAAAGATAGCTCACTGTTTGATCACTGTAAATTAAGACACGTTAGACTATATCTCAACGGGATTACGTATCCCTACGAAAACATAGACATAAACTTTGAGAAAAATAAGTTTGGGATGCTCTATGACATGTTCTGCAAATTTCAATCATCGTATTATCAGAAAGAGGATCGTCCGCTATTTACACCTCAAGAATTTAAAAATAAAGCACCGATTGTAGTTATAGACTGCTCTTATCATGAAGAATCTAAAAATCTCCAGTTGATCTTCGTTTAGAATTTGAAATATCTGAAAACATTCCTGCTAACATGGCAGCCTATTGTCTTATTATTCATATAAGTGATGTTACTTACCATCCGCTAACGAATATTGTTACGAGACTATAAATAACATTAACATTAATAACATTAACATTAACATTAGTGGGTGCTTCGACACGTACGCTATGGAACAAAACTGTAAATGTGTGTGCTGTTTGCATGCTCATACGCAACATCTCATTTATCTTACACGAGTGAGTGAGGCTATTAAGATGTTCTATAAACATAGAACGTCGATGCCAAAACATCTTATTCAATACTTACCACCAGGAATTTTATCTACGTACACTGCCTCTTACGAACATAATTTTTGGGACATCGTTCCTCTACACAGTAAGATGTCGATCGAAGTAGCTTTATGCAGAACTTGTCAACGACATTACAAGCATCGAAGAGAAAATGGTGATGATGATTGGGATGGACCAAATCCGAGGACTGAACACTGTACACAGTGTATGAATGAACTTTCTCTAGTACCTCATGATGATGATGATTCAGAAAAGGAACAACAAGGTAATAAAGCGAAGCATACTAGTATAATATATTTCTAAATGTTTTGTTTGATTTGAATGTTGCAGGAGGCATTTCAGAAGCATACTGCAAAACGTTGTTAAGAAGCATACTAACCTTGTCAGTAGCAAAACGAACACTGTTGTAGTGCATTGTAAATAAATATTTGATCGCATTCAAAATGGTGTACTTATTGCATTCCTTACACCTACTTACTCTTAAGAAAACGATCACGTCTAAACATGCACAATGACGCCATCACTGCAGCACGTGCTTACTTTAGCTATCCCGATGCATGTTTAAACTTGTTCGATAAAGCTATGCCATAACAGAGGAGGTAGAGGAGGAGGCTATAAGAGCCACCGCCATCTTGTGTAGTAGCCTCTAAGTGCTAATTAGCGATGTAGTAGCCGTAAAGATAGCAGCACGGTACTCTGTTGAATAAAGATGGCTGCTGTCAAAAGCACGTAGAATATTTTAAATTATCCGCCACAACATTTCAAAGGTAAGTAGCTAAGGATAGCAACACCGAGGTAAGCGATGTAAGATGGCGGATGACAGCTGTCAGAAAAGCACGTGGCTTTGTTTGCTCTGTTAAAGATGACAGCTTGTCAAAGATCACGTGGAAATTGCCGTCACCACATTTCAAAGGTAAGTAGCTAAAGATAGCTGCACCGAGGTAAGCGATGTAAGATAGTAGTAGCTAAAGATGGCAGCACGGTGCTCTGTTGATTAAAGATGGCTGCTGTCAAATAGAATTTTTCAAATTATTCGCCACCACACTTCAAAGGTAAGTAGCTAAAGATGGTAGCACTGAGATTTACGATGCAAAATAGTGGATGACTGCTGTCACGTGGAATTGCCTGCCACCACATTTCAAAAGTAAGTAGCTAAAAAGTGCAGCACTAAGGTTAGCGATGCAAGATGGCGGATGACAGCTGACGTAACTGCCCACTACTACACTTCAAAGGTAAGTAGCTAAAGAGGGCAGCGTTAAGGTTAGTGATGCAAGATGGCGGATGATAGGTGTTATGTAGAAACTGCCCACTACTACGATAAAGATAGTAGCACGGTGCTCTGTGGATTAAAGATGGCAGCTTGTCAAATATAATTTTTCAAATTATCCGCCACCACATTTCAAAGGTATGTAGCTAAAGAGAGCAGCACGGTGCTCTGTTGATTAAAGATGGCAGCTTGTGAAATAGATTTTTCAAATTACCCGCTACTATGTACGTAAGGTAGTAACCGTAAAGATAGCAGCACGGTGCTCTCTTGATTAAAGATGGCAGCTTGTCAAAAAGCATTTTTCAAATTATCCGCCACCACATTTCAAAGATATGTAGCTAAAGTGGGCAGCACGGTGTTCTGCCGATTAAAGATGGCGGATGTCAGTTGATGGAATTGCCCACTACTATGATAAAGATAGGTGCGCGGTGCTCTGTTGATTAATGATGGCGGCTTGTCAAATGGAATTTTTAAAATTGCCCGCCACCACATTTCAAAGGAGAGTAGCTAAAGAGTGCTGCACAGTGCTCTTGATTAAAGATGGCTGCTGTCAAAAAGCATTTTTCAAATTATCCGCCACCACATTTCAAAGGTAAGTAGCTAAATAGTGCAGCACGTTGCTCTCTTGGTTAAAGACGGCGAATGACAGCTGTCAAAAAAGCACCTGGCTTTACTGATTCAAATCTTCCGCTAGTGAGGTTAAGTTGGGATCACTAAGGTTTAGGCCCGTCAATATGGCAGCAGTGAGGTTAGCGATGCGTTGTTGTCGATGACAGCTATCAGAAAGCACGTGGCTTTGTTTACGAATTCAAATTTCCAGCGGGTGGAGGAGCGGGCCCCTGTGAAGGCCTCCCGGGTGGCGGCGGAGGAGCGGGTCCCTGTGAGGCGGCCGAACTGTCCAATATATCTACTGACGACAAAACTAGGATACATTGGCTTTTGTAAAGTGACTGAATGAAGCATAAGAAAAACAGATATACAGGTTCGAGTACGAACCAGAACACGAGGAATGAATAACGTGCCATGAAAAATGTCGCACAGCTCATAGTTCGAATGCTACGTTGTTATGTCTTTCCTGTCCTGTATGGTTTCGAAGGGTGGACGCTCAACCCTTTATTGGAGAAGCTGATTGAATCTTTTGAAATGTACTTATACAGAAGAATACTCCGAATATCTTGGGTAGAAAAGAAGAGAAATGAAGAAATCCTCAACGTCTTGAACAAGAAGAAAGAGCTTCTCATAACCATCAAGGAGTGTAAGCTCAGCTACCTCGGGAACGATATGAACTCCTCTCCAGCTGATGATTCAAGGGAAGATTGAAGGGAAAAGATCTGTGGGAAGACGGAGAAATTCGTTGCTGAAAGACTTGCGGCGGTGGTGGTATGGACATACGTCGATAGAAATCTTCCGTGCTGCCGTTTTGCGTGTAATCATAATCAATGGGATGGCCAACCTTCTGAGGGAGACGGCGTCATAAGAAGAAGGTTGTCGAGAAAATCGGCCCAGTACTATGAATATGGGGCGTCCTTGTCACGCGGCTTATGAGCAGGCACGAAACGGAATGCTATGGGCATAACACATGTTTATCGTCTTATTAATGGAAAATTCGTGTGAATCAGGCTGAATCATGAAACAGATTTCAACATGTTAGGTGTATCAGTCACTGTTTTAACAATGGGGCCGATGACCTAGCATCATTTAAACAATGGGCTTAAACTGACTTTTGTCTTAGACCTGGGAGTGTGCAACGAAATTGTGTCTTATAACAAAATATGTCATGGCATATATCCTGGCATTGTTTCTAACTAAAATGCGACAGAAGGGATTTAGAAAATATTTCAAATCGTAATTTTTAAACTTCCATGTGTGGCGTGCCCTGCTCCTACTCCAACCACGCTGAACACGTGAAACCAAGTTTTTCCTGCACCGTAGCTATCTTATTTTTTCATAATTGGCTTTTGGAAGATCATCACTTCACCAAATAGCGGACTTCATTCAAAAGCCGAGCATTATCTAGTAAGCCGTGCACGTCGTGGAAGCGCTACTGTCGCTGTTCTCGCAAAATGACAATATTGCGAACTGATGAGAAGTTTTATGAACAAGACACCATTGTCTGATATTTTTGTGCTAATACATACATGTACAAAATTCAGGACACAATCTCAGAATACGAACTCTAATTTACTTATAACTCCTTGAATACAACACATTTGAACAATTCACAACTTGCTCTTCACCGTGAACCAGTGGGACTCTTGTTTCCTTAAGTGTAATCTACTCCTTCCAAGATTTGACCATTTCCAGGTACAAAACATGGAGGCACCGAGAAACTCAACACAAATACTAAAAAACAATTAGCAGGGCTGAGTGACTGAGACGGGTACACCGCTGGTTCAAGGTCATCAAATACGTCAGCTCTACCGACACATAAAATCTGAGGAACAAAATTCCGGCACTTCGACGTCTCCAAAAAAGGTAAAAGTAGTTAGTAGGACGATAACATAGTTGTGGTCTTGCATAGTTGTGGTGCTGACGGTAGGAAACATGAGAACGAGATCTTACAGGGATTCTTTGGTGCTTTCTTAAACTCCAGTGAAAATGACAACCCGCTGTAGCGAAACAATGCAGAGAATGAAGAGTAACAAATCCACTGGATTCCATGATTCGTTCCGGGTTTGAAGGCCACGCAGTCGATACTGCGGTCGCCATGGATGTACTGGGGCAAGTATGGTTCATTAAGGCACAACTCAACGAGACCCTGAGGATATACGTGCTCCACAACAGCTCACACGTGACTGATGACGTTATTAGCTTTAAATGTGGAAAGCCGATCCCAGGCAAACTAGAAGACGTCAGGTACGCGCGTGAGAACTAATGCGTCGCTGTTGTCCCACTTCACCGACGATTTGAGGGTAACTAGCACGACGTAGTCTTGCCCTGGCTGAATCCTTTGTAACATACCATTAATAATTGCATGCGATACAGACTCTTTCTACCTGGTACTGCATCAGCTGTTTACCTGGATCTCGCTCATACTAACTAGCGGCACTAATCTATCACGTTGTTCATTAACTTGTTAAGTTTCGAGGTAATGAACTCTATCACGTGGAGGAATGGAAAACTATGGTGCAAGTCTACGACTAATAGGAAGTATTTATAGAATTGACTCCCAGGGAAGTACCAACGAAAATGACGTTCACCCTTGTGTAGGGTTACCAGGTGACAACCGCTCGAAAGCAGGACTTTTGAGTTCAAAAAGCGGGACAAAACCAGGACAGTATCAAAAATCACTTAAATTTTTTTGTTAAAACCATTTATTCAGCGTACCTTATTCATATTGCTTGGCCACAAGTGAAGTCTCGAAAGCAGAAATGTCACTGACCCCTTATTCATGTTGGTTGTACTTATCAGAGCTACTTATTTTATTGAGCAACTCCTTATTGTCTTTTAAATAGTCATAAAACTAGTGAAGACTTTCATGTTAAATTTCACTGACACCAACCATTTCACAGAGTCAACACTTAACATATTTCTTTCTTTGGTCAACTGTGCTTAAAGAAAACAATCTTTCTACGTTGGCATTATGTGGAGGAACTGTAAAATACACTTCTGTCAATTTCAGTAGCTCGGAAGAACATGTAATATTGACACTATTTAGAAAACCAGCCCATTTTTATGGACTGGTTCCTTCAAAAAATTTTCAATCTGCTTTTGCACTTCGACATACTTATGAAGATTTACAAATTGGTCAAATAATCTAATATCATCAATGTATACACCTTTAGCACTAAGATATTTAACAGTATATTCAAGGTCAGTCCAGTTGAAATCTGAGGTTAAGGCACTGATCTCTATACCTGGATGGCTGGTAGCTCGGGTAGCAATAAGCCGAATAGAAGATGACTGGCGTAGTAAAATCGCAGCGAGCGCATGGTGCAATAGACCACGCGGAGCGCGCTTGCTTTGTTTATGCTTAGTTCAGTGACGCCAGGCCTCTTGATTGTAGTTCCACGAGTGTTCTGTGCTGTGTTATTGCAAAGTAAATAGTAGTGTATTTTACGAATTTAGGTTCGTTGCCTTGTAGTATACTTGTGAATTACAAGATTCGATTTAAATATGTATGTGTTTATGTGAAATATGAATGAAGAAACATTCTACGGGGTATTAACATACCGCAGTGTTCAGCTTATGGACGTACAAACAGAAGCGATCAGCAGAAGGAGAAATCATTTCATCGGGGAGTTTCATACTGTACATAAGAATCTCCCTAGGGTAGTGTTTTGAGTTTTAGGTTTATTGTATCTTATTTCGCATATTCTGGGAGCAAAATGGCAATTAATTTTTGTAGGTTTCCTTTCTCGAGACCCGAACATCTAAGAACGTCGGTTAGGAGTATCAAGCAGGAGAATTGGGAGCCTTCTAAAACAGCTGTTCTCTGCTCGGATCACTTAGAGGAAGACTGTTTTGATAGAAATGGACAAACTGTAAGCCTTAGAAGTGATGTACAGCTAACTGTTTTCAGTTTTACGGAACATTAACTGCAAGTAAAGATTTACTTATATTTTTATTTATTTGTCATAATTAAACTGACGGTTTTAATGAAATAATTGACGTGACCTTATAACAATCTTAGAAAATGAAGTCTGGAGGAATTCTAGACCTTATTTACATCAGTAATAATTATGGGTTTCAGACACTGGAGTGGTGGGAGAAGGGAAAGTGTCGTTCGTGTTTTGGGCTATCCCATTATACTATTCGTGGTATTTGGGACTCTTTTAACTGGTGTTACATATTTCTGATGATGACTATCAATATTGCTTTGCTAGCTGAATTTAATTAAAGAGGTCTGTAATAGTACATTAAGCTGCAGGTAATGTGATATATTGACAAGTTTTGAATATTTGCTGGTTTTATAAATGTGTACATTTGCTTCAATGATATTTTAATTTGATAAACTGCGCGTTATTTCATGGAAACAGGAAACAGAAATTCATTATCAAGCACCGATTACGATATATCGAATCTAGGCCTGTATAGTGAGCTACGTTTGTAGGTACATCATCTTAAGAATGCACAATTTCGTAGCATAGATATATACAATTTACAGCAATGTTTCCAGACACTGATTTTCACTCGTATTGTGTTACCGATCGCTAATTGCATGTATTCAACACCTAAGTTAATATTTGTCGGCCGTTATTATACACACATGTTTATTGCTATCCCGGAGATTTACTGACCACGGAATGACGTGTCAGTGATCCCAATGTCCTTATGCTTTGAGTGAACATGTCTCTATATTTTTAATTATTCCAATGCGCCATTAATAGCGATTTAAAATTGACTATATTATTATTGCTTCCCCATAAGGAGAGCTCTAGGATGGGTACCCCAACATGGCGAACCGCGCGCTCAACTTGGCGTACTTTCTCCAGCAGCGGACAGCTGCCATCAGCGATCCATGTATAGAGATCAGTGGGTTAAGGTCATCCATTTAAAAGTGCTGAATTCTTCAAGTGGTTGTAACCATTTTCCAAGGTACTCCATGCATGCATTATATACTGTACCCGGATGAGATGGGCCCTAGATATCATCATTTGATATAATATAAATGCAGACATACGGGAATATTAAATTATGTACTGTGTCAGTTTTGTGTGGACGGAAGAATTTCAACATAGAGGTATTCTCGACAATCTGTCGCCAAGAGTTAAGCCTGTCATTATGGGTAGTATTATTTCCTTGTCGAAAGCTAAAAGGATTAAATCTAGAACTCACAACAACAGTCCTAATTGCAACAAGGAAGCGAGAGAGTATTTATTTCTGAACAAGGTGCAGCCGGCGTGTCACAAAATACGAAGATGACGAAATAGAGTTTCCAAAGCCTCGAGGCATTTTGTCGTCAGGTTGCAAGGAAGAGATATTTAAACTAACCGCGGCAGTGTTAGCCAATGACAAAATTTATCATCAGAGACTCGCAGATGCGCCAACATAAGAGAAACCAAGGTGAACTCCAGTTAGCTTCTCCGATAAAAATAATTAAATTATTCCAACCACAAAATTGAACAGAGGGGATTTTTGTGATAGCATCCCAATGTTGATTAATTGTAATAAATTAAAGTAAATAATTATTGGAAATGACCCACGCTAGCTCGCCATTGGTCAAGACGATCACGCCATCAGGGACGCCGACTTAGCCCGCGAAAAGTGGAGGACAGAAATCAAGTAATATCTCCGTGATCGCCGAACGATATGAGATCAGAATACGACACGTGAATGTGTATCGCAAGTTTATTAAGTGGGATAAATTAAGAGATCCAAATCCACCTGCAAATGCCGATTTAGGATAACCAACCCCGTCCCTCTGGTATGACCACGGATGACCCACGCGCGAAACCAGGTCGACCATATATACTAGGGAGTCGAGCTTCACATCAACCAGTCGTTCGAAACAATTTGACACGCTGGCACGGTGACTGTAACTCAGTACCAGATTCTGTTCGAGTTGAAAGTACGTTAGTAGTCGTGAAGTTGAAGACGAACAGTGATAATTATTCAGAATATCAAGTGTAAATTATCAGTATCACTGTATGTGAAAATAATATATTTCTCAACAGTAGTACTTTTTGAAGGCATTGTTCAGAGCCTGAAATAAATATTTCATGATAGACGGTGTAACAATTGTTGTAGCAGGGAACTGTAGGAGCGAGGCGATCAAAAGACGGCCTCGTATACAGCAGGAAGTACTGGATAAAGAACGCGATACGCGCCGGTTCGAATGAAGCGACAGTTCGTCGTAATGTGACAACTTGTGGTTCGGGCTCAAGGAAGAATAATATTGTGCAAATGCAATGGGCCTAGAGGCACCTATAAGTGTTTTTTATTCTTGTATAAATCATTGTAAATTATCTAGTGAGATGTTAATCATGGGTAATCGCCCAAAAGTGTTTTGTTGTGTTAATTTTATAAAGTGCGATATGCTGAACGAGTAAATCACCATGGGGCCATGAGGCTTCTCATCCGCTACGAGTCAGTGGAATTCTACATAGGAATGAGTACACAAATTTTATATTTGGGGATGTTATCGCGACAAAATGGGATTCAGTGTAGATTAATCATGGTTACATAATATGAATCGCCTCCCGAATCCATGATTTTTTGATAGACGGACGAACTAATTTATATTAACGTAATAATGGGTTAGATTAATTAATTGAGTATTTGTTTGTTGTATATAATGTAAATACGGGATATTTCTTTCAATTAATGCATGCTGTTTGTGGATACTTTGATTTAAGTTCATTTCAAGTGTTAGATTTCTTTTGTGCTAACCCATTTATTTGATTTTCAATCACTGCGGTGATTATTTGTGTATGAATCAGTGGCGTATCCTGGAATCTCCACTGAGGCATGCAACTAGTAACCATGCAGTTAACACAATGTATTCAGTAAATTTCGATTCTACTCACCCTAATTACATGTAAGTGAACTCGAGCCAAACAGTTTTACTGTAAGTTCCTGGATTGAACGTGCGTACACAATTCTTGTTTTCTATTTTTAAATTTACGAGAGTCCGCCTCTGTGGTGTAGTGGTTAGTGTGATTAGCTGCCGCCCCCGGAGGTCCGGGTTCGATTCCCGGCTCTGCCACGAAATTTGAAAAGTGGTACGAGGGCTGGAACTGGGTTCACTCAGCCTCGGGAGGTCAACTGAGTAGAGGTGGGTTCGATTCCCACCTCAGCCATTCTGGAAGTGGTTTTCCGTGGTTTCCCACTTCTCCAGGCAAATGCCGGGATGGTACCTAACTTCAGGCCTGGCCGCTTCCTTCCCTCTTCCTTGTCTATCCCTTCCAATATTCCCATCCCCCGCAAGGCCCCTGTTCAGCATAGCAGGTGAGGCCGTCTGGGCGAGGTACTGGTCATCCTCCCCAGTTTTGTCCCCGACGCAGAGTCTGAAGCTCCAGGACACTGCCCTTGAGGCGATACAGGTGGGATCCCTCGCTGAGTCCGAAAAGCCGAGGGAAAAGCCAACCCTGGAGTGTAAGCAGATTAAGGAGAAGAAGAAGAATTTTTTTGCTACGGGTTTTACGTCCCACCGACACACATAGGTCTTGTGGCGACGATGGGATAGGAAAGGCCTAGGAGTTGGAAGGAAGCGGCCGTGGCCTTAATTAAGGTACAGCCCCAGCATTTGCCTGGTGTGAAAATGGAAAACCACGGAAAACCATCTTCAGGGCTGCCGATAGTGGGATTCGAACCTACTATCTCCCGGATGCAAGCTCACAGCCGCGCGCCTCTACACGCATGGCCAACTCGCCCGGTAAAGAAGAAATATAGAGGGAAGGTAGAGGTCTCCCGGCTTGAACTATTTGAATCTTTTCATCAAATGAACGGCCAGTAAACTGATTTACAATTATATCCGTTTTAGACTCATCCATCGTTAATACCACAATAAGCGCAAAATATAATAAAAGACCGAAAACGACGAATAGCACACGAACAGCACACACAGAATGAACTCACTAATCAGCAAAACACACAATGAATTAACCCACTAGTTAGCCACAACTGAAGCACTGGAGGAAAGTCACCTCAGTGGCATTGGTCAGTTTCGTCACGTTGGGTTCTCGCTGGGGGATAATCTGTGGGTCCCGTTCGCTGTAAACATGTCGACTTTCTCCAAGTTGCTAACAGATGGCAGAGGGTAGCACGGGTATGGGGTGACAAATTCTGACCAAGTTTCAATTGCAGCGATATCGTTCGGAGGGTTTCAGAACTACGTCTGCCATCGAATGCAATTTTAAGATTGAATGCCTTGCATCCTTAACTCCGCCATGCTGTCTCTTTCTTCCTAGAGAGGAGTAGACGGCGAGACTACACCAGCACCACACGTAGTCAAGCAACGGAACTAGTACAGTTGCGCGGACCTTTTGAACTTCTGAGAGATGAAATCGTTTATATTTGACTTAAAACAACCTAAAATCGTACATCAGACAGTTCTTTGTGTTATCATAACGCATGCAGTGAATGCCTTGCATTCAAGGAGAATACGCCCCTGGTATGAATATTTGTTACCAGACAGCCAGATTATGAAAGTGCCAGAGTGTAAATTTTGTGTTGCGTACGGAAGGTCATAATAATAATACTGCTTTATGTGCTTTGTGTGTTCGCAAGTTCTATACTAATAGTAATACCGCTTGGTGTGTTTATGAGTGAGAGATAATAATGATGTTTGTGAGTTGGCAAAGGAAAGTAAATTAATAATAATAATAAGATTTTGTGCGTTTTCAAGTTAAAGTATAATAATAATGCTTTGTGAGTTTGCTAGCGGAAATAATAATCAATGTGGAGATAACATGTAGCGTTTAAAGACTTTAATTCGGGCAGTAAGTTTTTTTTACGTAAATTGTTGATTTCACGTTTTTGGACTTTATCTTAACCATTAAATGTTGTTTAAAAGTGATAGAGGCACGTGTATAGGATGGTCACGTTATGTTGAAAGCCCAGAGTGGTTTGAGCCCATATTTAGAGTTGGAAGTCATGAGGGACGAAAATCCGGCATGAAGTAAAATTGAGCCGTATTGTTTGTAATGATGAAATAGATGAATCTCAAGGCCTAAGATGATATAAAAGGCCGATTCCGGTGTTATAAGTGGCAGAATCCATGCACCGAGGATTAATTTATGAATTAAATGTTTGAAGAGTTCCAATGAAATAAAATGGACTTCAAATGAATTGGAGGGAACAGTTTAGCAATCGCCGGCATTGGAGGTATTTGCCCAGCCGCGATGTGTCATAGGTTGTGAGATGTGTCTTGGGAGGACATGTGTCCCCATAAAATTAACGGCAATACGATAATGAAGGTGCGGTCCCGAATACCGTGTTGTCCCGACCGATATAAAGCAGATCTTGGTGGTTCATAACGGGATTTAACATATGTGACTGAATTCTAGAGAGTGGAGATTAAAATATAAACTTTCCATTTTAATAATAATAATAATAATAATAATAATAATAATCATCATCATCCAAGTGAATCTTGTCTTAAATCATTTGCTTCGTGCCAAAGTAGACCGAAATTGTAAAAGCTTATGCGTTAACCATAAATATCGCTAACGGTAGTGTAACACGTGAAATTAAGTTACCAGATTGGAACAACAGGCAGAAGATAAGATCGTCGAATACCAGGCGGGCTTCCGTCCACATCGATCGTGCGTGGAACAGATCTGGAACCTGAAGATGATACTCCAACACCGCCAGTCAAACCGCACAGTGGTCACTTTCGTAGATTTAAAAAAAGCATACGACTCAATAGACCGTGGTACACTGTTCAATGTCCTTCGAGAATACGGTGTTGATAACAAAACAGTCACGTTAATCCAACAAACCTTAACAGATACAACCTCTAAGGTGAAGTTCATGGGTGAAATCTCTGCATCCTTTGAAATAAAAACAGGCATTAGACAAGGTGATGGATTGTTCCCACTTCTGTTCAACCTAGTACTGGATAAGGTCATTAAAACATGGGGGAAAGAAGTACCCGGAATAAACATGGGAACGAAAAGTAAACGGATTAACATTAAATGCCTTGCCTTTGCTGACGATCTAGCAATAATTACCCGTACTCCCAAAGAAGCCAGGCACGCCATCGAAAAGCTTCACGAGATTGCAATCAAAACTGGTCTCCACATCTCTTATGAAAAAACGCAATACATGGACTCCAAGTGCACACACCTAACATCACTAGCGAGCAAATATGGCAACATTTTGCACGTCAAACAATTCCAGTACTTGGGTGAAATTATTGGTGGTTCAGGCAATGAAAAAGCAGCCAACAAAATGCGCGCAGAAAAACTACGTAAAGCATACCTAATCACCTGGAACTTCTACAATAAGAAATCAATATCCACAAAAGCCAAACTCCGACACTACCACACCGTTGTCCTCTCTGAGGCACTCTACGCAACTGAGACATCAGCACTTACCGTTAACATCAAGGACATTGAGAAAATTGAACGACAGGTACTGAGGAAGATATTCGGGCCCAAGTTTCAAGAGGGTAAGTGGATGCGAAAAAGCTCGGAAGAACTCTACGCATTAAATGAGCGATTCTCTTCAGTCGCACGTAAACGGCGTATGAAATTTTATGGACACTTAGCACGAATGGATGACTCACGACTGACTAAGAAAATATTTCTTATTATCAATGGAAACCGACAAACCAAAGTTCGCTGGCAAGTGGGTGCACAAAAGGACCTCGCAGAAGTCGACGTTGATCCAATGGCAACTACAAGGAATACATACAGACAAAAGATCAACAGCCATAAATTTGCAGCCAAGAATCCATCTGAGAAAAGCTTGAAACTCAAAAACTCGTGGACACAAGAAAGACGGCAGGCCCATAGTGCAAGGATGAGGAAGTTTTGGGAAGATAAGAAGAACAAGAAGATGAAGAATACCAGTGCTATTTAATGGTTCCACGTGCTCCTTAAGGGGCTAAACGAATGTATATATATTATATAATAATAATATGAAGAGGAATAATAGGAAGAATTTATTAGATTAATTTGAGAATAATTATGGTGAGATCAATGTAAAATATTAAATCCATGATGAATAAGTGATGCGATCATGATACTCTCCACTGATAAAAATAAATAATAATTATTATTATAATAATAAGAGAAGGTTGAAAAAGCAGAAGAAGAAGAAGAACTTGCAATAGTAATTTGAGAATAATAGTTATGATGAAAGGAAATTAAGATATTTAATGGACGATGATTCAGTCTTACGAATATAATAATAATAATAATAATAATAATAATTTATTATGAAACTGATCATTAATTTGTGCGGATAAATTACGAGCAAGAACGACCCTTCGTTTGAAACGTCGGCAAGGGTTGGCATATAATCATCCCGGATGACAAATGATAATAATAAATAGGATCATAATTGAAATTAATGATGATAATAATAAGTAATTGATGGTAATCACAGAATATGATAATGATCAGATAAAGAATGATAGTGATATTATTTAATAATCATAGGAAGATATGATAGGGACAGTCGTCATGTGTCGAACTGGTCGGAACCAGATGGGTTTCTACGTGGGAGATTGTTAGCGGTAGATGCGAAATAACCCACGGACGGCACATGTCTTCATTGTCAGAGCATAGTAATGAACCTTTCCGTACGTCTTGTCGTATTGACAAAAGTAAATATTGAGATAAGCTTTGAGTTAATGAGCTATACCTGGCATGTTCGTGAATCTAGAAATAATAGGCTAGAGTGTGTCCGTACTATAAATTCCCGTTTTAAATACGATAACATTTCCACGGTGGGGGTCCGGTTCACCAGAATGTACATACCGGAAGTGACTCATGTCCAACGGAACGGGGAGATGACAGTAAATAGTTACTCTCATGCCCTCGTCTCCGAAAGAAGATCTCCAGCGGTGAAACGTCCACTCATACGGATGTGGATTCGATCCCCAGTAACCAGTGGGGCGAATTCACCAAATATTTTACACTACCAGAGTAGTGAGGTGAATCCAAGTATTATGTCATTTCTTTTTCAGGATGGAATTTTCCCAATGTAATAATTGTCATCATGTGCAGTTTGCAAAATAAGTCAATAAATTGCTCCTCATTGCAATTTCAATAGGAAACAGTTTCCACATCTTTTTATTGTAGTTAGTCCAGTATGCCCATTAAATTTAAGTTGCCACTTTCCAGTCCTATTGTGGAGTCTATAATTTGTATCCATGAACAAGCCGTCCCCCGTTACCTTAATTTGCGTGCCCCGTTCATCCCTGTGTTCATTTGGTGCGCCTATATATATATTTATAGTTTTTTGATTATACATTTTTAACGTCTTATACGAACTGATCACCCCTGAGATTAAGGCTAGTCTGGGACTCAGGAGGTGAGCAGGTGCAATACATCATGGACTTCTTTCATGAAGGAATCACTGTCTTCCTGCAACCCTTCCTCCTTCGAAGTTTTCATCATTTCTTTCACTTTCATAGGAACAAAATTATTTTAGAAACGAACTTGTAAAATGCTAACAGTTCCTTCAAGTGCCTGTTTCACTTCAATAATGGAAATAGTCTCCTTTTCAACATGAAGAATATTCTCTTGAAAGACTGGCAAAATATTAAATACATTTCACTTAACTTATTGGTGAAAAACTTGTTCAAAATTGTTGGGGGTTATCCACAGATAGAAAATAAGACCGAAGTGCTGGATATAGTTCAAGCATCCTTTCAACAGCTGGAAAAAGTGACTACCAACGAGTCTTTTTATGCTTCAATAAGGATTTGTAATTCACATCCACAAATACACAAAAAGGTTTTAGCTCTTCATTCCTTATGATGAATGTATAAAAGTAGTTGAACACTTTTAACACAATGCTTTCAACGTCAATTGACAATAAATCAACTCCATGCTGAACACAAATATGCAACACGTGTGCTGGGCAGCCTACTCCAATCAAGGTTTCTTTAAGCTGAGATTTGAGCTTAGAAAATACATTATTATCTCTTCTTTTCAGGCCACCAAAATTCGTATTGCAGTTATCTCCTCCAAAAGCAATGCACTTCTTCGAAATTCCAGTTTGTTGCAGGACATCCAACACCACTGAAGAGATTGTTGCAGCTTTTTCATTACTAACGCTGTGCAGGTCAATTAACTTTGCTTGCAGCCCTCCATTTCTGCATGAGCACAGGAAACAGTTTTATATTCCCATGATTGCTGCCATCCAAACACCTTCTACACAGTGAGGTCCAAGTACATTATTGACAATAGCCTCAGACTTTGTACGAGCACAGTGAATATCTTTCCCTCTTTCAGAATCAGGAAATCATTTAGATGGAAGCTTAAATCCATAGTGTTGTAGCTCCCATGAAGAACAGAACTCCCTCTGCAGCATTTTCGTTTAGTGATGTGTTCCTTTTGAAAAATGTCAACACATTACTTGAAGTTGATGAACTTTGAACATTAGCTTTGTTTTCCTGTTGTAATGTGACTTTCTAAATCCACAGCTCCACGATGAGCCACAGAAACGTATGTTCCTGGTTTACATTCGTCGGTGCGGCCATTTTTGAAGCATTTATATCTTTTCTCCAATTCAGCAGTGAACTTACGCATTCTTTTCCCCATAATACATTTAACGTACCAACAGATATTGTAGAGTATTGTGGCACAAATAAGCAGCAATATGGACGTATGCTATCGCCAACTTGGACCAGCAATAATATACAGGAATTTAGAAAGGTCAAGGTGCAGCTGAAGTCAGTAAGCGAGTCTAAGTTTACAAAAATGGGTTTCCAGTTGGAAAAAGTTCATCTTAACATTATTAGACGAAAATACGGACAGTCAGCAAATAATTTAAAAAAATACGGACGCCAGGATAGACGCTAAAAATATGGATATGTCCTGGTAAATACGGACGTCTGGTAACCCTACCCTTGTGTCACGTGTTACTTTATTGCGTCTTCGGCGATATAAGTACGTCTACGACCCGTCCATGTGCCTCGTGAGCCTTGGAGGCGAACAGAACAAAACTAACTTCCTTTTGATTTTACAGATATACAGTAGATTCAACTCTCACTGATCATTTAGCTCATGACTGAGCATCGTCACCTTGTACATGACCTGCTGCTTCCGTTTTTGCCTCTCGTATGATCTTCCTTGAAGGCATCTGCTTGATGCTCTTCCTCTTGGCCTTCTCCCTGTCGTCCCTTCTCCCTGACCGAAGAAGTGCAATATCTTCTATAACATAATGAAGAAAGAGGTCTTCTAAAGCTTAGCTCATTCCTGACTAACACACTTTTTCTTCTATGTGTCTGTAGCATTCTTTGCCAGCACCACATTTCAAAGGCTGATGTTCTCTTGGTTTCACAAACGTAGCCTACTCTGTATCAAGTAGCTTTAGTTATTTAAGTATTTCATGCTAGGGAATTTTCAACTTTTCCATTGCACAGCGTCCAAGAGCTCTTCTTTTAATTTCCTGTTTACAGCCTCCCTTATTACTCAGAACTGAGCCTAGATAAATATATTCGTGTACGACTTCAAGATCCGTCAAGAAACCAGTGAACTGAGGGTTCTTTATCACCGTCAGCTTTGACACCTTCCAGCAGGAACTGATGGCGAAATTGAGATTAGAGATTATGTATCTTCCTTGCAGCATCCCATCCATCTAGCGAATTTGTCGTAATGCGAAATCTATCACCTTAGTCTTAGGTAACCAGCAACACGTGATCAGAGCCGAATTCTGCTCCTGGCTACGTTTTGGCGTTCATTAGCAGCCTTTTACAAAGATAAAATCTATTTGATTTTGGGTTTTGTCACTAGGTGGTATCCATGTATAACGACTTCTATATTGTTATTATGTTGATATAATGTGTTTGCCAATTTTGTTTTCTGTTCGGTGCACTATTCAAAGTTTCTTCCGGAAGATGGACGGAACCCGTTCCTGATAAGCAGTGCTGTGGAAGGTCTTGTTGGTGAAGTAGATGCGCGATGGTAGCGTACTCATTGAGGCGACACTGTACCCCCCAAAAACCCCCAAAATCGGCTTTCTTGTGTTTTTATTTAAAATTTTTACCTTAGTTATAGTTCTTTCATGCCACACAAGGATTTGGTCCAATTTTTACTAGAAATGGGTCAAATAACACTTGATAATTATGTGTGCAGGGGGCGTGGCCAACAGTCAGCTGTCAGAATGCTCCGTCAGCCAGGAGAAGGATATACTTCTCCACATCTTGGTGAATGTGTGTTTCGTAGTTGGCTATTCTTCTGTTTACATGCAGAGGCACTTAGTGGGAGATTTAAGAACTAAACCGTAAACAAAATACGTGATACGTGATTCTAGTTTTGTGAAGAACTAGTGGGAAAATTTACAGGCGAGCAAAGGCTAAGAAGATGGAAGTATTCTGGACATCTTACAGAGGAGTGTGTAGATATTCAAGACAAAGCAGGTGAACCATGGCTATCCACTAGTTCCAAGACATTACGAACACTTAACCTCCAAACTCATGAGGAAACAGACGGTGGCTGTATTTTTGTACATATGTCTTCACTAAATGAAATATTTTCTAATTTTATTTGCAAGGGGTGCATGAAAGCTACACTTCTAGTTCAGAAGGAGGAACACAATGGATTTGCTGTGGAACTTGTGGTGAAGTGTCAAAACTGTGGAGTGGTTGTAAGCGAGGGTTTTCCTTGTCCAAGATCAACATGTGATGATGTTGGTTCCAGGAGCAAAGGAGCATTTGATATAAATAAGCGCCTTGTACAGTCATTTGCCAGATTTGGGAAAGGACATGCTGCAATAGAACAATTTTGTTTGGGCATGGATATGAATGTAATGAGTCTTATAACTTACCACAGTCATTTCAGAAAAATCTCAAAGGAGGCAGCTGAATTTGGAGCTATTTTTCTTGAAGATGCAAGAAAGCAAGTGAAGTCTGCACACATGGAGGGGAATTCTGATAACAACAAGAACAGTATTATTGAAATAGCTATTAGTTATGATGGAACATGGCACACTAGAGGACACAGAAGCAATTATGGTGTCGGGTGTGTGACAGATGTACTTACTGGTTATGTTATTTGATTCTCAAATTATGTCAAAATATTGCCATACTTGTGCCATTATTGGGAAATTGCTAGGAAAAGACAGTGCATAATTTTATTTCTTGTATTATGGTCACAAATCAGTGTGTGAAAAGAACTTCTCTGGGTCATCCCCAGCTATGGAGATGCATGCAGCTGAGATACTTTGAAAACGGCCAGAGGAGCTCCATAATCTCAGATGGTGATGCAAAAGCATACTTACACCTGCAGGCCCAAAAGATCTATGGAGAAAAATAAATGTGTCAATCACATTGCCAAGAGATTGGGCACAGGACTTCGCAACATTGTCAAAGAGTGGAAAGGTGGCAAACAGCATGGCAGTCTGAAGGTAACTACTATAAAGAAATTGACTGACTACAACCGAGCAGCAATAGTGAACAATGTACGAGACATTCAGAAGATGAAATCTGCAGTTTGTGATACGAGTACTGACAAGGAACCACATCGCCGTAAATGTCCTCAATGTGATGACAACTGGTGCTTCTACAACGAGGCAATTGTTAAGTGCGAGAAGCCGCCGCCTCACAGTGGTACTTCCAAGTACTGTTGTGAAGACTCAATATTGGCAAGATGTACAGATGGGAAAACTCAAAATGCCAATGAACGTTTGCACAGTATCATTTGGTCGAAATGTCCTAAGGACATTTTTGTATCACAAAGGAAACTTATGTTAGGTGTTATTTAGTTAATATCTCCGTTTAATGAAGGAGGCTATATAACTGAGAATGCCAGGAAGTCCACTATCATCAGTCCAGAAGATGATCTGCAAAGGACGGAATCAACAGCGAATTAGACGCAACCTACAGCAAATAAATTCATGAGAAACCCGTCCAAGGAGATGAAATTGGGTGAAGAAGACGCCATAAGAGAAAAGGAAGGGAAAACATGCGGTTCTGGAGACTTTTAGACAGTGGGTGAGGAAGAAAATCTTTCTAATGTTTTAAAATTGTTTGTTGCACAATTCATTTTTTGGACTTTACGCCAACTGTTTAGTAGCAAATATTAACCAATCTCAATATTTTTGTAGCATGTGAATATATCTATCCCTCATAATTCTGTTATTAGTTAAAATAGTTGTCGTTTATTTTAAAATAATTTTTAACTTTAAATTTCGGAAAGAAAAAGTAATTTTGTGATTTTTTAATTTCAGGAACTATTTCATATCTTTCTAAACGCATGCACAGGATTATTAGTCTGTGTAATGAGTACATAGTGTAAACAATTGTAAAGTTTCAGTAATTTTTAGTGGTATATAGTTGGTATCAATTTTTTAAGAAAAAGACTATCTTTTAGTAATTTTTGCCCTACTGATCGAATGATAGGAACCATTTTGCACTTTTTACTATATGAAAGGTGTTGGTCGTACGGAATTAAAATTTGTTGCAGTTTGGAGCGCTGGGAGACTAGTACGCAGAGTAAAAAGTTATTGGAAGCCACAGTGTTCGGGCCAGTGCGGGTTAAGATAGAGAGCCAGCCCCTTAACTCATGCAAAGGAGTTATCTTTCATAGGGACTTGATTAAGGCCTCCGATGATGACTTTGCTCGTAGAGGTGTTTCCGACGTTAAACTTCTTAAGAGACGTGTCGGCGACACGGGGGCTTTCATCTTAACTTTCGATCTTGAGAAACTGCTCGAATGTACTCACTTACTGTTCGGCCATATTTTCCTTCTCCTACGAGGTGCTACAACTGCCAGTGGTTTGGCCACACCTCACCACGCTGCCAATGTTCAGCAATATGCGGGGCATGTGGAAAAGGGTGCATGTCGGTGTGGAGTGCACAACACCAGTGTGCGTTAACTGCACTGAAGACCATGGTTCTCGGTCCAAGGAATGTCCTACATTTAAGCAGAATTAAAATATCCAGGGGATTAAAACTCTGGATAAACTCTCTTATCCAGAGGCACGGAAGAAGTATAAATCAATTGTTCCTCCGGAATTCTCAGGCTCCTTTGCAGAGAAGGCCGCTAGTGTTCGCATATTTCCGGTAAGTTTCTCTCTATCCCACCATCAATTCCGCAAGCAACATCAAATACCGAACAAGTAATCTTCAAACCACAGGTTCAACAGTCAGCAAGTGCGTCATTGCCGAAGACGTCTGGGCGGGGGAAAAGACTTCCTCAACAAAGGCTGGAAAATCACCTTCCAGGTATCCTTCGACTAGCCTAAAAAAGGAGTAGAAAGAGAGGCTTAAATGCTGCCTTACACGTTGGGAGAAGAAATCTTTTCCAGCGAAATCGGGGATCCCGGGATCCCCACAAATGCCTGGCAAGTCATCTTCCAGCCCTTCTCCAAAATGTTCGAAAACGGTGGACAAAATTGAGGAAACACGATCTCCCTTCTACTCGATAACTTTGTGGGGAACGAAGTTCTCCGAGGAAGAAGGTCCACCGCTCGCGATCAATGAGGAGTGATCAACCACAGCGTCTCTCTTCTGAGGAGACGGTGGAGACTGAACCACTCATCGTCGTGTACGGTGACAATACCAACAAGAACGGCGGAAACTGGCAGGCAGTGAACCGAACGAAAGGCAAGCAGTTGCACTACCCATCCCACTGTCGCAAAGCTGAGTCTGTATACAGGAATCTTGGCACGACACAGCTATGAGAGGATATCGGCAGAGTAGGCACGGCGACTTGTCCTCTCCTTAGTCAGCAACGTGTTCATTACACCGGACTACGATCTCCTGCTTTTCTCATGCTCGTGACACACTCTGGGGTTCTCCTTCTTCCTGTGCGACGGGGAGGATGCTCGAGCAATTGGTCTATCTTTGTGTGCTAAACACGAGGGAACACCTGGATGTCACTTTGTGCAGCCGTGCTCTAGTTCCCCTGCTGCTGTGATAGTGATCTCTCTTGAATCAAACACAGTTCCAAGTACACAAGTGCTAGTTACTTCGGCGGGCGAATTGGCCAGAATATTCCAAACGCGCAGTGATGGTCGATGAAATGCTGAAGTGTGTTACGGAGTTATCCATGGAAGGCAGAGGTGAAAGAAGGTGCGGGCTGGAATGGGTCTAACTACAAGGCCGAAATATTAATTAAAATTTAAATAAAGGTTATATTTTCAATAGACAACAAGATTTAACAAACTTTCACTAGGTGAAATAACCATAAAAAACACAGGTACAATGATAATTTTACAAGTGAAAACAGAAGTTTTAAGGGGATCATTACAAGATGTGGGCTACGAGCCCCAAGATCAATAATTCCTGAGCTCTCAGCTCACAACCACAATTTACCAAAGGGTAGAAAACCCCTAATTACATAGAGCACTTGCTCCCACCTAGTAATGTCAAGCCTCCTAGAGGCACCTTTCAAAATACCAGAAAGAGCTGACCCGCTCTCAAACTTTCAAGCATATTAAAGGCAATACCAGACGTTAGAGTAACTTGCCACCGAGGTACAACATACAAGAATTAAACAGGGGTATCTCGTACCCAACCTACAGGGCCTTAAAAGAAAAAGAAAGGTTAATTAAATGGCCCAAAATACCAATATGAATGGAGGCGTTGCTTGCGCTCCTACATGAAACCGTATAAAACCTAAGGGGCACTAAGCCGGTGATACAGGGGCTATTCCCAAACTAGGGAGGTGACTCGTATAAGAAAATGTTAATACATTAAGAGAAGAAAATCGGTTATGAAAACGTCACCTCAAGTCAAAATGAAGGGGAGCTCGAGAGGGTAAGGCACTCTCTATCCCCTATTTACAGTTACATAATAAGAAACTTTTACATAAGCGGGTACTAAGTTATATTTTTCGAAAGGTAGGTTACATTGAAAAAGTTTCGGACTTTCCCCGAGGGCTGAACTGCTGAGCTAGCAAGAATTAAAGATGTTAAAAGGTCATTGCCTTGTAGAAGAGCTGCTGGCGGATGAAAGAGGCGCTTCCCGCCTCCTGCTATACTTCCATACACTAAGCTAAATGTTATACGAGTGGCCGAGAGACAAGAAAATTAGCAGTTTTTATACTTTCGGGGAAGATTCGAGACCTTTCATGAATGATTAAGACACACCCACAGTCGTTTATTGGATAGCTTACAGTTACACATCAACAATGGGGAAGAAAGACGCCATTGGCTAAAAAATAATGACAGAAATTTTTTTGCTAGGGGCTTTACGTCGCACCGACACAGATAGGTCTTATGGCGACGATGGGATAGGAAAGGCCTAGGAAGGAAGCGGCCGTGGCCTTAATTAAGGTACAGCCCCAGCATTTGCCTGGTGTGAAAATGGGAAACCACGCAAAACCATCTTCAGGGCTGCCGATAGTGGGATTCGAACCTACTATCTCCCGGATGCAAGCTTACAGCCGCGCGCCTCTACGCGCACGGCCAACTCGCCCGGTATGACAGAAATTTACGATTGGCTAATTTCAAAACTGGCCGATAGAAAGATTAATATTGCCAACCCACAAATGAAAGAACAACATTTAGTAAAGAACAAACTTATGAATACAAAATATCTTCAAGAAAATTTCCTTCACTTCGCGCCAGGGTGCATGATCATAGTTTTTGGTAGAGACATCTGTGAGAGAATGTCCACACTTCTTGATAATTAGTAAACAAAAACAATTCGAAATTAACTCAGTGAGTTCTTCTGATAAACGGTTGAATTAATTCAGTTTTAAAGTTCAGAGTTTCAGCTGTAGAGGAGTACTTTAGGGCGGAAAATTCAAATGTGCTGCGTATAGGTGTACCGGTAACAAACCCGTACAGAAACATTTCCTTCCTCGCCGGAAACAAGTCCCACGGTGGACCGACGAAATGGCAGAAGCCATACGTGATCACCGACGGGCTTTTAATCATTATCGTCGAAATCCTTCGATGGCCAGTCAGATCACATTCAAGCGTGTGTGCGCGAAGGCCCGTTTTTTGATTCGAAAGAGTGAGAAAGCGACGTAGGAAAAGTATGTGTCTTCCATGACGGCACTTACTCCGTCATCACAAGTGTGGACAAAACTCCGCCGTATTGTGTATCCTTGGTCCCAGAAATCTCCATTAATGGAGATATAGATAAGACGTCTTCAGTCATTGCAGACCACATCACGTCACATTTCGTAGATACGTCAGGTATGGTAGATACGACTCTGCACTTCAACCAACTAAGAGCGAAGCAGGGGCACATCGCCTCTAGTGCTTCGCATCCCTACAACGTGCCTTTCACGTATTGGGAGTTGAGTGACAGATATCTCAAGGATACCCTCACCATTTCAACAGAATACGGAGTGAGGGAGTGTGTCCATCTCAGTGGCGTGAGGGAATTGTGATACCAATTTCCAAGCCGGGTAAAGATCCAAAACGCATGCCTTACAAATGGCCTTTGTAAGCTATTTGAAAGGATGGTTTACAGGCGTCTTGTGTGGGCCATGGAAAACGAAGGTCTCTTATCTAACTACCAGTGTGGTTTCCGCTCTCATCGGTCTGCCACTGATCATCTGGTCAGACTGGAGAGCGCTTTTCAGGACCCTTTTCTCCGGAAGAAACACCTAGTCGCCGTGTTTTTGACCTGATGAAAGCTTACGATACTACCTGGCGATATGGGATTCTCTCCACTCTACACCAGTGGGAATTTCGGGGAAATTTCCCAACGTGTATTGAGAACTTCATAGCCCTCCGGCTCTTTCGAGACCGAGTAGTGAAATGTAGTACCACAGGGATCTATACTGAATGCCACCCTGTTCGCAATCGCCATCAGCGGCATAGTTGCCGCTACTGGGCCCGCAGTCGTTCCATCGCTCTATGTAGACGATTTAGCTCTACAGCTACAGCAAGCTATTAACCGAGTCGACAGATAGGCCCTGCAACATGGTTTTCGATTTTCAGCAGTGAAAACCTTAGTTGTACACTTCTGTCGACGCCGGCTTGTGCATCACGAACCAGAGCTCCGCTTGAGAAACAGTGTCTTACCAGTGGTTGACACCTGCAGATTCCTGGGTCTCCCATTTTGATAAGATACTAACGTGGCAGCCCCACATCCGTCAGTTGAAGGTTGCCTGCACGAAGAGACTTAACATGCT
Source organism: Anabrus simplex (assembly GCF_040414725.1). Taxonomy (NCBI): domain Eukaryota; kingdom Metazoa; phylum Arthropoda; class Insecta; order Orthoptera; family Tettigoniidae; genus Anabrus; species Anabrus simplex. The sequence continues at coordinate 522,319,120 of NC_090267.1, read as the reverse complement.
TAAGTTCCTCAGTGGCACTTCGTGGGGGGCTGACCCTGCGGTGCTGCTACGATTTTACACGGCAACTGTCCTCTCCCGCATTGACTATGGTAGTGCGGTTTCTGGCTCAGCATCAAAATCTACGCTGAGCCTTTTAGACAGTATTCACCATAGTGGAGTTAGGCTGGCATCGGGAGCTTTCCGTACTAGCCCCATTCCCAGCCTACTTGCTGAAGCGGGAGTTCCACCTTTACGGGTATTACGGGTAAGGAGGCAGCAGTTACTCCTCACGTACGCCGCCAAAATTCATGAAATGCCGCTATATTCAATCTATCAATGCATCTATCGTACCCAGTACCACCGGAGGTGCCAAGACCGGCCGAATGCCACACGGCCGGTTGGGTTTCGAATTGATAGCTTGTGTCATGATTTGAATATCGATATTGGTGGTTGTCTTGAACAAAATTTTAGCGAAGTACCTCCGTGGTTCGTTCCGCAACCGGATATACGTCTAAATCTGCTCCGTGAACCCAAGGTGAACACGGATTCCTCCGTTTATCGGAGGTATTTCCAGGACTTCGTTCACCAATATCTGGCCATATCTGGCCACGAGACATATCTTCACGGACGGTTCTAAAATCGGAGATATTGTTGGTTGGTTTTACGTCACCGATGATATGAGCACGAAGATCTCGCTTCCTAATGTATGTAGCATGTATACTGCAGAGCTTTACGCCATCTTAGACGGTCTGCAGTTTGCACAGGGTGATGAAAGAAACAATTTTCTTATGTGTACACCAACTCGATAGGTTCTCTCCAGTCTATTGAAAAGTTTTTCTCGCAACACCCACTGGTGCAGCAGATTCATGACCTTCTAGCCAGGTTAAATAATGCTGGCACTAGAGTAACTTTCGCGTGGCCTCCAAGCCACGTTGGGATTGCGGGTTACGAACTTGCGGATGAAGCTGCAAAGGAAGCGGTACTTTTACCTCCAAGATCTGTCAATGTACCTGCTAAGGATATTTGTTCTCAGCTACGTCGAACCATCTTGCCTTTCTGGGAGTCGGAGTAGCTAGCTATCCAAACTTCCAACACGCTGAGAGCAATTAAGAAGACAAGCACCATGTGGCCGTCCTCTTTCCGGCATTCACGGAGAGAGGACGTAGTATTGTGCAGGTTCAGGATAGGTCATGGACAATCTACGCACTCTTATCTCCTAAAGAGGGAAGAACCCCCAGTGTGTTCTTGTGGTGCCGACTTCACCGTGGCCCCCATCCTGACAGAGTGGGCCGATCTCTCTTGCCTAAGACGGAGCCTCGGCCTGCAGGAAACACTCGAACGCTTACTAGCCGATGACGCGACTACTGCTGATCTCGTCATCCGCTTTATGTGCAACAGTGGATTAATCAAGGCTATATACAGACTTAGCAAATGTCATGGGATAGTCACCTAATAGCTTGTGGGGCCTCCTCTAGCCCTGCGAACTGCAGTGAGACGCCGTGGAATTGAGTCGACAAGTCCCTGGTAGTCCTCTGGACGCAGCTGACACCATATCGTTTGCAGAGCGGCCGTCAATGCTGTTCTGTTCGTGGGTGCAGGATCCATGGCACGGAGCCTGCGTTCCAGGACATCCCAGATATACTTGATAGGGTTCATATCGGGGCTCCTGGGTGGTCTTGGCAGTCGTTGGACCTCCGCTGCATGTTCCTGGAACCATTCCCGGCCGACGTGGGAGCGATGTGGCGGCGCGTTATCCTCTTGAAACACCGTAGAACCGTCTGGGCGCTGGAAGGCCAAAAATGGGTGGAGATGGTTTCCGAGCACCTGAACATACCGCGTACCATTCAAAGTCTCTTCCAGAACAACTAGGGGGCCCAATCCATACTAGGAAAATGCACCCCAGACCATAACAGACACACCAGCGCCCTGGACCACACCTTTGAGGAAAGCGGGATCCATCGCTTCATGTGGTCTGCGCCATACACGGTGCCTCCCATCGGCATGGTGCAAGTGAAATCGTGATTCGTTCGACCATATCACGTTACGCCATTGTTCATCCCTGGTGACTGGCGACAAATGCGCGTCGTTGTGCCCGATGACGTTGGGTTAACAGTGGCACCCGTGTGCGGCGCCGGCTCCCATACCCCATAGAACTCATGTTCCTACGGATTATCCACTGTGAAACGTGTCTAGCATGGCCTGTGAATTGAGCCGTGATTTGTTTCACGGTTACCCGTCTGTCACTATTGAGAATCCGTCTCAGATGTCGCCGGTCACGGTCATCGAGGGTCTCTGGACGGCCGGTCATTCGTCTGTTGTGGACGGTGACACCCGCATTCAACCATTCACGATAACCCTGGACACGGTTGATCGTGTGAAGCCGAATTCCCGCTCCACTTCCGAAATCGCACTTCCCATCTGTCGGGCACCGACCACCATACCCCGTTCGAACGGTGTCAGCTCACGACGACGTTCATGTTACACCTGTCACATGCACAGCCATTGCTCACAAGGTCTCCTATACAACTGCCGCTCGCACAGGGGGCGTGTGGTGCGCAGACAGCACACCTGTGCATCAGTGCTTCGCTATCCCATGACATTTGTTCAGTCAGTGTAAATTACAAGTGTACTGTTGTGATGTTTGGGACATCACTGAATGTTTTTAATTATTGAACTATATATTTAATTGATAAGATGTATATATTTAATCACTGATAGGTCATGTTTAAATTAATGTATGCATATATATATATATATATATATATATATATATATATATATAGGGTTTTTATCATCCATTTCAATCATCATTTCATTTCTTTGTATCGCGGCTATAACGTATTCTGAACGAACAAATTATTGGGTAAAGTATTTCAACATCACGCATGTTTATAACTTGCAGTAAATTTTCCAATAGCCGTTGTGAGGTGACCAGAGTCAGCAGGCTAATTTCAGCCCAGTTCCAGGAAAAGTACGTCATCATGAAAAGACAGCTGATACATTATTAACACCCACTTTTCAAACTATGCTTGGGGACGCTTGATTTCAGCGAGAAAGTTTAGCCTATGCGAATGAACATAATGAAGCAACGTGATGGATTCACAGCTGTACATCGGAGAAGGGATGAGACATCGAATCTTACTGGACCATGTGATATGGCTGATGGAAGGAGACTTTTGAACCAATATATACCACCGACAAGGGCTGGAGAGGACATTCTCACATTCAGACTCTCATTCAGACTCACATTCAGAGATTCGGACATTCTGATTCTGATTCTCACGCTTGGAAGATACTCTTACTACGATTCTACGTCTACACATCGGAGAAGATTTTAACTTAGTTCACTTCGCATCTGAGTATATTCTACTCAAAAGTTACTCTCATTGGGACTTGTTATCTCAATGACGAGAGGTAGTCAACGGGAGACCGGTTCTGACTGGTATAGGGCAGGAGAGCTTTTATTATGAATTTAGCTACGCTACTGTTCCGTAATACGGAAGAATACAAGTGTATTCTCTCCATGAACATAACCCATGGTGGTTTTGCATTTAAAATTAGGACTCATTACGACTTTATGTAAGGAGTACAATAGGAAGTGTTAAAGACAGGAAATGTGGATGTAGAACTGGAATCCAACAACAGATGAGGCAGCCTGTACGAGAGATCCACCCATCTTCAGCTTCAAGACAACAGAGTCTACATTTGGTGAGCTTATGGCATAAGTTACTGCAAGTCTTCGCGCAACAGTTCATTTTCTTAGAGTTAATTTCATTCACTTTTTCTTTTTCTTCCGTAAGTTCAGATTTCGTTAATACGCCGTTACGTCACGTTTTTCATCTTAATAAATAGCTGTTTTAATTGGTATTTTATGAAATAATTATTAATGATCCTTAAATTCCAAGTTAGTGTACTTAATGATTTGTGTTCCGTTCACCCCACCCCTGGGAGTTTTTTGAGTCTCATTACGTATTTTTATTTATTATTATTATTATTATTATTATTATTAATTATCTACTTTTGTTTTCAAGTCATAAGCTTGAAGACTGGCGCCCTTGGGATACTGTTTCTGGAGAAACCATGACATATCATTTATTTATTTTAATATTAAAGTGACCCGCCACGTTATAAATTTGTCATACATCTGTGGGCAAAGAGGGTACGTCACATATTGTCGCCACAACTGAGGGGCTCGTAAATCATTAAGTACTGGTATAGAAGGATAAAATCAGTAGTTTGGGGGTAACTGTTGTGTATCCACAGTATATTTTTCTAGTGTGTTTGATTTTGGGGGTAACATGGCCGAGCAAGAGGAGAAAGACATGACGCTGCGTAGTGGACACGTGCTGAAGGGTAGTACTTTAGGTAATTCTAAGGAAGAGTTAGATAAATGTGTAGAGGAAGAAACTGATATTAGGAGCGAAGATAGCGAAGGGAATAAGAGTAGGAATGACGAAGTTACGTTAGATTCAGACGATAGTACGCTGGGGGGCGAGACGGAGGTTAGTCCTAACAGTGAGAGTAATAATAATCAGTTACTTGAAATGATGCAATTAATGTTAAGTAAGATAGAGGATAGTAAATCAGAAATAAAAAAGAAGTAGAACAAACTAAATCAGAAATTAAAAATGAAGTAGAACAAACTAAACGAGAATTAAGTAAGGCATTGAATGAACACAAGGTCGAAGCTAATAAAAGGATGGACGAACATAGCAAACAGTTACAAGAATTATTTAAGCAAAATGAAAGATTTAACAAGCAGATAGAGGAACAGAAAGAGACAACTAAGCAAAACAAACAAGAGGTAGAAAAGAAATTTGTAGAGCAGAGGAGTGAGTTGTTGGGATTAATGGAAAAAGAAAGCAACAACACTAGACAGGAGTTAGAGACACAGGTGACAAGTATTAAAAATAAAGTTGAGATCCAAAAGGAAGAAATAAAAGAATTTAAAGATCAGGTACAAAACAAGATCGATACCGTTAAGTGTATAATAGAAGACAACACTAGGGAACAAAGAGAAAAGTTTGCGATAGTAGAAGGCAATACAGTGGAAATTAAGACATTGAAAGAAAAACAGAACACTGTAGTGAATGAAATTGAAAGAAGAGATGAAGATGTAGATAACCGCATAGCGATGGCAGAAACACGCATACGACGAGAAGTAAGAGAAAGGCAAGGTAACACTGAGAGACAAAGTCATGGAGGGATTTACAGTAAGGAAATCGAATTACCGAAGTTCAATGGGAAACAAACTAACCCATTAGAATTTCTTAAAATAGTAGAAAAACGGTTTGGGAAACGGATTGAGGAAGGGTTTATGGACTGGGAAGAGGCGATTGACATTATTGATCATGCTTTTGTGGGAGAGACGCGTTCCTGGTTTTCAGTCTATAAAAGTAACATGAAAAGTCTGGAGGAATTTAAGACGAAGTTCACAGACAAATACTGGAACGAAAACGTTCAAAGCCGTGAAAGAGAAAGGGTAGTATTTGGGAAATTCAAACATAATGAATGTGTCTCTATGACTGAGTATTTTTTGTCACATGTTATGATTTGCCAGAATTTAGACGGAATCACGGCTGATTCAGATGTAGTCATATTACTGTTACGACATTTTCCAGACAGGGTACGCGAAGCAGCGTGTATGCAAAGTGTTAAAACTATTCAGGAAATGGAGCAGTTATTAGGGAGTTTTGATGCACTAGGAAACATTGGGCATAGAACAGGAAACTCACATAATTTTGTTCCGCATAGTGATCCAAGGGACAATAGGAGACAGCCAAACTACGAGAATCGTAATCAGTTTCAGCCAAGGCATAACAGTAGGGGTGGCGCACCTGAAAATAGATCGGGAAATGCCCAACAAGTCAGAGGACAAGTTACTAACGAGCCAAGTGTAGGTACACGATCGCAACCTTTAAACTAAATGCAGGCTGTAATGATGGGACAGAATTCCAGCCTTACCAGGAAGTAGTTAGGAATTGTGTTATGAAACTATTGCCATATGACCTAGATGTTAAGGAAGACCTTATGTGTGAACCAGATAATAATTATTTAGATTCGGGTGAAGAAGTGATTAATCCTGTGGTTCAATTAGAAGTTTGGGGGGCGTATGTTCACGCGTTAATTGATACTGGGAGTCAGAAATCATGTATAAGTTCAGAATGGTATGACTCTTTAGTTAAACAGGGTATTATGATAGAAGAGATGCCTGTTAAGTCTACATTCATTATTACAGCTGTTGGTAAGAAGTCGAAACAAATATGCAAGCAGGTTGCGGTGCCGATTTGTATAGAGGGTTTTATTTCAGTACAGGTATGTTTGGTTATTCCTCACCTTGTATTTGATCTCATCTTGGGATGTGACTGGCTGACTTTAAAATCGGCTCAGCTAGATTACGATGATGCAACGGTAAATCTGAAGTGGGATAATAAGTATGTCAAACTCGAACTGAAAAATGAAATTCAGAGGAAAACGAATGTTTGTTCTATGTGGAGTGTTATTGAGGTTTCTAGATATGAGGAGAAATCCAGTGAGGGGTTTAATTTATGCCAGTTGTGGTTGAAAGAGGATCAGAAGGATGCCTTATTTGAAGCTGCGAGTAACAGTAAATTAGAGGAAGTCCAGAGGGACGAATTGTTGGCAGTGTTATGTGAACACGCTGAGATTTTTTCTAAGAAACCCGGTAAAACACATGTTTATGAACATTCTTTTTCAGTGCTGGATGACAGTCCTTTCAGCGGGCCACGGTATGCTATCCCACACAAATATGCTAAGGCAGTTGACGATCAGATACAAGCTATGTTAGCTGATGGGATAATTGAAGTGTCTAATAGCCAGTATGTAAATTCTTTAATCGTTGTGCTTAAGAGTGATGGGAGCGTCAGACTTTGCATTGATGGGAGGGATATGAATAGACGTATTTGTACTGACCGGTTAAAATCACAGACTATTGAAGAGTTAATTCAGGGCTTTGAGGGTAAAAAATGGTTTTCATCTGTTGATTTAAGAAGTAGTTTTTGGCAGATTCCTTTGAGAGTAGAGGATAGGCCTCTGACAGCATTTAACCATAAGTACAGCTTGTATCAGTTTCAGAGCGTTCCCTACGGGACGAAGACTGGTTCTGCAGCCTTAATTAGAGCATTAAATATTGCATTAGGTGATGATACAGGTGATTTCGCCACGGTTTTTATGGGTGACATGGCTGGAGTTTTATATCAAGGACCTTATCGTATACATAAGAAACTAGGACCTTGTGCTTATAAATTATCTGACGGTGATTGCATTTTAATGGGTACGTACAACATTAGAAGTTTACGTAAATATGTTACGAGTCCGAGGGATTTCCCATGGTGCTGGAATATAGGTCAGTGAGCCAGGCCACGCTTATCTCTTATATAATATACACCTGTCGCAGCGTGGAGTGACTGCTCTCTGGTAGGTGGAGTTTCCCCAGTTTTGTTTTGCTTGCTACACGATGTGTGTGTATACGATTGACACGAGATCATTACCAAGGTTACGTCTGTTCTCTTTACGTAACGCCATGTATGGGTAATCTAGTATTTGATTATATAACGAGGATCATTAATATTGCAGTTTAAAATTTGTAAATTCCCCGTAGACTATAAGAAGTCATCATAAAGACTTGCAATAATTTTACCCTAGGCTAAAACCACGTGAATGTGTTAGCGTGTGTAAAGTGAAAGTCATACAGCAAGAACGTATAAACACTTGAAAGAGTAATACGATGCATTTTGTCTGTGTAAATTTTGTACAGATCTAAATTGAATTGTCAAGTATTGCATACAATGGATTCATAAAATCAGCAAGAGGTGACGAACATTTGAGAAAGTGAGACATCAGAAACTCGCTAAGTTGTAATATTGTGTTTTAATGGAAATTTTGAAGTGTTATATATTATTTGTTATTAAGTTGTAGGTGGAATCCTCAAGTTGTAATTTTGTAAAATAGTGTTATGTTGTATACAGTAATGAATTAATGTACAGTGGTTTTGAAAACAAGTGAAACGTAAGTAGCAAAGTGTAAGTGTGAGCCCTCAACGAAGTACTACTTGTTTCAGGCTCAGAGGGGCGAATGTGATGTTTGGGACACCACTGAATGTTTTTAATTATTGAACTATATATTTAATTGATAAGATGTATATATTTAATCACTGATAGGTCATGTTTAAATTAATGTATATATATATATAGGGTTTTTATCATCCATTTCAATCATCATTTCATTTCTTTGTATCGCGGCTATAACGTATTCTGAACGAACAAATTATTGGGTAAAATATTTCAACATCACGCATATTTATAACTTGCAGTAAATTTTCCAATAGCCGTTGTGAGGTGACCAGAGTCAGCAGGCTAATTTCAGCCCAGTTCCAGGAAAAGTACGTCACTCTACTCAAAAGTTACTCTCATTGGGACTTGTTATCACAATGACGAGAGGTAGTCAACGGGAGACCGGTTCTGACTGGTATAGGGCAGGAGAGCTTTTATTATGAGTTTAGCTACGCTACTGTTCCGTAATTCGGAAGAATACAAGTGTATTCTCTCCATGAACATAACCCATGGTGGTTTTGCATTTAAAATTAGGACTCATTACGACTTTATGTAAGGAGTACAATAGGAAGTGTTAAAGACAGGAAATGTGGATGTAGGACTGGAATCCAACAACAGATGAGGCAGCCTGTACGAGAGATCCACCCATCTTCAGCTTCAAGACAACAGAGTCTACATTTGGTGAGCTTATGGCATAAGTTACTGCAAGTCTTCGCGCAACAGTTCATTTTCTTAGAGTTAATTTCATTCACTTTTTCTTTTGCTTCCGTAAGTTCAGATTTCGTTAATACGCCGTTACGTCACGTTTTTCATCTTAATAAATAGCTGTTTTAATTGGTATTTTATGAAATAATTATTAATGATCCTTAAATTCCAAGTTAGTGTACTTAATGATTTGTGTTCCGTTCACCCCACCCCTGGGAGTTTTTTGAGTCTCATTACGTATTTTTATTTATTATTATTATTATTATTATTATTAATTATCTACTTTTGTTTTCAAGTCATAAGCTTGAAGACTGGCGCCCTTGGGATACTGTTTCTGGAGAAACCATGACATATCATTTATTTATTTTAATATTAAAGTGACCCGCCACGTTATAAATTTGTCATACATCTGTGGGCAAAGAGGGTACGTCACACTGTTTGTTACTCATGAAACGCACGTTCTCTTTTGATTCGTCAGTAATTTTTCGGCCTAATCCAGTCATTTTTTGTTTTATTTTGTTCTGCGTTTCCAAATTCCTTCGTTGAATAAATAAATATTTTTTATTTAATTTTAAAGTTCTTTTCCACTAATTTGTTCAGAGGATGATTACCTAGTTGTAGTACCTCTTAAAATATCACCACCACCATCACATCTTCCAGAAGGCCATAAAATCTGTCAGTTTTTGATCGCATGCTGTAACTTAGAAAATGGTGCATAATTCGTATATAATATTGAAAGTTTCTGAACCGCGGAAGTCAAGAATTGTGTTATTTTGAAATGAACCAACGTACTAGCACACACAATATTTCTGCTCGATGTTGGAACGGGGAGAGAAAATCCTGGAATTTCTTTCGAATAAAATATAATTTAATTGTCGTTTTCGATTTCCCAAAAGTACCGAAGAAGGAAATCAATATTGTAGTTGCCTTGGAAATGTCTTACAATCGTTATCTCAGCTGAACGCTAATAGTTGAGGGATATTGCCTGGAGACATGTGCAGGGGAGTTTGTGGAAAAGATTCGAAATTGAAAGTGCAATGTTCACCTCGTTCCTTATTCCCAGAGGTCTTGACGACTACCTGGCAAACATCCCCGACCCGACCTTCTCCTGGAGCTTCAAGCTCGGCGAGCACCAGTACGTGCACATAGATCCGGACTCGGTAAGGTCACACACACATTCGCCTGTGCTCCCGAGGTTCCGAGGAGTGTTGGACCCCACTCAAGCCATGTCGACTCTCTGCCAAAACTAATTATGAATAATTGAGTTTATAAACTATCTGAAAAGGAAACAATTAAAATGACACGTTTCGTTCTTCTAATCACACTCATATATTGTGTCGTCTTCTTTTCCTACCGCTTGTTCCCACACCTGTGGGGATTTGGCCCTGTTTTACGCTCGGATGCCCTTCCTGACACTAACCCTATATGGGGGGATGTAATCACTATTGCGTGTTTCTATGGTGGTTGGTAGTGTGGTATGTTGTCTTAATATGATGAGACTTTTGGGGCGGACACATACACCCGAGCCAGAAGAATTAGTCAGAAGCTATTAAAATCCCCGACCCGGCCGGGAATCGAACCCGGGACCCTCTGAACTGAAGGCCAGTACGTTGACCGTTTAGGCAACGAGTCGGACATATTGTGTATTTCTATTACCGGAAATCATTAATGGAAGTTATCTTAATGAAGGCCTCACTCTACCATAGAATGCGGTTACTCGATCGTTGGCGTGATTCCAGCTGGCTGCCATGCCCTGACACGCTATAGTTTACTTTTGAGTGTTTTAATATTTAGTGCTCCCCTAATCATTATTGTTCACGCCGTCGCTGTTATCAGTGCTGATTTATGGAACTTACTGCCGGAAGCACTGGCTATATCTTAGATATCTTACGCATAACATACCGCGAGTAACTCTCCCTATCTTCCTTTAAAAACATTCCGTGTAAGTCAGTATTCCCGTTCGTTCCTCGATCTGTACATTACCAATTCACCCTCTTCATTAATCCTTACTGGTAATTCCCGGTTACACTGACCATATGTTTTTATTTAGTGTACGGCTTTACAGATACAATAAATGCATACTGTACATACATACATACATACATACATACATACATACATACATACGTGATCTTGGAAATCGAATTATATCTATATCCAGGTTGTTTATGTAACTAATTGTCTGTGGAAACGCACAAGCAGTGGTAATATGAGAGGCGCGACAATCGCAGTTACCATGGCCCGGTCGTGGCAGCGACGAACGAATCTGCGGCCTTCCCTGCCATTCTTTAGTTACGTTCAAGTTGGTATTCGTCAATTCTTATTGGTGGATTTCGAGGTCTTAGGTGGTTCAGATGGAAAAAATCTGTCGGATTTGTTTCATGGCGAACTACCTTCTGTAGCAAACACACTCAACATCAAAGTAAACATAGAGAACATCTGCCAAACATGGAAGAAAATATTTTCTGAGTGCGTGCATAGAATAGAACCCGAAGTAGCCGTAAGAAATAAAAGAAAGCCTTCGTGGATAGCAGGACTAGTAGTACCCATAACCAGCTCTGCAAGAAGTGGAAACAGCACCACAGTGACAGTACAGTAGGTGGAAAGATACAGACTGGGGAGGAATAAAACCAGAACCGTACTCCGTAATGCCTTCATCAGAACTTTGCTCCTTCCCATTTCTCGTTTTTTACTCCAAGATTTAGCCAGCGCTATCAGCAGTCTGTTGTCGTGCAGTTGTTCAGCTAGTCTCTTCTTAAATGATAAAGTTGCAAATTTATCGAACATCTCCCTTGGTAAATTATTCGAATTCCTCTTCCTGTAAACGAATATTTGCCTCAGTTTATCCTTTTGACTCCAGATTTATCTTCATATTGTGATCTTCCCTAACTGTTCACTTCATTTTCGTAACACTGCCCTTGTTTGTTGTTGTCGGAAATCACCCGGAGCAAATTGTGCAGCTTTTCTTTGGATGTTATCAGTTCTAGAATGACATAATCCTAGTGAGGGATCAAACCCTACATACCGTCACAGCGCGTTTATGTGATTACCCCGAGGAAAACCTTTTACTGCTGTCCTCTAACTTGTTTATTACTCTATACAGCACAACATCATCATCTTCTCTGATTCCCACTTGTAGTGCCTACAGCCTTCTGTCAGGTGGCGTTGAAGTTAACAAGGTTCGTGGATTAAAATGGAGGTTTCCTGTAGCGAGAATGCATTACCGTATAGGACGTGCATCCTACGGGTCGGAAGAGACATCGTGAATAATGTCCGGGTACCTGTTGGATTCACGTCACCTCACCGTCGTACAGAAATGGCACTGGTATGTATTGGCTGGCATCCACCTGGACAGAGGAGACGTCGACACGAGCCTGCCATGATCCACAGTCGGCTTAAGCTTATACGACTACCAAGGTAATATTCTTGCGACCTGACTACTATTGCCGATTTCTGGAGCGACATCTGCGTCCGGTTGTGCATGCTTATTGCGACACAATCGCCCTATCTTGTTGCATCATGTCGCAAACAAGGTCAACCTCTTGTACAACGGTGGCATTGAGAGGTTTTGGAACATTCTTCATGCTTGCAGCGGTTTCCGAAGTTGAAGGAATCCCACAAGGCCGCTGTACTCTGCACAGAGAACGAGTTGCCAACGGTCCCCGACATTTGACACTTTGCGGGTGACTACATTGAATATATAGTTGTTAGTTCCCACTAATTTATTTTCAGCCCTCGTATACTGAGTTCACATGCTGACTTGCTTATAATTATCAGCAATACCCTTCATGCAAACACTAATCAGATAACTACTACAGATGTGATTCCACATCCCAAGCCATTTTCTTATCTTATCAATTCCAACTGCTTTGCTAGTTCTCAGCTTTTGTACATTACAGTATTGTAAATACCTTTCCTATCAGAGATAAATTACCATTCTTCCTTACATCCTGCCGCTTGTAAATCCTCACATATACTCTTCCTTTGTTCGATATTGATGCCTGGATTTTTGTTTGTACCAGCCGTAAAGTTCTTACACATACCCTCCATTTTACACTAACATTTATATGACTGAAAATTGTGCTCCAACCACACGTACTGGTTTGTGGTCGTGAACCACAGGGGTCCAGTCTACCCTCTACCAAACGTACTGGTTTGTGGTCATGAACCACAGAGGTCTAGTCTACCCTCTACCACACGTACTGGTTTGTGGTCGCGAACCACAGAGGTCTAGTCTACCCTCTACCACACGTACTGGTTTGTGAACATGAACCACAGAGGTCTAGTCTACCCTCTACCACACGTACCGGTTTGTGGTCGTGAACCACAGAGGTCCAGTCTACACTCTACCACACGTACTGGTTTGTGGTCGTGAACCACAGAGGTCTACTGTACACTCTACCACACCTACTGGTTTGTGGTCGTGAAGCACAGAGGTCTAGTGTACACTCTACCACACGTACTGGTTTGTGGTCATGAACCACAGAGGTCTAGTCTACCCTCTACCACACGTACCGGTTTGTGGTCGTGAACCACAGAGGTCCAGTCAACACTCTACCACACGTACTGGTTTGTGGTCGTGAAGCACAGAGGTCTAGTGTACACTCTACCACACGTACTGCTTTGTGGTCGTGAACCACAGAGGTCTAGTGTACACCCTACCACACGTACTGGTTTGTGGACATGAACCACAGAGATCTAGTCTACGCTCTACCACACGTACCGGTTTGTGGTCATGAACCACAGAGGTCTAGTGTACACTCTACCACACGTACTGGTTTGTGGTCGTGAACCACAGAGATCTAGTCTACACTCTACCACACGTACCGGTTTGTGGTCGTGACCCACAGAGGTCTAGTGTACACTCTACCACACGTACTGGTTTGTGGTCGTGAACCACAGAGATCTAGTCTACACTCTACCATACGTACTGGTTTGTGGTCGTGAACCACAGAGGTCTAGTGTACACTCTACCACACGTACTGGTTTGTGGTCGTGAACCACAGAGGTCTAGTGTACACTCTAACACACGTACCGGTTTGTGGTCATGAACCACAGAGGTCTAGTGTACACTCTACCACACGTACTGGTTTGTGGTCGTGAACCACAGAGATCTAGTCTACACTCTACCACACGTACTGGTTTGTGGTCGTGAACCACAGAGGTCTAGTGTACACTCTAACACACGTACCGGTTTGTGGTCATGAACCACAGAGGTCTAGTCTACACTCTACCACACGTACCGGTTTGTGGTCATGAGCCACAGAGGTCTAGTGTACACTCTACCACACGTACCGTTTTGTGGTCATGAACCACAGAGGTCTAGTGTACACTCTACCACACGTACCGGTTTGTGGTCATGAGCCACAGAGGTCTAGTGTACACTCTACCACACGTACCGTTTTGTGGTCATGAACCACAGAGGTCTAGTCTACACTCTACCACACGTACTGGTTTGTGGTCATGAACCACAGAGGTCTAGTGTACACTCTACCACACGTACCGTTTTGTGGTCGTGAACCACAGAGGTCTAGTGTACACTCTACCACACGTACTGGTTTGTGGTCGTGAACCACAGAGGTCCAGTCTACACTCTACCACACGTACCGGTTTGTGGTCATGAACCACAGAGGTCTAGTGTACACTCTACCACACGTACTGGTTTGTGGTCGTGAACCAGAGAGGTGTAGTGTACACTCTACCACACGTACCGGTTTGTGGTCGTGAACCACAGAGATCTAGTCTGCACTCTACCACACGTACTGGTTTGTGGTCGTGAACCACAGAGGTCTAGTGTACACTCTACCACACGTACCGGTTTGTGGTCATGAACCACAGAGGTCTAGTGTACACTCTACCACACGTATCGGTTTGTGGTCATGAACCACAGAGGTCTAGTGTACACTCCACCACACGTACCGGTTTGTGGTCATGAACAACAGAGGTCTAGTGTACACTCTACCACACGTACAAGTTTGTGGTCATGAACCACAGAGGTCTAGTCTACACTCTACCACACGTACCGCTTTGTGGTCATGAACCACAGAGGTCTAGTCTACACTCTACCACACGTACTGGTTTGTGGTCGTAAAGCACAGAGGTCTTGTGTACACTCTACCACACGTACCGGTTTGTGGTCGTGAACCACAGAGATCTAGTGTACACACTACCACACGTACTGGTTTGTGGTCGTGAACCACAGAGATCTAGTCTACACTCTACCACACGTACCGGTTTGTGGTCATGAACCACAGAGGTCTAGTGTACACTCTACCACACGTACTGGTTTGTGGTCGTGAACCACAGAGGTCTAGTCTACACTCTACCACACGTACCGGTTTGTGGTCATGAACCACAGAGGTCTAGTGTACACTCTACCACACGTACCGGTTTGTGGTCGTGAACCACAGAGGTCTAGTGTACACTCTACCACACGTACTGGTTTGTGGTCGTGAACCACAGAGGTCTAGTGTACACTCTACCACACGTACTGGTTTATGGTCATGAACCGCAGAGATCTAGTCTACACTCTACCACACGTACCGTTTTGTGGTCATGAACCACAGAGGTCTAGTCTACACTCTACCACACGTACCGGTTTGTGGTCGTAAAGCACAGAGGTCTAGTCTACACTCTACCACACGTACCGTTTTGTGGTCATGAACCACAGAGGTCTAGTCTACACTCTACCACACGTACCGGTTTGTGGTCATGAACCACAGAGGTCTAGTCTACACTCTACCACACGTACCGTGTTGTGGTCATGAACCACAGAGGTCTAGTCTACACTCTACCACACGTACCGGTTTGTGGTCATGAACCAGAGAGGTCTAGTGTACACTCTACCACACGTACCGGTTTGTGGTCATGAACCACAGAGGTCTAGTGTACACTCTACCACACGTACCGGTTTGTGGTCGTGAACCACAGAGGTCTAGTGTACACTCTACCACACGTACTGGTTTGTGGTCGTGAACCACAGAGGTCTAGTGTACACTCTACCACACGTACTGGTTTATGGTCATGAACCGCAGAGATCTAGTCTACACTCTACCACACGTACCGTTTTGTGGTCATGAACCACAGAGGTCTAGTCTACACTCTACCACACGTACCGGTTTGTGGTCGTAAAGCACAGAGGTCTAGTCTACACTCTACCACACGTACCGTTTTGTGGTCATGAACCACAGAGGTCTAGTCTACACTCTACCACACGTACCGGTTTGTGGTCATGAACCAGAGAGGTCTAGTCTACACTCTACCACACGTACCGTGTTGTGGTCATGAACCACAGAGGTCTAGTCTACACTCTACCACACGTACCGGTTTGTGGTCATGAACCAGAGAGGTCTAGTGTACACTCTACCACACGTACCGGTTTGTGGTCGTGAACCACAGAGGTCTAGTGTACACTTTACCACACGTACCGGTTTGTGGTCATGAACCACAGAGGTCTAGTGTACACTCTACCACACGTACCGGTTTGTGGTCGTAAAGCACAGAGGTCTAGTGTACACTCTACCACACGTACCGGTTTGTGGTCGTGAACCACAGAGGTCTAGTCTACACTCTACCACACGTACCGGTTTGTGGTCATGAACCACAGAGGTCTAGTCTACCCTCTACCACACGTACTGGTTTGTAGTCGTGAACCACAGAGGTCTAGTGTACACTACCACACGTACTGGTTTGTGGTCAAGGAGCACAGATGTCTAGTGTACACTCTAACACACCTACTGGTTTGTGGTCGTGAAGCACAGAGGTCTAGTCTACACTCTACCACACGTACTGGTTTGTGGTCAAGGAGCACGGAGGTCTAGTCTACCCTCTAGCACACGTACTGGTTTGTGGTCGTCAACCACAGAGGTCTAGTCTACCGTCTACCACACGTACTGGTTTTTGGTCGTGAACCACAGAGGTCTAGTGTACACTCTACCACACGTACGGGTTTGTGGTCGTGAACCACAGAGGTCTAGTGTACACTCTAACACACCTACTGGTTTGTGGTCGTGAACCACAGAGGTCTAGTCTACACTCTACCACACGTACGGGTTTGTGGTCGTGAACCACATGGGTCCAGTCCACCCTCTAAAAGACGTTCTGGTTTGTAGTCGTGAACCACAGAGTTCTAGTCTACCCTCTACCACACGTACGGGTTTGTGGTCGTGAACCACAGAGGTCTAGTGTACACTCTACCACACGTACTGGTTTGTGGTCGTGAACCACATGGGTCCAGTCTACCCTCTAAAAGACGTACTGGTTTGTAGTCGTGAACCACAGAGGTCTAGTGTACACTCTACCACACGTATCGGTTTGTGGTCATGAACCACAGAGGTCTAGTGTACACTCCACCACACGTACCGGTTTGTGGTCATGAACCACAGAGGTCTAGTGTACACTCTACCACACGTACCGGTTTTTGGTCATGAACCACAGAGGTCTAGTCTACACTCAACCACACGTACCGGTTTGTGGTCATGAACCACAGAGGTCTAGTCTACACTCTACCACACGTACTGGTTTGTGGTCGTAAAGCACAGAGGTCTAGTGTACACTCTACCACACGTACCGGTTTGTGGTCTTGAACCACAGAGATCTAGTGTACACTCTACCACACGTACCGGTTTGTGGTCGTGAACCACAGAGATCTAGTGTACACTCTACCACACGTACCGGTTTGTGGTCATGAACCACAGAGGTCTAGTCTACACTCTACCACACGTACTGGTTTGTGGTCGTAAAGCACAGAGGTCTAGTGTACACTCTACCACACGTACCGGTTTGTGGTCGTAAAGCACAGAGATCTAGTGTACACTCTACCACACGTACCGGTTTGTGGTCGTGAACCACAGAGATCTAGTGTACACTCTACCACACGTACTGGTTTGTGGTCGTGAATCACAGAGATCTAGTCTACACTCTACCACACGTACCGGTTTGTGGTCATGAACCACAGAGGTCTAGTGTACACACTACCACACGTACTGGTTTGTGGTCGTGAACCACAGAGATCTAGTCTACACTCTACCACACGTACCGGTTTGTGGTCATGAACCACAGAGGTCTAGTGTACACTTTACCACACGTACCGGTTTGTGGTCATGAACCACAGAGGTCTAGTGTACTCTCTACCACACGTACTGGTTTGTGGTCATGAACCACAGAGGTCTAGTGTACACTTTACCACACGTACCGGTTTGTGGTCATGAACCACAGAGGTCTAGTGTACACTCTACCACACGTACCGGTTTGTGGTCATGAACCACAGAGGTCTAGTGTACACTTTACCACACGTACCGGTTTGTGGTCATGAACCACAGAGGTCTAGTCTACACTCTACCACACGTACCGGTTTGTGGTCATGAACCACAGAGGTCTAGTGTACACTCTACCACACGTACTGGTTTGTGGTCGTGAACCACAGAGATCTAGTCTGCACTCTACCACACGTACTGGTTTGTGGTCGTGAACCACAGAGGTCTAGTGTACACTCTACCACACCTACTGGTTTGTAGTCGTGAACCACAGAGATCTAGTCTACCCTCTACCACACGTACTGGTTTGTGGTCGTGAACCACAGAGATCTAATCTGCACTCTACCACACGTACTGGTTTGTGGTCGTGAACCACAGAGGTCTAGTGTACACTACCACACGTACTGGTTTGTGGTCAAGGAGCACAGAGGTCTAGTCTACCCTCTAGCACACGTACTGGTTTGTGGTCGTCAACCACAGAGGTCTAGTCTACCGTCTACCACACGTACTGGTTTGTGGTCGTGAACCACAGAGATGTAGTGTACACTCTACCACACGTACTGGTTTTTGGTCGTGAACCACAGAGGTCTAGTGTACACTCTACCACACGTACCGGTTTGTGGTCGTGAACCACAGAGGTCTAGTGTACACTCTAACACACCTACTGGTTTGTGGTCGTGAAGCACAGAGGTCTAGTCTACACTCTACCACACGTACTGGTTTTTTCCTCGTGAACCACAGAGATCTAGTCTACACTCTACCACACGTACTGGTTTTTTCCTCGTGAACCACAGAGGTCTAGTGTACACTCTACCACACGTACCGGTTTGTGGTCGTGAACCACAGAGATCTATTCTACACTCTACCACACGTACCGGTTTGTGGTCGTGAACCACAGAGGTCTAGTGTACACTCTACCACACGTACTGGTTTGTGGTCGTGA
Source organism: Anabrus simplex (assembly GCF_040414725.1). Classification (NCBI taxonomy): domain Eukaryota; kingdom Metazoa; phylum Arthropoda; class Insecta; order Orthoptera; family Tettigoniidae; genus Anabrus; species Anabrus simplex. The sequence goes on along the minus strand of NC_090267.1, from coordinate 522,300,167 downwards.
ACCACAGAGATCTAGTCTACACTCTACCACACGTACCGGTTTGTGGTCATGAACCACAGAGGTCTAGTGTACACTCTACCACACGTACTGGTTTGTGGTCGTGAACCACAGAGATCTAGTCTACACTCTACAACACGTACTGGTTTGTGGTCATGAACCACAGAGGTCTAGTGTACACTTTACCACACGTACCGGTTTGTGGTCGTGAACCACAGAGGTCTAGTGTACACTCTACCACACGTACCGGTTTGTGGTCGTGAACCACAGAGGTCTAGTGTACACTCTACAACACGTACTGGTTTGTGGTCGTGAACCACAGAGGTCTATTGCACACTCTACCACACCTACTGGTTTTTGGTCGTGAACCACAGAGGTCTAGTGTACACTCTACCACACGTACTGGTTTTTTCCTCGTGAACCACAGAGATCTAGTCTACACTCTACCACACGTACTGGTTTTTTCCTCGTGAACCACAGAGGTCTAGTGTACACTCTACCACACGTACCGGTTTGTGGTCGTGAACCACAGAGATCTATTCTACACTCTACCACACGTACCGGTTTGTGGTCGTGAACCACAGAGGTCTAGTGTACACTCTACCACACGTACTGGTTTGTGGTCGTGAACCACAGAGATCTAGTCTACACTCTACCACACGTACCGGTTTGTGGTCGTGAACCACAGAGGTCTAGTGTACACTCTACAACACGTACTGGTTTGTGGTCGTGAACCACAGAGATCTAGTCTACACTCTACCACACCTACTGGTTTTTGGTCGTGAACCACAGAGGTCTAGTGTACACTCTACCACACGTACCGGTTTGTGGTCATGAACGACAGAGGTCTAGTGTACACTCTACCACACGTACCGGTTTGTGGTCGTGAACCACAGAGATCTAGTCTACACTCTACCACACGTACCGGTTTGTGGTCGTGAACCACAGAGATCTAGTCTACACTCTACCACACGTACTGTTTTTTGGTCGTGAACCACAGAGGTCTAGTGCACACTCTACCACACCTACTGGTGTGGTCGTGAACCACAGAGGTCTAGTCTACACTCTACAACACCTACTGGTTTGTGGTCGTGAACCACAGAGGTCAAGTCTACCCTCTACCACACGTACTGGTTTGTGGTCGTGAACCACAGAGGTCCAGTCTACACTCTACCGCACGTACCGGTTTGTAGTCGTGAACCACAGAGATCTAGTCTACACTCTACCACACGTACTGGTTTTTGGTCGTGAACCACAGAGATCTAGTCTACACTCTACCACACGTACCGGTTTGTGGTCGTGAACCACAGAGGTCTAGTCTACACTCTACCACACGTACCGGTTTGTGGTCGTGAACCACAGAGATCTAGTCTACACTCTACCACACGTACCGGTTTGTGGTCGTGAACCACAGGGGTCTAGTGTACACTCTACCACACGTACCGGTTTGTGGTCGTGAACCACAGAGATCTAGTGTACACTCTACCACACGTACCGGATTGTGGTCGTGAACCACAGAGATCTAGTCTACACTCTACCACACGTACTGGTTTTTTGTCGTGAACCACAGAGATCTAATCTACACTCTACCACACATACTGCTTTGTGGTCGTGAACACAGAGATCTAGTCTACACTCTACCACACGTACCGGTTTGTGGTCGTGAACCACAGAGTTCTAGTCTACACTCTACCACACGTACTGGTTTGTGGTCGTGAACCACAGATATCTAGTGTACACTCTACCACACGTACTGGTTTGTGGTCGTGAACCAGAGATATCTAGTGTACACTCTACCGCACGTACTGGTTTGTGGTCGTGAACACAGAGATCTAGTCTACACTCTACCACACGTACCGGTTTGTGGTCGTGAACCACAGAGTTCTAGTCTACACTCTACCACACGTACTGGTTTGTGGTCGTGAACCACAGATATCTAGTGTACACTCTACCACACGTACTGGTTTCTGGTCGTGAACCACAGAGGTCTAGTGTACACATACATACATACATACATACATACATACATACATACATACATACATACATATCTTTATTACCCACCCTAGAATACACCATCGGCTTTACAGGTAATAAAGACAGACAGAGCGAAACCCAAAAACAAAAAGAACAAACAAACAAACACTAGGCACTACATATCTCCTAAAACTACTTAGCTAAATTATTTACCTCTAAATCTACTCAGTGTCCTCCCACACGCACGCGGATAGCCGGCAAACGTGCAGGAAGCACCGCACTACAAATTACCCTATTACCCTATTCCCCTATTCCTACCAACCACCTAGAAAAAAAAATTGTAGACTGGTCTCTGCGTCAGCCCTGGTATGTAATACATGCCCACCAACCCGTTGATCGCAGGGACCAGCCTCGCCACGTGAGAACTGATCTTATGTCTCACCTACACCTGCTGACAATGTATTCCTTACCTACCATGTGTGCCAAGCCAGCTTGGCGGAAACCAGACCCATCACATGGCTTGTCACACACTTCCGCTATATACGTCACACCTTCTCTGTTCATTGTCAGCTCACTACCTTCCCTCTTCTTTTTCTTTTCTTGCCGTGCAGACATGCTAAAGCCTAGCTTCTTTGGGTTGGGTCAAGCCCCAACCCCTCCCTCTTCCCTTGATACTCCACCTTCTCCTCTCTCGCACTATTCCCGCCCACTACATCTCACCTTCTTGAACTTAAGACTTAAACATCAACAATTGTTTTTTTCACTTACACACAAACAGACAGTTTCCATTCCAAGTCCATCAGTTCACTCAGTCTTCACAACCTACAACACCACACTTGCCTCAAACTGTTAGACTTAATTTGTATACTTCCAACATTTTCTCCTTAACTACTGTCCCCCTTAATCTATCTAAATTACTATTACACATTAAACTTAATACATAAACATCAAGAATCCCTCAATTTTACACCCTTAATCAAGGCATCTACACCATTTAATTTTTTTTTTACCTACTTTCATAATTTCCATACTGCCAACATTTTCTCCTTAACTACATTCCCACTTAATCTATCTCAATTCTATCACATATACCTTCTTTATACTCCCTCCTCACACAAATACACTTAAACAATCCATTTTTTTCACTCCTCATTCACACACCAACAGACAGTACTCCATTCCAAGTCCATTAGTTCACTCAGTCAACTCGCTTTTTTTTTGTTTTATTTATTATTATTATTTCTTTTACTTCCACCTAAGCTTTACACTACCCTCAAACCTACTCAACCTCCCCTTTTCTCAACGCTTACCTAATTTTCTCAGGATTTCCCTTTGCCCCAGGCGGATCACCTTTCCACAGGGCAAGGTGCTCTCCCCCTTTCCCCTAACACTACAGCCCCCTCTTCTGATATCGTGATTACCATGATACCCTTCCCGCATTTGCTCAGGGCGGATATCCATTCCTCTGAGCAAATGCCTTCCCCCTTTCTCCCTCAGCACGAGCCACATTATCTGCACAACCCCTGTTACTCTCTCAATTTCTTTATAAATATAGCTCTGGCCACATTTAAGAATTTCGTTATATTCGTTCCTTTCTCCCACTCTCTACATAACCAAGATGTTATCTTATAGCTTTCCCCTACCATATGCAGCTCCTTCTTACTTAGTAGTTTGATCTTTATCTCCGCCAAAGGTCGGCATTGATTAAAAATATGCAGGTCCTCCCACTTCTCTCCACATAACACACATCTATCCCTATTCTCACTACCTATCCAACCCCTATTCCTCGGAACACCCAATAACCACCAATACAAACCTCTCTTATCCCTTCTACCCTCAAACTCCGTTTTCGGGTTTATTACTTCCACCAATTTATTTAATACTGATAAAGAGACTCTCTCTCTACATTCCCCTATTAAGCTCTGACTTTCAATATCTAGTAGTCTTCCCTTTATCCTTTCCCATACCCATTTATTCCTACCATCCCCCCAGACCTCTCCATATACCCCCAATCCAATCTTTTGTAACCATTTTTTGCACTTATTCACCCAGTAACCTTCATTTGTCATACCTTTCTGAAAATGAAACGTTTTTTGTACTAACGCCCCACCCTTCCCTTCCTCTAATCTAATCCAGTACTTGAACACCCTCTTAGCTATTTCAACCTCTATCGATTCTTTACAGACTAATCTGGCCCCGGCATTGGCTGTACAATTCGGTAGGTCCATCATGATCTTGCTAAATTTCGCCACCACCTGGTTTAGTTCACTCCTGTCTTCCTCCATTCCCCATACTTCAGCCCCAAATAGCATTTTGGCCATTACCAGTGATTTAAACACCGTTTTCTGAATTTTGTATTTAACGTCTGGAAATTTCTTTTCTAATACCCCTACTACCGCAAGCGCTCCTCTTCCTTTAAGTTTTGTCTTCTTACACTGATTTTTCCAAGAAGCATTCTTACTAATTATTACACCTAGGTACTCAATTTTTCCCCCTGGTTTAATTTCTTCCTGCTCCAGCCTCCAAACTTCCTTATTCTTTCTCCCACCCCTTTTCCTACACACCAATATCTGAGTCTTTCTTACATTTACTCTGAGAGACCATTTCCTAGTATATTCAACTACCTTGTCCAACCCTTTTTGCAAACCATTTGCCGTCAAAGCCAAAATCAATAGGTCATCCGCGAATAGCAACCCCGGAATCTCCATTTTCCCTACCCAAGGGCAATGCCATGCGTCTCCACCATGACCCTCTAAAATATTATTTATAAATAATATAAATAATATCGGGGATAACTTACATCCCTGTCTCACCCCGCTTTTCGATTCAAAACACTTACTCAACCTTCCATCCTGCAATTTAATCATCACAAACACTTCCTCATAAATAGTTTCAATTGCCACCCTCATTTTTTTCGACATTCCAACCTCTCCTAATCTCAAAAATAGCGCCTCCCTACTGACCGTATCAAAGGCTTTTTCTAAGTCAATCGCTGCTATAAATAATTTACGCCCTGCTATCCTCACATACTTTGTAATCAAAGTGTCCAGAATCCAAACATTATCAACTGTATTACATCCTTTCCTAAATCCATTTTGGAACTCAGATATCCTACCGTACTGTTCCGCCCAATTTGTTATCCTATTCGCCAAAACCCCTGTGTACACCTTTGACAGCGAGTCTAGGAGTGTAATTCCTCTATAGTTGTTTGGATCACTACTAGCTCCTTTATTTTTATAAATAGGGCATAATACCCCCATCCTCCATTCTCTAGGAAATTTCCCCGTTTCCAGCAACCTATTAAAGAATTTCACAATCCCTCTCAACATCGGTTCATTTGCCCCTACCTCTTTCCATACACTATTGGAAATACCATTCACACCTCCTGCAGCCTTGGGTCTAGCATTTTTTAATACTGTAATTACCTCCTGCCTTGTTATCTCCCCATCCAATATTGTAATGCCTACTTCCAGTTCCCTTCCAATTTGTGACTTGTCTATTTCTCTACCCAATTTCCTCTCCTCTTCTAAAAGCCTTTTAAAATGCCTAACCCACTCGTTTTCTCCTATTTTATCCCCCTTCCCCTCTGGTTTCGTTCTTCTGATCTTGTTTATTGACTCCCAAATCCTCTCAAATTTCTTCTCTCTACAATATATATTTATTTTTTCAGCTTCCGCCTCCTTCCATCCTCTTTTCTTCTCATTCAATACCTCCTTATATTCCCTTCTCAATTTACAATATTCCTTCCTTTTTTCTTGCACACCCTCCTTCCTAAACTCCGCTAGGGCTCTCATTACAACCTCACGTTTTCTCCTACAGTCTTCATCAAACCATCCATTCATTTTATTCTTTTTTCCCTCTACCCTTCTCCTCACTTTCTTCCCCACCCTCCATACAGGGAGTTCAATTAATTTTAACACGTTATCCATATCATTCCCTTCTACCGCCCTTTCAATTCCTACCCTTAACATATCTCCCTCCTCTTTCAAATGCCGTCTTAATTTCTCTTTAGTATTATCATCCCATACATACTTCCATCCTCCATTCCTATACCTCTCCTTACTTTCCTCCATATTTCCCTTCTCGTCAGCAACCAAAGTTCTCAATTTTATTTTGATAGGCATATGTTCTGTCAACCCATATTCTAACACCTCAAAACTTTCTCCTTAACGCTATCTCTGAGCTTATTCCTATGTCCACCACACTCCCTCCATTTGTTGTAATATACGTCAAATCACCCACACTATCCCCCTTCATCCACCCATTTAAAATGAATAAATGTTCTAGAGCACATAACTCTAATAACCTTTCTCCATAACTATTTACAACATTATCCTTACTCTTCCTTTGCAGTATCTCGTCTACTTTTACTTCTTTCCCGTATACCGGTACTCTATTGCTCACTCTCGCATTCCAATCCCCCAATAAAATCATCCCATCTTCTACATACATTCCTTTAATTGTGTTTATTTCTTCAATCAGTTCGTCAAAAAAATGTTTATTTGCATACACTGAATCGCTCGGATGGTTATAAAGCAGTGGCAGACAAATTGCTTCCGCTGCCCCCTTCCCCATTTTTACTCTCAACCACACTACCCCTTCTACCCTAGTCTGTAACGTCTCCACCCATTCAGCTATCTCATTTCTTATTAAAACTACTATGCCCCCTGGGTTTCGGCCCCTCTTCCCTATTTTTTTCCTTAACACGTTAACTACTCTATAACCGTCCCATGTAATTTCAACCCCCTTCCCTAACCACGTCTCTACTAGAGCAATAATCTCAAAATCTTTCACTAAATCCACAATTTCCTTATTCCCTAACTTCCCCATCAACCCCTCAATATTCAGCATCCCTATCACCATATCTAGTTATTTATTTCCTCCCCCACCCTCCCTATACTTCTGCATTTCACCACTTCCCCCCTTACTTCTCGTGATTCTTCCTTTTGGCTCCACCCCATCCCTCTCTTTCTTCTCACCCCCATCCTTCCCCTTTTCCGTGCCAGAGCCTTTTTTCCCACCCCATAGATCTTTTAAACTTAAGGATCTCGCCTTATTTAACGCCTGCTTTCTCTCCAGGTTTATTTCTGCATTATTCCTATTTGGGGAGGTTAAGTCACTACCCTGACTCCTTTCCCTTCCCGTCACCTCTTCACTACCTGTATCCACTTCACTTCGGTCTAGTGTCCTACTTGTTGATTCACTCCTGCTTGGGCTGTTCTGACTCGCCAAGGACTCTGCTGTCTTCGCTACCTGCCCGCTGACACCGCAGTCCCCTCTTCTCTCTTCCTTCTCCGTACTGATGTCGCCCTGCTCTCGATTTCTGCAACTCATTTCCTCCTCACATTTTTCCATCCTCAGCAGTTCCTCCTGTGTCCACGATCGCGACCAATTTCTGCCTGAAGTAACCAGACACCTCCCCACTATCTTGACTCGCAATCCCTCCGCTCTAGCACGCCACATATGCCGCTTATAGACATCCAACCGCATCCTATCTTCTTTCTCTATCTCAGGCTTCAAATAAATGTTCGATCCTTTCAAATTTCCAGCATTCCTCAGAAGTATATCAGCCATCAGGGTTGATATTAATCTTAACTTCACCGGCCTATGTCCCTTGTTCCTTCCCACTCTATATAAATCATCTATATCAACTTCAGAAAAGTTTATCTTCATTTTGTTCGAAACTATGTCCACCACTTTCAATACTAATTCCACTTTTGATTCTGTTCCTTCCTCAGGTACACCATACACAAACACATTTTTTCTTGCCGATTCGTTCCTCGCTAACCTCACTTCTATCTTCATTGCTGTTAATTTCTCTTCCAGTACCACCACCTTCTTTTTCAAGCTCCCTACCTCATCTTCTAACTCCGCTAACTTGTCATTTACACCTCCAATTTCTTCTTTTATAAAACTTTTTAAGTCCTATATCTCCTTCATTTGGGTTGCCTGGTGTTCTTGCATCATTTCCTTAATTTCTTCTCCTTTGCTTGCTTCCTTCACCACTCTCTTGATCTCTTCAAGCTCCTCCCAGCCGAACGGTCCCTGGTTTGGACCCGGATTCTTTTCTATACCTCCTACCACCAGCAGCGTCGCAATAACCGTCGCACACAACATAATCTCCAACAGTCCTTTATAACCACTAATTTCTCTTCCTCTCTCAACTCCACCTTCCTTCCAACACTGCCTTGCACCATGCCATCTTCCAATTCTTAGCCTGTATTGCTGTATCGTTATTCCCATATTGCGCACCTCAGCTCATTCACACGTCCGCACTTCCCGATGTCTCGCTCGTGTCTAGTGTACACTCTACCACACGTACCGGTTTGTGGTCGTGAACCACAGAGGTCTAGTGTACACTCTACCACACGTACCGGTTTGTGGTCGTGAACCACAGGGGTCCAGTGTACACTCTACCGCACGTACTGCTTTGTGGTCGTGAACCACAGAGATCTAGTCTACACTCTACCACACGTACCGGTTTGTGGTCGTGAACCACAGAGGTCTAGTGTACACTCTACCACACGTACTGGTTTGTGGTCGTGAACCACAGGGGTCCAGTGTACACTCTACCACACGTACCGGTTTGTGGTCGTGAACCACAGAGATCTAGTCTACACTCTACCACACGTACTGGTTTGTGGTCGTGAACCACAGAGATCTAGTGTACACTCTACCACACGTACCGGTTTGTGGTCGTGAACCACAGGGGTCCAGTGTACACTCTACCACACGTACTGCTTTGTGGTCGTGAACCACAGAGATCTAGTCTACACTCTACCACACGTACCGGTTTGTGGTCGTGAACCACAGAGGTCTAATGTACACTCTACCACACGTACCGGTTTGTGGTCGTGAAACACAGGGGTCCAGTGTACACTTTACCACACGTACCGGTTTGTGGTCGTGAACATCAGGGGTCCAGTGTACACTCTACCACACGTACCGGTTTGTGGTCATGAACCACAGGAGTCTAGTCTACACTCTACCACACGTACTGGTTTGTGGTCGTGAACCACTGGGGTCTAGTCTACACTCTACCACACGTACTGGTTTGTGGTCGTGACCCACAGGGATCTAGTCTTCACTCTACCACACGTACTGGTTTGTGGTCGTGAACCACAGAGGTCTAGTGTACACTCTACCACACATACGGGTTTGTGGTCGTGAACCACAGGGGTCTAGTCTACACTCTACCACACGTACTGGTTTGTGGTCATGAACCACAGGAGTCTAGTCTACACTCTACCACACGTACTGGTTTGTGGTCGTGAACCACAGAGGTCTAGTGTACACTCTACCACACATACGGGTTTGTGGTCGTGAACCACAGGGGTCTAGTCTACACTCTACCACACGTACTGGTTTGTGGTCGTGACCCACAGGGATCTAGTCTTCACTCTACCACACGTACTGGTTTGTGGTCGTGACCCACAGGGATCTAGTCTTCACTCTACCACACGTACTGAATTGTGGTCATGAACCACAGGAGTCTAGTCTACACTCTACCACACGTACTGGTTTGTGGTCGTGAACCACTGGGGTCTAGTCTACACTCTACCACACGTACTGGTTTGTGGTCGTGACCCACAGGGATCTAGTCTTCACTCTACCACACGTACTGGTTTGTGGTCATGAACCACAGGAGTCTAGTCTACACTCTACCACACGTACCGGTTTGTGGTCGTGACCCACAGGAGTCTAGTCTACACTCTACCACACGTACTGGTTTGTGGTCATGAACCACAGGAGTCTAGTCTACACTCTACCACACGTACCGGTTTGTGGTCGTGACCCACAGGAGTCTAGTCTTCACTCTACCACACGTACCGGTTTGTGGTCATGAACCACAGGAGTCTAGTCTACACTCTACCACACGTACCGGTTTGTGGTCATGAACCACAGGAGTCTAGTCTACACTCTACCACACGTACTGGTTTGTGGTCGTGACCCACAGGAGTCTAGTCTTCACTCTACCACACGTACCGGTTTGTGGTCGTGAACATCAGGGGTCCAGTCTACCCTCTAGCACACGTACTGGTTTGTGGTCGTGAACCACAGAGATCTAGTCTACACTCTACCACACGTACCGGTTTGTGGTCATGAACCACAGAGGTCCAGTCTACCCTCTAGCACACGTACTGGTTTGTGGTCATGAACCACAGAGGTCCAGTCTACCCTCTAGCACACGTACTGGTTTGTGGTCATGAACCACAGAGGTCCAGTCTACCCTCTAGCACACGAACTGGTTTGTGGTCGTGAACCACAGAGATCTAGTGTACACTCTACCACACGTACTGGTTTGTGGTCGTGAACCACAGAGGTCTAGTGTACACTCTACCACACGTACCGGTTTGTGGTCATGAACCACAGAGGTCTAGTCTACACTCTACCACACGTACTGGTTTGTGGTCATGAACCACAGAGGTCCAGTCTACCCTCTACCACACGTACCGGTTTGTGGTCGTGAATCACAGAGGTCTAGTGTACACTCTACCACACGTACTGGTTTTTGGTCGTGAACCACAGAGGTCTAGTCTACACTCTACCACACGTACCGGTTTGTGGTCATGAACCACAGAGGTCCAGTCTACCCTCTAGCACACGTACTGGTTTGTGGTCATGAACCACAGAGGTCCAGTCTACCCTCTAGCACACGTACTGGTTTGTGGTCGTGAACTCAGAGGTCTAGTGTACACTCTACCACACGTACCGGTTTGTGGTCGTGAACCACAGAGGTCTAGTCTACACTCTACCACACCTACTGGTTTGTGGTCGTGACCCACAGGGATCTAGTCTTCACTCTACCACACGTACTGGTTTGTGGTCATGAACCACAGGAGTCTAGTCTACACTCTACCACACGTACTGGTTTGTGGTCGTGACCCACAGGGATCTAGTCTTCACTCTACCACACGTACTGGTTTGTGGTCGTGAACATCAGGGGTCCAGTCTACCCTCTAGCACACGTACTGGTTTGTGGTCGTGAACCACGGAGATCTAGTCTACACTCTACCACACGTACCGGTTTGTGGTCATGAACCACAGAGGTCCAGTCTACCCTCTAGCACACGTACTGGTTTGTGGTCATGAACCACAGAGGTCCAGTCTACCCTCTAGCACACGTACTGGTTTGTGGTCATGAACCACAGAGGTCCAGTCTACCCTCTAGCACACGTACTGGTTTGTGGTCGTGAACCACAGAGATCTAGTGTACACTCTACCACACGTACTGGTTTGTGGTCGTGAACCACAGAGGTCTAGTGTACACTACCACACGTACCGGTTTGTGGTCATGAACCACAGAGGTCTAGTCTACACTCTACCACACGTACTGGTTTGTGGTCATGAACCACAGAGGTCCAGTCTACCCTCTACCACACGTACCGGTTTGTGGTCGTGAATCACAGAGGTCTAGTGTACACTCTACCACACGTACTGGTTTTTGGTCGTGAACCACAGAGGTCTAGTGTACACTCTACCACACGTACCGGTTTGTGGTCATGAACCACAGAGGTCTAGTGTACACTCTACCACACGTACCGGTTTGTGGTCGTGAACCACAGGGGTCCAGTGTACACTCTACGACACGTACTGGTTTTTGTTCGTGAACCACAGAGAACTGGTCTACACTCTACCACACGTACCGGTTTGTGGTCGTGAACCACAGAAGTCTAGTCTACACTCTACCACACGTACTGGTTTGTGGTCGTGAACCACAGAGGTCTAGTGTACACTCTACCACACGTACCGGTTTGTGGTCGTGAACCACAGGGGTCCAGTGTACACTCTACCACACGTACCGGTTTGTGGTCGTGAAACACAGGGGTCCAGTGTACACTTTACCACACGTACCGGTTTGTGGTCGTGAACCACAGGGGTCCAGTGTACACTCTACCACACGTACCGCTTTGTGGTCATGAACCACAGAAGTCTAGTCTACACTCTACCACACGTACTGGTTTGTGGTCGTGAACCACAGAGGTCTAGTGTACACTCTACCACACCTACTGGTTTGTGGTCGTGAACTGCAGAGGTCCTGTCTACCCTCTACCACACGTACTGCTTTGTGGTCTTGGACCACAGAGGTCCAGTCTACCCTCTACAACACGTACTGGTTTGTGGTCATGGGGCACAGAGGTCTAGTCTACCCTCTACCACACGTACTGGTTTGTGATCATGGAGCACAGAGCTCTAGTCTACCCTCTTCCACACGTACTGGTTTGTGGTCATGAACCACAGAGGCCTAGCCTGCCCTCTACAACACGTACTGGTTTGTGGTCCTGAACCACAGGTCTAGCCTGTCCTCTACAACACGTACTGGTTTGTGGTCATGAACCACATAGGTCTAGTCTACCCTGTACAACACGTACTGGTTTTTGGTCATGAACCACAGAGGTCTAGTCTACCCTCTACCACACGTACTGGTTTGTGGTCATGGAGAACAGAGGTCTAGTCTACCCTCTACCGCACGTACTGGTTTGTGGTCATGGACCACAGAGGTCTAGCCTGCCCTCTACAACACGTACTGCTTTGTGGTCGGGAACCACAGAGGTCTAGTCTACCCTCTACCACACGTACTGGTTTGTGGTCGTGGAGCACAGAGATCTAGTCTACCCACTACCACACGTACTGGTTTGTGGTCATGAACCACAGAGGTCTAGCCTGCCCTCTACAACACGTACTGGTTTGTGGTCCTGAACCACAGAGGTCTAGCCTGTCCTCTACAACACGTACTGGTTTCTGGTCATGAACCACAGAGGTCTAGTCTACCTTCTACAACACGTACTGGTTTGTGGTCATGGACCACAGAGGTCTAGTCTACCTTCTGCCACACGTACTGGTTTGTGGTCATGGACCACAGAGGTCTAGTCTACCCTCTACCACACGTACTGGTTTGTGGTCATGGAGCACAGAGATCTAGTCTACCCACTACCACACGTACTGGTTTGTGGTCATGAACCACAGAGGTCTAGCCTGCCCTCTACAACACGTACTGGTTTGTGGTCATGAACCACAGAGGTCTAGTCTACCTTCTACAACACGTACTGGTTTGTGGTCATGGACCACAGAGGTCTAGTCTACCTTCTGCCACACGTACTGGTTTGTGGTCATGGACCACAGAGGTCTGGTCTACCCTCTACCACACGTATTGGTTTGTGGTCGTGAACCACAGAGGTCCAGTCTACACTCTACCACACGTACTGGTTTGTGGTCGTGAACCACAGAGGTCTAGTGTACACTCTACCACACGTACTGGTTTGTGGTCATGAACCACAGAGGTCTAGTCTACACTCTACCACACGTACTGGTTTGTGGTCATGAACCACAGGGGTCCAGTCTTCCCTCTACGACACGTACTGGTTTGTGGTCCCGGACCACAGAGGTCCAATCTACCCTCTACGACACGTACTGGTTTGTGGTCCCGGACCACAGAGGTCCAATCTACCCTCTACGACACGTACTGGTTTGTGGTCGTGAACCACAGAGATCTAGTCTACACACTACCACACGTACTGGTTTGTGGTCGTGAACCACAGAGGTCTAGTGTACACTCTACCACACCTACTGGTTTGTGGTCGTGAACCACAGAGGTCTAGTCTACACTCTACCACACCTACTGGTTTGTGGTCGTGAACCACAGAGGTCTAGTCTACACTCTACCACACGTCCTGGTTTGTGGTCGTGAACCACAGAGGTCTAGTGTACGCTCTACCATACGTACCGGTTTGTGGTCGTGAACCACAGAGATCTAGTCTACACTCTACCACACGTACTGGTTTTTGGTCGTGAACCACAGAGGTCTAGTGTACACTCTACCACACCTACTGGTTTTGGGTCGTGAACCACAGAGGTGTAATGTACACTCTACCACACGTACTGGTTTGTGGTCGTGAACCGCAGAGGTCTAGTGTATACTCTACCACACGTACTGGTTTGTGGTCGTGAACCGCAGAGGTCTAGTCTACCCTCTAGCACACGTCCTGGTTTGTGGTCGTCAACCACAGAGGTCTAGTCTAATCTCTACCACACGTCCTGGTTTGTGGTCGTGAACCACAGAGGTCTAGTGTACACTCTACCATACGTACCGGTTTGTGGTCGTGAACCACAGAGATCTAGTCTACACTCTACCACACGTACTGGTTTTTGGTCGTGAACCACAGAGGTCTAGTCTACACTCTACCACACGTACTGGTTTGTGGTCGTGAACCACAGAGGTCTAGTGTACACTCTACCACACCTACTGGTTTTGGGTCGTGAACCACAGAGGTGTAATGTACACTCTACCACACCTACTGGTTTTGGGTCGTGAACCACAGAGGTGTAATGTACACTCTACCACACGTACTGGTTTGTGGTCGTAAACCGCAGAGGTCTAGTGTATACTCTACCACACGTACTGGTTTGTGGTCGTGAACCGCAGAGGTCTAGTGTACACTCTACCACACCTACTGGTTTTGGGTCGTGAACCACAGAGGTGTAATGTACACTCTACCACACGTACTGGTTTGTGGTCGTAAACCGCAGAGGTCTAGTGTATACTCTACCACACGTACTGGTTTGTGGTCGTGAACCGCAGAGTTCTAGTCTACACTCTACCACACGTGCTGTTTTGTGGTCGTGGACCACAGAGGTCTAGTCTACCCTCTAGCACACGTACTGGTTTGTGGTCGTCAACCACAGAGGTCTAGTCTACCCTCTACCACACGTACTGGTTTGTGGTCGTGAACTCAGAGGTCTAGTGTATACTCTACCACACGTACTGGTTTGTGGTCGTGAACCACAGAGGTCTAGTGTACACTCTACCACACGTACTGGTTTGTGGTCGTGAACCACAGAGATCTAGTGTACACTCTACCACACGTACTGGTTTGTGGTCGTGAACCACAGAGGTCTAGTGTACACTCTACCACACGTACCGGTTTGTGGTCGTGAACCACAGGGGTCTTTTTTTTTTTGCTAGGGGCTTTACGTCGCACCGACACAGATAGGTCTTATGGCGACGATGGGATAGGAGAGGCCTAGGAGTTGGAAGGAAGCGGCCGTGGCCTTAATTAAGTTACATCCCCAGCATTTGCCTGGTGTGAAAATGGGAAACCACGGAAAACCATCTTCAGGGCTGCCGATAGTGGGATTCGAACCTACTATTTCCCGGATGCACCACAGGGGTCCAGTCTACCCTCAACAACATGTACTGGTTTGTGGTCGTGATCCACAGAGGTCTTTTTTTTTGCTAGGGGCTTTACGTCGCACCGACACAGATAGGTCTTATGGCGACGATGGGATAGGAGAGGCCTAGGAGTTGGAAGGAAGCGGCCGTGGCCTTAATTAAGTTACATCCCCAGCATTTGCCTGGTGTGAAAATGGGAAACCACCTAAAACCATCTTCAGGGCTGCCGATAGTGGGATTCGAACCTACTATTTCCCGGATGCACCACAGAGGTCTAGTCTACCCTCTACCACACGTACTGGTTTGTGGTCATGGACCACAGTGGTCTAGCCTGCCCTCTACAACACGTACTGGTTTGTGGTCATGGACCACAGTGGTCTAGCCTGCCCTCTACTACACGTACTGGTTTGTGGTCGTGAACTGCAGAGGTCCTGTCTACCCTCTACCACACGTACTGGTTTGTGGTCTTGGATCACAGAGGTCCAGCCTACCCTCTACAACACGTACTGGTTTGTGGTCATGGAGCACAGTGGTCTAGTCTACCCTCTACCGCACGTACTGGTTTGTGATCATGGAGCACAGAGCTCTAGTCTACCCTCTTCCACACGTACTGGTTTGTGGTCATGAACCACAGAGGTCTAGCCTGCCCTCTACAACACGTACTGGTTTGTGGTCCTGAACCACAGAGGTCTAGCCTGTCCTCTACAACACGTACTGGTTTGTGGTCATGAACCACATAGGTCTAGTCTACCCTGTACAACACGTACTGGTTTTTAGTCATGAACCACAGAGGTCTAGTCTACCCTCTACCACACGTACTGGTTTGTGGTCATGGAGCACAGAGGTCTAATCTACCCTCTACCGCACGTACTGGTTTGTGGTCATGGACCACAGAGGTCTAGCCTGCCCTCTACAACACGTACTGCTTTGTGGTCGTGAACCACAGAGGTCTAGCCTGCCCTCTATCACACGTACTGGTTTGTGGTCGGGAACCACAGAGGTCTAGTCTACCCTCTACCACACGTACTGGTTTGTGGTCATGGAGCACAGAGATCTAGTCTACCCTCTTCCACACGTACTGGTTTGTGGTCATGAACCACAGAGGTCTAGCCTGCCCTCTACAACACGTACTGGTTTGTGGTCGGAAACCACAGAGGTCTAGTCTACCCTCTACAACACGTACTGGTTTGTGGTCATGGAGCACAGAGGTCTAGTCTACCCCCTACCTCACGTACTGGTTTGTGGTCATGGACCACAGAGGTCCAGTCTACCCTCTACCACACGTACTCCTTTGTGGTCGTGAACCACAGAGGTCTAGTGTACACTCTACCACACGTACTGGTTTGTGGTCATGAACCACAGGGGTCCAGTCTTCCCTCTACGACACGTACTGGTTTGTGGTCCTGGACCACAGAGGTCCAATCTACCCTCTACGACACGTACTGGTTTGTGGTCGTGAACCACAGAGATCTAGTCTACCCTCTACGACACGTACTGGTTTGTGGTCGTGAAGCACAGAGGTCCAGTCTACCCTCTACCACACGTACTCCTTTGTGGTCGTGAACCACAGAGATCTAGTCTGCACTCTACGACACGTACTGGTTTGTGGTCGTGAAGCACAGAGGTCCAGTCTACACTCTACAACACGTACTGGTTTGTGGTCCTGGACCACAGAGGTCCAGTCTACCCTCTACGGCACGTACTGGTTTGTGGTCATGAACCACAGAGATCTAGTCTGCACTCTACGACACGTACTGGTTTGTGGTCGTGAAGCACAGAGGTCCAGTCTACACTCTACAACACTTACTGGTTTGTGGTCCTGGACCACAGAGGTCCAATCTACCCTCTACGACACGTACTGGTTTGTGGTCATGAACCACAGAGATCTAGTCTACACTCTACCACACGTACTGGTTTGTGGTCGTGAACCACAGAGATTTAGTCTACACTCTACCACACGTACTGGTTTGTGGTCCTGGACCACAGAGGTCCAGTTTTCCCTCTACGACACGTACTGGTTTGTGGTCATGAACCACAGAGATCTGGTCTGCACTCTACGACACGTACTGGTTTGTGGTCGTGAACCACAGAGATCTAGTCTACACTTTACAACACGTACTGGTTTGTGGTCCTGGACCACAGAGGTCCAGTGTACCCTCTACGACACGTACTGGTTTGTGGTCATGAACCACAGAGATCTAGTCTGCACTCTACGACACGTACTGGTTTGTGGTCGTGAAGCACAGAGGTCCAGTCTACACTCTACAACACGTACTGGTTTGTGGTCCTGGACCACAGAGGTCCAGTCTACCCTCTACGGCACGTACTGGTTTGTGGTCATGAACCACAGAGATCTAGTCTGCACTCTACGACACGTACTGGTTTGTGGTCGTGAACCACAGAGATTTAGTCTACACTCTACCACACGTACTGGTTTGTGGTCCTGGACCACAGAGGTCCAGTCTTCCCTCTGCGACACGTACTGGTTTGTGGTCATGAACCACAGAGATCTGGTCTGCACTCTACGACACGTACTGGTTTGTGGTCGTGAACCACAGAGATCTAGTCTACACTTTACAACACGTACTGGTTTGTGGTCCTGGACCACAGAGGTCCAGTGTACCCTCTACGACACGTACTGGTTTGTGGTCATGAACCACAGAGATCTAGTCTGCACTCTACGACACGTACTGGTTTGTGGTCGTGAACCACAGAGATTTAGTCTACACTCTACCACACGTACTGGTTTGTGGTCCTGGACCACAGAGGTCCAGTCTTCCCTCTGCGACACGTACTGGTTTGTGGTCATGAACCACAGAGATCTGGTCTGCTTTCTACGACATGTACTGGTTTGTGGTCGTGAACCACAGAGATCTAGTCTACACTTTACAACACGTACTGGTTTGTGGTCCTGGACCACAGAGGTCCAGTGTACCCTCTACGACACGTACTGGTTTGTGGTCATGAACCACAGAGATCTAGTCTTCCCTCTACGACACGTACTGGTTTGTGGTCGTGAACCACAGAGATCTAGTCTGCACTCTACGACACGTACTGGTTTGTGGTCGTGAACCACAGAGATCTCGTCTACACTCTGCAACACGTACTGGTTTGTGGTCCTGGACCACAGAGGTCCAGTCTACCCTCTACGACACGTACTGGTTTGTGGTCGTGAACCACAGAGGTCCAGTCTTCCCTCTACGACACGTACTGGTTTGTGGTCGTGAAGCACAGAGGTCCAGTCTACCCTCTAACACACGTACTGGTTTGTGGTCGTGAAGCACAGAGGTCTAGCCTGCCCTCTACAACACGTACTGGTTTGTGGTCATGAACCACAGAGGTCTAGTCTACCCTCTACGACACGTACTGGTTTGTGGTCGTGAAGCACAGAGGTCCAGTTACCCTCTACCACACGTACTGGTTTGTGGTCATGAACCACAGGGGTCCAGTCTCCCCTCTACGACACGTACTGGTTTGTGGTCCTGGACCAGAGAGGTCCAGTCTACCCTCTAACACACGTACTGGTTTGTGGTCGTGAAGCACAGAGGTCTAGCCTGCCCTCTACAACACGTACTGGTTTGTGGTCATGAACCACAGAGGTCTAGTCTACCCTCTACGACACGTACTGGTTTGTGGTCGTGAAGCACAGAGGTCCAGTTACCCTCTACCACACGTACTGGTTTGTGGTCATGAACCACAGAGGTCCAATCTACCCTCTACGACACGTACTGGTTTGTGGTCGTGAACCACAGAGATCTAGTCTGCACTCTACGACACGTACTGGTTTGTGGTCGTGAAGCACAGAGGTCCAGTCTACACTCTACAACACTTACTGGTTTGTGGTCCTGGACCACAGAGGTCCAATCTACCCTCTACGACACGTACTGGTTTGTGGTCATGAACCACAGAGATCTAGTCTACACTCTACCACACGTACTGGTTTGTGTTCCTGGACCACAGAGGTCCAGTCTTCCCTCTACGACACGTACTGGTTTGTGGTCATGAACCACAGAGATCTAGTCTGCACTCTACGACACGTACTGGTTTGTGGTCCTGGACCACAGAGGTCCAGTGTACCCTCTACGACACGTACTGGTTTGTGTTCCTGGACCACAGAGGTCCAGTCTTCCCTCTACGACACGTACTGGTTTGTGGTCATGAACCACAGAGATCTAGTCTGCACTCTACGACACGTACTGGTTTGTGGTCCTGGACCACAGAGGTCCAGTGTACCCTCTACGACACGTACTGGTTTGTGGTCATGAACCACAGAGATCTAGTCTGCACTCTACGACACGTACTGGTTTGTGGTCATGAACCACAGAGATCTAGTCTGCACTCTACGACACGTACTGGTTTGTGGTCCTGGACCACAGAGGTCCAGTGTACCCTCTACGACACGTACTGGTTTGTGGTCATGAACCACAGAGATCTAGTCTGCACTCTACGACACGTACTGGTTTGTGGTCATGAACCACAGAGATCTAGTCTGCACTCTACGACACGTACTGGTTTGTGTTCCTGGACCACAGAGGTCCAGTCTTCCTTCTACGACACGTACTGGTTTGTGGTCATGAACCACAGAGATCTAGTCTGCACTCTACGACACGTACTGGTTTGTGGTCGTGAACCACAGAGATCTAGTCTACACTTTACAACACGTACTGGTTTGTGGTCATGAACCACAGAGGTCTAGTCTACCCTCTACGACACGTACTGGTTTGTGGTCGTGAAGCACAGAGGTCCAGTCTGCCCCCTACCACACGTACTGGTTTGTGATCAGCCTTCCAGGGGATGGAGCACGAACTCTGCTCATGTTTAGCGTGCTGTCCTTTTACTGTAATGTGTCCCGGGTACAGTTCACGTCCGCGTGGTTGATTTTGTCCTGGAGTGGTGAATTTCTTGGCTCGAGGGCTGGGTATTCATCCTCGGTGGCGTGCCATTATTGTGTGACTTGTAGTTTCTTTGCGGCCCACTCGTTGCTGCTGTTAAGTAGTTCAGGGCAAGATGGCTGTGATGATAGTGCGCCGGCGTCTGATAAGAAGGTCGTCGTGGCCTCTTTGATAACCGCGTGTCGTCAGTCAGTCAGTCAGTCGTGTGCAGCATGGAGTACCTTCTAGGTCGGGTGAGTAGACCATTCCGAGGTGTGCGAGGTGTAGGGTGTCTTTCCTTCGCGGCCTGGCATTTGTGCGACACTGCACTTAATCTGAGAAATTAACCAGGCCGTATCGGGAATCCACTCCCGGATCTCCTGACCATTCAGCCAGGGAGCCGAACAAATACCTATAAAACCAATTTTGACGCAAAATCGCCAAGTGACACTTGCTCTAGTAAATCACATAAAGTTTCTGTTTTACTCTGCCTTTTATTTAATGAATTATTGGATCTATTGATGGTGACTTCAGTTTTATTTGCAGCGTTGGTAAAGGTAACGCGATTTTGGACTAGTTTCATCTGTATGTTTTCTTTCAAGTGGCGAAGTTAGGGGAGCTGGCCCTCCCACATTTACAACACTTATACTAAAACTCTGTACGTTAACCAATCTGAAATAATATTGCTGAAAGACACACACACAGCTGTTGAGCGCAGCTTCTCTTATGATGGATAGTGCTATAGCGTACCTTGATCAGCTAGCGCTACGAGTCTTGGAAGGTTGATTATCGCACCTCTGGTTCTCCTCTCAGTTTAGGTAAGGTAAGGCAGGTCCGAACCTCCGCAGAGGTGTGCCGGGGTGGCCATTCCCTTACCGCGAGCGCGTGGCAACCCGTCCTAATCTTGACCACGCCCAACACGGCTACGACCATTGGCCCTTTCAATTTGAAGGAATATAATTTTTTTTTTTAGTGTCTGCAACTTTCTTACGGTTATACCGCATATTACAGTTATTTTGTTATCCCAGTGTTTCAGGGGATATTTTTGGAAGAACTGGACAAAATGTTGGAATTATTTGGAGTTCTCACTCGCAAACTTTTCGATTTGAACCTTAGATCTCTTTGCGGCAATCCTCCGGTTATCATTGTAGCTGTGACGGGAACGTTGTGTTTAATTCTCAGTAATAAAAACATTTCGAAAAGTAAAAATAGCAGTGAATGGTGAAATCATGTGAGAAATTACAAATAAAGTAAGGTCAGTGAAGCAAAATAAAAAGTCGCCTATTAGTTGATTGACAAGAAAGTGTAGAGTGTGGGACAGTCGTACGAAGTAGTGCAGGCATAGCAGCTTAGGTTGAAGGGTTGGAGTACCGAGTAATCCCCATCTCTCCCCCGCGATTGATCCAATGGATAACATCGCGAGCTGTAAATAGTTTCCTTGTATTTACGAAAAAGCACAAGTATTATAATTTAAGTCTGCTTACAGAAATAACCTTCAAAACATTCGAGTTCGGTCCTGTCGGGCTGAGTGGCTCAGACGGTTCAGGCACTCACCCCGATTTGGCGCAGTCCGCTGTATTTGAAGGTGCTCAAATACTTCAGCGTCGTTTACTGGCACGTAAAAGAACTGCGGGACTAAATTCCGGCACCTCGGCGTGTCCCAAAGTCGGACAAGTAGTTAGTGGGACGTAAAGCAAATAACGTTATGATTATTATTATTATTATTATTATTATTATTATTATTATTATTATTATTATTATTATTATTCGGAGAGGTGCAGATCCAGGTGTTCATTTATTTTCTGCTGTACTGCCACTAGGACTTAATTCATCAGTTCGTATAAAGCAATCTAAATATACGTTGTACTATATTAACGAGTATTCAAACTGAATATCTGGCATATTGGTACTAAATTGAGTTGAAATGTAATAAACCGTGTAATGTACCTACAGTATAGAGTGATCCGCCACTCTGAGCTAGGAGAGGCGAAAGCGCTGCCTGGCAAGGGGACGTCGCTGTCGAATGTCGAAAATACGCATTATAGAATCACTGGCGCATGTGCAGAGCTCACAGAGTGCGAATAGCGAGGGCGTTATGAACCTACGATAGGTTACTACCTCATTACCTACATATTTTTTAACGTATTGCATCGTAAGGAGCACCACTATAATTTCTTTCTTTCTTTCTTTCTTTCTTTCTTTCTTTCTTTCTTTCTTTCTTTCTTTCTTTCTATCTTTATGTTTGCCATTTGTTTAACGTTGCGCTAACACATCGAAGCTTTTCGTCGACGGAAGGATGGGAAAGGGCCGTGGCCTTAATTAAGGTACATTCCCAGCATTTACCTGGTGTGAAAATCGGAACCATGGAAAACCATCTTAAGAGCTGCCGACGGTGGGATGCAAGCTCATAATTATGCGACCCTAACCGTACAGCCAACTCGCTTATTATAATGTAGGGGACATTTCTTTCCTTTTATCGTATCATGCTGCTAGCTGAAAGGTAACCTCGAAAGTTGCCGATTATCAAGTGTAGCCTCATTTTAAATATTAATGCGACTGATGTCTGCAATAAATTCCGCAATCACCAGCAAAATACTGTATTTATGATGCTTGGTGTACATTTGACTCAGAGTGACATGTAGCCTTCAAGACCATTAATGGAGGGGAAGAAAAGAAAGAACCTGAATATCAAACTTCAATAAATCGTACACCACCAACAACAGACTAGAACAAAAATGAATTCTCAAACAGGTAGCAAGAAGTCATGAGTCGGAGAAAGGCAACATTGTCAGTCAGTGCAGTCGTACGCCGAGCATATGTTCAGAATGTCCGCGCTAACTCGGCAACGATAAAAAGTTCACTTATTTTTATTTCATCGAATCTAGCATATAAAATTGTGTATTATGCGGATTTTGGCCACTTGAGCGCAAAAATTTTGTGAGGTAAATTGATGTAAGGAATGGAGTGAGGAGAGTAAGACTTTTCTGATAATAAGAAGTTGGAACGTGAACTTCGTTGTGTGCGTGGACACTGCAGTAGCTTGCCGACTGTGTTAAATTACACAGCCAGAGCTCACATGTTGTTGTGGACACAATAGCAACAAGTTTCGAGCATTTTACACTTGCCCGCCTACACTCCGTGTCTGTGGTCAGATTGAAAAAAAACTGTGAATATGCACTTTTAATCAAATCCAGAATAGGATAGTATGGTAAAATTTAAAATTGTGTCCGTCCCATAAGCTCAGTGAGCTCGTGAAGTTCAAAGACGGTTTCAAGAGTGTAAACGTTCCTCCGTAATTTATAAGTAAGGAGCGTAGGGTTCTCTTCGAAGGAAAATGAGATGACCCTCGTCTTCCACAAGCGGGAAGTGGAGGCATGCGCCCTGGACTATTCTCTTTTCTATGGAAGCCAGGAGATTTTTTTTCCTCTCAGTGGCCATTTCCATTTCTCAGATATGTATTTTTTTCTCTTCGGTGTAGAGAAACACGTTTCTCTTCCCTCAGTCGTTGGTATGGCAACATGTACGGTCACAGCACTGCAGCCTAACTGCATTTTCATTACTATGGCCGGAAATAAAACACTTAAAATAAATATGCACCATTAAATTGAAACACTTAATGTCCAAGACGATTCCGTATTAAAACAATAAACTTACAGTACCTTATTCCCTTGTGGTTGAAGTCCCGTTGACTGATGAATAGCACTTCACAACCATCACTTCGCAAAAATTGTCAATGGAAAAATTTCGTCCGTTGTCTCGCAAAACACTTTTGTAACGTGAAAACTTCTCTCCGCTCCAGAGGAGGTTCACTGTTAGATCCTCAGCCCAGAGGCTGGTTGAGTACTGACAGCACCGCCAAAATGAGGCGTACTAGACAAGATGAGGAGTGAGGTAGTTTGCCATTGCTTTCCTCACTGGATCAGAAAGTGCTATTGCAGCACAACGAACCCTATGAGCAACACTCAGCCGCACTGGTTGTGCTCCAGTACCACCCACACAACACTAGCAGCACCAAGATGAGGAGTGAGGTAGTTTGCCATTGCTTTCCTCACTGGATCAGAAAGTGCTGTTGCAGCACAACGAACCCTATGAGCAACACTCAGCCGCACTGGTTGTGCTCCAGTACCACCCACACAACACTAGCAGCACCAAGATGAGGAGTGAGGTAGTTTGCCATTGCTTTCCTCACTGGATCAGAAAGTGCTATTGCAGCACAACGAACCCTATGAGCAACACTCAGCCGCACTGGTTGTGCTCCAGTACCACCCACACAACACTAGGAGCACCAAGATGAGGCGTACTAGACAAGATGAGGAGTGAGGTAGTTTGCCATTGCTTACCTCATTGGATCAGAAAGTGCTATTGCAGCACAACTAATACTATGAGCAACACTCAGCCGCACTGGTTGTGCTCCAGTACCACCCACACAACACTAGGAGCACCAAGATGAGGAGTGAGGTAGTTTGCCATTGCTTACCTCATTGGATCAGAAAGTGCTATTGCAGCACAACGAACCCTATGAGCAACACTCAGCCGCACTGGTTGTGCTCCAGTACCACCCACACAACACTAGCAGCACCAAGATGAGGAGTGAGGTAGTTTGCCGTTGCTTTCCTCACTGGATCAGAAAGTGCTATTGCAGCACAACGAACCCTATGAGCAACACTCAGCCGCACTGGTTGTGCTCCAGTACCACCCACACAACACTAGCAGCACCAAGATGAGGAGTGAGGTAGTTTGCCATTGCTTTCCTCACTGGATCAGAAAGTGCTATTGCAGCACAACGAACCCTATGAGCAACACTCAGCCGCACTGGTTGTGCTCCAGTACCACCCACACAACACTAGGAGCACCAAGATGAGGCGTACTAGACAAGATGAGGAGTGAGGTAGTTTGCCATTGCTTACCTCACTGGATCAGAAAGTGCTATTGCAGCACAACTAATACTATGAGCAACACTCAGCCGCACTGGTTGTGCTCCAGTACCACCCACACAACACTAGCAGCACCAAGATGAGGAGTGAGGTAGTTTGCCATTGCTTACCTCACTGGATCAGAAAGTGCTGTTGCAGCACAACGAACCCTATGAGCAACACTCAGCCGCACTGGTTGTGCTCCAGTACCACCCACACAACACTAGGAGCACCAAGATGAGGAGTGAGGTAGTTTGCCATTGCTTACCTCACTGGATCAGAAAGTGCTGTTGCAGCACAACGAACCCTATGAGCAACACTCAGCCGCACTGGTTGTGCTCCAGTACCACCCACACAACACTAGCAGCACCAAGATGAGGAGTGAGGTAGTTTGCCATTGCTTACCTCACTGGATCAGAAAGTGCTGTTGCAGCACAACGAACCCTATGAGCAACACTCAGCCGCACTGGTTGTGCTCCAGTACCACCCACACAACACTAGGAGCACCAAGATGAGGCGTACTAGACAAGATGAGGAGTGAGGTAGTTTGCCATTGCTTACCTCACTGGATCAGAAAGTGCTATTGCAGCACAACTAATACTATGAGCAACACTCAGCCGCACTGGTTGTGCTCCAGTACCACCCACACAACACTAGCAGCACCAAGATGAGGAGTGAGGTAGTTTGCCATTGCTTACCTCACTGGATCAGAAAGTGCTGTTGCAGCACAACGAACCCTATGAGCAACACTCAGCCGCACTGGTTGTGCTCCAGTACCACCCACACAACACTAGCAGCACCAAGATGAGGAGTGAGGTAGTTTGCCATTGCTTTCCTCACTGGATCAGAAAGTGCTATTGCAGCACAACGAACCCTATGAGCAACACTCAGCCGCACTGGTTGTGCTCCAGTACCACCCACACAACACTAGGAGCACCAAGATGAGGAGTGAGGTAGTTTGCCATTGCTTTCCTCACTGGATCAGAAAGTGCTGTTGCAGCACAACGAACCCTATGAGCAACACTCAGCCGCACTGGTTGTGCTCCAGTACCACCCACACAACACTAGGAGCACCAAGATGAGGAGTGAGGTAGTTTGCCGTTGCTTACCTCACTGGATCAGAAAGTGCTATTGCAGCACAACTAATACTATGAGCAACACTCAGCCGCACTGGTTGTGCTCCAGTACCACCCACACAACACTAGGAGCACCAAGATGAGGCGTACTAGACAAGATGAGGAGTGAGGTAGTTTGCCATTGCTTACCTCACTGGATCAGAAAGTGCTATTGCAGCACAACTAATACTATGAGCAACACTCAGCCGCACTGGTTGTGCTCCAGTACCACCCACACAACACTAGCAGCACCAAGATGAGGAGTGAGGTAGTTTGCCATTGCTTACCTCACTGGATCAGAAAGTGCTGTTGCAGCACAACGAACCCTATGAGCAACACTCAGCCGCACTGGTTGTGCTCCAGTACCACCCACACAACACTAGGAGCACCAAGATGAGGCGTACTAGACAAGATGAGGAGTGAGGTAGTTTGCCATTGCTTACCTCATTGGATCAGAAAGTGCTATTGCAGCACAACGAACCCTATGAGCAACACTCAGCCGCACTGGTTGTGCTCCAGTACCACCCACACAACACTAGCAGCACCAAGATGAGGAGTGAGGTAGTTTGCCATTGCTTACCTCACTGGATCAGAAAGTGCTATTGCAGCACAACGAACCCTATGAGCAACACTCAGCCGCACTGGTTGTGCTCCAGTACCACCCACACAACACTAGGAGCACCAAGATGAGGCGTACTAGACAAGATGAGGAGTGAGGTAGTTTGCCATTGCTTACCTCATTGGATCAGAAAGTGCTATTGCAGCACAACGAACCCTATGAGCAACACTCAGCCGCACTGGTTGTGCTCCAGTACCACCCACACAACACTAGCAGCACCAAGATGAGGAGTGAGGTAGTTTGCCATTGCTTACCTCACTGGATCAGAAAGTGCTGTTGCAGCACAACGAACCCTATGAGCAACACTCAGCCGCACTGGTTGTGCTCCAGTACCACCCACACAACACTAGCAGCACCAAGATGAGGAGTGAGGTAGTTTGCCATTGCTTACCTCACTGGATCAGAAAGTGCTGTTGCAGCACAACGAACCCTATGAGCAACACTCAGCCGCACTGGTTGTGCTCCAGTACCACCCACACAACACTAGGAGCACCAAGATGAGGCGTACTAGACAAGATGAGGAGTGAGGTAGTTTGCCATTGCTTACCTCACTGGATCAGAAAGTGCTATTGCAGCACAACTAATACTATGAGCAACACTCAGCCGCACTGGTTGTGCTCCAGTACCACCCACACAACACTAGGAGCACCAAGATGAGGAGTGAGGTAGTTTGCCATTGCTTACCTCACTGGATCAGAAAGTGCTATTGCAGCACAACGAACCCTATGAGCAACACTCAGCCGCACTGGTTGTGCTCCAGTACCACCCACACAACACTAGCAGCACCAAGATGAGGAGTGAGGTAGTTTGCCATTGCTTACCTCACTGGATCAGAAAGTGCTGTTGCAGCACAACGAACCCTATGAGCAACACTCAGCCGCACTGGTTGTGCTCCAGTACCACCCACACAACACTAGGAGCACCAAGATGAGGAGTGAGGTAGTTTGCCATTGCTTACCTCACTGGATCAGAAAGTGCTATTGCAGCACAACTAATACTATGAGCAACACTCAGCCGCACTGGTTGTGCTCCAGTACCACCCACACAACACTAGCAGCACCAAGATGAGGCGTACTAGACAATATGAGGAGTGAGGTAGTTTGCCATTGCTTTCCTCACTGGATCAGAAAGTGCTATTGCGGCACAACGAACCCTATGAGCAACACCTTTCATGACTCTCAGACGCACTGGTTGTGCTCCAATCACCACTGCTTTTTTATGTGGCTCTAGATTACATCGTGGAAATTTGGCAAGAAGGAAGCCCGTCTAAAGTCAAAATTGGAGCAAGAGCTTCAATAATGACAAACTGCTTAGGGTTTACAAATGATTTAGCTGTCTTATCCCTTGACAAGGAAGAAGTCTGTGCTCAGGTCACCGTTCTCCAGAAAATTGCATTAAAAATAGGATTACAAATATCCTTTGAGAAAACTGAGATCATGCCAATGAAACTCCTTGAAATAAACGAAGTCATCATAAATGATCAAAAAATTAGTATAGTCCTACAATGTAAATGTAAATACAACTTAAGCGAGAAAGCAACACTGATGAATAGAACCAACAAAATGAAAAAAAGCACAATTTCTAACCTGGTCAACTTATAGACACTTAAGATCCAACACTACAAATATGTAACTTTGCCAAAAGCCACTTACGCTTTCGAAACCTTGTTCCAAATTAGAAATGAAAGAACAGCCGATCAGCACCTCAAAACTGAAAGAAGAATGATCAGCACTTGTGTAAATAAAAATTACCAGGTTGAAGGAGTCTGGAGAATCATCCCCAGAGATTGGCCCAGTTACCAGCACGATGAAGAAGAAAATTTCAGACGAATTAAGAACACTGCGATCAGAACGAATGAAGAAGTACTAGGCAGATGAGAAGAATTAAACAGCACAACCTTCAAACAAAAAGTGTATATGGAAGACTCAAGTGGTCCATTGTGGCCAATAACGTTAATAATAATACTGTGAGGGATTTTAATGATTGTACATACATTGTATAATGAAATGGTCTTTATAATTTTACTTGTAATGTATTGAAAAGCGGATAACCTCATACCTATTCTCCATGTTCATGTTCAGTAAAAACAAACTGAGGCGACAGTTGTCAGTACTGTTATCACCAGTGCCCGGATTCTGATCACATGTTAACACAGACATTGCTAACTTACATACAAATCCTATTCATGGCCGCCATATTACAGAAATGCATATTTATTAAGTCCGTTTTTCGTCATTTTGCTAAGTATTTTATGTTTAGCTCATTTTCTCGTTTTTCGCGTCATTAGGCTATTAGGCCTATGTCATTTTGTGGAATTTTTTAGAATATTTTATGCTCGTTGAGTCATGGTTTATGCCAGTCTGGTTAAGTACCTCAGTACAACCATACGCGTGCTAAGTGGATTTGTGTTATCGGCCGCGATTGTTTTTCGAGTTAAAGCCATCTAGGGGATGTTCATTTGAAGCTAATAATTTCGGAATTCGGCGAGTATATGTTTACCTCCGATGGTGAAATATGCGAAGTGGAAGTGGCAGGAGATAGAAGATTTACAGTTCTGCAGCCTATCGGTCGAAAGAAGCACATACGCAGAGTCGAAAATAGTAGCTAACGATAAGTTTCTCAACTGTTACTCTCTGTCATCCTTCGATGGCAGTAGTTCATGTGTGTTTTGTACAGACTTGTGTGAAGCTTTGAACATTCCACTGAACAATATTACTAGTATAAGTCGCGGGTTCGGCGGCCGCAAGATGGCGGCTGTACACAGCTCCTTACGAGACGGCCTAGGGTCGCTTGCACAAGATGGCGGTTATACATAGGCTCTTATGAGACGGCCTAGGGACGTTTGCGCAAGATGGTGGCTACACGCAGGCTCTTATGAAGAAAGCTAGCTTCGAGGCTACTGCACAAGATGGCGGCTGCTGTTATGAGACGGCTTAAGGGCGCTTGCGCAAGATGGCGGCTATACATAAGCTCTTATGAGACGGCCATAGGCGATTGCACAAGATGGCGACTAGATGATGGCTATGGACGTTTGTGTAAGATGGCGGCTATACACAGGCTCTTATGAGGCTAACTCCTAGAACGTGGGTCAGAGCAAGATCGTCGCTATACATCGGTTATATGAGGAGCTAATGGCGATACAGAGCTTGTAACTTGTAACTTATGACCTATTAGTTTAATCAGCTTAACATTGGAGAAATGAGACAAGGGTTACTATGCAAGATGACTGCTATACTCTATTCTTATAAGCCTTAACTAGAGGGTCGCCTCAGGGGCTCACAACTTGTAACATAACCTATTAGTTTGATCAGCCTGAAATTCGAGAAATGAGGCAAGGGTTATTATGAAAGATAACGGCTATACTCTATTCGTATAGACCAGATGGCGACTGCTCTTACGGAGAAAGCTACTGCACAAGATGGCGGATATACATAGGCTCTTGTGAGACGGCCATAGGCGATTGCACAAGATGGCGACTATACATGGGATCTTGTGAGACGGCCATAGGCGATCGCACAAGATGGCGGATATACATAGGCTCTTGTGAGACGGCCATAGGCGATTGCACAAGATGGCGACTATACATGGGCTCTTGTGAGACGGCCATAGGCGATTGCACAAGATGGCGACTATACATGGGCTCTTATGAAGAAAGCTAGCTTAGAGGCTACTACACAAGATGGCGGCTATACATAGGCTGTTATGACCTTCTCCTCCTCCTCCTCCTTTATCAAGGCATATCTCTATGGAACAAGTTTAAACATGCATTACTATAACGACGCGATCTTATGTTTAAGGCTAGAGTGAGCACGTCTATTATTCTGTTTTTAACCTGCAGTGATGACGTCATCATAGTTATACATGTTTAGCCTTGTTCGTTTTCTCAAGCCTTAATAGATAGAATGAGTAGGAGTAAGGAGGCAAAGGAATGCAATAAGTACAATATTTTGAATGCAATAAAATATTTATTTACAATGTACTACAACAGTTTTCGTTTTGCTGCTGACAAGATTGCTATGCTTCGTAACAGCTTGCTGCGAAGAGGTAGCATGCTTCCGAAATTGTAATACCTCCTGAAACAATGAAATTAAACAAAACGTTTAGAAATATATTATACGGGATTGAGCTAACCTCAGTAACTTCAAGGAGGAGGACGAGGAGGAGGAATGTAGCTGATCTTTGAGGCAGAGGAGAAGGAACACTGCTATGTCCGGTCGGAGGAGGAGCAAGCTGTTATCTTAACAGATGATACATTTTAAATAGAATTGACATGCTGTATGTCTTTATCCGACAAGACAAAACATGTTGACTATTAAACAGAAAACTTTTATCGCTACTGTGCTTTGTCAAGACAAGTTACACTAGAACTGATTGTAGAACAAGACGAAACATGTTGGCTATCAGTACTCAGAACAGAAAAGCTTATAACGCAAAACATTACAAGATTAATCTCTCTGTTGATACAATCGCACTCTTATGCAATCAGCGCGCACACATAGAATTGCAAATGTTGTATATCTCTATCCGACATGCTTCTTCTTAATCATTGCAGATAAAATTATTTTACTACTTTGCCGGGGATACCTTTGTTCTAAGGAGATAAATTGTGCGGGATTCGAACACATGCAACAGAAAAAATCTGTATAGATTTCGAACTCTGATTTAATTACAATAAAAAAACATAGATTCAAACCGTGCTTTCTTATCGCAAACATGGAAAGTAAAATTAAACAGAATACCTAGTGTTATAAGAAATACATTGGTTACATTTAACCCCCTACCAGTCGAACAAGTTATCGCGTAAACATGTAACATGAAATATCGGTTCGGAAACAAATTGTTTCAATCTGTTGGCATGGATTACAAGCATGTAGCTTATGCGGAAATTAAAATTAAACAGAACCCCTAGTGCTATAAGAAATACACTGCTTACATTTAAGCCCCTAGCAGTCGAACAAATTAACGGATAAACATGTAACTTGAAATCTCAGTTCGGAAACATATTATTTCAATCTGTTGGCACGGATTACAAGCATGTAGCTTGTGCAGGAGAGGACTACTATGCATGATGATTGTAAAATGCTGAACCGAAAAAATAATCGTGCTACACACATGATAGGGAATGGAACCCAGTGGTCACGTCTTATCAAAAGGGCGAAAGGATGAAAGGACTCTTCCTAATCCTTCTCCTCCTAACCGCATCCTCCTCCTCCTAGGGATAAAGGGCTAATGGGCAAAAGGGCTAATGGGCTAAAGGACAAAAAGGCTAATGGACTAAAGGGCACCTCCTATTCTTAACACGGCCTCCTCCTCCTCCTAGGGCTAAGTAGCTAAAGGGCTAATGGGCTAAAGGGAAAAAGAGCTGCTCCTCCTCTACCTTACCGCGACCTCCTCCTCCTCCCAGAGGGAGTTAGCTGAAGTTGGTACATTTTTGACAGCAGCAACACCTTCATCGATTGTTATCTGCAAGAACGCTTCTACTTTGTTAGATGTAGCAAATTAATCTCTATTGGTAAATGGTTTATCTCTTCTAACTTCATACTCGCGACGATATGTAACTTCTGTTGTTCATGATCAATGACTGTTTACAATGTATATTACAGTAATGTATCTATTCGTGTTGTGTATATCTGTGGTTATTCTTCAATAAACAACTGCATTGAATGATCTACTAGACTTATGGTTTTGTTATAGTCCTTCTACTATGAGTAGTTACAACCTAAACTGCTTAACATTTGTATTATTCTTACTACAAGTACGCGGAAATGATAACTGTCTCGTCCTAAAAAAGAAAAGGTTACCGTGCTAATGATCATAACTTAAAACTTTGCGTTCAGTACCGACGAAATTCATGCCACACATTACAGGGAATGGAACCCGCGGGTCGCGTCTTATTAGAATTACCTAATAAAGAATAAAATCCCTGACCTATTAATGGTGCATTGAGGTGCGTTTTTCTAACAGAAATCAGTATCTGCTTGATAGGTTTTTATGTTTGGAACACTGAACTTTTCAAGATGGCAGCAGTGAGGTTAGCGATGCTCTATTGTCCTTTAAAGTGAGGTTAGGGTTCGTAAAGATGGCAGCTGTCAAGAAAGCACGCGGTTTTGATTACAAACAAGAGCACGTGGTCGTGACGTCACGGTCACATGGTATACTGCGTCAGCACCCGAAGTTCAAAATCCACGCCCATGTGCATGTGTTCGAATCCCGCACAATTTATCTCCTTAGAACAAAGATATCCCCGGCAAAGTAGTAAAATAATTTTATCTGCAGTGATTAAGAAGAAGCATGTCGGATGGAGATATACAACATTTGCAATTCTATGTGTGCGCGCTGATTGCATAAGAGTGCGATTGTAGCCGTGTTCCTTCTCCTCTGCCTCAAAGGTCCTCTTCGTCCTGCTCTTTGAAGTTACTGGGGTTAGCTCAATCCCGTATAATATATTTCTAAACGTTTTGTTTAATTTCAATGTTTCAGGAGGTATTACAATTTCGGAAGCATGCTACCTCTTCGCAGCAAGCTGTTACGAAGCATAGCAATCTTGTCAGCAGCAAAACGAAAACTGTTGTAGTACATTGTAAATAAATATTTTATTGCATTCAAAATATTGTACTTATTGCATTCCTTTGCCTCCTTACTCCTACTCATTCTATCTATTAAGGCTTGAGAAAACGAACAAGGCTAAACATGTATAACTATGATGACGTCATCACTGCAGGTTAAAAACAGAATAACAGACGTACTCACTCTAGCCTTAAGCATAAGATCGCGTCGTTATGGTAATGCATGTTTAAACTTGTTCCATAGAGATATGCCTTGATAAAGGAGGAGGAGGAGGAGGAGGAGGAGGAGGAGGTCATAACAGCCTATGTATAGCCGCCATCTTGTGTAGTAGCCTCTAAACTAGCTTTCTTCATAAGAGCCCGTGTATAGTTGCCATCTTGTGCAATCGCCTATGGCCGTCTCATAAGAGCCTATGTATAGCCGCCATCTTGTGCTGTATCCTCTAAGCTAGCTTTCTTTATAAGAGCCCATGTATAGTCGCCATCTTGTGCAATCGCCTATGGCCGTCTCAAGAGCCTATGTATAGCCGCCATCTTGCGCAAGCGCCCTTAAGCCGTCTCATAAGAGCAGCCACCATCTTGTGCAGTAACCTCTAAGCTAGCTTTCTTCATAAGAGCCTGCGTATAGCCACCATCTTGCGCAAGCGACCCTAGGCCGTCTCATAAGAACCCATGTATAGCCGCCATCTTGTGCAAGCGTCCCTAGGCCGTCTCAAAAGAAGCTGTGTATAGCTGCCATCTTGCGGCCGACATCTTGCGCAAGCACCCTTAGGGTGTCTCTTAAGAGCAGCAGCCATATTGCGCAAGCTCCCTTGGCGTCTCATAAGGAGCCGTATATAGACGCCATCTTGTGCAATTGGCATCGGGAAGGATATCCGGCCGTAAAACTGAGGTTAGGCTCCTCCCTGCGGTTAGGTGTGCTCTCTTATGCTAATCTTCATTGCCCTACTACTCAATCGAGAATACCCATTGCCCTACTACTCAAGTTAGCGTCGGGAAGGGCATCCGGCTCTGAAACTGAGGTTAGGCTCCTACATGACGTTAGACTTGCTGTCTTGCGCATAAAAAGTAAGGTTAAGCCCCTCCAAAATGGCGGATGTGAGGTTAAGCTCGCTCTCTTATGTGCCAGGAAGGGCATCCGGCCGTAAAACTGAGGTTAGGCTACTCCATGAAGTTAGGCTTGCTCTCTTACGCGTAAAAAGTAAGGTTAAGCCCCTCCATGATGGCGGATGTGAGGTTAAGCATGCAGTCTTAGCCAGCGCAGTCAATGCGGAGGAGGCCTGTACGGAGGGTGTGGAGGTGAAGGCCACCGAACCCGTGACTGATACCACTGCCATTAAACTGAGGGATTTCTTAGAAAGGTATATGGGCCGTGTAATTCCGCATGAGTGCTCTTAGAAGGAACTACTGTATGTATCCGAACGCTATGACGACACGATAAAGAATATCAGAGAAGTCTGCGGAAACAAGATATTCGTTTCAGTCGATGAAACCAATGATGTAGAGGGCCGTTACATTGCCAATGTTATCGTGTTTACCTTAGAAGTAGATAGGCCTGGAAAAATAATTGTCCTCACGACCGAAATTTTGCAGTCTGTGAAACATTCTACAATATGTCACCTCCTCGATAAATCGATGGGTCTACAGTGGCCTGAGGGTGTAAGGTATGATGATGTGCTGCTCTTTTTTTTTTTTTTTTTTTTTTTTTTTTTGCTTTACGTCGCACCGACTCAGATAGGTCTTATGGCAACGGTGGGACAAGGAAGGGCTAGGAGTGAGAAGGAAGCGGCCGTGGCCTTAATTGAGGTACAGCCCCAGCATTTGCCTGGTGTGAAAATGGGAAACCACGGAAAACCATTTTCAGGGCTGCCGACAGTGGGGTTCGAACCTACTATCTCCCGAATACTGGATACTGGCCGCACTTAAGCGACTGCAGCTATCGAGCTCGGTGTGCTGCTCTTTGTGACTGATATATTTAAAGCTGCCAATGCAATCAGAGCCTTTTGCTAAAAACCTGCCTAGCTCACGCTTTTCACAGAGTGGCCGAAGAAGTCTGAAGCTGACAAGCTTGTATCCCTAACTAAGGAGGGAACTCTTCAGATCCCAAGCACCGCAGCCTCGCATCACGTGGATCGTCGCCTGTGTGACACTGAAGATTCTTTCAACGTACAAGATGCCAAGGCCATTCGGATACGCAAATGGAGGGAAAACTAGCGTGCATCAAAGCAAATTTCACTTCCTTGTCGTCAAATATTACACGTCTTGAGGAGAGAGGCTGATCAGTTTAGTCAGAAGAGCCACAGTCGAGGCGATTCTGGTGTGGCAGTGTCAGACAAACTGAAACGTGTTCGGGTCTTAATGTTTTCTGCTCCATCTCTCGGATTTTGGCGGGTCAAGATTTCAGCATTATTGGCGTTGAAGAAGAACTTACATGCAGTGATTTAGTGCACTTCAAGTATGCTCCAGTAATATCCGTAGACGTTGAAAGAAGCTTTTCAAAGTTCAAAATCGTCGTTCGTTTTCCTGTGAGATTCTAGGAAGGATCACAATCATCTACTGTAACGTGGAGTGAGGAAAGCCTGTATAGCCTGCCATATAGTTTAAGTCCACATTTTTCTTATTACCTCTAATCCGAAAAAGAATCAAAGTACCTAACGGCGAAATTCTTTCTTATTTTGTTCTTCAGATGTTGCAGCCTTAAAGTTTCAGATACAGTGTAGTGTTATTTTCCTTGAAGAAAAGAACACAGAACTTGGAGTGCCAAACAATAGACTGAAATAATAACCAGTATTTGTGTGTAAATAATTATTATGTGTCAGTTAATAATTCAATTATATTAGGTACCTATTAATATCATTTCAACTTACAATGACGTAGTCTGCATTTTTGTGTGATAAAATTTTGTCAGTTTCATTCAAATTTGTAGGTCTTTTTTAAGTTTTCAGGTCATTTCATGGGATATTTGCAGTCATTTTATAGGTCATTTTTTAAAATATTTTAGTTCATCAAAATCCGGGCCCTGGTTATCACTGACAGGATGCTACTTCAAAATAACAACTGACTTGTAATTTCAAAACAGTGCCTAATGTAAAATGAAACTCAGGTTTCATGCTAAATGTGCTGAAAGTTTTACAATAAGTTGCTCCCTTGCTGGTCATTTGATAGTTTAGGTAGACTCTTGTGAACGGAGCGTGGGTTTTTGACGCAATATCACGCTATAAAGTAATGGGAATATTTCTTCAATGTAGTCACCCTCGAAAGTTGGCCTCGAAGGGTGTTCCAAGGCCTCCCTATGCCAAGAGCTTGACAGTTTGCGACATAATGCAATAAACATGCACAGCCGGACGCAGAAATCGGCAATAGTAGCGCAAGAATATGAAAATCCTCAGCCTGTTTCCAGTTATTCGACCGGATCAGGAATGAAATGAATGAAGCCGCAATCTAGCGGCGAGGATAGGCTGCCGAAGCCTGTCGCGTTCCTCTGGGGCAATGATTCATGAATGACAGATGAAATGAAATATTGGAGAATGTTGCTGGAATGAAAGACGACACCCTCGTGCTCGTATGCCGCAGTCACCCGACTGGGTTCTTGTTCTGGGTGACGCCCAGGCTCGTTCGCTGCGGTACCAGCCAGTGCATACTGGTGCTATTTTGAGTTGATGTGGAACTCGTCAGTATGTGCCACACCATTTGATGACTGAGGCCAACTTCTCCACCGAGCTCAATAGCTGCAAGTATTCGGGAGATAGAGGGGTTCGAACCCCACTGTCGGCAGCCCTGGAGGTGGTTTTCCGTCGTTTCCCATTTTCATATCAGGCGAACGCTGGGGCTGTTCCTTAATCAAGGCTCCGGCCGCTTCCTTCCTACTCTTAACTCTTTCCTGTCCCATCGTCGCCATGATAACTATCTGTGTCGGTGCGACGTAAAGCAACTCTTAAAAAAAAGCGGATAATTCCCGGACAGTCCATCGATGGTTTATGGAAACGAGACCACTCACGATGGCAATCTAATCTGGAGAAATGGACGGCAAATCTCTGCGGTGCAAATCCGCAGCGATCCATCGTGCGACCGTCCTATACGGTAATACGGGCAACCTCGATTTTAAACCCCGAACGCTGATCACCTTTTGGAAATATGCTTTAGAGCGGTGAAATGGACACTCTTCACAGTGCCAACTGGATGCTCACTTCTTTATGTACAGCCCTCGTGCGCCCATTACTTTAGAGGCGTTGCCATTGCTCTTGCGCGAATGTTAGTGAGCGATCGATATTCTCCGGAAATCCAGTTGTTGAGGTTCCAAGTGAGCGAACATGTCCAAATCGGCAAGCCACTTCGCCTTCTTCGGAAGCTGTGGCCTAAAGGAAAGAGGGACCGTTCCGGTAAAATAAAGCCCCGAATGCAAGATGATTTCTCCTTAAGTCGCAGTTCAGGCAGTTAAGATGAACTGTGAAGTGGAGATATCATGGTCTGCTTTTTTTGTTTTGGAATTATTTCTAGTATAAATGTTTAGAAGACTCCTACGAATTCAGGAGACGATGGGCCAGATGCTCTACTAGTATTACACTGCATCCTGCCAGTGGTTGGCGTTCCTGGCAGAATCCGGCTCATTTTCTCGTAGTGATTGAAGCAATCTCCATGGCGAATTTCGGGAGTGATACACGGACCGAAGCAAAGTCCAGTAGCGAGGAGGAGTCATTGAATGACATGCGAAATTCAAGCACTGGAGTGAACCTGTAATTCAGGCTCGTGGTATAACTCTCTTGACAAGTTGTGACATTGAATGTGAGCTTGACAAGGGAGCGTTCGTTACCTTACCGGTGTTGTACCAAATGCTCAGTGCAAAGGGTATTTCGTGTAGGGTACAGATCGTTTCCTCAAGGCAGGAAATGAAACAGATGAAATTATAGTGTATTTTCGGAGTGAAAATAAGAGTGTTGTTTGTGCGTTAAGATGATAGCCGTCAACATATAAGCCTGAGGCAGAATGGAGTATTAAGCGAATCTTTTGCTCAAGTCTGCATTTGTTCATAGCTTTATATTAAATGCAGTGGCGGCTCGTGGCTGTAAAGTATGGTGAAGAGCTATTACCCGTTCGGTTTCGAGCGACAGATTTAGGAACTTCTTTCTTTCTTTCTTTCTTTCTTTCTTAATCTGCTTACCCTCCAGGGTTGGTCTTTCTTTCTTTCTTTCTTTCTGTCTTTCTTTCTTAATCTGCTTACCCTCCAGGGTTGGTTTTTCCCTCGGACTCAGCGAGGGATTCCACCTCTACCGCCTCAAGGACAGTGTCCTGGAGCTTCAGACTCTGGGTCGGGGGATAAAACTGGGGAGGATGACCAGTACCTCGCCCAGGCGGCCTCACCTGCTATGCTGAACAGGAGCCTTGGTGGGGGATGGGAAGATTGGAAGGGATAGACAAGGAAGAGGGAAGGAAGCAGCCATGGCCTTAAGTTAGGTACCATCCCGGCATTTGCCTGGAGGAGAAGTGGGAAACCACTGAAAACCACTTCCAGGATGGCTGAGGTGGGAATCGAGCCCACCTCTACTCAGTTGATCTCCCGAGGCTGAGTGGACCCCGTTCCAGCCCTCGTACCATTTTTCAAATTTCGTGGCAGAGCCGGGAATCGAACCCCGGCCTCCGGGGTGGCAGCTAATCACACTAACCACTACACCACAGAGGAGGACAAGATTTAGGAACTACGTGTTGTTTTTGGTTGTTTTGTACTCGTACCTCGTACCTGTGACTGGCGGAGGGTCCAGCACGTGACCACGAAAAGCTAGTTCTTGCTTACTTAAATAGAGCACTGCATCAATTCCCAACTGAAGGAAAAGCCTATTTAAATGTACATTTTCACTGAACTGTACAATTACAATATACAGTCTGGCATTTCCCTTCAGGACATCAGAGATCGTATTTTGGTTTGTTTCCAATGTCTTGAAATCTAGCTGCCGTATTTTATGTTCTGCAGAGTCTGAGTGCTTATGTAAAGAACGTGTTATGTTCAAAAGGGCTGAAAATCCTTCTTTATTATAAACGTTATTTTTATTGATAAAAGGCAAGCAGGCCCAACAAAACAACTTCTGTAGAGCTGGAGAGGAGCACAACCATGGAAAGTCCGTAAACCACGATCGTTTGAAACTAAGATTGTAAGATTTACCGGAATGTTTCACTTCTTTTATAGCACACATTTGCAGTGATTCAGTAGGGCGATCAAAACGTAGAACTTCATTCTGATCTTCGTTTCTCCAACGTGAAAATGGTGTTTCTAATAAAATACACACTATGTCATAAACAGGATACTTGTTTAAATAAAACAGCACAACACTACGAATGAACCACGAGGCGTAAGTAATCGTACTTCACACAGGATGACGCAGCGAAAACAAAATATTTCGATCTTCCCGCAACTTCACTTGTACATTTCGCAGCGAGTCGAGTACGCGGGTGATGTCACGGTTGTCATGGCAACCGCCAAGGCCAAGCGGCACTTGGGAGGTAAAGCCAGCTGCTGAATCTCTCGTCTTCACACAAGCTCACGCGCCGTACTGTGGGTGGCCAACAGCCGGCGCTTTCGTGAGTTTCCCTGGTTCTCATCAAGTAATGCGAACTCTTGGTGCTCCAAACGCCGTACAAAAAACATTTTCTTTCCATAAAACCAACAAATGTCATAAGAAAAGTAAATTTTTAAAAAAATCATTCTGATAAAAATAAATGGTGAAGTGGCATTTCACCTACTTCACCTGAAAAGCCGCCGCTGGAACTTACAGTCGTTTAAGATGTAGTTACTCAGAGTTAACTTCACCACCATTAAAGTCGATAACGAATTCTGTATCCTTAAAATGTATTTTTGAAGCCGTCTACGAGTATTTCGTTATAAGGAAGCATATATGAGTCAAATTCTTAAGGAGTGGTAAAGTCTATGTAATTGCAGGGAGAATTGTTTAAATTACTTCGATCGTTTTTCCTTCAAGTAAGTAACGATGTGTGAGCCAGAGGTACTCCTGAAGCCTGTGGTAATGTGATGGGGAGGACCCACGTAAAATAAACGGTGGTTGGTACCCGTGGATGTTGACGGGGTGGAAGGAGTACCTTTGGTTGTAGGGCTGTTTTGTCTTATGTTAAGTAAAATAAAGCACAAGGCATCACTGGGATATGTGTTTAATTGACTGTACAGTTGAAGGTTATACCTCTGTCTACAATATTTATCCATTTATACAGGTGAAAAGTTGTTTGTTGCCTAATGGCAACAGTATGGAGTAGAGGGTTAAATCAGATGTTAACTTCACCACCATTAAAGTCGATAACGAATTCAGTATCGTTAAAATGTATTTTTGAAGCCTACATTTGTTCGTAGTGTGATTTCAGAGGTTAATTCTGTTACAAGTGAACTATGTAGTGCAAGTGGAAAGTGGTTTTTTTTTTTAGACTTTATTGGTGAAGTACTATATAATGTTTTATTTATTATGACCTAAGCTGTACTGTTATTTGTAGAGCATAAGATAACGTAATGACCTAACGTGTACTGTGTAAGATTGGTGACGTGCATTTGTAAATAGTAGAATTATGTTCTATAGTTCCTGGAAAGATCCAGAACGTGACAACTTTTGTACAGGGTGTGTTACTTTGTTTGTAATGTATTCTAGAAAATATTTCTGACTGTTCTGGAAATACGACATTCGCGATCAGGCGTATTCTAGAATGTTAGTCAAAGTTCGCGATCGAAAGTAAGGTTGTGATTGATGAGTCTAGGTGGCGATAGGGAACTCGTGCACGCTGATTGGCTGCCTCCAAGGCCGGAATTTCCTATATATAGTGAGCGAGGCAGTGTTCGAATTAATTCTGTATCCTGAATTCTGTCGTTCTCGGTCTATCTGTCTGCAAGCAGCCTATCTGGTTGACGTCCCCCGGTTTCCGGGATGGCACTCTCCTCGGGTAAGCACTCTTGAATTCCGTTCCGGCTAAAATTTCCGTTATGTTCCGATTTGCTTTTCATACAGGAGTCTGCCCTGACCTCGCCTAGATTCGCCAAATTAGTTACTTATGACGCCTTAGTTTTTCAGCTGGGCTTACCTGTTCGTTTCGAAGGCATTCCCATTTCTTGCTTCACTAATATTCGTAGATGTAGTTTAATATTATTTCCCTTGGGGTTTGCCTCTAGTAGTTTCTGTATCACTTTAGGTACGCTAAGTTTTGGATAACCTTTTTCACATCAGTGTATATTGCATCGTACAAGTGCATTGGTAAATAGATGTATAGTTGAATTTACACTACCACGAAAAAGCTATGTATATCACTGAACTTATAGCTCGTAACTTGGAATTGTATTTGAAATGTATTTGTAAAATTATTTTGTAAATAATATTTTTAAAATCTAAGGATCACGGGGATTTATTTCGGAATCCGCTATCTAAGCCATGTCCATGCCTTTGTTAGGTTCCCAGCCTTTTCATCTTCCCGGTTTGTTGTTCACTAGTTGGCCCTACTGATATTTACGTACGTGTTTTATTGGAGATCAGCGTAATGTTAGCTATTGTTTTTTCCGAGTGTGTAGTGACCTTTTATATTGTGTAGTTTGCTCTTAACTTCCCCTTTTAACTCTGTTTGTGTCTTGTTTGGTGTTACCACTATAGTAGAGGTAACAAATTCGAAAATTAGTAGTCATCTCCAACCCCATTAATGATAAAGGGCCGGGCTTAAGAACTCGAAAATATCCACACAAAAAAAAAAAGAAATGTCTCGGAACTTCTGTGAATGTGTGTCCATACTAGATCAACAGTATTTTCGATAAGGGGAAAAATGCTTTATTTTTGTACCTTTTTAACCGTTTTTTTGCTGTAAAAGTCAGTTGTGTATATCGTCGAAGTATCTTGAAAACAGCAAGTCTTACAAACTGAGATGTTTTTTGTTGTTAATTTTTGCAAACTTCAAAGCTGATCGGATATACACACGAACTCGGTTGGCAATATGAATTTAGACATATCTGTTAGAATTACTGCAACGTCACATGAAGTCTTGGAAATGCAATGTGGAAACAAGCAAGCATGAGATGAAAGTTACGTGAGAAATAACAAGAGCTAAATGAGATACGTAACATGATCTAACTCGGCACATAGGGCATGATAAGAGGAGCATCTATTGAGAGTGATGCAATCAGAGTAAAGAGAGAGAGAATTCTACACAATCGTTAAATGATTAAATAAAGAATGGATTGCACGGGGGAAGAACTGCAATTTGTTGTATTCTAAAAAAATATGTGGCAAAAGGAAATAGAAAGTAAAACAAGCATTGACGAAAATAATAAAGGTTAGGAACATGTTTAACACGGTATTACACCTAGGTCAGAAAGAGAAATGGGGGAGGATGGATATAATTACTTTTAGGTTTAAATATAATATTAAATGTAGCGGTAGATAAATTGAGGTGCTGAGATAAAAACGGGACATGCCACTTAATAGTAGTTTTGAAATATATCACTTTTTGTATATAATTCTGTATAATATTTTTTTTGCTAGGGGCTTTACGTCGCACCGACACAGATAGGTCTTATGGCGACGATGGGATAGGAAAGGCCTAGGAGTTGAAAGGAAGCGGCCGTGGCCTTAATTAAGGTACAGCCCCAGCATTTGCCTGGTGTGAAAATGGGAAACCATGGAAAACCATCTTCAGGGCTGCCGATAGTGGGATTCGAACCTACTATCTCCCGGATGCAAGCTCACAGCCGCGCGCCTCTGTATAATAATATTCCTACGCCTTATTACATTGTGATTGGGAAGATGACCAAAATATGTAATCGTATACCCAAAGATACATACGAGGAATATGACTGTCATTTAAACAACAGTCATTTTACCAAAAAGTAAGTATTACTCAAATATTCGTACAATTTTACAGAAAAATGTGTTTTTAATGTTAAGCGTATTTATACACATTCGAAATCAGTGTATAAACATGTCTCATACAACAAAACATGGATATCAAAATCGACACTGTCATGGAAAGACAAGTGTAACATGGAAGGAATAATACAAAAGGCTTTTCTTATTAAACAGGCAAGGATATTCATAGTTCACTCCTGATCATGGCACTACGCTGGTTTAGACAGGGAAACAGTTACGAACAGATTCATATACCGCCAGCAGCTTAGTTGTTGTTGTACTGTAGTGTTGGCGGCTATGACAAGAGTGAGTTCACTCACCAATTCATACTTGCATTCATTGAGAATGTAAGAACTAGACTTTCTAAATAGTTTATGCACTTCCTCGCCAGTTTCAGCCGATCCCAAACTGGGTGTCAAATGGCATAGTCATCCATTACTGCACTTGTACTCATGCATCCCTGTTTTGTATCTTTATCCATGTAAGAGATGAACAAGAAGCATAACCCTTGTGACCACTTTGAACCAGTTAAATCCTTCTACACAGTTCAAATAAAATTAGAGGAACATGTTTTGTAACGTCTGGTATATGAACGTAGATGGGGTTCCTTAGCTACTCAGGGTATGTCAAATCGAAGTTATACTCCATCTGTAGGCATTGAACTGTCAGGTGAATAGCGGTGCGTTCGTATGTCGTTATGAGATACACAGACTACTGTCAACCAGCGCACTCCATGAGACATCACTTTGATCCAGGAAGGATGGACTTTTCGTCGTGTTGCTGTGGATCTCAATATCTCTCCGTCAGTTATTCACCGCTTGTGGAATCGCTACAATGAGACAGGCCAGTTCACAAGGAGGGTTGGACGTGGACACACAACAACCCACAGGATGACCGATATCTGCGGCGTCGTTCAGCAACTGCCAGAGAACTGCAACAAGACCTCAGGAGGGCCACTGACCAGACAGTAAGGAACAGGTAAACCCTCAAACAGGGGTGAAATTTACCCCAGGTCATTTTATTTCCTAGTGAAATGTACAAATAACTTTTCTGTGCTCTCCCCCCTCTTGTACCTTTCTGGTTGGATCCCTGCAGAAAGAGTCATTCGTACATAATCTATCTTAAAATCTCCAATTAATACAGTAATTCATATTGTACAATACAATGATAAGTGCGGTGGAAACACCCCCACGCGT
Organism: Anabrus simplex; assembly: GCF_040414725.1. Lineage (NCBI taxonomy): Eukaryota > Metazoa > Arthropoda > Insecta > Orthoptera > Tettigoniidae > Anabrus > Anabrus simplex. Next base: position 522,255,870 of record NC_090267.1, on the reverse strand, counting down.
GTGCTTGAGGGGTAAGAGAAGTGTGCTTACGAGGGCAGCAACATCGCACAGTTCACCTTCTGTTTGCCCGTACTCACGTCAACTGGCAACTTCGCCACTGGAGACCTGTGTTGTTCACGGCGTGATGGACGTGAACGTGTGGTGAGCAGTGCATGCCAAATGTTGTCCAGGAAAGGTTCTGTGATGGTGTGGCGTGCCGTACGTGGTAATCTTACCGCTGCGGGGTACATCGAGCAGGTACTGCTGCATACGGTGTTGGCCCTGACAATGCCAGGGCTCATATAGCGCGCATTACCAAAGCTGTCTTGCGAGAACTGGACATTCAAGAGATGGAATGGCGAGCCCATCGAGCATGTGTGGGATAGGCTTGACAGAAGTGTTCGTGGACGTCCTGTTCCACCACAGACTCTCCAAGACCTCGAACAGTCTCTCATTGAAGAATGGGACCTGATACTGCAACGTGACCTTCGTCGACTTATACGGAGTATGCCACGTATGTGCCAAGCTGTGATAAATGCTCCTTTAGGACATACACCATACTGAATATCTCCCACGGTGTTAAAAATCCACCCTGGAGAACTGTTATCACTTTGTTTTCGCTCCTATTTGGACATATCCGCTTGTGTTCTGAAAATGAACGCGAATCCATCGATGGTCTTTTGTGTACTTCACCGGTAAAGAATAAAGGTTCAGTTGGTAATATACCTGGGTGTGAGGTATTATTTTATGGAGCATGGCATACGTTCAAAGACATGTTCCCCTAATTTTTTGAACTGTTTTTTTTTTTTTTAAGTTGAAAAATCATTTAAACTACGTATATGATTAAATAATTATAGCTATCAATCTCCAAATGGCATCAATTATAAATGTGTAATTCCTTCACTCCAATGAAACATTTTACAAAAAATGTAGGCTACGTTATGATCTACATGTACTGAGAATAAATTCAGTTTTATGAAAATATGTCTCAGAAATGTATACAAAATCTTAAATCATTTGCACCACATATGAGATATATTTTGGAACAACACTTAAATTGTTGTACAGTAAGGTTAGTCAAACCTATTTTTAGGATATTTCACAAGATCTGTTGTTTGAATGAATTTTTTAAGTTTATGCAGTTTATTTTAGAAAAAATTAAGAATAGTTTTCCTTTTCTCTCAGTTTAATTAATTTGTGTGTGTAATCACTCAAGTATATGTTTGTACTATTTAAGGTAACTAGTTATAACCTACAGCCCTAATATGCTAGATAAAGTAGGGCTTTTTCATGGATAATAAATAAATAAATAAACTAGTGATCAGAAAGAAACATGGAGGAAGCTGATGTCATTCACCTTAAACTTCCCGAGGAACTCTTCAGTTGGAGGAAAAGCTTACTAGAGAGCAAACCATTCCATCTGCCATGTACAGCATTCAGTCCCCAAGACAGAAGAATTAATCAAATCTTTGATCAAGCCAGGGAATCAAACCCGGGATCATTCAGCCAAGGAGCCAAACCAGTTAGGCAAGAAAGAAATGATCATAATGTTACTACTTTGCCTCCCCGCTTCATATTAGACAACTGTACTTGTCAGAGTTCTCTATTACATTCCACTAAGACTCAGTAAACTATGAAGCTTTGTAGAAGTGTTTAGCTTTCCATAGTTTTCTATCAAAATTCTTTGCCATTTTGAGATTGCTAGGCTTGGTTCAGCAGGACTAGCCGACCACAAAGAGAAGGGAGGGTGGGGGGGGGGGGGGGGTGATCACTCCCCTAGTTCATCGGTTCCTCCGCTGGACCGCTCTCCCAGCAGTATGTGAGCTTGGGCGTACAAGTCAGCATACGAATAAAAGACAATTATTGCGTGCAAAATACAATGCTTTTGCTTATCATTCCCGAAGTCAGTTGTCAGATAGTTTAGATAGCTTCGGCGTAGACTTTGTGGTCTTAGAAGATTTAAGTTCCTTCCACATCTGTCTTGTTACAAAATAAAATCGACATTTCATATAATGTCGGCAACATGGTCATCGCAGCATCCTAATGTGATACTGTGCAAACTGTCCTCGCCCCATAGACTATGTTCCACTACACTTTCAACTTGCACGAACACATTATAAACTGCTCTTGAAGGATAGTTGAGGAAAGTGCTGTCAGTGCTGTAGTCCCCAATAAGTGTGTTTGTTATTTGCTTTACGTCGCACCGACACAGATAGGTCTTATGGCGACGATGGGACAGGGAAGGGCTAGGAGTGGGAAGGAAGCGGCCGTGGCCTTAATTAAGGTACAGCCCCAGCATTTGCCTGGTGTGAAAATGGGAAACCACGGAAAACCATCTTCAGGGCTGCCGACAGTGGGGTTCGAACCCACGATCTCCCGAATACTGGATACTGGCCGCAATTAAGCGACTGCAGCTATCGAGCTCGGTCCAATAAGTGTGAGGGCTGCGGCAAGTATTTCTTCTGTAGGCTTTCCGTGAAGCAGGCTGACACATTTATGACATTTTGTGACATTGGATACATTGCGTACTATATATCCTCCTAGACAATTTTTTTTTTTAGCATGGTGTCAATAATCACCTTTTGCTTTCTGCTTAATGTCGGCTCACTTGAATAATTTGGCTGTAATTTGGAATCTCTTAGTTGTTTTTCTAGCAACAAAATTTTAGCATTAGCTATTTTCAGTGTATTACGGATAGTCATTATATAATGTCCCTGTCCTTTAGTTTGTTTCTAAGTGAACCTATTGTCTTTTTAGCTGTCTTTTACAGGGTAATTTTCGTTTCTTTAATTGTTTCGTGAGATATTGTGGTAAACTGGGGAATGTATGAGGGACAGCGCCAGTTTTCAGTTTCAGTCTATCTCTAGGAATGTCTGCCTGTTCGCCTTGTATTACAAATGAATCTGATTTAACAATAAATTCGTCAGAAAAATGTGAATCGCACACATACAGTAACACTTATCAGAAAGCTTCTCTGAATCGCCTTTTCCCATTTTGAAAGTTTCATTCATTTTTAGGTGGTTTGAACAAGTGTTTGTCCGCCTCTGTGCTGTAGTGGTTAGTGTGATTAGCTGCCACCCCCGGAGGCCCGGGTTCGATTCCCGGCTCTGCCACGAAATTTGAAAAGTGGTACGAGGGCTGGAACGGGGTCCACTCAGCCTCGGGAGATCAACTGAGTAGAGGTGGGTTCGATTCCCATCTCAGCCATCCTGGAAGTGGTTTTCCGTGGTTTCCCACTCCTCCTCCAGGCAAATGCCGGGATGGTACCTAACTTAAGGCCACGGTCGCGTCCTTCCCTTTTCCTTGTATATCTTCTCATCCCCCCCGCAAGGGCCCTGTTCAGCATAGTAGGTGAGGCCGCCTGGACGAGGTACTGGTCATCCTCCCCAGTTGTATCTCCCGACCCAGTGTCTCACGTCCAGGACACTGGAGGCGGTAGAGATGGGATCCCTCGCTGAGCCCGAGGGAAATAAACTGTGGAGGGTAAGCAGATTAAGAAAGAAAGAAAGAAAGAAAGAAGTGTTTACCTTTCGTAGTTTTGTAGCCAGACTTACATCCTGGAACGAAGCAAGTAGGCATTTTTTCCTCGTCGGTATTTTTGCAAGTTTTATAAACTCAGTACTATATTTACACTCAAAATAATACCATCACCAAATTATACGCTCTTCACTTTCACTTTACAATAATGCACGACAATTAAGTTTTTGCCTTCACAGAACAACACTACCGAACATAACCAAATTACAACTACAGATACCAACCCTCAGATAGCAACGGTGCTGCCCCTAGCGGGCGATTCATCACAGTCCCTATACTAGCCAACAGAGAACAACTTAAGAGCTCACACTTGCTCTTCTACTTGTTATGCTTTAGCTAAGCGGAAAGACCTACCCTACTGTCCCGAAACGTGCACAACTTTTATGAAATACTTCCTCATCAGCAATATCCCCGAATGCATAGGCAAGCATTGACCAAGTGGTAGGAACCTGTACCTCCGCAGCTCGATGCAGTCGAATGTTTCGCTAACCAAACATTGTACATTTGATGCGAAGGCTGCTTCATCAGTACGGCTGCTTTTAGCAGTATCCATCTCTCTGAATATTGGTTTGTTGTTCTTGTTCAGCACTAGGGTTGGGCGTGTCAGAGTCATTTCAGTCTGCAAGTCTTTGTGAATTTACTAACCGCTGCATCGTTTACTTCTATACTTATTTTATTTAAATCGTTAGAAACTGAATAGTTGTCTTGATCTCCTTTTACTTATCTTGCCCTCCATCCTCATCACAAGACCTGACCACCGAAGCCTGTTTATGCGTACAGCTTCACCGAGTTCAATCCTAACTTAGCTCCCTAAAAGCAAAGCTGGTCTGAAAATAGACCGATGTAAAGATACTTTCGTTCGGAAACTGACTTCCTTCTTATAGAACACTGTTGATCGCAACTGCGAACTCACTGCATTAGTTTGATTCAATCTCAGTTGCTATATTACCATCCTGACAGAACATACAACCTAAATACTTAAAATTATCTGCGGTACCTGTTTCAGCTTTGCATACCAATATGGCATTCAATTCTGTTGAATTTCTTACCGACTGACATCATTTTAGTCCTGGAAAGGCTAATTTTCATAGCCTACTCATTGCAGCTTTTTTCAAGTTCCAAGATATTAGACAACAGGCTTTCGGCCACAATCTGCCATTAAGACCAAGTCGTCAGCATAGACCAAACTGCTTTATACAGTATTGTTCTTCTTTTCCACAATTTGGACATCTCTGGACCGCTTCTTGTTCTTTCTTCTCTTCTCTTCTCTTCTCGTCTCTTCTCTTCTCTTCTCTTCTCTTCTCTTCTCTTCTCTTCCCAAAACTTCTTCATTCTTTCGCCTCTCATCTTTGTCTCCTTTTCGGAAATGATCCGTTCGGGTATCCGTTTTAGTGGTTTCTCTTCAAATGACTGTCGACTCTTCTTCTGTTGTTCCAGTGTTTCCCTGGAGTAATTGCAACTTCTCCCGCATCGCAGCTGACCTCTTGTGGCCTTTAACCCCATCATGTACCAGGTGTTCGTGCAGAGCTCCTCATTTCTCCTTTCCTTCCAAGTCCCGGTCTCAGAATTTTCCTCAGAATCTTCTTTTCCTTCTTTTCGAATTCAGGCAGCTCCCCTTCAGCCACTCTGAAGCGTACAATCCTTCCGGTTTTATTACAGAGCTTTTGGCTGTTTTTGTGTTAGTTTGTAGGCACTTGCCTTGTTTGCCAGTCCGTTATTTACTGCATTATAGAGTTGTCAGTGGACGAATAAGCTTGAGCGGAGTAAGGGATTGGAACTGTTCTTTTTTTTTAACCAAAATATATATTTTATGTGAAAGGTGTCCGACCCGTTGGCTGAATGGTCAGCGTACTGGTCTTCGGTTCGGAGGGTCCCGGGTTCGATTCCCCGCCGGGTCGGGGATTTTAACCTTCATTGGTTAATTCCAATGGCCCGGGGGCTGGGTGTTTGTTCTGTCCCCAACATCCCTGCAACTCACCAGCACACATAACACTATCCTCCATCACAATAACATGCAGTTACCTACACATGGCAGATGCCGCCCACCCTCATCGGAGGGTCTGCCTCACAACGGCTGCACTCAGCTATAAATAGTCACACGAAATTATTATTATTATTATTATTATTATTATTATTATTATTATTATTATTATTATTATTATTATTATTATTATTATTATTATTATTATTATTATTATGTGAAAGGTAACATTTATGTCAAATGAAGTGCAGTTCTGGGTGCTGTCCCAGCACCATGGCCGAGATGGTGATGTTACTTTGGGAAATCGACAGCTTGGACTTTGAAGTATGCATGTGTCGGTTATCTCTCCTTTCCGATCCCAGTCTATTGGCCGGGATCATAAACAACTAATCGAAAAATGGGACGATTATCGAGGCAGGATCTACTAAGGATGTCGTGTGTGTGTTGTCCACAGGTGAGTGCTGGCAGTCGCCGCCATGACATTTTCCTTGCCGTGGCTCTTCTGCGCACTGCTCGAGACAGATCAGGTCTGTACATCGTCAATGTAAGGATTATCTTCCTGGACATACATAGGCTCCACACGTACACTTTCTGTGAAACATGTTTTACCGTAACAAATGTCGTTTTATTTTCTTTACATGAAAGCAATACTTACTGTACACAACTTGGAAATGTCACAATATTCAGTGACTGCTTGGAAACACAAGTGAGTAACGTGTGTATCGGATATAGGTCATTATTCCCGGTCGATTTCTGCCAGAGCGTTCACCTGTCCGTAATAAATGATTAGGTGGCGCGCTGAAGTATCATCAAACGATGAAAGTTCTCCACTAACAATCACTGTAATTTGAATGTCCACAGGCCCATTTGAACAGTGAAATAGTTGCGTCACAGCCATATTCCAGTATGTGCTGAAGTTCCTTTCAGTCGAATACTTCCTCCATCCACCTGTTTTCTCAGTTTCTTCCTTTAAAAGTAAGAGAGCTCAAGCTGACCTTTTCGAAACCTTGGCAGCCTGTGTGTGTGTGTGTGTGTGTGTGTGTGTGTGCAGAGAGTAGCGGACACAAACTTCCGGCACCTCAGCACCTCCGACAAGCGTAAAAGCTCGGAACACTCGTGTAGCCAATACTTCTCTTCATTTTCGCATGCACAGACTGCTAAAGTAAAACAAGACAGACACAGAGCAGATGCGTCCACACCAACAAAATAGCGTGTTCATTAACTTTTCGAGCATGTTGATCAACAAAGTTTCTTAAACTTTTGTCAATGAAACTTTTCACCAGTTGCTAGGAATCTTAAAGTTATACCTAGCTTCACATTATTGGAGATGGCATTCCGATAATTTGTATCATTTCTTGCAAATTCAGGCCCAGTTACTGTCAACAAGAACTGAAAGTCGTGTGGGGACATTCTCAGAAAGTGTTAAAAGTCCGCTGCATCGTGAATTAAAAGTTTTTTGTTTTGTTTTTGCTATTTGCTTTACGTCGCACCGACACAGATAGGTCTTATGGCGACGATGGGATAGGAAAGGCCTAGGAATGGAAAGAAAGCGGCCGTGGCCTTAATTAAGGTACAGCCTGGTGTAAAAATGAGAAACCACAGAAAACCATCTTCAGAGCTGCTGACAGTGGGGTTCGAACCCATTATTTCTCGGATGCGAGCTCACAGCTGCGCACCCCTAACCGCATGGCCAACTCGCCCAATAATTAAAAGTTCTAACATAAGTGTTCTGACATAAGTAACCTACGATAAGTGTCCTCTCCAAACTTAATTCTAAACGCTTTACCCATATTTTTCTTCCCCACACTTTGCGTCTGCGCTTTTCTCTAATTGACTCATTAAAATAATGAAAGCTGTACTGTAAATATTTTCTACTTCCTGACCCTATCCATTGTAACCTCACAAACAGATTTTGGCGTGGACACAATGTTAAGAACTTTGTTAACACAAGTTTATTTGGTGTGGAAACAATGTTAAAGAAGTTTGTTCATCAAAGTTAATTAGCATAGCCTATTGAGAAATGTTTTCGTTAACATTGTTTATTAACATTGATGTGGACCAACCATTATTCTCTCCTCCCGTCCTTCGTATGCTGTATGTACACCACACAGGTGTCATTAATTAATTACAAAAATATGATCTGATATAAGCATTCATAGTCACACAGAACAATGCACAATTCCACCATTTTGTGTTGAAATTCGATCTCGGAGGGTGTACGTCTGAGACGGGACATAACAAGTACGAGGTATTCCTGTTTGTAGGTCTGACACAGGACATAACAAGTACGAGGTGTTCCTGTCTGTAGGTCTGAGACGGGACATCACAATATAAAAGTACCAGGAGTTCCTGTCTGTAGGTCTGAGACTGAACATCACAACATAAAAGTACCAGGTGTTCCTGTCTGTAGGCCTGAGATGGGACATCACAACATAAAAGTGCTAGGTGTTCCTGTCTGTAGGTCTGGGATGGGACATCACAACATAAAAGTACCACGTGTTCCTGTCTGTAGGTCTGAGACGGGACATCACAATATAAAAGTACTAGGTGTTCCTGTCTGTAGGTCTGAGACGGGGCATCACAATATAAAAGTACCAGGTGTTCCTGTCTGTAGGTCTGAGACGGGACATCACAACATAAAAGTAGTAGGTGTTCCTGTCTGTAGGTCTCACATGGGACACCACAATATAAAAGTACTAGGTGTTCCTGTCTGTAGGTCTGAGATGGAACATCACAACATAAAAGTACTAGGTGTTCCTGTCTGTAGGTCTGAGATGGAACATCACAACATAAAAGTACTAGGTGTTCCTGTCTGTACGTCTGGGATGGGACATAACAACATAAAAGTACCAGGTGTTCCTGTCTGTAGGTCTGGGATGGGACATCACAACATAAAAGTACCAGGTGTTCCTGTCTGTAGGTCTGAGACGGGACATCACAACATAAAAGAACCACGTGTTCCTGTCTGTAGGTCTGAGACGGGACATCACAATATAAAAGTACTAGGTGTTCCTGTCTGTAGGTCTGAGACGGGACATCACAACATAAAACTACTATGTGTTCCTGTCTGTAGGTCTCACATGGGACATCACAATATAAAAGAACCAGGTGTTCCTGTCTGTAGGTCTGAGATGGGACATCACAACATAAAAGTACTAGGTGTTCCTGTCTGTAGGTCTGGGATGGGACATCACAACATAAAAGTACTAGGTGTTCCTGTCTGTAGGTCTGAGACGGGACATCACAACATAAAAGTACTAGGTGTTCCTGCCTGTAGGTCTGGGATGGGACATCACAACATAAAAGTACCAGGTGTTCCTGTCTGTAGGTCTGAGACGGGACATCACAATATAAAAGTACCAGGTGTTCCTGTCTGTAGATCTGGGATGGGACATCACAACATAAAAGTACCAGGTGTTCCTGTCTGTAGGTCTGAGACGAGACATCACAATATAAAAGAACCAGGTGTTCCTGTCTGTAGGTCTGGGATGGGACATCACAACATAAAAGTACCAGGTGTTACTGTCTGTAGGTCTGAAACCGGACATCACAACATAAAAGTACCAGGCGTTCCTGTCTGTACGTCTGAGACTGAACATCACAACATAAAAGTACCAGGTGTTCCTGTCTGTAGGTCTGAGACGGGACATCACAACATAAAAGTACTAGGTGTTCCTGTCTGTAGGTCTCACATGGGACATCACAATATAAAAGAACCAGGTGTTCCTGTCTGTAGGTCTGAGATGGGACATCACAACATAAAAGTACTAGGTGTTCCTGTCTGTAGTTCTGGGATGGGACATCACAACATAAAAGTACTAGGTGTTCCTGTCTGTAGGTCTGAGACGGGACATCACAACATAAAAGTACTAGGTGTTCCTGTCTGTAGGTCTGGGATGGGACATCACAACATAAAAGTACCAGGTGTTCCTGTCTGTAGGTCTGAGACGGGACATCACAATATAAAAGTACCAGGTGTTCCTGTCTGTAGATCTGGGATGGGACATCACAACATAAACGTACCAGGTGTTCCTGTCTGTAGGTCTGAGACGGGACATCACAATATAAAAGAACCAGGTGTTCCTGTCTGTAGGTCTGGGATGGGACATCACAACATAAAAGTACCAGGTGTTACTGTCTGTAGGTCTGAGACCGGACATCACAACATAAAAGTACCAGGTGTTCCTGTCTGTACGTCTGAGACTGAACATCACCACATAAAAGTACCAGGTGTTCCTGTCTGTAGGTCTGAGATGGGACATCACAACATAAAAGTACCAGGTGTTCCTGTCTGTAGGTCTGAGACGGGACATCACAATATAAAAGTACTAGGTGTTCCTGTCTGTAGGTCTGAGATGGGACATCACAACATAAAAGTACTAGGTGTTCCTGTCTGTAGGTCTGGGATGGGACATCACAACATAAAAGTACCAGGTGTTCCTGTCTGTAGGTCTGAGACGGGACATCACAACATAAAAGTACTAGGTGTTCCTGTCTGTAGGTCTCACATGGGACATCACAATATAAAAGAACCAGGTGTTCCTGTCTGTAGGTCTGAGATGGGACATCACAACATAAAAGTACTAGGTGTTCGTGTCTGTAGGTCTCACATGGGACATCACAATATAGAAGAACCAGGTGTTCCTGTCTGTAGGTCTGAGATGGGACATCACAACATAAAAGTACTAGGTGTTCCTGTCTGTAGGTCTGGGATGGGACATCACAACATAAAAGTACCAGGTGTTCCTGTCTGTGGGTCTGAGACGGGACATCACAACATAAAAGTACCAGGTGTTCCTGTCTGTAGGTCTGAGACTGAACATCACAATATAAAAGTACCAGGTGTTCCTGTCTGTAGGTCTCAAATGGGACATCACAATATAAAAGAACCAGGTGTTCCTGTCTGTAGGTCTGAGACGGGACATCACAACATAAAAGTACTAGGTGTTCCTGTCTGTAGGTCTGGGATGGGACATCACAACATAAAAGTACCAGGTGTTCCTGTCTGTAGGTCTCACATGGGACATCACAACATAAAAGAACTAGGTGTTCCTGTTTGTAGGTCTGAGATGGGACATCACAACATAAAAGTACTAGGTGTGCCTGTCTGTAGGTCTGAGACTGGACATCACAACATAACAAGTACGGAGTGCTACTGTCTGTAGGTCTGAGACGGGACATCACAACATAAAAGAACTAGGTGTTCCTGTCTGTAGGTCTGAGACGGGACATCACAACATAAAAGAACTAGGTGTTCCTGTCTGTAGGTCTCACATGGGACATCACAACATAAAAGTACCAGGTGTTCCTGTCTGTAGGTCTCACATGGGACATCACAACATAAAAGAACCAGGTGTTCCTGTCTGTGGGTCTGAGACGGGACATCACAACATAAAAGTACCAGGTGTTCCTGTCTGTAGGTCTGAGGCGGGACATCACAACATAAAAGTACCAAGTGTTCCTGTCTGTAGGTCTCACATGGGACATCACAATTTAAAAGAACCAGGTGTTCCTGTCTGTAGGTCTGAGACGGGGTATCACATCATAAAAGTACTAGGTGTTCCTGTCTGTAGGTCTGGGATGGGACATCAAAAATAGTACCAGGTGTTCCTGTCTGTAGGTCTGAGACGGGACATCACAGCATAAAAGTACCAGGTGTTCCTGTCTGTAGGTCTGAGACGGGACATCACAACATAAAAGTACCAGGTGTTCCTGTCTGTAGGTCTCACATGGGATATCACAATATAAAGGAACCAGGTGTTCCTGTCTGTAGGTCTGAGATGGGACATCACAATATAGAAGTACTAGGTGTTCCTGTCTGTAGGTCTGGGATGGGACATCACAACTTAAAAGTACCAGGTGTTCCTGTCTGTAGGTCTGAGACGGGACATCACAACATAAAAGTACCAGGTGTTCCTGTCTGTAGGTCTGAGACTGAACATCACAACATAATAGTACCAGGTGTTCCTGTCTGTAGGTCTCACATGGGACATCACAATATAAAAGAACCAGGTGTTCCTGTCTGTAAGTCTGAGACGGGATATCACAACATAAAAGTAACAGGTGTTCCTGTCTGTAGGTCTGAGACTGAACATCACAACGTAAAATACCAGGTGTTCCTGTCTGTAGGTCTCACATGGGACATCTCAATATAAAAGAAGCAGGTGTTCCTGTCTGTAGGTCTGGGATGGGACATCACAACATAAAAGTACCAGGTGTTCCTGTCTGTAGGTCTGAGACGGGACATCACAACATAAATGTACCAGGTGTTCCTGTCTGTAGGTCTGAGACTGAACATCACAACATAAAAGTACCAGGTGTTCCTGTCTGTAGGTCTCATATGGGACATCACAATATAAAAGATCCAGGTGTTCCTCTCTGTAGGTCTGAGACGGGACATCACAACATAAAAGTACCAGGTGTTCCTGTCTGTAGGTCTGGGATGGGACATCACAACATAAAAGTACCAGGTGTTCCTGTCTGTAGGTCTCACACGGGACATCACAATATAAAAGAACCAGGTGTTCCTGTCTGTAGTTCTGAGACTGAACATCACAACATAAAAGAACCAGGTGTTCCTGTCTGTAGGTCTCACATGGGACATCACAATATAAAAGAACCAGGTGTTCCTGTCTGTAGGTCTGAGACGGGACATCACAACATAAAAGTACCAGGTGTTCCTGTCTGTAGGTCTCACATGGGACATCACAACATAAAAGAACAAGGTGTTCCTGTCTGTAGGTCTGGGATGGGACATCACAACATAAAAGTACCAGGTGTTCCTGTCTGTAGGTCTGGGATGGGACATTACAACATAAAAGTACTAGGTGTTCCTGTCTGTAGGTCTCAGACGGGACATCACAACATAAAAGTACCAGGTGTTCCTGTTCCTGTCTGTAGGTCTCACATGGGACATCACAACATAAAAGAACAAGGTGTTCCTGTCTGTAGGTCTGGGATGGGACATCACAACATAAAAGTACCAGGTGTTCCTGTCTGTATGTCTGAGACGGGACATCACAACATAAAAGTACCAGGTGTTCCTGTCTGTAGGTCTGAGATGGGACTTCACAACGTAAAAGAACAAGGTGTTCCTGTCTGTAGGTCTGGGATGGGACATCACAACATAAAAGAACTAGGTGTTCCTGTCTGTAGGTCTGAGATGGGTCATCACAACATAAAAGTACTAGGTGTTCCTGTCTGTAGGTCTGGGATGGGACATCACAACATAAAAGTACTAGGTGTTCCTGTCTGTAGGTCTCACATGGGACATCACAACATAAAAGAACTAGGTGTTCCTGTCTGTAGGTCTGAGATGGGACATCACAACATAAAAGTACTAGGTGTTCCTGTCTGTAGGTCTGAGACTGGACATCACAACATAACAAGTACGGAGTGCTACTGTCTGTAGGTCTGAGACGGGACATCACAACATAAAAGAACTAGGTGTTCCTGTCTGTAGGTCTGAGACGGGACATCACAACATAAAAGAACTAGGTGTTCCTGTCTGTAGGTCTCACATGGGACATCACAACATAAAAGTACCAGGTGTTCCTGTCTGTAGGTCTCACATGGGACATCACAACATAAAAGAACTAGGTTTTCCTGTCTGTAGGTCTGAGATGGGACATCACAACATAAAAGTACTAGGTGTTCCTGTCTGTAGGTCTGAGATGGGACATCACAACATAACAAGTACGGAGTGCTACTGTCTGTAGGTCTGAGACGGGACATCACAACATAAAAGGACTAGGTGTTCCTGTCTGTATGTCTGAGACTGGACATTACACCATAACAAGTGCGAGGTGTTCCTGTCTGTAGGTCTGAGAGTGGACATTACACCATAACAAGTACGGAGTGCTACTGTCTGTAGGTCTGAGACTGGACATCACAACATAACAAGTGCGAGGTGTTACTGCCTGTAGGACTGAGATGGGACATCATACCATAACAGGTACGACGTGCTCCTGTCTGTAGTTCTGAGACTGGACATCACACCATAACAAGTACGGAGTGCTACTGTCTGTAGTTCTGAGACTGGGCATCACACCATAACAAGTACGGGGTGCTACTGTCTATAGTTCTGAGACTGGGCATCACACCATAACAAGTACCAGGTGTTCCTGTCTGTAGGTCTGAGACTGGACATTGCACCATAACAATTGCGAGGTGTTACTGCCTGTAGGACTGAGATGGGACATCATACCATAACAGGTACGACGTGCTCCTGTCTGTAGGTCTGAGACTGGACATCACGCTATGACAAGTACGTGGTGTTCCTGTCTGTAGGTCCGAGACTGGACATCACACCATAACAAGTACGGAGTGGTACTGTCTGTAGTTCTGAGACTGGGCATCACACCATAATAAATACGGAGTGTTACTATCTGTAGGTCTGAGACTGGGCATCACAACATAAAAGTAAGAGGTGTTATTGTCTATAGGTCTGAGACTGGACATGACACTATGACAAGTGCGAGGTGTTCCTGTCTGTAGGTCCGAGACTGGATATCACACCATAACAAGTACGGAGTGCTACTGTCTGTAGTTCTGAGACTGGGCATCACACCATAATAAATACGGAGTGTTACTATCTGTAGGTCTGAGACTGGACATCACAACATAACAAGTGAGCGTGTTACTGTATGTAGGTCTGAGACTGGAAATCACACCATAACAAATACGAAGTGTTACTATCTGTAGGTCTGAGACTGGACATCACACCATAACAAGTACGAGGTGTTACTGTGCGGTAAACACACAGTGAGGTGTATTCGATGAAGAACCGAACTCACGATCTGTGAAATAAACTAGGGAAATTTAATAGCATACATATTGTAAAAACATGTGCTTCCTGATAAATGGACGGTTTGGAAGAATGAACCTAGGTTGGCATTGTGCCGTAATTTGCCGTGTCAAGAGAAATGTCGTCTGCTATATTTGTATTTGGCAAAGGAGCGGGCGGGAGGTGGGCAGTTCGGCGAGCGTCCTCGAGCACATCACATGTCGGCCACGACTCTCTCGGCACCCAAGGTACGTGCTTGGCTTGCACAGCTGTAAGGAACTGACCACGCTCCAAGTGCACTTAACACTGCCCCGTGTTCTCACAGTATCTTGTTATTTTACAGATCAGTACACAATATCTATCGTAAACATGGTCCATTGTGTATCTTACAGATCATTACGTAATGCCTATCGTGCACAATATCTGTCGTAAGCATGATCAAGAGTGTATCTTATAGGTCATTACGTAATACCTATCGTGCACAATATCTATCGTAATCATCATCAATTGTGTATCGTATAGGTCATTACAGAATACCTTTCGTGCACAGTATCTATCGTAAACTTGTTCAAGTGTGTATCCTATAGGTTATTACGCAATGAGTATTTTGCACAATATCTGTCGTAAACATTATCAAGTGTGTATGTTACTGGTCATTACAGGATACCTATCGTGCACAATATCTGTCGTAAACATGATCAAGTGTGTATTGTACCCTTTGTTCCACTATGAAGGATACCTACCTTCCTTACCTATCAGCAATTTTCATGAGGTCTGTCTCTTGGGCCGTTTCGGGATCTTCGTCACTTCCTGAAGTAAAGGTAGTGTTCAGTAATCCTAATCTATCTACTCAAATGAAAGGTCTATTCGTAAAATAATTGTATTTTATTTTGGAAAATGTACTGAAGGAACTATAATTTGTAATCCATGTATAATTCGGACTCTATCTTGTCCAAATAACACCAGAATCATGTTTACACAGAGGGGCTGAACACTGGTTTGAGCCTTTGACATAACTGCCTGATGGGCATCCTTACTAGAAACCATTGTCTCAATTATTAAACAAAGAAAGGAAAGTCTGGAAATCCTTAAATTCGGCTTCCATGTGAGACTACATGTACCAGTATAATGATTCTTGATGGTCCAGCCCTCGAAACACGAACTCTGGACTCTGAGTATAATTAAGGCAGTCCAATCGGTGTGTGCCACAGAGTGGTTATACGGCATGGACCCTTAATTGAATCGATGTGACGTGCGACTACCATGAACCGACCTCTAAACTTCTAAGTTACTTTAAAGTCATTGTGGATGATGACCGCAAGGAAAATGATGCTACAGTGGCATATGGCCCTAATCTAAGTCACTGAGGTTGATGACCTCATGACCATCCAAGTTTCTAAGCTGAACGTTAAACACAATTAAGTTATATCGGTTGATGGCCAAAGTTCCCACTTTACTAACCCCAGCACATTCACTGCTCAATCAATCAGTCAAATAATACAACAACAACAACAACGCACACAATAATTTGTGGCAGTAAAATCCATTACCTTCGGATATGTCCCCTTAATCGTTACGTTAACATTTACATATTCCCAGAAAAATAAACTAAGATTTCCAGAATGCATCTTCAAGTTATTCGCTTGGTTTACAGTTATTTCATAAATACGGTTTCCACTGAATTTAATAATTAAATAAATGCAAATGATTTAATGAAATCTTAATGAACAACAAATTCTATCTCCCTACTCAAAATTTGATGGAATTACATTTTCATTCGCTCATTTTTATCATCTGTTGTTATCGTGCAGCTGGAAAAAATTCACATCATTTATTTCCAGTATTATATCTTGTTTCAAGAGAACACATTTTAATCTAATCTAATACTGACCATTATTAATACTTGGATAACCCTAATAATTAAGTACAAAACCATAAGTAACTCGCCGTACAATGTAAGCCGATTATGATGTCATATCGTGTCATAACATTCCATAAAGCTTTGTGCACCCCTCACACACAAACGATCATCACCACTCAATATTTTGGGCAACCCTGAAATTGGCTAACCTCGCTCATTATACTCTAACTTCGTGGTTTCAAATATACATTACGATCTCAGTTAAACAAATTCACAGTATCTAATAACCTACACATTATTCCCGGTTGATATTTTCAACTAGTTCTCGCAAATAATGATCTCCGTTGCCAAGAAATGCTATCTCACTTCAATACGTAACACACTACACGACTTCCGTTATTCGAGCGGCGAACTCCAATCAGCTGGCGGCATTGAAGACAAACGACCCTTATCCTGTCTGTCAGTTTTAACATGAAACACATGTCTTTCGCCACGCTTGACGGCCTCTAAGAATGAACCCTTTTCACTTCGCAAAATACAACAAAAATACGATATTCTGACCAAACAAATATGCACATAGATTTTACTTTTAAATGTCCTACAATAATTGTACATGTCGCAAATTAATACCTGCGCGGATCCTCTCACTCTACTTTTTATCCCAAACATTATACAAATCTTCCTCTGGCTCCCACAAAGTTCCGGGTTCACTACAGGCTTCCAATCACCTGATTCACAAATCCTATCTCAACTCATACGACAAATCTAACCTCTTGTCTCAAACTCGACGACTCTCACTGTCAAATAAAACTGGGATAAAATACTTAGAATCCACGACGCATAATACGCACAAATACTTTAATAATGAACAACTTCGCATAAAATGATCTCGTATTTTAAAACTTGGATTTTCACAAAAATGACTGACAAATTTTACTGTTATTTATTGTCACATAATCACAGTTTAAACGGACATAGAATATCGTTACACTTCGTGACAAAATTCACCGATCAGCATTACTCAACACTACATACAGCGCTTCCACCCGATTGAAAATGGGTAACCACGGATCCTTTTGCACCAATTCCATCAAAATTCCAACAACATTTTACGTCGGACAGAACATCTTAATTTGACATCTTAAAATATAGGCAATAAATTCACGGAAATGACGATCTTCTTTGGATATGATATCATTTCGAAACCCTCACTAATAACTGTTTACAACATTACACGGCACTTGCAATACTTTAAAAATGTATCCAAGCAGAAAAGAAAACTTCGTCACATTTCTAACATTCACAAAAACATATGGGTGACCAACTGCATCATAAATACCCATCACAAGTATATGTAAGTTTGACATCATAAAACAAGATATAGTAGGCTGTAAGATGGTTTGTCACCTACCTTAGTTTACATCAGCGTCCATCTTTGGATTCACCCCTGACCCTCTGTAATTTATTTAGCCATTTTTACATTTCTGGCTGTACATAGAATTCTCTTCATGTTTCCTGGAAATAAAGCATAAAAAAGAAATTCCCTTTCACTCGGCGTCTTCGTTGATCGCACTCGACTGATTGTATTTATTACCCGCACACGAATTACTTTCTTTACAACACAAAACAACTTTATAAATACTTCTTCGGTATCTTGACAGTCTTTTGTTTTATAAAATTACTTCTGCTCAAACAAAACTATCTCCACATAGAGTCAAGACCCAGCCACATCGGCAGAATCTAGGTTTGTAGTACTTAGTCTTCTTTTGACGAACGATTTACTTGCACAGTTCAACCCTCTCTTTCACGCTTCGATGATGCAAATGCAGGGGGTTTCAGCATGGCGTCCCTTCTTATTTATAGACACTATCCCCTCTCTCCAGGCATTTTCCCTTTGCCGCCAAGAAAACTTGCGTAACTTTTCCGACTTAAGTGAACTGTATCTAAAACAGTTTCTGATGTTACCATATACTTGTTAACTCATTAGCAGTAGTGTTTATGAACATTAAAATGTATTCTCATTAAGTTAAAAAGTTAAATGACCTCATTTGATAGGCACTATTTTCTCTCGACTTAGCGTGGGTGAACTAGATACGCGCGTCCTTCTGAAATAATCCACAGAAATAGCTTAGCACTCTCAAATCCGTCTTACAAAAGGCCAAGTGTCTTGTAGATAAATACAGGACCCTCATACTGCGTTCACCACTAATTATTTCATTTAAATGTACTTATTCAACCTAAATTGTCTTCTGTATCCTTCCACATTCGACACGTGCGGATGACGTCACATCTCAGAGCGTGGGACAGAAGGTAGCCACCCCCCTTGCCACATGACGCCTCTGAGAAAAAATCGACCTTCTTATTACAATTGACAATTTATAACTTAAAATCCTTAGGGCACAAAGGTCATGGGTTCAGTATCTTATTGGTCATTAAAGAATGCATATCGAGCAAAATATCTATCGTAAACATCATCAAGTGTGTATCTTATTATTCACTGCACAATACCTATTGTGCACAATAACTATCGGAAACATGATCAAGTGTGTATCTTACAGGTCATTACGTAATACCTATCGTGCACAATATCTATCGGAAGCGTGATCAAGTGTGTATCTTATAGGTCATTACACAATACCTATCGTGCAAAATATCTATCGGGAACATGGTCAAGTGTGTATCTTATGGGTCATTACACAATACATACCGTGCACAGTATCTATCGTAAATATTATCAAGTGTTTATCCTACAGATCATTACACAATATCTATCGTAAACATGATCAAGCGTGTATCTTACAGATCATTACACGATACCTATCGTGCACAATGTCTATCGTGGACAATATATATCGTGTGTCTCTTATAGGTCATTACACAATATATATCGTAAACATGGTCCAGTGTGTATCTTACAGATCATTACACAGTATATATCGTAAACATGGTCCAGTGTGTATCTTACAGATCATTACACAATATATATCGTAAACATGGTCCAGTGTGTATCTTACAGATCATTACACGATGTATATCGCAAACATGGTCCAGTGTGTATCTTACAGATCATTACACAATATATATCGTAAACATGGTCCAGTGTGTATCTTACAGATCATTACACAATATATATCGTAAACATGGTCCAGTGTGTATCTTACAGATCATTACACAATATACACTGACTGACAGAGCAAATGCAACACCAAGAAGGAGTGGTTCGAAAGGGATGAAAGTTGGGGAAAAACCGAGACGGCACGGACGAATAATTGATGTTTATTTCAAACCGATATGCAGGTTACACAATGCGCACGGCATCGACTCAGTAGGATGTAGGACCACCGCGAGCGGCGATGCACGCAGAAACACGTCGAGGTACAGAGTCAATAAGAGTGCGGATGGTGTCCTGAGGGATGGTTCTCCATTCTGTGTCAACCATTTGCCACAGTTGGTCGTCCGTACGAGGCTGGGGCAGAATTTGCAAACGGCGTCCAATGAGATCCCACACGTGTTCGATTGGTGAGAGATCCGGAGAGTACTCTGGCCACGGAAGCATCTGTACACCTCGTAGAGCCTGTTGGGAGATGCGAGCAGTGTGTGGGCGGGCATTATCCTGCTGAAACAGAGCATTGGGCAGCCCCTGAAGGTACGGGAGTGCCACCGGGCGCAGCACATGCTGCACGTAGCGGTGGGCATTTAACGTGCCTTGAATACGCACTAGAGGTGACGTGGAATCATACGCAATAGCGCCCCAAACCATGATGCCGCGTTGTCTAGCGGTAGGGCGCTCCACAGTTACTGCCGGATTTGACCTTTCTCCACGCCGACGCCACACTCGTCTGCGGTGACTATCACTGACAGAACAGAAGCGTGACTCATCGGAGAACACGACGTTCCTCCATTCCCTCATCCAAGTCGCTCTAGCCCGGCACCATGCCAGGCGTGCACGTCTATGCTGTGGAGTCAATGGTAGTCTTCTGAGCGGCCGCCGGGAGTGCAGGCCTCCTTCAACCAATCGACGGGAAATTGTTCTGGTCGATATTGGAACAGCCAGGGTGTCTTGCACATGCTGAAGAATGGCGGTTGACGTGGCGTGCGGGGCTGCCACCGCTTGGCGGCGGATGCGCCGATCCTCGCGTGCTGACGTCACTCGGGCTGCGCCTGGACCCCTCGCACGTGCCACATGTCCCTGCGCCAACCATCTTCGCCACAGGCGCTGCACCGTGGACACATCCCTATGGGTATCGGCTGCGATTTGACGAAGCGACCAACCTGCCCTTCTCAGCCCGATCACCATACCCCTCGTAAAGTCGTCTGTCTGCTGGAAATGCCTCCGTTGACGGCGGCCTGGCATTCTTAGCTATACACGTGTCCTGTGGCACACGACAACACGTTCTACAATGACTGTCGGCTGAGAAATCACGGTACGAAGTGGGCCATTCGCCAACGCCGTGTCACATTTATCGTTCGCTACGTGCGCAGCACAGCGGCGTATTTCACATCATGAGCATACCTCAGTGACGTCAGTCTACCCTGCAATTGGCATAAAGTTCTGACCACTCCTTCTTGGTGTTGCATTTGCTCTGTCAGTCAGTGTATATCGTAAACATGGTCCAGTGTGTATCTTACAGATCATTACATAATATATATCGTAAACATGGTCTAGTGTGTATCTTACAGATCATTACACAATATAATCATAAGCATGGTCCAGTGTGTATCTTACAGATCATTACACAATATATATCGTAAACATGGTCCAGTGTGTATCTTACAGATCATTACACAATGTATATCGTAAACATGGTCCAGTGTGTATCTTACAGATCATTACACAATACCTATCGTAAACATGATCAAGTGTGTATCTTACAGATCATTACGCAATACCTATCGTGGGCAATATCTATCGTAAACATGATTAAGTGTGTATCTTATAGGTTATTACACAATATATATCGTAAACATGGTCCACTGTGTATCTTATAGGTCATTACACAATGTATATCGTAAACATGGTCCAGTGTGTATCTTACAGATCATTACATAATATATATCGTAAACATGGTCCTGTGTGTATCTTACAGATCATTACGCAATACCTATCGTGGGCAATATCTATCGTAAACATGATCAAGTGTGTATCTTATAGGTTAATACACAATATATATCGTAAACATGATCAAGTGTGTATCTTATAGGTCATTACACAATATATATCGTAAACATGGTCCAGTGTGAATCTTACAGATCATTACACAATATACAGGGTGCTGAAGAACAACGTGAAGCGAGTATATGAGCTCGTGACTTGGTCGGGCTTGAGAGCCATGCCAGTCAGTGATGAGGTATGTGAAGCCTTCACCCTGTCTAAAGTAATAATCAAAAGGTAACATAGTGTAAGTATCTTCAACGAGAAAGATACTCTTTCAGATGTCGCCATAAAGAACGTTGTGTTAGATGTCCTTTACTTCTACTTCTACGGTGCTGGAATTTAGTCCCGCAGGAGACTAGCACTACCAATTTCTAACCTGATCATGCTTGAGATCCAACACTAGAAATCTGTAACTCTCCGGGAAGCTACTTATGGTTGTGAAACCCTGCTCCAAAAGAACGTAAAGGAACTCCTGCGGGACTGATTTCCGGCACCCTAGAAGTAAAAGTACGGGGCGTTTCATTACACAGTGGACATCGAACACAACACGACATGTTGAAAGAGTATTGTTTTAAATAAAAAAATTGAAGAACAAGATGCTTTCTTGCGAGACCGGAAAATATTTATTTCATTATGAACAATAGGTCTGAATTTCAAAAGATAACATTTATTCTTACATGATTCGCGTTTTAGCCCATTTCACTTTATTCTTACACGTCGAAAGGTGGCGAAAGGCTGATAATGTCTATGTATGAGTGCAGTCTACACAACACTATGGTGGTGCAGCAGACGTTACCACGAACTTGCTCTAGGGAGCCCGTGTTACTGGCTCCGCTTCGGACGGCTGTCGTTCACGCGACAAGAGAGCAGAGGGCAAGCGGGTTGCACTTGCCGCTCGGAAATGTTACCATAATGAACAACAGCAATGAAATACATACCGGTACATAAATAAATCATCTCTGAGGAATTATCAAACATTATAATATAAATCATTAGAGAAAGAGGGGAAAATACGTTAAGCAAGGAGCAGAACAATCCAGGAAAATATGAGATTGAAGAATGTAGTGTAAATCCGTCAACAGAGCAAGTTCATGACAAATATAAAGTGGAATTTAGAGAGGGATACCAAGAGGTAACTAGAAGGCAACAAGGAGTCAGAAAGGACAGTATTGTCGTTGTGGGCACCATGGACCCTTCAAGTACAGAATTATAAGCAGGAGAAAGACGAGCCTGGCTTTACGTGGGAAAGTTACATCGGGATACCACAACTGATAAACTTAAAAGGCATATGCGGAAACAAGGTATAACAGGTGAAGTACAGTGTGATGAGCTGCAAAGTAAAGGCTACTTTAAAGCTTGTAAAATTGGAATATGGTTCGATGAACTAGAACGAACAAGCTCACCCGCATTCTGGCCTAAAGGTGTGCTCGTAAGACAGTATCGGTTTCGGAGTAGGAGAACTGAGGGAATCAAACTGGACTAGCAGTAATTATGTTGCAAATAGTGGAAGCCAATGCACAGGATGCACCACACAGATACAAATTAGGACATTACTTTGGAATATAGAAGGCCTGACAAATGCAAGCAATGTGCTCCCTGATAACTTCTTCATGACTTACGATATTGCTATTTTAACTGAGGCATTGCTAACATATGAATGGTCCACAAAAGGCATGTATACAATCCATAATTTCGCCTCCCAGGAGCATGTAGGCAGACCAAAAGGTGGAATCACGTGCTTATTAAAATGCGATTTCTCACCTTTTCAAGTAATACACTCTTCAGAGCACATCTTGTTTATAAGAACTAAAAGATGTTCCATAGCATGCCTATACTACCAACCACACTCTCCAGAGAATGACATAATAGAAGGATTACGTACTATCTTAAACAGGTTGGACCCAGATGAACCATTGTTACTTGCTGGTGATATGAATGTTAGAATTGACAGGCCAGATTTTAAAACTACGTGTGTGATGGAATATTTGGAAGAAGAAGGCTTAAAATTAATCAACCAGCGAAATCAATTCACATACGTAGCATATAACGGGAGGAGTACACTAGATCTTGTATTTACGAACATGCAAAACATGCATCCAACGCAGCAACAGGTCATCCCTATTGCTATTGCCAGTAGTAACAAACTTTAATCTTTTATGGCAAGATGGAAAAAAGAATATGCCAGCACTCTACCCCACAAGGACACTTGACTCTGCCAAAATACAAGAAGCAAATTTTGAAATAGTACAGGAACTGATCAGGGACGGTATGTTGGACGAAGCTGTTCTAGAATTAGACCGCCAGATGCAGGAGGCTATACAGTATACAGATCCATACAAACGGAAAGCAAAGCCCTGGTTCGACTCAGACTGATGTGTTGCTAGGAAAGAAACGCTGAATAAATTACACATTACTTTGAATTATCCGTCTCCAGAAATCCTTGAAATATACGCACTTTCTCGTAGGTTGTATAAGCAGCTAATAAAACAAAAGAAGAAAGAGTACCAAGAAATGCTAGATATAAATAAGATAAAAGCTGCTGAACGACATCCTTATAAAATACCGAACCCAAGGAAACCAAAATTCTTTAGGGACATACCAAGAGAAACCTGGGAAAAACATATGTGTCAAGTGCTTCAGGTTAAAGATACTCGACCGCTACAGACACAATCAGAAGATGAAACTGAGTTTTTGCCTATAACAGTAATGAATATCGAGGACGCTATACACAGCATGGGAATGGAAAAGCTTGTGGACCTGATCAGATTTACTACGAACATTTAAAAACGGTGACTCCAATTTTGAAGGAAACGTGGACTTATTTAATGAACGAATGTCTTAGGAGAGGTAGAATACCAGATAGTTGGAGAAGATCCTACATCAAAATGGTATACAAGGGCAATGGGGACATGGGAGATCCAGACTCGTACAGAGGTATCGCACTCGAATGCACTTTTTTTTTTAAACCAAAATTCTCACTGTTAGGCTAACAACACTTATGGATCAATATATACCGGAGCAACAGTTTGGTTTCAGAAGAGGTAGATCTACCCTACAAGTGGTGGAGTGTTTAAAACAAGATATCGAGGAAGCACTAAGAGTACCAGGTGGAAAGCTCCACGCAATCTTTGTTGACTTCTCTAAAGCTTTCGATATGCTCAATAGGAACATACTCCTGACAAAGTTAGAACAATTAATTCGTAAGAGTCACTACTTGACGGTCATAATCAAAGACATTCTCTCCAACAATACAGTATCTATACAGGATAACATATCAATATCAGATGCAATAGCACAGACCAATGGTGTACTACAAAGAGATCCTCTAAGTCGTCCTCTGTTCTCAATAATCACTTCGGATGTGACACGATGCATCAAAGATGGTGTAAAGTTGTATATATATGCAGATGATATGGTTCTCGCTGCAGAACGGCTGGAGGACCTGCAATAGTCCTTTGATCTTCTGGCAGCATGGGCACATGAAATTGATCTCAGCATAAATGACCAAAAGACTGTCTACATGATTTTCAGAAAAGGGGGAAGGCCAGCAGTGACTGACAGAGTCCATTACAATGGCAAAGAACTAACAAGGGTTAGTCACTTCAAATATATGGGAGTCATATTCCAAACCAGAGGTGATGTTTTCACAAAACACATAGAGAATAGGACAATCTTGGCATTTAAAGCAGTGAACGAAATCAAAGATTTACGTAAGATGTCAGTTAAAGCAGCGATACAGCTCTTCAATATTAAAGTTGTGCCGATAATCACCTATGGTCTACAACTCGTCTGGGAATACCTAAATATTAATAATCTACGACGAATAGAGAAGGTCAAAGCCGCATACTTAAAGAGAGCTCTGGGGCTTTCGAAGTATACACTATCTCGACTTGTGTATGGTATGACGAGGGAATCTTTCCTGATCGAAGAGCTACGCTTCAAGATGTCACTACCATCCACGACAAATTACGATCGACTACTTACGGAACTAAAGCAGAAAAGAGAAGACATTTGGTTACATTTCTATGCAACAGATGCTATGGCAACGCGGGGATGGATGGAAGCGAACTACGAATTAAGACATATTGTAATTAGATTGGCTGTTCATGGCTTTCACTTTAAGCTTTGCAAAACCAAAACATTTCATGAACCTGAATTCGGATGCATGTGTAAATTGTGCGATCGTGAATGTGATAGATACCACGTCTTAACATGTCCTAATAGAGGGAAATCGTTGATTAAATTCTGTTCAGAAGAATGAGACCTATGTGGCTTGGAAATGTTAACATTAATGTAGTTACTTACATGGCCATTTGGCTGCAATAAAACTATTATTATAATATAAACTATCCGATGTACCCGTGCTTCGCTACGGGATTCTCAGAAAGACTGGCTTAGTCGTTTTCCTAACTGAATTTAACATAGGTCATTACAAAAACGTCAGTAGGAATGTAGCGATTGAAAGCAATGTTATCATATAAAATACTCGATCAAATGAAAAACCGCACACTTTCTCACTTTCTACGAACTACGGTGCCGATCTAACAGTGCAAAGTTCCAGAACTGAAATAAGCAGGTCGCAGACTGCCGTGAACATTCCTCTGTCATTCCGTTAAATATGTACACTACTCATTCCAATCAGTACCTCAGAGTAGGGATTGAATAGCTCGAATGCTATGATGAACCAGTGTGTTACGTACCAGTAATATCAGAAAATGTATGAACCAGAGGAATGGCGGGCTAAAGAAGAAAGTTATCTAACTCCCCAGCTACTTCCTGCCAATATACAGGCAGGCTGTTACACTCGGTACGACCAGGCGAGTTGGCCGTGTGGTTACAGGCGCGCAGCTGTGAGCTTGCAACCGGGAGATAGTGGATTCGAACCCCACTGCCGGCATCCCTGAAGATGGTATTCCGTGGTTTCCCATTTTTACGCCAGTCACACCAGACTGTACCTTAATTAAAGCCTAGGCCGCTTCCTTCACACCCCTATTCCTTTCCTATCCCATCGTCGCCATAAGACCTGTGTCGGTGGGACGTAAAACAAATTTTAAAAAACTCGGTACGCTGCAGTAATCCTATCTATCGGGGATGAGTGGAAACAGAAGACAAAAAGCACATCACAACAAACAATGGTCAATGTAATGTTATTGTTGATAAAGTTTATGAGCTTTCTATATTGCAGGCCTTCACATTAGTTTTCTTTCGACTCTGTGATATTAGGGCGTCTTACAAAATTATTTATATCGTAGACTGTAGTTCCTTATTCTCAGACTTTACATACCTATTTTCACTAAATTCTGTTTACCCATTTTCTCGTGACCCGGCGCTGATATGGACTTAGTAACAAAAATTCAAATTCATGAATATCTCTGTGGTTATATGCGATACGGTAACAATGTATAAGACATAAGTGATCGGAAATTTAATAACTTCTTACATAACTACTAAATTACGACTTAGGTAAAGTTATGTTAGTTATGTAGTATATATCGATACGACCACTAATAACATAAATAATTTAGAATACATTTCAGGCCTTCCCCTAAACTACCATTTCACTCACCGTGAATAAAATAATATATAGCCTAGATTGTAGTGGTTCATCACCCGACTTTACATTCCGATTTTCATTAAATTCTCTTCAGCCGTTTTCTCGTGATGCGTGTACATACAGACAGACAGAAATTACGGAAAAGTAAAAATACATTTCCTTGTTACTGTGCACATGACCGATACAGAAATACCATTCTTTTGAAAATTCTGAGCAATGTACTGGCAAAACTCTTATTTTATATATATAGATTAGGTTTTAGGCATTCCCCTAAACTACCATTTCACTCAGGGGGAATAAAATTATTTACATTCTAGATTGTAGCGACTTACTCACCGACTTTGCATACCAATTTTTATTAAGATAGGACCACTAATAACATAAATATTTGAAAATTAAATTTTAGGCCTTCCCCTAAACTACCATTTCTATCAGCGTGAATAAAATTATTTGTGGCTTAGATTGTAGTGACTTATTTCCCGACTTTGCATACCGATTTTCATTAAATTTTCTTTAGCCATTTTCTAGCGATGTGTGTACATACTGGAACCGTTCCCACCGTCCCCCATGACTCATGGGACCATGTGACAACAAACCAACCCTTTCGGGTCACGAACACATGGGACCATGCTCCACGGAAGTCGATAGTAAAGGGATCTTTTTGGTCTGTGCCGATTTCTCCTCATTGGGATTGTATACTTAATCCACTCACATGAGAAGTTATCAGCCATACGACTCAGCTAGATCACAGCTACTCTCCCGTTCCTGAGGTCTGAACACGGACTCCTCAGGGCCGAAGAACGTTCGCGGCATAGAGGCTATCAAACATAAGCTATCTTAAAGGCCTACAATGAACGGAAGAGGATTCTGGATGCATGTTTTTCGGTATAGATAGGCATGAAATCGTTGAGAACAATTTACTATTCACTCGGTGAAATATACAAAATTTACATACACTCTTGATCCTTTTTACACAGTTGATATCAGCAATCACTTATTTTAGCAGCGGAAAAATCCGGGCTGCCATTGACATCAGATGTTACCTCCACATTCCACAGACCAAAATCTATGTGGACGGCAACGTTAACTGGTACTCTCTTTAATCCAATTAAATTTCCCTTTTGACACAGACGTAAATATCCATATCCCTCTCTACCAAGACAGAGAATTACCGAGAGGTTATTAATATGATCTCACCTTTTCACATACTATCACTTTGAATTGCCTGTGTCCTATATTGCTTACATAACTATTACATTAGTTTGGATGTATGCTACACAAATTGTTTTGTGTATTATCGCGATTGTTTTGTGCGTTCCATCCCCCGGTTACCATAAACCACTTGAGTACGACATACACAATAAAATGACCCTATCATATTCACAAAAACAAAACAAGCCATGTTCCCCCCAATGCGAGTATTCCATGGGACTGAATCCCGTATTACACATTAGACTCTATTTACACAAAAGAAAAATGTCCGCTTTTGAATGGTCGGCTAACTTGAGAAATCACGAAAGTAAATATTAAAAAAAAAACATAATTAATCCAAACATTCTGACCATATCAGAAATCCGTCATTAAAACACGGAGAAAGAAAAAGAAATGGACTCAAGTCTTCCATATAAAATTAAACACAGACTTGAACAACGAACTATCACTTGCGATCACTACCAGTGGACTTTCACGAAGTCTAGATTCAAATCGACATCGATTATAAGTAAACAAAACACTTCCTGGAAAAGAAATATATCAAACACATGTATCAATAAAGACAATAGCTGTAAATAAACCGTTGTAACCCGCTGTCTTAGCGAGCTGTTGATCCCTGCTGTGCCCACACGAGGTTCGAACCTGAGACTCTGGTCGTCTCCATCCAGGGTACTGTAATCAAGCCCTAATTAATCTAATCATGTATCGAACAGTAGTTACTCTCTACATTGTTTTCCGGATCAAGGCTAATGGACAGTGTGTATTATTTACATAAAATTTGTGTCTTCTTTCACACAGTAGAACGCAACATTCTACCAGACACGTTTTCTTAACAAGGCGAGTTCTTTCTTTTCTCTGGTCATAAATTCTGACCCAAGTCCGCTCTCCTCTCGCACCACAGCGAGACTAATTCACCACATTCACAGGCGGCCTTCAAGGAGTCCATAACATCATTCAATTTAGCTAATGCAGGGTCACCTGCTCAAATTAGCTCATTACGATCCTTATGACCAATAATTATTTATTTATTTCTATTACTCAGCCAGATTATATCAAAAACTCCCTCGTTATACTAGCAATTGGGATTTACCCATACATTTCCAATCGTATCCTCATTCACACTTCCAATCGCCTTTCCTCGAACGACAACGTCTCCTAATTCCACCCGTGTGTGTATAGATTGTGTACCTGGCATAACATTAACTTGCCATTTTAATAGATCGGCATGAATTCATCGATCAAAACATGAAAGAAAATAATAATAATAATAATAATAATAATAATAATAATAATAATAATAATAATAATAATAATAATAATAATAATAATAATAATAATAATAATCCTCTAACCGGTTGCTTAAATTGTATTGGCATCCAAACACTGATCAAGTTACATTAAGAAAATAATAATAATAATAATAATAATGAAATTCAAATTAATTTAAATTATTAAATCCTTCCAAACCACTAACAGACCTTCTACATCTAACCTCAATAGTGTAGTGGAGGACAGGGGTTCAAACCTCGGCACTTCATTTCTTGACCATCTTCAGTTGCAGCCAAAACTTATATTATCATGCAACAAACTCTACCTTTACGAACATAGTGCTGATTCTAGCCCAAGCCTTTTCTCTCATACGGGCACTCGTTGATGACTCTGTCACCTCGCTAGTCCCTGTCTAACTTAGGCAATAGCTCAGATGAGGTCTACATTATTAATCTACATAGCACTCGACTCCTTTTCCCCTCAATACCTTCTCAGCACTAAATAAACAAAATATGATAACATGCAAATATATCCACTAAAAGGGGTCCCATATTCTATACACTAACACAGGATCACTCCCTTCCCATATCTAATTAATTAATTGAAACAAA
The DNA here is from genome assembly GCF_040414725.1 of Anabrus simplex. Lineage (NCBI taxonomy): Eukaryota > Metazoa > Arthropoda > Insecta > Orthoptera > Tettigoniidae > Anabrus > Anabrus simplex. The sequence goes on along the minus strand of NC_090267.1, from coordinate 522,225,926 downwards.
AATGAATAAAAGGATTCCCGACCATTCTTGGGCGGATTAAACCTATTTATATACGTTATTTTAACCCTATACCTCATGACTATTATTTACAAAGGAAAATACTAGCATTGGAGAAGAAAACATAACTTTGTACTCAACGGTTGCTGTCATCGGCCTGGTCCGGAGGATCCGGAGGCCTACCCATGTTGGATTACTCCATGGCGTCGGATCCTGGAGTCCTGGAGTTCAGAAGTTCCATATCTTGTCTCGCGTAATCCATTTTTGGTAGCACACGGATCACTGAAATTAGATTATAATTTACACAATTTATCAATTTCTTGCACACGTGTTACCGTTCACTCCTATTACTTCTTTTTCTACCCACTGCCAGTTACATGGAGATGAATATATCGGCTACTTTCAGCTGGTCTATTACACTGTTAAGCCGGGCGCTCCCAGCATCCGCATGATGCAGAATTTTCTATCCCTATCTTTTGTATGTTTTGATAGTTCAGGAACACTTCTCACTGCCTGTTACTCAGTTAATAATCTGACCTGCGCTTTGTTCAGAAACAGCGCGGATTTATACAGATCTATGTTCTCCCACAGAAATTCTGCGTACTATCCAGTAATTGTTGCTATACAAAACCCTACTTCATATTTCACGAAGTCTTAGTCTACTTCGCAACCGAGATCTAAAGTACATCTCATTACCGTAGTCTTCTGTTGCCTATCACAAATTATAAACGAAAAAAGAGTGAAAGATTTCACCCCCCCGCTTTGTTCACATAGTATACAAAGGAGCGGTAATCCGATAGCGAACCGACCGTCGTTTCCCGTCGAAAGCTCCTCAACGAATGCTGAAGCTCCCTGGAAGTGCAAAAACTTATACTAGCCCCGGCAGTAGGGGCGGTTTAGTGACTTCATCCCCACTCTTATTTCGACTGCTCCTGGATAAACCAGCCTGTCGAAATTAGCAATACGCTAGACTGTGTGACTTGGTTATGCACAAGTACGCTATGCCATGCGGAATTGGATATGTTCGGCGGATCTGCCGTAATTAATTTATCATCTTGGAGGGGAAGTAGGGAATCCCCGAAGGCATCTGGTTTTCCACTAGGCGTCCGTACGCTATGAGTGTTATATAAGTTGTTTACCAACGCCTTTCGCTTGGAGAGTATTTTCTACCAGAACTCCTGACTTCATAATTCCACCGAAATTCAGCACACTACTCTAACGGGTGCAGTATTGTTAATTAAGCCTTATTTATGCCGAAAATGCATTAAATCTTGCCCGATCGCTTTGGCATCGCTGTACACTGGCATATGTTTTCCAATATGGAGTCGCTAAATAGTGTTCTTCTCCTGCTTCTTCTATGACGTGTGCCTAGTTCGGGGATTCTTTAAGCCACCCAGTGGGCGGGTGAAGGCGCCTCTCTGGCGGGCTTCGTATTGCAGAACTTGATGAGACTCCCAACATCTACACAAAGAGAGCTTGCTGCCTGCTTCCTTACCAAGCATATCACCTTGAAATAACTATTAATTGTGCCGATACGGTCACAATACATACATACAGACAGAAATTACAGAAAAGAAAAAAGTCCATTTTCTTGTTACAGTGGACATGACTGATACAGAAATACCATTTTTTCAAATTCTGAGCAATGTACAGACAAAAACTCTTATTTTATATATATAGATAGAGTTGAGTACGGTAATATGAAATATACGTAAATCCTCAAATGTCTTATTTTTAAGTTATTCTAGCAACGCTATGCTTTCCCGGCCTTCATATTTATCATTCTTGTTGGAATGATGTAAGGGACAACGGCGCTGCAGATGAAATTTTTAATGTAATTCTATATTTTATTACATATTAAACGTTTTTGTGTGTTATTTTCTTGAAGTATAAACTACTCTTCTTCTCAAGAAGGTTTGGAACTTGTTGGCCTCGATGACCTAGGCTGTGCGGAACTCTCTTCCATAATAAATACCAAATTTACCGCCTAGGCTTGAACGACCTATGGTGTGAGGATAAAGGCGGGAACACACTACTGTCACCTGACCTGAGTCGCAATGTAACCTTCCAGAAAGATGTGCTATACCGTAGCGCCACTGATTACGTCATGCACTTCCCTACTTGGTCACTAAACTGCTCTCGTTCCTCAAGTGCGGGGAGCAAACTGGCTCCCAAGGCATTTCACTCTCGATTGACGATGCCTGGTGTATACAAAACTTCGGTGAAGTAGTTCAGTCAATTCAAGTCCCGTTTGACGGACAGGAGACCCGAAATGTGTTACGCTGGAGTAAAATACTGTTTATCAATGATTCATGATTGATTTGCATTTAGGACTGTCGCCAGGGTAGCACATTCGCTATCAGTACTTTACTTATTCTGTCTTAAATCCCTTCAGTTAACTTGCAAATTAATTTAACATTTCTCTTCATAAATTGTTCCTTATCTAATCCCTCTTCTTATATACGAATTTGTCCTCTCCAATTCCAACCTTTTCTTTTGTGACATTAAAAGCTCCACTCAAACTTACATGTATACTAATGCCTTTCCAAGTCACAGCGTGTCGAGCAGCTTGTCTCCTTACTCCGAAGTTTTCCCAGGCCAAAGTCTGCAAGATCTTTTTGTTGGAAATCAGCCAAAACAAATCTTTTAGAAAGTCCTCAAAGTTGTTGGCCACTGTCATAGTGGAGAAGGTGCGCAGTGGTACCCTCCATCAACTGAGAGTACATTTGCTCTTGGTGAAACTCACCCAGTTCACTCCAACTACAGTAGAACATCTCGGCGCGGCCTTGGCATTACAGCCTAGATTGAGAGTTCGAACCCACTATCTCCTGATCCAAACCGAGCAGCCATTTAAATCCCCTGGTGCTATTGGTCGTACCACGTGGTCAGGATCGTCAGATGGCTCCTCAATTGCAATCACGTAGTCTCAGTGGACCTCGAACCAAACCGCAGATACAGATAGTGAGAGTCGGGCACACTGCCGTCTTCCTAGCCTTAAACGATTTCAAAGAAATTGGACATTCATTGTCCCTTAGTAAGTTATTGCAATCCCTAACTCCCCTTCCTATAAACGAATATTTGCCCCAATTTGTCCTCTTGAATTCCAACTTCATATTGTGATCTTTCCTACATTTAAAGACACCACTCAAACTAATTCGCCTGCTAATGTCATTCCACGCCATCTCTCCACTGACAGCTCGGAACATACCACTTAGTCGAGCAGCTCGTCTCCTTTCTGCCAAGTCTTTCCAGTACAAACTTTGCAACATTTTTGTAACGCTACTCTTTTATCGGAAATCACCCAGAACAAATCGAGCTCCTTTTCTTTGGATTTTGTCCAATTCTTGAATCAAGTAATCCTGGTGAGGGTCCCATATACTGAAACCATACTCTAGTTGGGGTCTTACCAGAGACTTATATCCCTCTCCTTTACATCCTTACTACAACCTTAAATACCTTCAAAACCATGTGCAGAGATCTGTACCCTTTATTTACAATCCCATGTATGCGATTACCCCAATGAAGATCTTTCCAGGGGCCGATGACCTTCGATGTTAGGCCCCTTAAAACAACAAGCATCATCTCGAAGATCTTTCCTCGTATTGCCACCTAGGTACTTACAGAGTTACAGTGATCCCCATAAGGAACTTTCACCCTATCAACGCAGTAATTAACCCCGGGAGGAATTTTCCTATTTGTGAAACACACAACCTTACTTTTAACCCCGTTTATCATCATACCATTGCCTACTGTCCATCTCACAACATTACCGAGGTTTGCTGTTGCTTTCAATCCTGTAACTTTATTCTATTAGGTTCGTTACGACCCCTGAGGATCACGACTGACTTGTTCGGTACGTCTTCTTCCTTCCAAATACTTCTCCTCCTCTTTCTCTCTGCTTCCGTGATCTGAAACTGGATCCTGGTGTCTGTCCATCTGTGACTTTCCACGACCTATCCTGTACTGTCGTACTGTCATCAGTGGATATTTTTCCTTTATGCGAATAGTCTCCTAATCTTCTCTGATTTCCTTCATCCACTTATTTCCAGTTAAGCAGGTTGCATTCCATATCTTCTTCGTCAGCCTACTGTCATCGATCCTCATGAGATGTCCAACAAATCCTAACCTTCTCTTTCATATCACACTCGAGATTGGTTATATACTCTCATATAGTTCCTGTCTTGATCTGTGTACCCAGATTTCACCTTGCTTTTTAGTGCCCCATATATGTCTCAAGATTCTTCTTTCCTCCTTCTCCAATTGTATGCAGGCTCTCTTGCCCAATGTCAGTGTTACAGTTGCATATAATGCAGCATTCCGGTGGTTATCATGTAGTGTCGCACTTTGGCGTTTCTCGAGAGGTTGTTGTTTCCATATGTAGTCATGGCTGCATATTGTAGTTTCAGCAGCAGGTGAGCTCTGTCTGTTGTACTTTACCCGTGATGTTCTCACCTAGGTGCCGGAAGCTGTCGACTCTCTCTACCACTTGGCCTTTTACATTCCAATCGGTCTTCATATTCAGTACCTTCGTCTTGTTGTAGGCTATTTTTAGACCAACTTTTGCTGCAGTCTCGGCTAGATTTGCTAGTGCCAACATCGCGTCTTCTTCCTTCTCATATAACAACAACATGTCATTTGCGAAGGCAAGGCAATCCACTGTGACATTGTTTTTGATCTTGTATCCAATCTGTGTACCTTCAGTTCCCATACTTCTATTCAACTGTCTCCACTGCTTCACCACTTCATCCAAAACTAGATTAAATAATATTGGCGACAGACCATCCCCTTGTCGGACCCCTGTCTTAATTTTGAAGCTGTCTGACAACATACTTATACCAATGCACGTATCGTAGAATCCAGTTCTCTGTCGCGTAGGATGTTCAGTAGTGTGTTCCTGTCTATTGAGTCGTAGGCTTTTGCGAAGTCTACAAATGTCACTATTGTGTCCTTTCCTGTGTCTGCGTTCTATGGTTCTCTTGAGTCCAAAGATCTGTTCTACGCAGTTTCTCCCTTTCCGGAAACCACCCTGGTATTCTCCTATGGTCGATTCAAGCTGTGCTTCCACTCTGTCCAGCAATGATCTCGAGAGTATCTTGTACCCAATGTTTAGCAGTGAGATACCTCTGTAGTTAGCCAGTATTCTTTTGTCTCTTTTCTTATGTATTGGTATTTTTATGGCTTCTTTCCAGTCACTAGGTACCTTTTTATTTATCCAGATGTCCATTATTATTTTGTGCATGATTTCTTCCATTGCAGGACCACCCCATTTTATCTCCTCGGCGCATATACCACCATTACCTGCCGCTTTGTTGTTCTTGAGATCCTTGATTGCCTTCACAACTTCTGTTCTGGTGGGTGCTCGTCCTTGGTTGATGTCTCTGCTGTACTGTAGAGTCATACTCCCTGTGGGTGCTTCTGTGTTCAGTAGATCTTTGAAATATCTTGCCATTTCCTCGCATACGCCTTTTTCACCTATTTTCAACTTGCCATCTTGTTCTTTCACAAAAGGTTCTTTCGCCTCATAATCCTTTATCCTGCTCTTCATCTCCATAAAGAAGGATCGTGATTTGTTTTTCTTAAACGCATGATCCGCTTCTTCCAGCCTTTCATTCCACCTTTTCCTTCTGGCATTCCTGATCGCCTTGACAGCCATCCTTCTCGCTGTCTCGAATGTTAACAGGTCCTCTTCCTTCTTGGTAGTCTGTCACCTTACCCACATCTTCCTCCTGTACTCTACCGCCTCTTCACATTATTCTGTCCACCACTCATGCTTCCTTCTCTTGTTATTAGTGGCCAATCGTTTGGATTCTTCTCCAACCTTGTCCTTTAATATTTCCCATTTACTCTCCACTGTCAGGTTCTGCATGTAGTGATCTCTGTTTTTTTCAGCAGTTCTCTGTCGATATGGTGTGAGTTTATGTTCGTGTTTCTCCTAGTTCTGTTTGGTATCCATCTAGATTTGATTTCAGTGAGATAGTGGTCAGACTCCATTCTGCTGCTTTTCCTGACTTTGGTGTTCATGATCTCCGCATGGTTTTTGTCTCGGATCGCTTCGTTGTCTATCTGCCTTTCACCAATTCTATTGCCCGGACTTACCCAGGTTGTCTTTTTACTCGCCTTGGCTTTGTAGTGTGTGGTCATGATTGTCATCTTGTGTCTTTTGCACAAGTTCGCAAGCCTTTCTCCATTCTTATTTGTTCTCTTGTGCGCAGGGTAATCCCCTACAGGGCCGTTGAATCTCCTTTCAGTGCCTACCTGTGCATTGAAATCACCCAGCAAGATAGTGACACCTCTCTTGTTTGCTTCCGTTACTACCTTATCCAGTGTGTTCCAGAAGTTCTCTGTCCCTGCCTTGTCTGTTTTGCTCTTATCATTTGTGGGGGCATGTGCATTGACAAGTGTGTAAGTTTTATTGCCAATTTTCATCGTCAAGTAAGACAGTCTCTCATTCACACCCCGGCAGTCAATGATACTACTCAAGAAGCTTCGGTCTACTATAAACGCCGTACCAAACATAAACGGCTGTTGCTTCATCCTGATACACGGTTTTCCCTTCAATATTACTTATCCTTCTGATTCCACCGTATTTTCATCCCTAAATCTCGTTTGCTGTAGGGACACTATGCCGATTCCATGTTCTCTCATTGCATCTAGGACTTGATTCAGTTTCCCCACTCTGATCATGATCTGTATGTTGATGGTTCCTAATATCATGTGCTCCATGGTTACTTCACAAGCCGAAGTATTACGCTCGGCTCCCGCAGTATCGGTAGCGTTATTACAACTGAGGTAATGAGCCCCAGAGGGCATTTTATACCTTCTGCCAAGATAATGTTCACCCTAGTTGGTCAGGGCTGGGAGTAGGCATTTCCTCCATACCCCCCCAATACTCGGGTGGCTGACTGCAGTGGTTTCCCACTGGGCGATGGAGTCGCCACATCCCTACGCCTGCAATCTTGTAACTTATTTATTACTCCATACAGAATATCATCATCTGATAAAAGCCTTATCACTTATTCCACTTCTTTACTCATATCATTTATATATATATAAGAAGACATAGAGGTCCAATAATACTGCCTTGAGGAATTTCCCTTTTAATTATTACAGGGTCAGCTAAAGCTTCGACTACTCTAATTCTCTGAGATCTATTTTCTAGAAATATAGCAACCCATTCAGTCACTCTTTTGTCTAGTCCAGTTGCACTCATTTTTGTCAGTAGTCACCCATGATCCATCCTATCAAATGCTTTACACAGTTCAATCGCAATACAGTCCATTTGACCTCATGAATCCAAAGTATCTGTTATATCTTGCTGGAATCCTACAAGTTGAGTTTCAGTGGTATAAACTTTCCTAAGGCCGAATTGCCTTCTATCGAACCAGTTATTAATTTGGCAAACATGTCTAATATAATCAGAAAGAATGCCTTCCCAAAGCTTACATGCAATGCATGTCAAACCTACTGACCTGTAATTTTCAGCTTTATGTCTATCACTTTTTCCTTTATACACAGGGGCTACTATAGCAACTCTCCATTCATTTGGTATAGCTCCTTCATGCAAACAATAATCAAGTAAGTACTTCAGATATGGTACTATATCCCAACCCATTGTCTTTAGTATATACCCAGAAATCTTATCAATTCCAGCTGCTTTTCTAGTTTTCAACTTTACCGGACGAATTGGCCGTGCGCGTAGAGGCGCGCGGCTGTGAGCTTGCATCTGGGAGATAGTAGGTTCGATCCCACTATCGGCAGCCCTGAAAATGGTTTTCCGTGATTTCCCATTTTCACACCAGGCAAATACTGGGGCTGTACCTTAATTAAGGCCACGGCCACTTCCTTCCAACTCCTAGGCCTTTCCCATCCCATCGTCGCCATAAGACCTGTCTGTGTCGGTGCGACGTAAAGCCCCTAGCAAAAAAAAAGTTTTCAACTTTTGATCTTACTGTAAATCTTCATCATCATCATCATCATCCTCATTTTCCCATTTCCAGCTGACACCGCGTGGGGGCAAATATGATTCCTCTCCACTTTGTTCTGTCTTTCCGACACGATGTTCCAGTGTTAAACCATTTCCAAGATGTCGTTTGGCGGTAGCTTGTCCGTGCCTGACCGAGTCATCAGTACACCTAGCGGCACTGCAAATTGTGACGTCAGCTGTTGGTTGGTGATACCTTTCTTGTTTCCAGTAGTGCTTTGACGAGCTCCACATTCCCCCTTATTAAGGCCACGGCCGCTTCCTTCCAACTCCTAAGCCTTTCCTATCCCATCGTCGCCATAAGACCTATCTGTGTCGGTGCGACGTAAAGCCCCTAGCAAAAAAAAAAGCATTCCCCCTTATTATCGCGAGTGTGAGTGGAGAGTTGCCCAGGTAGAGTGCCTCACAATCTGCGTTCCCCTTCTCCACCAGCATTTGTAACGTTGTCTAAATTAGCATCTGGCCGCTTGCATAGAGCATGCAACGCGTTTTTCCCATTACATTTGCAATCGCCATCATCTCTGAAATTAAAACCTTTGTCATCTCCACTGTATTCCATCTTTGCCCAAACAATGGGATTGCCCCGTATTCAAGCAAAAGTTCACACATTTCAAGTGTCTCTTGACAGGGAACCATTAGTGCTAGTACATGAAGTGAACTTAGGCCTCCATCTAGGAAATTGGAAATGTACCGTAATTCTACCGGCAGAACGACCCAAAGGGGTGCGGGGCAAGGATCTGGACTAAAAAACGTAAGGACCAACCCAGAGGCTACAATGCGCAAGACAATAGGTTAAACAACTTGACTAGAGCATTTATTTTACAAATTAAAAACAACGAACAGGTTTGGAAGCGCTTGAGAATTAACATGTTCAAGTAGAGGGTTTTGACCCGTTTTCATTATTCACCTGTAAGGGGGGGACCAGCCCCATATAAACAGCAATATAATTCTCTCCTCCTACAAGAGGACTAACATCAACGTAAACTATTTGGCTTGGTACCAGATAATATTCGAACAATAACACTACGGGCCTGATATCTAGTTCACAAATTTTCTCAAATAAATTATACATCTAAAAATCAATATATAGTTGACAACCCATTAAGGTACAATTCCAAGCGAAACGCATCGCTTCTCATACTGAACGCCCAGAATATTCTGGCACTTTACATATTTCATTATCTTGAGCCAATTCTTTAGCTCCTACCGTGACTACAAGCCAAAACATAGATAACGAAGCTCAAATGCCCACCAATAGCTAATGATAGCTTTAAAACAAGACGTCGAATTTAAAGAAAGGTTACACTTAGTTTCTAAGTACGTTTTACAATGATAGCTTAAGACCATGCTTGCTGATATCAGCACACAAACCAAGGATGCCAGATACATGGCTTTACATTACCATTTCTTAGTCCCTCCCATCATCCTAGCAGGTTTTGAAAACCTTAACAACTTACATCCCATGTCCCCCACGGTCTTTGGTTCGACGAAAGACAAGTGATCTGCTTAAAGTGCAACAGGTGAGTGAGTCCACGGCCCAGCGAGGCATGGCAGCCTCGGCGGGAGGGGAATGACCCAAGGTATACGTCAGCGCGCCACCTCTCTCGGAGAACCGGGAGAGGGGGCGCGCAAGCGCGCGGGGCATGAAAGAAAGAACCAAAGACGGAAGGAAAGGGCAAGAGGGAAAGGACGCACCAGGACGGAAAAATTCCTTACCCTGGAGCCATAAGTTAGGAACAGGGAGAGAAGACCTTTATTTTAACACACCGACGGGCGTGATGCAAAAGAGGCAAGCATAATTAAATAGATACCAACGAGCTAAATAGCACAGCAACATACATAAAGTTTTTTAAAAGAGGGGCGCGGGGTAAAATTCACGGCTCAGGAACCAAATCTGCTTAGTTCATATAGGCTATTGTAACGATGGGCTCGGCACACCCAAAGGCATTTTATACCTTCTGCCAGGTTCAAAATTAGGCCGCCCCTAACATGGAGACGGTCGCCTTTCGTAGCCGCCCCTCTGGAATACAGACGCTACGGGTTTGCCCCTTCCGCCATCTCCACCATACAGAAGTCCGCCTCCGCCGTAGATGCCGTTGAGGTCTTCACTCGTAACCCTGAGCTGGGACCCATACCAGATGTTACACACCGGGCCAGTGTGCTCTGGGACTCACATAGGTAGGGGCGCCGCTCCCTGGGTAGGGCTGCCTCCGAAGAGGGTCCCTACCTGCTACCTAGAAATGTCATTGTTATCATATGTAAATTTTAATGCTTCTTTAGTATTAGTTACCACCTCTATCTGGACATTATCCTTGTAACCAACAATCTTTACATATTGCTGACTGAATACTTCTGCGTTTTGAAGATCCTCGCATACACACTCCTCTTGTTCATTAATGATTCCTGGAATGTTCTTGGAACCTGTTTCTGCCCTGAAGTACCTATACATACCTTTCCATTTTTTGCTAAAATTTGTATGACTGCCAATTATGCTTGCCATCATGTTATCCTTAGCTGACTTCTTTGCTAGATTCAATGTCCCAGTAAGTGCCTTCAATTTCTCCTTACATCCACGGCCATTTCTAACTCTGTTTCTTTCCAACCTGCACCTCCTTCTTAGTCTCTTTACTCTGTTATAATATAGTGGTTCTTTACTACCATTACTACCGCCTTTAAAAGTACAAACCTGTTTTCACATTCCTCAACAATTGCTTTAAACACACCCTAGAGTCTGTTTACATTTTTATTTACCGTTTTCCACCGATCACATTTACTTTTTTAAACTCCCTAATGCCAGTTTTATCTGCCGTAATGTACTAATTTTAAGACCGTCCTTTCTGTCACATTAACTACGACAAAAACAGCTTCGTGATCACTAATACCATCTGTTACTAAGGTTTCTGTATAAAGCTCATCTGGTTTTACCAGCACCACGTCCAGGATATTCTTCCCTCTACACTGACTGAGCAAATGTCATGGGATAGCGGAGCGCTGATGCGCAGGTGTGTTGTCTGAGCACCACACACCCCCTTTGCCAGCGACAGTTGTATAGGAGACCTTGTGAGCAGTGGCTGTGCATGTGACAGGTGTAACATGGAACGTCGTCGTGAGCTGATACCGTTCGAACGGGAAATGGTGGTCGGTGCCCCGACGGATCGGGAAGTGCGATTTCGGAAGTGGTGCGGAAATTATGCTTCACACGATCAACCGTGTCCAGGGTGTATCGTGAATGGTGGAATGCGGGTGTCACCGTCCACAACAGACGAACGAGCGGCCGTCCAGAGACCCTCGATGACCGTGACCGGCGACATCTGAGACGGATTGTCAATAGTGACAGACGGGCAACCGTGCAACAAATCACGACTCAATTCAACACAGGCCGTGCTAGACACGTCTCCCAGTTGACAATCCGTAGGAACATGGGTTCTATGGGGTATGGGAGCCGGCGCCGCACACGGGTGCCACTGTTAACCCAACGTCATCGGGCACAACGACGCGCATTTGTCGCCAGTCACCAGGGATGGACACTGAAACAATGGCGTAACGTGATATGGTCGGACGAATCACGATTTCAACTGCACCGTGCCAATGGGAGGCACCGTGTATGGCGCAGACCACATGAAGCGATGGATCCTGCCTGCCTCGAAGGTGTAGTCCAGGGTGCTGGTGTCTCTGTTTTGGTCTGGGGTGCATTTTTGTGGTATGGAATGGGCTCCTAGTTGTTCTGAAGACTATGAATGGTTCGCGGTATGTTGAGCTGCTCGGAGACCATCCCCACCCATTTTTGGCCTTCCAGCGCCCAGACGGTTCTGGGGTGTTTCAAGATGATAACGCGCCGCCACATCGCTCCCACGTCGCCTGGGAATGGTTCCAGGAACATGCAGCGGAGGTCCAACGACTGCCAAGGCCACCCAGGAGCCCCGATATGAATCCTATCGAGCATATCAGGGATGTTCTGAAACGCAGGCTCCGTGCCATGGATCTTGCACCCACGAACAGACCAGCATTGGCGGCCGCTCTTCAAACGATTTGGTGTCAGCTGCGTCCGGAGGACTACCAGGGACTGGTGAGGACTACCAGGGACTTGTCGACTCACTTGCACGGCGTCTTACTGCAGTTCGCAGGGTCAGAGGAGGTCCCACACGCTATTAGGTGACTATCCCATGACATTTGCTAAGTCAATGTAGTTGGTTCCATCACTTTCTGAATCAGCTGTCTTTCCCATATTAACTTATTTGTCATTTGTTGATAAAGGGCCTCTTAAGACATTACAGCACTGCTGTTAGCGCAGAAGGATTATGTGCTTCGGAGACCCTGTGCTTGAATCGAAAAGGACAAGTCAATCAACTACTTAAAAGTGAACACAGGCTACTACTTGGGCAACAGATGGATTGAGGGGCAGGTTCGACTGAAAGCCAATAGCCAATAAAGAAGTAAACAGCAAGAGAACAGCAATTAGAAGATTGCTGTTTTATGGACACATGAATAATGACCGGCTCACAAAGAAAATCTGGAATTTCCTAAAACCGAAGGCATGTAAGTTGAGATGGCTCCAAGAGTGCGACAAGGTGGGCATTACTCAGGACGGAATCAATGACAATGTTAGTTTCAGAAAGCTATCAGAGTTTTATGGTGGAAACAGAACGAAGAAGAGCTGATCGATAGGCTTAAGTGATAATGGCAGGACACAGATACTGAAAAACACGCAGTTCGCAAAACAACATAGAATATATCATTGTTGTCCTATAGAAGGTTAGTTCCAACACGACGCGCGCGCAGTTGAGAGAAAGCGTCCCAGCACACACCAAACCGATCCCGGACTGATGCATGTACTCAAATTGGGTCCAGCATACCTCAAACTACAGTTACTGTGGCATCTGCCGGTAGTACGGACATGCGCAATGGAGAGGGCAGACCACTGTTACTTGTATAACCTCTAAGCTCATTGCCGACTCCGTGCTGCTGTCGGCAGCAGGTCTACATTCCTTACTTTGTAAATTGTTGTGCTAAACATGAATTAAGGCGATATACAAGGACGTTGAAAGCAACTTCATCGAGCTAATTAATGACACCTTCGACGTGTTGAACTCCAGGGCGCCTAAATATGAAAAGACTCCTGTTAGACTTAAGGAGCCAGCAAAACACTCTGAAGCGCTTTCTGGGGGTGATTGCACAAGTGAGAGTTGGTAAGCGGAAAACTTTACTTCGTTTCAGAAGGGGGTCGTATTTTCTATAAACTCTTCTTCTGACTTTTGGAAGACATGAACAATATTTTAACTGGCATATTAAACCAAGAAATGTTTTCACGTGTCCGTGGCCTTGGAGCTTTTTATAGCAATCCGTCCCCTTTTGAAGTTCGTAACAGAATTCGACCTCCATTATTTCTTTTTCTTCTCCTTAATCTGTTTACCCTCCAGGGGTTGGTTTTTCCCTAGGTATCGGCGAGCGATCCCACCTCTACCACCCCAAGGGCAGTGTCCTGCTTTGGATCGGGGATACGACTGCGAAGGAGGACCAGAACCTCGCCCAGGCGGCGTCACCTGCCATGCTGAACAAGGGTATTGTGAGGGGACGGGATGGACAAGGAAGAGGGAAGGAAGTGGCCGTGGCCTTAAGCTAGGTACCATCCTGGTGGAGAAGTCGGAAAGCACGGAACACCATCGAGGATGGCTGGCGAGGGAATCAAACACCCCTCGACTCAGTTGACTTCCCGAGGCTGAATGGACCACGTTCCAGCCCTCGTACCACTTTTCAAATTTCGTGGGATAGCCGGGAATCGAACCCGGGTCTCCGGGGGCGGCACCTAATCACGCTAACTACTGCACCACAGAGGTGGCGACTTCTATTACTTACAGCCAGTAATTGATCCTCATGAATTATGCGTAGATGTTGTTTAACAACTGGACAGAGAGAAACGTCGGGGTTGTTAAGGATGCAGGCATTCTGTAGATGACAGCTTGGTTAAGTGGCCCGGTACATGCGCATATCCACAGCCTGTTTCCAGTCATTCGATCGCGTGAAGCCCCCATCTAGCGGCGAGGATAGAAATTGCACTCCTCTGGGGCAATGATTAATGAATGACATGAAATGAAATGATATTGGAGAGTGTTGCTGGGATGAATTATGACAGCTAAAACCGGAGTACCCGGGGAAAAACCTGCCCCGCCTCCACTTTGTCTAGCACAAATCGCACATGGAGTGACCGGGATTTAAACCACGGAACCCAGCGGTGAGAGGCTCTTTGTAGGGACCTACCTAAAATAAATTCTAATGTTGAAAACTGCACAAACACGCAGTCCCCGAAATTATGAAAGTTAAAATTTTCGACGCGGCCGGGAATCGAACCCGGGATCTCCTGGACCAAAGTCCAGCAGGCTAACCATTTAGCCATGGAGCCGGGCACAGGTCGGGTGATAAAGGTGAAATGTTTGCGTTGCCACTGGAAGTGCCTCACGATTGGTTATCAATCATTTCAAAGGGAGGCCTTACTCGCTCATCCGAAGAATGGTGTCAAAAAGTTATACAGCTTGAGGTATTGTTTGGCAGTTTTCACGGGCTTTATAAGTGATGCAGAACTTGACGAGAACCATCTCTCTTTACGTCATTACAATACGTCACGTCAACAAAAGAAACTTAAATATGTGTTGTGAAGAAGTATTCAGTGAACAAGAGTCGACTGTGGGCAGCTCCAGCTTCTTCAACAACTTCCTAAATACAACTGAACTTACAGTCGGCGTTTAAGATGTAGTTACTCAGAGTTTCTTCTATAATTTATCCTCGGCACCACATGATTGATTGCAGGAGGTATGTAAAGTACCATTTTATTTTAATAAGACCTACCTTTTAATTATTTAAAAATTCAACTTATTTTTCCTAATTATCGACATTTATGCCATATGCAGGCGCGCGCACTCCAGTCTACGTCACGGGGGTCGACGAGTGAGAGTGCTGTGAGCGGGAATGGCCTCCCTAACATACTCCACCTGCCTTGCCTCTAAGCGGTAACAATCTGTATATAGATAAAATAAAGAGTTTTTGTCTGTACATTGCTCAGAATTTGAAAAGACTGGTGTTTCTGTATCGGTCATGTCCATAGTAACAAGGAAATGCACTTTTTACTTTTCCGTAATTTCTGTCTGTCTGTCTGTCTGTCTGTCTGTCTGTCTGTCTGTCTGTCTGTCTGTCTGTCTGTCTGTCTGTCTGTCTGTATGTATGTATGTCTGTATGTATGTATGTATGTATGTACATGCATCACGAGAAAACGACTGAAGAGAATGTAATGAAAATCAGTATGTAATGTCTGGGAATAAGTCGCTACAATCTCGGCCATAAATAATATTTTTCCCGCTGAGAGAAAGGGTAGTTTAGGGGAAGGCCTAAAATTTAATTTTCAAATATTTATGTTGTTAGTGGTCCTATCTTAATAAACATTGGTATGCAACGTCGGGGAATAAATCGCTACAATCTAGGCTATAAATAATTTTATTCACGCTGATTGAAATGGCAGTTTAGTGATACTATTGACAAATAGTATACTGTATATTACAAGACCTGCACGTGGCGAGCCGAACACGTCCCCGACACTCCCAGCACTAAAAACCATACGCATTTCATTTAGCGGACTATCATGGTATAGCGTAAGCTGCTGTCGCCTAGTGACAATCTGTCCATCAAGTCTATCCAATCTTGGTGTGGCTTTGCAGTTTAATAAAATTACATAAAATTACTCATAATAATAAAACTACCTTACCGATTTCGTTCAGACCACTTCATAATCCCTTTCAGATGTAATAAGAACAAATTTTGAAAATTTCAGCGAAATCGGTCCAGTAGTTTTTGAGTCTATTAACGTCAAATATACCAACATCCAATTTTATATATATAGATTACATTTCCGATCATTTATGTCTTATACATTTTTACTGTACCGACTATAACGGAGATATTCATGAATTTGTACTTTTGTTGCTAGGTCCATTTCAGCGCCGCCATGACAAAATGGGTAAACAGAATCTAATTATTATTATTATTTGGCGTATGATGAATAATGACAACCCATAAACTATTTACACAACCAGTGAAAGATGAGTACAAAGTAAATACAAATTATCATATCTATACAGTCAAAGAAAGCAATTTACAAAGTTTGAAAGTACAAGAAGAAAACACAACATATTTACATCGCTATCCACCTATCAACTCTGACAGTTCATATATACACACTGAGTGCGAGTGATGTACATGTCACTAAATGTGAATGTCCAAACCCGCCACCCACTTCACTGCTTCGGGTGTTGCTGTGTTGAGGTCTTCCATGGTGCCAGTGAAAGCACGGAGTGGACATTCCTGCACTACATGTTTCATTGTTTGTCGAACCTCCCCACAATCACAGTATGGAGAAACTGACCAGCCCCAGGTGTGTAAAGTGGATGCTGTTCTACCTACTCCACATCTCATGCGGTTTAGTCTACTTCAGGTGCAACGTGGCAGATCAAAGCCTGCCAGCTTTGTGGATGGGTTATTAATATCCACTATTGCCCCAGCTGGGGATAAGGACCACTCTGTTAACCATTTAGAGGTGGGGTTGAATTCACTAGATGTTATCTTCACGGCTGTCTTCCAAGCAGGCTGGCGAGACTTCAGGCGTGTGCATTTCTGTCTGATATCCTCATGAACAGGTAGACGTTCATTCTTTAGCATTCTGGTCCATAGCTGAAAAAGGGCCGTCTGTCTCCTGATATGTGGAGGTAGTATATTGCTGAGAACCGGTAACCATTGGGTCGGTGTAGCACGAAGTGTACCAGTTATGATTCGCATGGTTTGACGAAGTTGTGAATCTACTAGCTGTGTGTGAGCACTGTTAAGCCAAACACCAGAGCAGTATTCTGCTGCAGAATAGACTAAGGCCAGAGATGTTGTCCTTAATATGTTTCCATCCGCTCCCCAGGAAGTTCCAGCCAATCGTTGGAGAATGTTATTACGACTTTTTAGTTTGTTGGCGGTTTTCTGCAGATGATTTTTGTACGTAAGAGACCTGTCCAATGTTACTCCTAAGTAACTGGGATTGGCACAATATTGTAGTTCATGGCCCTTGAAGAATACCCTTGGATGGTGGTTTGCTTCTGCGTTGTTCAGATGGAATGTAGATGTCACTGTTTTCTGTGGATTGGGATGAAGGTACCATCTTTGAAAGTAGTCATCCAACAGTTCAAGGTCTCGGTTAAGAACTATTTCAGCTTCTGCGAAGTTGGGTCGTTGAATTGTAAGGCAAATATCGTCCGCATATATGAACTTTCGGGACACTGTTTCAGGCAGGTCGTGGATGTATAAGTTGAAGAGAGTAGGAGATAGAACCGACCCTTGAGGCAGACCATTGTTGACTTTGTGGAATTTGCTTCTGTTGTGTTCTGAATGAACTTGAAATAGTCGGTTGCTTAACATTCTGTCAATTAGTGTAGTAATTTTTAAGCAAGGAACAGCTTTAATCAGTTTAAGCATAAGACCTTCCCTCCAGACTGTGTCATATGCAGCTGTAAGATCTAAGAAGACAGAGACGCTTTTCAATTTCTTCTCAAAACCAACCTCCAGATATGTGGTCAAGGACAGTACTTGGTCACTGCAGTCACGGCTGGGTCGAAATCCTGCTTGTTCAACTGGAAGGAATGCTTCGATGGCAGGTGCTATTCGGTTTAGTATCAGTCTTTCTAATAACTTGTAGGTGACGCAGAGTAGAGCTATAGGTCGATAGCTTTGTGGGAGAGTTGGATCCTTTCCTGGTTTCAGAAGGGCAATAATTTTTGACTTCTTGAAGATTGGGGGAAGTCTTCCTGACTGAAGTATGGAGCTGAAGAATGCAGCAAGCCATCTTCTTGTAGCTGGACCACAGTTTTTTAGTAGTTCTGGGTAGATTCCATCTAGTCCTGCAGCTTTGCCATTTCGGAGTGATTTTAATCCCTCATCGACCTCTTGTGATGTGAAAGGTTGTGAATAGGTTGCGTTCGGTTGTGTTTCTCGTTTTGCCCGTTTAAGCTCAGTTTTAACCCATTTCGTGGTCAGTTTATTCCTTGTTGTTTTAGAGGTGGAATCTAATGAAAATCGGTATGTAAAGTCGAGGAATAAGGAATTAGAGTCTGTGCTAAAATTAATTTTATAAGACGCCCTAATATTACGGAGTTGAAAGAAAACTGAATGTGAAGGCCTACAATACAGAAAGCTCAAAGCATTGATCAACAATAACATTACATTAACCATTGTTTGTTGTGATGTGCTTTGTGTCTCTGTTGCCGCTCGCCTCCGATAGATGGGATTACTGCTGTATACCGACATTAAAAAAAAAAAAAATTCTGTACGTCGCGGCGACACAGATAGGACTCATGGCGACGATGGGATAGGAAAGGGCTAGGAGTGGCAAGAAAGCAGCCCTGGCTTTTATTACGTTACAGCCCTAGCATTTTCCTCGTGTGAAAATGGGAGTCCACGGAAAACCATCTTCAGGGCTGTCGACAGTGGGGTTCGAACCCGCTACCTCCTGGATGAAAGCTAACAGCTGCGCGACTCTAACCGCACGGCCAACTCGCCCATTCGCACTGAAAATAACAGCCTGCCTGAATATTGGCGGTAAGTAGCTGGGGAGTTAAGATAACTTTCTTCTTTAGCATGCCGTTCTCTGGTTCATAAGTTTTTTGATACTACTGATACGTAACAAACTGGTTCACCATAGCGTTCGAGCTATTCAATCCCTATTCTGAGGCACTGATTGGAATGAGCAGTGTGCACATTTAACGAAATAATGGCAGAGAAGTGTTCACGGCTGTCTGCGGTCTGTGGACTGTTAGATCGGCATCGTTCGCTAAAAGTGAGAAAATGTGCAGTTTTTCATTTGAATCGAGTATTTTATATAATAACATTGCTTTTAATCGCTGCATTCCTACTGACGACTTCAGGTAGGAAAACCACAAAGACAGTCTTTCTGGAAATCCCGTAGCGAAGCACGGGACATCAGCTAGTTATTTATAAGCCTGTTATTGAATTCTGTTGAGATACTTGTGAACTGACGAATAGTAATAATAAATAAGTAAAAAAAAGTAATAATTAGTAAATAACTAACTAATAAATACGCAATAAAAATGGAAAGGTATGGAGATTGCGTTGAATCTTGATATCCAGTGAAGATGAGTTGGATATGCAGTTAGCTGCGCCAAGGAAGCGAAAAATTATTTACGTAAGTTTTATTGTTGCTAGTGGAATCCTCGAGGATCTAATCGTGTCATTCTGATTTCACTGTCCAAACTCAGTAGTGGTTATTCTAGTTGTTGTTTATTCCAATTGTAGAAAATGACAGGGTCGCGGCCACATCAAAGTTAATTACTGTAGATAATCCTAGTACCGTACATCAAAACGGAAACCTACTTACCACTTGTTCCACTGCTTTCGTCTAAGTTTGCCATTTGTTGATAAAGGGCCTCTTAAGACATGAAGACATTACAGCACTGCTTTTAGACCAGAAGGAATATGTGTTTCGGTCGAAAAGGACAAGTCAATCAACTACTTAAAAGAGAACGCAGACTACTACGGAAGTTCTTGGGCAACAGATGGATTGACGGGCAGCGAATTTTGTTGCTCATGTTGAGAAGGAATGTATTTGCTATTATGTGTTTCTACGTCGGTCGGTCGGTCGTGTATAAGGAACATGTGTTGAGACAAACAAAAACACCCAGTTCCCGCGTCCGTGGAATTCACCAGACCTGGCCAGGAATTGAACCCGGGACTGTAATGAACCGAAGGTTGTGACTATGACCTTTGAAAATAGGGAATTATGATAAATAATAAAGAACGTGTAAGTGTATTTATTTTTATACTGAGCGAGTTGGGCACGCAGCTGTGAACTTGCATTCGGGAGATAGTGGGTTCGAACCCTACTGTCGGTAGCTCTGAAGATGGTTTTTCGTGGTTCCCCATTTTTTTACTATTTGTTTTACGTCGCACCGACGGAGATAGGAAAACCAGATGGGAAACCACGGAAAACCATTTTCAGGGATGCCGACAGTGGGGTTCAATCTCACTATCTCCCGGATGCAAGCTCACAACTGCGTGCCCAATTCGCCCGGTTTTCCCCATATTTACACCAGGCCACGTTTGCTTCCTTCGCACTCTTATCCCATTATCGCCAGCTTGTGAATTTATTTATTACGTCTGTAGTTTGATCAGTTCCCTTCTGCTGCGTATTACATCCTCAACCGTAATGTATAAACATTTGTGTTGCATCCAAGTTCTTCTTTGATCCAAGTTACTTAAATCATAGCTCCTTTACAGGCCTAAGGCTTAGAGGGAGATATCCCTCCCTAACCAGTTAAAACGAATATCGACCATGTGTGTGTGTTTCATATTGAATTTCATCAGTATTTCAGTAATTTACCCTTTCCTTTTACGCTCGAATCTACAAAGGGCACTAGGAAATTTTTCCAATACGAAAAAACGGTTGGCTGGACATTCCTGTTATGGTAAGGGATGAAAAGAGGGGTGAAAACCGGTCTAGAAGACAGCAAGGCGCGATCTTCACACCAGCTGTTACCAAGCAGTGGGATTGAAAGCAAGTTAAGATGTCGGTGTGGTCTAAAGGTGAATATGGTGCAATTATCCGCTACAATTTTGCTCGTGGATTAACTGTTGGGCAGTGCCTGGAGGAAATGACTCCTGTGCTGGGGAAAGACTGTCCATATCGGACAACAATTTTCCGCTGGTACAAAGAGTTCAGAGGGGAAATTTTGGGGTTGAAGACGATCCTCGTTCTGGGCGACCGTCTGAATCAGTGACTGAGGAAAACATTGACGCTGTGAGGAAAATGTTGCAGCAAGAGAGGCGGTTGACAATTCGGCAGGTAGAAGAGACCCTCCACATCCCTGCACCAGCTATTCATTCAGTTATACACGACCATCTCCATGTTAGAAAGGTTTGTTCCCTTTGGGTGCCCCATTCACTTTCAGAGGAACAAAGGGCACATCGAGTGAAATGGTGCCGAAAAATTCATTCATCATTCATATCCTAAAGGCAAGGCCTTGTCTCTCCTCTGCTGAGCGTTTCAGCCTGTCCATCACGGAATCCAGATACTTCTTCCTCGGCCTTCCTCTTCCCTTCTTACCCAGAACTTTTCCTCCCAGCATAGTCGTGAGGAATGTGTTATGTCGAAGTGTGTGGCCAAGGAATTTGGTTTTCCTCTTTTCTACAGTGTTGATCAATTCCCTTGTTTCGTTTATTTCCTTAAGGACCCTATTGTTTGACTTTTTCTCTGTCCAACTAATTTTCAGCATCCTCCTCCATATTCACATTTCCAATGCTTCCAGGCGTTTTATATCCTGTTGTGCTAAGACCCATGTTTCGCAACCATACAACAAAACATTCCATACAAACATTTTGGCAAATTCTTTCCTAATTTTAATGTTAATGTTCCTGCTTGTCAAAAGCTGTTTCTTGTTACTGAAGGCTTGTTTAGCTAGAGCAATCCTCCTGATTTCTGTGGTGCACCTGTTGTCCTGAGTGATAATGCTTCCCAAGTAGCAAAATTGACTTACTTGTTGTACATTTTCATCGCCTACCTTATTGTTTATTGGTATTTCCTCAGTTGATTTCTTGACAACTAATACTTTTGTTTTCGAGGTGTTCAGTTTCAATTTTGATTCTTGTAGTGTTGATGTTAAAACTCGTAGCATTTTACTTATTTCCCTCTCTGAATCTGCAATTAATGCAATGTCATCGGCAAACCTTATACAGTGGATTTGTTGTCCGTTAATTTTGATTCCTTTGGTTTTCTGCTTAAGTTTTGATATGGCCTGCTCAATGAATATGTTGAACAAAAATTGAGATAGCGCACAACCTTGTCTCACTCCCCTTCTAATGGATGCTGTCTTAACATTACCATTGATTTCTATTGTTGTGCTTTGATTTTTGTACAGGAGTAAAATGAATCTTCTGTCCCTCCAGTCCAGTCCTATATTCTTCCCGTCTTACTAATAAACGGTGTATAACTTTTATACAAGGTTTATACACCGTTTACGCGAAATTCTTTACTAATAAACCGTGTATAAGCCTCCTATGTATACATCTGTTATATTTATTCACTGAATTGCTTATGCAGTCCAGGACCCTTGTATAAGCGTTGTATAGCAGCGTGTAGCGGAAAAAAAGAAACGAGTGAGCAGTTTATTTTCGTGGTATTTATTGTCGACAGTAATATAATCGTTGTAAAATATTCGACTTATCACTTTAACATTGAACACACGTTGAAAGAATGGCGATAACGTTGATGATCTTCACGATATTTTAAACATAGAAGACATACGGTACCCGTACACCATTCAGAGGTTATGGAAGCTAGACATCTTCGTCAAGTAAAACACTTTAAAGAGACGGAATGACAATGAATAACTATAAAAGAAATGATGGTTGGGCGTATTTTTTGTGTAAAAATGTGTTACAGCTTAATAGACCTTTGATATTGCGAGTTTATTATACACTATCTGCCCCTACAAAGATCTTTCTTAATTGAGTAGGTACCTACCGTATACAATGGGACATATTCCTCGAGATAAAAAGTGGCATAACTTGAAAACCATACGTAATATGATTTCCATACTTTGTAGTTGAATACGTAGAAATGTGATGTATAAATGCCTAATAGAAACATTTTTGATCTAACCTTTCGTTTGGCTACAAAACAGGTTTTCCTTTCTCCTGAAAAGTAAGGATTTTGGAATGTGTACCCTTTTCAACTCGCCGATTCAATTACAATTGCTCACGTTTTCCGAACTACCCCAGTTAGGAGCTTTTGATATTTTCTTAAGCTTTTCCATTTCTTTTTTAGCGTCCATTACACAAGCAAGCTGAAGAAATGTTGATATCAATATAAGTCAATTTCCAGCTGTCTCACGGAATGACAATGAATAACTACAAAAGAAATTGTGGTTGGGCGTATATTTGTGTATTAAGGTGTTACTGCTTAATAGACTTTAAATTGCGAGTTTATTATACATTATCTGCCTCTATAAAGATCTTAGATCTTTCTCAAATTTGAGTATAAAAACGGACATATTCCTTGACATAAAAAATGGTATAACTTGAAAACCGTACGTAATATGATTTCCATACTTTGTAGTTGAATACGTAGAAATGTGATGTATAAATGCCTAATAGAAACTTTTTTGATCTAACCTTTCGTTTAGCTACAAAACAGGTTTTCCTTTCTCCTGAAAAGTAAGGATTTTGGAATGTGTACCCTTTTCAACCCGCCGATTCAATTACAATTGCTTACGTTTTCCGTACTATCCCAGTTAGGAGCTATTGATCTTTTCTTAAGACATTCCATTTCCTTTTTTGGCGTTCATTACACAAGCAAGCTGAAGAAATGTTGATATCAGTATAAGCGAATTTCCAGCTGTCTCACTTAGTGTTGCCACTGCCTTTTCGATATGCCGTGCTACTGTGCGACTTTCCGGAAAGTTTTGCTCGTAGATAACCAGCAGAAGCGATCATAAAGGCGGTGAACGTGCGAAATACATCAGTGAACTGCAGGAAGAGATTCCTACTCCTTGGAACGAGTGTATACGTGCTGTGTAGTAATACAATGCGTTTATTAGTAAGAAAAATGTAAAACGCTTATACAGGGTTTATTCACTGTATAACTAAACAAGAGTTAAACAACGGTATAAGGACTTTTTATTAATAAGACCCTTCATGTTCCTAAAGAGTTGTATCCAGTTTACTTTGTCAAAGACTTTCTCTATATCCACAAATGCAATGTATGTTTTCCTGTTAACACTTAGTCTTCTTTCTAGAATAGTTCTTAATGCTAGAAGAGCTTCTCTTGTTCCCCTCCCTGTTGTAAAATCAAACGGATCCTGCGATGTATATTGTTCAGTTTTCTTTTTAATCCTGTTCTTAATTACATTAAGCAGTATTTTGGATGCGTGCGATAGGAGTGTTAGTGTTCTATAGTATAATGTTATTTGTTTTACGTCCCACTAACTACTCTTTTACGGTTTTCGGAGACGCCGAGGTGGCGGAATTTAGTTCCGCAGGAGTTCTTTTACGTGCCAGCAAATCTACCGACACGAGGCTGACGTATTTGAGCACCTTCAAATACCACCGGACTGAGCCAGGATCGAACCTGCCAAGTTGGGGTCAGAAGGCCAGTGCCTTAACCGTCTGAGCCACTCAGCCCGGCAGTAGCATTTCCTATCTTTGGTAAGGTAACTGTCCTACTTTTAGTAAAGTCACTATTGTAATAACATTTCGCAATGATATTATACAGTTGTTGTTTCATTCTTTCTCCTATTCTGCTGGTATGTCATCCGGTCCAGTTGCTTTCCTGTCCTTTAATTGTTTTAGTGCTAGGTCAAACTCTTCCCATGTGATTATTAGGCCTATATTGTCTTCTTCCACCATCTGTTCAGGTTCAAGATAGTCTGGAATTGCCATTACTTCTTCATCCCAATACAGGTCTTCAAGATATTCCTTCCAGCGTTCTGCGATATCTTCACTGTCGGTAAGTAGTTGCCCATTCTCATCCTTTATAACTGAACTTCTTGTTTTGGGTTTCAATTGGAGTGATTTGATCATGCCATATGCTCTATCTGTTCTTCATCCTATTATATCATTCTCTATAGCCTACGTAATTTCCTTCATCCATACTTCTTTTGCCTCCCTACATTTTGTCACAATGAGATTCTTTGTTTTTCTGTACTGATCTTGGCTTAATGCTGTGTTTATCTTCCTATAGTTCCTGAATGAGGTCTAATATCTCTTCAGTAATCCATGGTTTTCTTGGGTCTAGTCTTCTATTACCTAAAGTCCTATGTGCTATCTCAGAGATTCCTTGTTTCATCATTTCCCAGTCCATCACACAATTATTATATTCCATGAGTGCATTTGTATCTTCTGCATATTTCTGTTTAATTTGTTTGTTTTGCAATCTGTTTAAGTCCCATCTGACTTTCTTCCTTCTGATTATCTTTTTAAGTCTGAAATTGCATTTTGCCATCACAAGTGTGTGATCACTGTCCACTTCAGTGCCAGGATAGCTGTAGCTTGATTTGATTTGATTTCTATACCTAGCTTTAACTAATATGAAATCAGTTTGGTACCTTTGCATGTCTCCGGGACTTTTCCAGGTATATCGTCTTCTCAAAGGCACTTCAAACATGGTGCTAGTTAATACCATATCATACTGTTCGCCTTTCACCTCGGCTGTTTCTCTTTCCCAGTCCAATTTTCCCTATTCCCATTCTGTCTGGTTTTGAGCCAACCACAGCATTGAAATCTCCCATAATCACCAGATTTTCCTTGTCATCAATTAGTTTTAGTAGCTCATCAAGACACTCATACAGCTCTTCAACCTTATCTTGATTACTGTGCGATGTTGGAAAGTACACTTGTATAGAGGTCATATCCGTAGGTTTTGCTTTGATCTTCACCATCAGTATTCTGTCATTTACATGATAGGTGTTCTCAATATTCTTTGCCCAGTTCTTCCCAAGAATTAGTCCCACACCGCATTGACCAGGTATTGTTCCTCCGCTATAGATGATCCTAAATGCATCACTAATGAAATCACCATTTCCTTGCCATCGTGTTTCACAAAGTCCTAAAATATCAATATTATTAACTTCCATCACTCCTTTTACCTCTTCTAACTTCCCGGGTGTCATTAGTGTTCTGACATTCCACGTTGCGATTCTCATCTTTTTTTTTTTTGTCCAAGGATTTCGCTGACTGACGACCTGGAAAGCCTTCCCCTGCCGGATCTTGAGTTCAGTGATCATTTGCTCACGTAGAGACGATTGCATGGTTGCATTACAAGGGATAATAATGCAGTGGTTTACTGTTGCCTTCTGCATCCCAATGCCGTTGACCAAAACAAGTCGGTTCATCCGCCTTTAGGGGCAGTTTCTCACCCCATGGGCAATAGGGTGCCCGGAACCTCCACCCGCTCATCCACCCTACGAAGAGAGTGTTGGCACTTGGCAGAGGGATCTCCTTATACCGGAAGACACTCGGTCCCATCATTCCTTAGCCGCCTGTATGTAATAACATTGTAATTACATACATTCGTTGCCTCCTCTCTACCACGGGGAGGTGAATGCCTGGAATTCCCCATCATTGTAACTAGGACCATAGAGGCATTTCCTAGTTCCTCAGGGTCTTAAGAGAGGTGCCGAAAAATGCTAAAACAATTTGAAAATGGGACTTAGCATTACGTCAGTAGCATCGTTACAGGTGACGAAACTTGGCTTTATTATTACGATGTCCCAACAAAATCCCAGAACAAGGTGTGGCTGTTTGAAGATGAGGGTAGTCATGTGACTGTGCGAAAGTCAAGGTCAGTGAAGAAAAGGATGATTGCAGTATTCTTCACTAAACGGGGCATCCTGACTCGGGTTGTGCTAGAAACACAAAGGACAGTTACTGCGAAGTGGTACAGTGAGACTTGTCTGCTTCAGGTCCTCCGGGCTCTCAAGCAGCTCCGTCCAAGGTCACGACTCAACACTTGGCTCTTGCATCACGACAATTCTCCAGCACATCGTGCTAATGTAACAATGGATTTTCTTGCCAGATCAGGGTTGACTGTGCTTGATCACCCTCCATACAGTCCTGATCTTGCCCCATGTGACTTCGCACTTTTCCCAGAAGTGAAGATGAAGCTGAAAGGGCGGCGTTTTGCATCCGACGAGGAGCTTCTGGCAGCATGGGATCAAGAGTGTGAAAATGTAACCGAAGAAAAGGTGCAGAGTTGGTTCAGTGATTGGTTTCGACGTATGGAGAAGTGTATTGAGTGTGGTGGAAATTATTTTGAAAAGTCTAAAGCGTTCACTCACATTACAAAACTTTCCTAGTGCCCTTTTACAAACAATTAAACAGTGCAAGGTAGTGCAAAATACGCGTCAAACGCTTTGTTTACACGTCGGATTGCTGTCCCAGCCGCTGACCGGCGCATGCGCAGAAGATGATGCATGGGTGCCTGTCAGAACCCTGTGTGTTGGAACGAAAAACAGAGATATTCCTGCAACGCTAACATATGTCAAAACCATGTGCTCATCTGCCCCATGTTTATAAGAACAAACATGGCTGTAAGCAATCATTTATACTAACACTGAAATGAAATGGCTTTTAGTGCCGGGAGTTCGGCTCGCCAGATGCAGTTCTTTTGATTTGACACCCATAGGTGACCTGCGCGTCGTGATGAAGCCCCCGTGCCAGCGAAATTAACCAATTATGGTTAAAATTTTCGACCCTGCTGGGAATCGAACCCGGGACCCTATGACCAAAGGCCAGCACGCTAACTATACTAACAGTTTCATCTCGATGAGGTTATTTGACGTACATCTTTACTATCAGAATTTTAACTTCATTTTCTATGACAGCGCGCTGCATCCTCATCAGCGGCACGAATATTGTCATGTGGTGTAATCTCAGCTACACTGCTCTGTACTTCCCGAGCTGCTTTAACTGTCGGTTCCGTTACGAGAGGTGTCCCCTAAAACAAGGTTGTAAAAATTAATCGAACACTTTAACGGCAAAGAACATCCACCTTAAATCTTTATTTTGATTATTCTAAATAATTTCTAACTAAATGTTTGCTTGGAAGATAGTACAAGTGTTTTTACAGCCTTTAGGTCTACATTAATTACAGCTTCGGGAAATAATCCTTCAGCTGGGTGTACAAATTTAAGCACATTTTTCTTTACTGCGATATTCTCGAATCCACTGTGACACAATTTTTTACTGAATTACTTTCAACTTTCAGGTTATTTGTGATTTATCCGGCCTTTTCTTGTAACATTGGCCCATTCACTTCACTGGAACGAATTTGAACCACTCATATAATGCAGTGTTCACTTGTGCAAAACCTGACTCCATTCCTCGATTCCTATTTTCTCCCCACTCACTTAGATGGTCATTTTTGTTGTTCACAATTGTGTTTTCCGGCAGTTGCATTTTCAGGGAGCTTTTCTCCCTGAAAGTCCTTCCTTCTTGTCTCGAGCTGTAAACATGTTCGTCCCTTACTCGGCGATTGAAATGCCTCAACAATCAGTTGATGAAAGTCTCTTCCTCGAACTTATCAGCAACAATCTCAGTTATGAATGAAATGATTCAAGATATGCTGAAAAATCCCTTTGTAACTTGTGGCTCATTCCCGGGCAACTAGAATTCCCAGAATGTACACTAACAAATTAGAACACAAGACGACTCTAACGAAAGGTTTGGAAAGGGCCCTTTACGGCTACTTCACCATGGGCGCCCGCAAGGGGCGTGGGGGCAAGGGGGGGGGCGCTTGCCCCCCCCTGGAATTCTAAACAGTTTTAATTGTTTAATATCATACCAGATTATTTCATAAACTGAACTTACTGACAGTCATCTAGCATCTGTTATATTCGCAAATTTCTGTAAAAAATTTAATGTTGCTGACGTTATATTGGTATTTATATTCAAGAAAATTGTTAATGTGCCCCCCCTTGGAAAAGATCCTGCGGGCGCCCATGTACTTCACAATTCCTTTCTGTTTTCCTTGGACATGAAATACTACAAACATTCCGAAGGAAGTGTCCTGGAACGTGTAGAGCGTCCAACTGAGACAAGTGGACGAGACTAATGGCGAGGCTTATTAACACTTGTCTTATGTAAAATAAAATTGGTTCCGTGGAAAAATGTCCGTGTAGGGAGGTGTCCGTTAAGATAAGTTCGAACGTTGTTGTTTGAGTCATCAGTCCATAGACTGGTTTGATGCAGCTCTCCATGCCACCCTATCAAGTGCTAACCTTTTCATTTCTACGTAACTATTGCATCCTACATCTGCTCTAATCTGTTTGTCATATTCATACCTTGGTCTACCCCTACCGTTCTTACCACCTACACTTCCTTCAAAAACCAACTGAACAAGTCCTGGGTGTCTTAAGATGTGTCCTATCATTCTATCTCTTCTTCTAGTCAAATTTAGCCAAATCGATCTCCTCTCACCAATTCGTTCCAGTATCTCTTCATTCGTGATTCGATCTATCCATCTCAGTTTCAACATTCTTCTGTAATACCACATTTCAAAAGCTTCTATTCTCTTTCTTTCTGAACTAGTTATCGTCCATGTTTCACTTCCATACAATGCCACGCTCCACACGAAAGTCTTCAGAAACATCTTTCTAATTCCGATATCAATGTTTGAAGTGAGCAAATTTCTTTTCTTAAGAAAGCTCTTCCTTGCTTGTGCTAGCCTGCATTTTATGTCCACCTTACTTCTGCCATCGTTAGTTATTTTACTACCCAAGTAACAATATTCATCTACTTCCTTTAAGACTTCATTTCCTAATCTAATATTTTCTGCATCACCTGCCTTCATTCGACTGCACTCCATTACTTTTGTTTTGGACTTATTTATTTTCATCTTGTACTCCTTACCCAAGACTTTGTCCATACCATTCAGCAACTTATAGAGGAGATCTTCTGGAGTCTCAGATAAAATAACAATATCATCGGCAAATCTCAAGGTTTTGATTTCCTCTCCTTGGACTGTGATTCCCTTTCCAAATTTCTCTTTGATTTCCTTTACTGCCTGTTCTATGTAAACATTG
Source organism: Anabrus simplex (assembly GCF_040414725.1). Lineage (NCBI taxonomy): Eukaryota > Metazoa > Arthropoda > Insecta > Orthoptera > Tettigoniidae > Anabrus > Anabrus simplex. The sequence goes on along the minus strand of NC_090267.1, from coordinate 522,196,337 downwards.
AAAAGGAGAGGGGACAAACTGCAGCCTTGCCTCACTCCTTTATGGATTGCTGCTTCTTTTTCAAAGCCCTCGACTGCAGACTGATTTTTATACAGATTGTAGATAATTCCTCGTTCTCGGTATCTGATCCCTATCATCTTCATAATCATAAATAGATTGGTCCAATCAACATTATCGAATGCTATGCATGCGGGCTTGTCCTTCTTGATTCGAACGTATAAGCTAACTATTGTATAACCCGAACGGTGACACGGCGTTTATAATGATTGGGTATAATTCTTCGACTCCAGTAACGCATCTTATTGGTTGAAAAATGAAATGGCGTATAGCTTTTATGCCGGGAGTTTCCGAGGACAAGTTCGGCTCGCAAAATACAGGTCTTTTGATTTGACACCCGTAGGCGACCTGCGCGTCGTGATGAGGGTGAAATGGTGATGAAGACGACATACACACCTAGCCCCCGTGCCAGCGAAATTAACCAATGATGGTTAAAATTCCCGACCCTGCCGGGAATCGAACCCGGGACCCCAGTGACCAAGGGCCAGCACGCTAACCATTTAGTCATGGAGCCGGGCATCTTATTGGTTACCTGCATGGCACTCGCTGATTTGCTGATAGGCTCATCTAGCCTAAGTCAGATTTGCAATGCTAGAATGAAGGATGCCAGTGCTGATATCATTGTTCATCGTACTCTGTTTAGTGGTGTGATTTTCGCTGTATTGCACAAATCGACTTCGTTTATTACCTTCCGTGGTAGTCGACTCTGCATGTCATAAGAGGTAGTCTACGAATTGATGAGAGTGGCGACAGTGGGCGACCTTGAGGACGATTCAAGGTTGGAGCGGATGTCTGTCAGCTGTTCACGTTACGTCATTCAACAGCTCCTCACAATATTTCCTACAAACGCTCCTTGACCTTCGGGCTAATCAGCAATTACACGGCGAGTAATGGTGTAATTTCTTAAATTGTTTCGAGCTAATCCGAGATATGAACGAAGTGAATGACGCTTAGCAAGAAAATGAAAACTAGAAAATTCAGTACCTAACAAAATTGACCTCGTACCATTGTGACAAGTACACTAGATCCACACATCGCTAACTGACCGTGGAATTCAATGCAGCAGTGATTTTGGTCGTATCCCATTAAAATACGTAGTCACATAAGAGGCTGAATTTCAATATCCGCCAAATCCACTAAATGTTTTTACCGGGCGAGTTGGCCATGCGGTTAAGGGCGCGCGGCTATGAGCTTGCATCCGGGAGATAGTGGGTTCGAACCCCACTGTCGGCATCCCTAAGTATGGTTTTACGTGGTTTCCCATTGTTTCCCTAATTAAGGCCACGGCCAGTTCCTTCTTACTCCTAGGCCTCTCCTATCCCATCGTCGCCTTAAGACCTATATGTGTCAGTGCGACGTAAAGCAATTTGAAAAAGAAAAATGGAGAAAAACTTGCCTCGCCTCGGCTTTGTCCAGCATAAATCTCACATGGAATGCCTGGCATTTGAACCACGGAACCCGGGGTGAGAGGCCGACGTGCTGCCGCCTGAGCCATAGAGGTTTTTACAGGGGGTATACTGATTTCGTATCTACCACAATAACACGCAGTTACCTACGCATGGCAGATGCCGCCCACCCTCATCGGAGGGTCTGCCTACAAGGGCTGCACTCGACTAGAAATAGCCACACGAAATTATTATTATTATTATTATTATTATTATTATTATTATTATTATAAAAAGGAGTACATGCGCGTATACGCATGTATCCGCTCTTTATCCTAAATAAACCGAGACCTACCTCAGTTATCTTGGTCATATTTAGAGGAGAGGCGAAATCTGCACTCACTGTCACTTATTCATAGCGTTTACGCAAGGAAACCTCCGGTTACTTGAGAGCTGACTTTCAGTACATGTCCTCCAGAAATTATCACCAAACAAGCTCCCTGCTAAGTTTCTCTGTCCATTACAATACTAGTTACAGTAAGCCACAGGTGTCGAGAGGTGAGGGGTTCTAGCTAGAGCCTGGGCTCCGCATCCGCAGATATTGCAAATATTTAACTACAGCATATTACACGCAAGGTATTAAAACAGATAGATCTGTTAATATAATACCAGAACCCCTACAGTCGCAGGTTTATGAGGGATTTTCTCTTGCGACAACTACCGACGTATTGACCTTTGTTCTTTCCTTCCAATAATTGTGGGCAGGAGCCAGTTAGGCTTGGGTCAGATTTACGACTTCATAGTTTGAAGGCTCTTTATATATATCGCTATTCTCCCATACTAATGTCAAGGGTCGCCTAACCACAAGCCAAAACAGGAGTGAGCGAAAATCAATAAACTTCATTATTTAGAAATTATCAGCAAAATTATACAGTTTGTATCCGCCAAGACACTAACTTCGCGGATATCCGCATCCGTGCAGGACGCTAGTTATTGAGGCGTTGAATGCTAACTGAAGACTGCATTACTGTGCTAATGTGGTATAGGAAAGGATGTCATAGTTCCCCAGGTTGTCGCTGTGTCTCTCTACCACTGAACACCCGTCACGGTTACATCGCTGCGCCACCCCAAATACGAATGGCATTCTCCGACTTCAGGCGTTGGTTTTCTGTTGTTATCCCATTGTTGACCCTTATCGGCATAATTTTAAAAAGGCGCACATTTGCTTGTGCACTAATACATTTAATGTCATAGGCAAACTTTAGTCCTCTGTCTAGGGTGACACCTAGATACTTGGTATTTCTAGTCCACCTGATTACCAGCCCGGGGGGTGGGGTCAGCGGGACGGCGTTTGGGGCTCGAGAGTCGAGAGGTGCCTACCTATTGCTGTGTCGTGCGTAGGTTTAGGCATGTCAGTCATAAATAGGTTGAAAATTACAGGTGAGATAACTAGTTACAGTGTTACCATCCGTCTGTGGAATTCCCTGCCGGCACTCAGGTGTTCAAAAGAACGTGTTGCAAACATTATAACATAATGTATAATACATATCTTCATGCAAATATTAGCCGTCAGTTAGTCTATAAGTTACACAATTTTAGTATGTTGTAGAATTGAACATAAATTAACCAGTGTATTATGGTTGGGCATACTCTATAGCCTGAGCCTCGCTATAGAAAACAAGAATAACATGATGGCAAGCATAATTGGCGGCCATACAAATTTTTGTGAAAAATAGAAAGGTATGTATAGGTTCTTTAAGGCAGCAACAGGTTCCCAGAAGGATATTCCAGGAAACATTAATGAACAAGGGGAGTGTGTATGCGAGGATCTTCAAAAGGCAGAAGTATTCAGTCAGCAGTATGTAAAGATTGTAGGTTACAAGGATAATATCCAGATAAAGGAGGTGACTAATACTAAAGAAGTATTAAAGAGTACCTATGAGAGCAATGACATTTACAGTAAGATACAGAAGCTGAAAACTAGAAAAGCAGCAGGAATTGTTAATATTTCTGACTGTATACTAAAGACAATGGCTTGGGATATAGCACCATATCTGAAGAACTTGTTTGATTCTTGTTTGCATGAAGGAACTTTACCAAATGAATGGAGAGTTGCTATAGTTGCCCCTGTGTATAAAGGAAAGGGTGATAGACATAAAGCTGAAAATTACAGGCCAGTCAGTTTGACATGCATTGCATGTAAGCTTTAGGAAGGCATTCTTTCTAATTATATAAGACATGTTTGCGAAATTAATAACTGGTTCGATAGAAGGAAGTTTGGTTTTAGGAAAGGTTATTACACTGAAGCTCAACTTGTAGGATTCCAGGAAGATATAGCAGATATCCTGGATTCAGGAGGTCAATTGGACTGTATCGCGATTGACCTGTCTAAGGCATTTGATAGGGTAGTTCATGGGAGACTACTGGCAAAAATGAGTGCAATTGGACTTGACAAAAGAGTGACTGAATGGGTGGCTCTGTTTGTAGAAAATAGAACTCAGAGAATTAGAGTAGGCGAAGCTTTATCTGTCTCTGTAATACATTTTTGTTGCTATTTTACTTTACGTCACACCGACACAGATAGGTCTTATGGCGACGATGGAACAGCAAAGGGCTAGGGGTGAACAGGAAGCGGCCGTGGCCTTTATTAAGGTACAGCCCCGGCATTTGCCTGGTGTGAAAATCGGAAACCATGGAAAACCATCTTCAGAGCTGCCGACAGGGGGTTCGAACCCACCATCTCCCGAATACTGGATACTGGCCGCACTTAAGCGACCCTGTAATAATTAAGAGGGGAATTCTCCAAGGCAGTATTATTGGGCCTTTATGTTTTCTTATATATATATATATCAATGATGTGTGTAAAGAAGTGGAATCAGAGATAAGGCATTTTGCAGACGATGTTATTCTGTACAGAGTAATAAATAAATTACAAGATCGTGAGCAACTGCAAAATGACCTCGATAATGTTGTGGGATGGACAGTAGGCAATGGTATAATGATACCAGTCAGGTTGTGAGTTTCACAAATAGGAAAAGCCATCTCAGTTTTAAGTACTGTGTTGATGGGGTGAAAGTTCCCTTTGGGGATCATTGTAAATACCTAGGTATTAATATAAGGAAAGATCGTCATTGGGGTAATCACATAAATATGATTGTAAATAAAGGGTACAGATCTCTGCACATGGTTATGAGGGTATTTAGGGGTTGTAGTAAGGATGTAAAGGAGAGGGCGTTTAAATCACTGGTAAGACCCCAACTAGAGTATGGTTCCAGTGTATGGGACCCTCACCAGGATTACTTGATTCAAGAAGTGGAAAAAATCCAAAGAAAATCAGCTCGATTTGTTCTGGGCGATTTCCGACGAAAGAGTGGCGTTACAAAAATGTTGCAAAGTTTGGGCTGGGAAGACTTGGGGAAAAGGAGACGAGCTGCTCGACTAAGTGGTATGTTCCGAGCTGTCAGTGGAGAGATGGCGTGGGAGGACATCAGTAGACGAATACATTTGAGTGGTGTCTTTAAAAGTAAGATAGATCACAATATGAAGATGAAGTTGGAATTCAAGAGGACAAATAGGGGCGAATATTCGTTTATAGGAAGGGGAGTTAGGGATTGGAATAACTTACCAAGGGAGATGTTCAATAAATTTCCCATTTTTTTGCAATCGTTTAAGAAAAGGCTAGGAAAACAACAGATAGGGAGTCTGCCACCTGGGCGACTGCCCTAAATGCAGATCAGTAGTGATTGTGTGAAGGCGATAATAGAAAATACAATCGCTTAATGGGAGGTGCGCCTTATATACGGCACTGGACTAAGTTCTAACAATGGAATGAACTTGAACAAAGCTTACAATGTACAGAATGCAATTCAAGCTCATGTTAATGTTATATTTTGAGAACAACACAGCCATTTATGTACGAGAGTCAGTTCTCCTTACCACTCTGTGAGATTATGGCACCTGAGCTTGTGCTAGTTATGGATATTGGTTTAATTTATGTTTCTTGGGTCGTTGAATCCGAATTTTTAACTTTTTACCAAAAAATGACCCCCGCAACCACCCCCCCCCCCCACCCATAAATATTTATAAACCTCCAAAAATGGGGATTTTAAAAATTCTTTTTTGTGTGTATTTTTCGGAAATAGTATTTAAAAATGCGTAAAGTAGACAAAATTTGCAACGAAAAAGGTCCTATGACATTTTGACGTAGGACGGGGCTGGATGCGCAACTCGGCTTTCGAAAGCTGGGGAACGGGAGAATAGAGATCCATGTGTTCGTATTATTTGTCTCATTTGTAGAGGTCGTGGAAACCGACAACTTTTTCTCGTAAAATTAGGAACATGCGACATGACTGTCACTGGCAGAATTACAGTGATATCCACAACGTTTGGTAATTCCCGGACCTGCAGGGGCCTGTTCCACAAAAGTATGGTCTTGTACATTACAAGTAAATTCTCTAGTAACTTGTACAAATACCAGAGTTTCTGTTCCACAAAAGAATTTTCTACAGTAGTACTTTACTACTCCATACTTACAAATTACTAGTGAATTTTTGTAGGCGTGTTCCACAAAAGTACTAGTACTTGTAACTTACTAGCGAATTGAGAAGAATTCTCTACCAGTGAAAGGACAATAATATATAAATGTACTAGTGCTATTTAAATACGCTTATTTTGGATACATTTTGATAAATATGTGGTCTAGCAGTTAGTGATAGTGATGGTGATGAAAATGAAAACTATCGTCTGTACAGGGAAAGAATAAACTTCCAGTTTAACACTGTATTTGAATACAATGAACGTTTTAGTTAAGCACAATATAGTGGAAGAACTTTTGATAGATATTGGCCATAGCTTAAAATATCCTACGAACAGAAATAAATCTCTCTCTGCTAAACAACATTTACGAACAACATTACATTGGCTAGGAAATGGTGGTCAGTACCATGGTACTGCAGATATGCTTGGGATGGCAAAACCTTCGGTCTGTGGTAGCTGCAATAAATGATATAAAATTTCCTCAAATTGTTTGTTGGCCTGAAGAAAAAAAAAAAAAAAAAAAAAAAAAAAAAAAAAAAAAACAACCCATATTCCAAGAAGGACCTTCCTGGAATCGTTAATGAGCAGAATATCTCTTACATACGTCCAACTTTTCCCCTCAAAAGCTCCATGAGCTGTTCCCAAGTCAAATATTTCCATCCAACCATTTATTTTGTCTTGTTTTTTCAGACTCTCGCTGAATCCACCGAAACGAATATCTATCCTACCTTCTATTTCCTTCAAAATGAATAACTTTGTTTCTCTTGACATCATTTTAACAATTCATGCAGAGTTTGCAATTACGTAACAATTAAGTTTGGCGGCCGAATATCGTTATTAGCGGCATCTGATTCCTAATGACAGACCAAGGTAGGTATGTTAGACTCTCGTAGAACATACGCGAGGATCGCGGAAGAACAGAATGGGCGATAATAACGGAGTAATTTCCTATCATCAAAGAAATAAACCGAAAAATAACATCGTAGCATTAACAAATTCACAGGAATATTAGTTCTTTCAATCTTTGCTGCATAATTGACAGTAAAATACGATATTACGATAAATGAGGCAAGCATAACCTAATTCAACGAATGGAATACGAAGATAAACAGCTGATTCATGCTATGACGTAGTATGTTTATTGATATGTCGTCACTTGTAAAACTTGTAACAATTCTCTGGTAATATACAAGAGACTATCAATCTTTTGTGGAACAGAAATGTACAACTCCATACATTACAAGAACCCACACTAGTAACTTGTAATGTACAAGACCATACTTTTGTGGAATAGGCCCCAGGCCGGGTGTGCCTCAGGACGGTCGTGCGTGTCGGCAGCTTGCTCCCTTCCAACTGTTGCTCGCTCGTGCGACCTCAGTTTTACTAGCATTTTAAATGCGTGTGTATTTAAGGCCCGAACAGGCCATTCGGCTGAAGCACCGGACATTCTGATAGTTTCCAATGGAATGGCCATTTAAGAAATTGGCGCAGGTAAAAAGAGTCTGGAATAATATGAAACTAGCTGCGCACGATTGTTGGAGTAGATCGCATATCCCCTTAAATTAAGAGTAATATTGATTTTCAGGTGGTCTTCTCACGTTAGAATATGTCTGCATGGGTGCTTGTGAATGTAAGCGTGCTTCTATCATGTGTATGTCAATAAAGATCCACGAGACGCTTGCGGGAATCGAAACCGAGACTGTCTGAACGCTGTGGCTGGAATGACGTGCTTCCTGTCCTTGTGAGGGTTCGCGAAGCGGGCGGTAGGGAGCAGTGTATATGCGAGCCTAGCCGTTGACAGTAGTGTGTGTATTGCAGTGACATGGTGGTAGATAAGACGAGCGGCCCACACCCTCGGTGGACTGTTGTCAACCCCGTTCAGCACACATCTCAACTCGCTAAGGTCGGTACAATATTCAATACTCTATCGGAGATGGGTGGCAGACGAAGAGACAAATCACATAATAACAATGGTCAATGTAATGTTATTTTGATCAGTTTCATTAGCTTCCGATATTGCAGGATATTAGAGCATGACTCCCTCTTGTCTTATTCTTCAAACGATTTTTCTCATGTTATCATCATCATCACAATTTTCCTTGTTGGTACGGCCACGCGGTTTTACGGTTAAACAATATTCCCATGCTATGGACTAATCATAGTGGGTATAGTAAAACCGTGGAACTCGTGTTCTTTTGTTAAGTAATAACTTTCGACAGGACCAACATATTTATTTTAAAATGTACATTTTAGGCGCCTTCCCTTGAACTGCCATTTTACCCAGCGTTTTATAACCTAGACTGTAGCATGCCCGTACAGAGAGACAGAGATGACGGACACGAACAGTACATTAGATGACCACGTAACTGATGGTGCTTACGTGCGCTAGTGTTCTGAACTGCATCATCCGAGTTTCATACAAATGAAGATCAAATGTTAAGCAAACCTTGTGTCGGTGTCTTGACCCTCACATTTAAGGTCAAAGCAATTGCTGTGATCTTCACAAAACTTTGAGTGCTCTGACGATTGTGCCAAGATCAACTTGTCGACGATATCAAACATTAATTCATGGCGATCAAGGTTTGACAGTAATACAGGGCTACACCCCTCTTTTAAAAGTGATATTTGTTCGTGGCGTCGACCTCTGCAGATCTTTTGCCACTACTTTCACCATATGATAGGAACTTGCATGGAAGTGTAGTGTTGAATGTGAGGAAAGGAACTTAAGTCCCCAGGCCAGGGATATTAATCATTTACAATTAAAAACCCCTGACCCGGCCGGGTATCGAACCCGGCGCCGCCGGGTGACAGCCGGACGCGTTGTCGGACTGCTACACCCTTAATGCGCCTTGGCCTGCCAAGCGGCCACTTCTCAGCTCCTCTCAGCATGGCGAATCGTCTCGGTGCTGTTATCGAGCCAGCGCTCAGATGCTGGCAGCGAGTGCAGTCACACTTTCCGGAGTGTTCCCACTAATTACTCTTACCATTTGTTACAATTTGCTCTACGTCTTATGGCCCAGCATTTGCCAGTTGTGAGGTGCTAGCTACGTGACCCAAAGCACGCAGTCGGGACATTGCTTCTTCCTACCGAGATTGGTGCGGTGTGAGGGAGCCGGGACAAGGCCAAGGTCGTGCCCAGGGGAATCACTTGACAAATTTAAACAGAACTTGGGAAATATTGAATTGAACCTATAAAACTGCACCGTCTCCGTGAACATAGTTAACAAGTTTACTTGAAAAATAAATAGTCCGGCTCCTCGGCTCCACTTGCCTTTCGTTCAGAGGGCCTCGGGTTCGATTCTCGGCTGAAAGAGAGATTGTATAGTTGATTCCTACGACTGGGAGACTGTGTGTTTTTTCTTTGTCTCAACACATCACACTAATAACCACCATAATTTCATGTTGGGCATCCGACGGTAAAACTGGGTCAGATCGCACCTGCGACCCCACAGTGTGGCGAAAGCGGTAGAAGAAGACTGGAAAAAAGAATTATTTTGAGGTTTGTTTCTTTTTGGTAACATTCACACTCCAGACCACGTTGTTGATAGTCTGTTCCACGAAGGAGGGCGCTTACACCTTCAGACATCGTAGATGAACTCTTGTCTTTTTTTATTTTTTTATTTTTTAATTTTTTTTAAGAATTTGCCTTACGTCACATCGGCACAGATAGCTCTTATGGTGACGATGCGACAGGAAAGGGAAGGAAGTGACTGTGGCCTTACCTGGCGTGGGGTTCGAACTCACTATCCCCCGGATGCAAGCTCACGGAAACCGTCTCTCGATGTTTCAGTAAATTACCGAGTAGCATAGTGTTTGAGTGTAGCTTTTCTTATTCCCGAAAAAAGAATACACCGATTTACCAGCAGAGGCAGAGACCACCTACTTCTGACTTGATGAAGGTGTCCCAAAAGCTAAATAACGAGGCATTCAGGGTAGCGCAAGTCGAGCATCGGTTGTCCTCCTCACGTTGGCTAGTAAATGAAACGTTTAATTTTGCTTTGAGATGGAAAATGTTCAACTTTCTACCTAACATTTTTGTACCATTATAAATATTCTTGTCTGCCTCCGTGATGTAGTGGTTAGTGCGATTACCTGCCACCCCCCGGAGACCCGGGTTCGATTCCCGGCTCTGCCACAAAATTTGAAAAGTCGTACGAGGGCTGGAACGTGGTCGACTCAGCCTCGGGAGGTCAACTGAGTAGAGGTGGGTTCGATTCCCACCTCAGCCATCCTGGGAGTGGTTTTCCGTGGTTTCCCACTTCTCCAGGCAAATGCCGGGATGGTCCCTAACTTAAGGCCACGGCCGGTTTCTTCCCTTTTCCTTGTCTATCCCTTCCTATCTTCCCACCCCCCGCCAAGGCCCCTGTTCAGCATAGCAGGTGAGGCCGCCTTCGCGATGTACTGGTCATTATCCCCAGTTGTATCCCTGACCCAATGTCTCACGCTCCAGGACACTGCCCTTCAGCCGGTAGAGGTAGGATCCCTCGCTGAGTCTGAGGGGAAAACCAACCCTGGAGGGTAAACAGATTAAGAAAGAAAGAATAAATATTCTCACCTAAAATATACGTCGGAAGGAAGATGGTGGTACCGGGCGAGTTGGCCGTGCGCGTAGAGGCGCGCGGCAGTGAGCTTGCATCCGGGAGATAGTAGGTTCGAATCCCACTATCGGCAGCCCTGAAAATGGTTTTCCGTGGTTTCCCATTTTCACACCAGGCAAATGCTGGGACTGTACCTTAATTATGGCCACGGCCGCTTCCTTCCAACTCCTAGGGCTTTCCTATCCCATCGTCGCCATAGCCCCTAGCAAAAAAAAAAAAAGATGGTGGTGGTGCATGCAGCAATACCACGTGCTCGATTGTCACATTGTTTGGAGATGCCTCAATGCCTTTGTATTGGAGAAGTGACCCCCTCTACCTCAAGTTCCCCTTGTGCAATGTGTTTTAGAGAGAGAGAGCTGGCTGGCATACTGAAGTCACAACTCAACTGTATGGAATCGATAGCGGCATGTTTTAGATATAAACTCAGTGTTTATCGCCTTATTAATGTAATCTCATCAGTGAATTTGAAAATTCGTGTGAATGATGCTGAAAGAGAGATTAGATCAGTCACCAGCTGTCACGAGCGTTTGGCTAGGACGTAGGCCTACTACGTGCTCAAGTGTCATATGAAGCAGAATAATACCGAAATGTCTTTTTTTAAAATAAACCTTATGGACGGAGAAAGCCGTAGTTAAGTGTGGTCTTACCGGTCTTTTACTGTCGTTCACAGATCCAACAAAGGTTGCCAGATCACCAGTATGTGAATGGGTATCTTTGGCTCGATAACGACACACGGTATGAAGGATGGGATCGCTCATCGTATTATGTAGCTGCGCCACACGACGGCCATTCGTGCTATTCTTCACACGTTGTCGAGCCAGGCTCCAACTCAGACCTTAATGCTACTCACGATTGTTCCAAGATGATTCGAGGCCCGGAGCATGTTGGAAACGTGGGTTAGCGATACATATTAGTTTATGTGTAGAATATGCGTGCGCTAGTGTATATGTATGAGTCAGTAGACATTTAGTAGGCCTATCTGTAATTGTACGCAGTAATGTGAGAGCATGCTTGTTTTGATTTTTTAACGGCTTGTTAGTTTTAGTACGGCAGTGCCCTCATATAATTATTTTAAATGTTCCTAAGGAGAAAACATTTAGAGAAAAGTAGATTAGGAATATACATCGTGACTGTTTTGAAGTCGGTGATAAAACAGGTAGTGTACATACACAATTTTGAGCACTGCCGTCTCGATCCTCTTATACTGCCTGCTCTATGCCACAAGTTTACACAGGAAGGCGCGACTACCATTATTTCTCCAAGTCGCCGTAGGAGTGCAACAGTAGACGCACAATCTTCGCTGTCAGTGTGGGTGTAGCACTGTGTTATTGGTGCATGAATGTGTGTGAAAACCTGAGTTATTTCGTACAATGAGTAAACGTGTCTGGTAACTTCCGTTCGTACAAGAGATATTTTGTATAGGACTGTGAAATGAATTAATCATGTTATGCTTATCGATATTTCAAAAGTGACTTTAAGGCGTTGGTACTTGTTTCTTTCAGTTTGTGCAAGGTATATTTTTCGTAGAACTGAAACTTCAGATTCTTTCCCCGAAATATTCAACTGTTGTAAACCATTTTGCCAACCTCGGCAATCATTTAGGAAAAGGCTAGGAAAACAACAAATAGGGAATCTGCCACCTGGGCGACTGCCCTAAATGCAGATCAGTATTTATTGATTGAAGGTGGTTTGCAGCCAGACAAGATACAACTCCATGAAATACCGCCTAGAAGGGAATTAAGGGAAAAGCGGCTGTCGGCTTTATCCAGGCAAAGCCATAATAAAGGAAGTAATTGGATATCCTCAGTTTACCTTCGCATCTGTACCTTTACACCTTATTTCAGCAGGTGATGGAGCCTTCACGGCTCAGGCGGTAGCGCGCCGGCCTCTCACCGCCGGGTTCTATGGTTCAAATCCCGGTCACTCCATGTGAGATTTTTGCTGGACAAAGCGAAAGCGGGACAGGTTTTTGTCCGGATACTCCGGTTTTCCCCGTCATATTTCATTCCAGCAACACTCTCAAATATAATTTAATTTCATCTGTCATTCATTAATCATTGCCCCGAAGGAGTGCGACAGGCTTCGGCAGCCGGCACAATTCCTATCCTCGCTGCTAGATGGGGGCTTCATTCATTCCATTCCTGACCCGTTCGAATGACTGGAAACAGGCTGCGGATTTTTCAGAAGGTGATTAAAGCCGTGGAGGATAGTGGATTCCTTGTGATAAGAATTGTGACGGACAATCACAAAACAAATGTCTTCATGTTTAGACATTTTGGACAACCTCAGATATCCAGACGATAATATTCCAATCAAACTAGAAACAGGAAATCAAATCCTAATTTGCGGGTACTAGGTTCGTGTGTTTGAAGAGAGGATGGAGTGTGACATTTGTGTCAGCAACATCTCACTGCCTAGAGTTTCGACACCGCTAAATGGAACTGATTATGCATCAGGACAGAGGAGGAGTTCGATACCCATAACCTTCTTTTGTTGCTCTGATGAAGCATCTGCAGGAGTTCGTTTCAGCTGCTTTGCCCTATTGTCGAAACCCTTCAAACGTACGTGCGTAATACGAGGACTTGCGACGTCTTCCCTTTCCGAATACCGGGTGAGTTGGCCGTGCGGTTAGGAGCGCACAGCTGTGAGCTTGCTTCCTTGAGATAGTGGGTTCGAACCCCACTGTCGGCAGCCCTGAAGATTGGTTTTCCGTGCTTTCCCATTTTCACACCAGGCACCGCAGGAGAGGAGTTCCAATAAATGGACAGAAATATGTAGCATCAGGATCTACGTACAATAATATGGCAGCTGATCCAGCACAAAACATTACCATGCCAAGTCACAACATAGCTTTTAATAGGCAGAGCTATGTCCAAGGAATTGTATGCTAATTTAGTACAGTATTATGAACAATATGCTGCTACTTCCACAACATTATGGTGTGCAAGGGCCTTTGCTGTGATCTAGACGAAATGCCTGTTGAAGACAGTGGAAACTCACTTCAGACAGTGCCATTTGTACCTACTGTATATCGAAGGCGGAAATCTATGTTGGTGGTTGCAGAGTAGGCTGATCTGTGGTCTGACAGCATGCACTCCACCCGGCCAACCAAGTGGGGATCCTGGCACAAGTAAGCGGAAACACTGCCAAAATTCAATTAAGGGCTGCGTGGTTGCCCACCCCCTACCCACAGGGGGACAATTATGATAAGGCTAGTTTCTTTACGTTGCACTGACACAGATAGGTCTTATGGCGACGATGGGACAGGAAAGGCCTAGGAATGGGAAGGAAGCAGCTGTGGCCTTAATTAAGGTACAGCCCCAGCATTTGCCTGGTGTGAAAATTGGAAACCACAGAAAACCATTTTCAGGGCTGCCGACAGTGGGGTTCGAACCCACTATCTCCTGGATGCGAGCTCACAGCTGTGCGCTCCTAACTGCACGGCCAACTTGCCCAATATTATGATAAGGAAAGTTTGTAGAACTGTTACCATCACATCAAGTGAATGGGTTACCAACATCACAAAATTCACAAATATTAATTTAGTTACTTGGACATTGCATACATACCAGTACATACTTTTGTATAGGAGGATGTGCATACAAACTGCAAATAAGAGAGGAGAGAGCATAATATATTTCCTGTGTTCTGATGAGAAATGTTCTCCAAAATACAAGATTTTCAGTGAAACCTCCTTTGGTAGAAATGGATGCTTAACCAAAACTATGACTTCTTTACACAAATCGTTCACACAATATCACACGACACTTCCACTTCAGTATTTGAATATTATCATACAAATGATGATCTCATATAAAGGAACAGACTATGAGTTCAGTAAACCACATGTTTGAAAGGTTCATTGCTCTTGAAAATAACTCCACATTACAGTTTTTCACTTCCCATTTAGCAGATATGTTTCATGATGTACTTAATCTCCCTATAATAATATTAATAGTAATACTAATATTAATGATAATAATACATGTCCCATGAAGTTTAAATAAAGTGTTTTTTATAAATTCCTGCCCTACAGTTGTTATATAATCAGTCATTATGAATGCAATTAAGACAAATGGGGGTCTGAAACATGCAGATGTATGGCATATTTTGAATTACAACACTGAACATGAACTTAACATTTTTCCACCTTTATGAACAATTATAATGATGTTCTGGGCTTCATAATGATCTCATTTTTTTGCCTATGAGGCTCATACACCGATTCATGGCAACGATGGAATGGGCCTCAGAAGGATGCAACTGTGGCCTTAATTACGGTATGGCCTTAGTATCTGCCTGCCTATTGCAAAGAAGGGAAACCATCTTCAAGATAGCTGACAGTGGGGTTCGAACCCACCACTGCCCAAGCGCAATTTCATAGATACATGACCACACTGCACAGCCTACTTGTTGGGTCTTTTGTAATACAAAATTAAATATATTGCTAAACAATCATTAGCATTCATAACATTAGCACCAGTGTTCTCCCCAGAAATGTTTGTCAGGCGGGTGGCAAGAATGAGTAGCCAGGCGGGGAATACTACGTAAAACTTCAATATGAATATAAATTTCAATTCGTTCCCCTCAGGGCGTTAACAATAATATCAGACAGGTAAATATTAACTGCACAATTGAACTATTTGAATGTTATTATCATGAACAAGTTATAACAGAGTACGTTGAACATCTAGTGTTCTATTGCTCCTTCCAAATCATGTAACACTGGACTTAGGCCTCCCACTTGGTTGCTGTGGACATGTGGACTGCCTTACAGGTTTGTGATGTCATACGGAATAGAGGGCTCGCATGCGATTCCACGCTAATCCAGACCCCTGTTCGCGACTACATAGTGGTCAAGCTAAACATTTGATCTCCGATGTAACTGATGCAATTATGGTAATGATTTATCATTTAAATTGGCAGATTTACAGTATTTATAGGTGAATTTGGAGTACCCAATGACTCAAATGTGTACCTATTAATAATATTATGTAATTAGCATATATCTAGGTTTAGTCAAGCGGTCTCTAAAACCGGCAGGGTGGTGCACCCATTAGAAAGGTCCTAGGGAGAACACTGAGCACATAAATACCAATTAGTGAAACAACAATTACAGTGCACAGGCTGAAGAGAATAAGAAATTACCTCAATAGTTCTTCATAATAACAACTCTTTACAATGAACGACATCCACTCAGGAAGGGAAGATTTCTTTCTAAGGGTTATATATCACTGTCAGCACAGACGAGCGATGACTCATTAAAGGTTTATTCGTAGTAGCAGCAGGCGTGGAGATGGTGGTGGCAGCAACAGCACCGGTGATAGTAGTAGTAGTAGCAGGAGTAACAGAGGCAGGAGGAGTGCAGGTGGTGGGGGCAGCAGTCATAGCAGCTGAAGGCCTTGGCCGAGGACCAGACTCGTGTTCAGGCACACCTACATGCACAAGAAAAAACAATAAGAATGGTACCATTTTTTCCTCCTCTACTACAGTGAATGCAGGGTATTAATTTTCAAATCTCATAATGTCATTCATTCATAAACATGTATTATGGTTCTTATGGTCCCTCTATGGTTCTTACAGTAGGCAAAACAGCAATAAAATTACATTGAGCATATGATATTGTCCACCTAAATATTAAGCACTTGAATACATTAACAGTAACTGTATTGAGAGATGTCATACAACTGTTTTTGCTCCATTCATGTTCAGTTGAACTTAAGGAAGAAAACCTAATTGTACTTGCACATTTTATATTCACTGAGTCCAGAAAAGATCTCCTACATGCTGAGAGGATGTTGGAAATAAATTCAAAATGGTACATTCAAATGTTAGAAATTCCCCATCCCCTCCCCCCATGGGCCTGGTTCACCTCTGCTTAGCCAACCCGGTCACTCCAAGCACCCCCAGGGTCACCTGTGCAGACACCAAGTCAACGTAGATCACTGACCAGAACTCCTGACCTCAAACCATCCTCTAAATGAAGAGTGGACACTGCAGTTCAGCACATAATGAAAGCCATCAAAATAGTGAAAAATAAAGAGCCTGTAGTTCTGGGAGGTGACCTAAGTTGTAGAGTTAATACACCATATCAAAAGACAATGATTATACAATAATTAATAAATGATGAAGGATACAAAGTAATCAACAACTCAATGGAAAAGATATATATAACCCTAAACAGTACAGTACCACTGACTTAGTTTTTGTGAAAGACGCCATTGTATGAATTCCAGTGCAACAGATTATGTACACAGATCCAGGAAACATGATGGTAACAAGCAGGTAAATACTAAACAATGTCTTGTCACAAAATAAAGTAGGAATTCATGATGGCAAAACAACTTCAGATACTATTAAACAGTGGGGTGGAGTATTACAGGGTGATCTATCAGTCCGCTTCTATTAAATATCGCCACAGCAGATGTTACAGAAATAATTCTTAATGCAACCAAATTGTACTTATACGCTGATGACCTAGATATAGGTTCTAACAACAAAGATTATCTTCAAGCAACTATGGTCAGCCTTGAAAAATATTCTGAAGACAACAAACTTAAAATTAACCTGGACAAAACGGTACAAATGGTTTTCGGATAAAGAGGCAGTTAGGATAGTGAGCTCATTTAAATACCTCGCCTTCACAATACAGGCAACGTAAAGCCATTGATGGATTATAACAAGAAATAACATTTGCACATGTGTGCACTATTTTGTTAATAATAAATAGGTATTTCAGCTACACTCTGCCTCAAAGAAATGTACACATTTCAACTTACAGGTAAGGCAAGCTCAGGTATGACAGGCATTATAGTAAATTTCATTATGAGAAGCGAGGTTCCCCCTCATCTGGCACTGATGAATTTATGATCATTACCTCTGGAGAGCAATTTGAAATGAATCACAGGAAAATGTCATAGGTCACAGTACCGGTACTGTGAACAACAATAATAACAACTACTTACTTCTTTCCGGGACAGCATCTTTATACAGCATCTTTGATAGGGGTCCTGGATAGCTGGAGTGACGAAAGTGCCTCGAACACACAGTGCGGTTCCTCAGCTGCTTCGGGGGAAGCTGCCGCAACCGTTCGACCTCCACAACGTCCAACCACTCTCTGCAAATGTTAGGTCTAGCAACAGGGAAATGATGAAATAAGATTCCCTGTTGCCGGCCTTCTTCGCTATCTGTGTACATTCCACAGATCTGACACTTTTCGTGCATGGTCTGAGACATGAAAAGAAATAGAAGAAAATATTTAAGGACACTGTAATCAGCTTATATTTTTACTGCTAATATCAATATTATCAAAACGATAGTGGCTTATCAGACATAATATAACATTACATCAACTGAATTTTAAGGTGTGTTTCAAGTAGGCTTATGTAACTATCATATCAACCACCATGCAAAAAGGTAATAAAAAGGTGACAGTCAAAAATAATAAAAATATATTTTTGGGAACAGAAGCAACTATCAATCATCAACTTATTAACTTACTTAAGGATGCTTACCTCAAATATCTTGTACTTTTTCTTCAAACACGCAAACGAAGATAACAGATATACGCATCCAAATCAAAGTGAAGCAAAATGTCACAAACGTCAAAAACGTGGTCGTCCCACGTGGTCCAAGGTGTCAAACTCAAATCGACCAATAGCAATCGGAAGATGTTTCTACCAATAGGAGCTGCCGTATTCGTCACGTGGGCTATGGGTGAGTGACGTGATGTACAACAGCGCGCTCACAAGAGTGGAGGGCGAAAGTATTCAGTCTGAGCCGAGCCCTCGGAAGGGTAGGACCTATGCCGCTGTCAAACCCTTGCTGCATAGTGTTCTGTAGGTTGTCGTCATTAGAATAAGTTTAGAACATTGTGCGTGTATGTCTGCCATCTAGCGGAGAAATTTTGTCGCAGCGTAGTCGCAAAAAGGCTCGCATAGAGCAGGCAGTATAGGAGGATCGAGACGGCGGTGATTTTGAGAATAAGTTTGTTGTAGATACGGTGATATTCCATCAGCGTTTGTGTGTCGACTGATTCGTGTGTTTTACAATAATGTGTGCTTGCCTGCAAAAAAGTTCGGCTGGTTCGTGGAGTGTAACGGTAGGTAACAGAATAGCAGTGCCCACTCCTGACTTCTGGTTTAGGGGATGTAAGCTTAACCGAAAAAATTGCAAACATCAACGCAAACAGACCGTCATTCCAAATCCATTTTTCGGGTGAAAACAACAAACAAGGCCAACAGAAACGTTTATTTAAGATCTCACCCCCTGGTCTGTTTCATAAATATTTATGTTGAAATGACGAACACACGACTTTAGTTGTGTAGTTACATTCAGAGTTGGGCGCGGTTGTCCTTCATTTACAATTCTGATTTTCTCCGTAAAAGAAAGTATACTAAATGGTTCTCTTAATAATCGTTCAATTACATTATGTTTAGAATTCAGTTCGGATTGCGCTCCCACTGAACTACTCTCTGATCAGTGTGATGTCATTTCAAAATCGCATCATTCTTTGTTTCATATTTACACTACAAGCACATGAAACTGAATACACATTCGTTATGTATCATTTATAGCACAAGAAAAGAACCGCTCAAGAACTCCAGTATTTCACGAAATAGCAAATAAATCCTGGCCACAGTACACCGCCCTCTTGACGGAAGTGGCTGTTCGTTCCGCATTCCAACCCCACGAAAGAGATCAACAAACTAGCCACTAGCCGGCGACGCTCGTTTCATCCGTCTCTTGAGTATCGACAACTGTAACTTCGATTAAAATATGAACAATTAATATATTTTTCGTTGAAAGTACAAGATATTTAACACATCAATCGCATGAATGAGCCATTCATTCTTAGCTGTCCTGCACTTTCTATCTATCCTTAATCGCTTGTATTTTTCCTGCCCTCCTCATTTTTTGCGTTGTTGTACCATCGCCGTTCGTGAATCAGGTCTGGTATCTCCTTAATTATTACTTGATCTGACTTTTCTTTAGCAGTCCTACTAATCTCATTCTTCACAAGTGTCTACTCTTCATCTATTGGGGTTTCCAACTTGTAAGGCCTCGAGGGCCGCACTTAAATACTGAAGTACCACTATAAAATGAAGGTTTGATAGTTTTATTTTACAATTGCATAAAAGAGTGACATTTGGAGCCGCACTGAGTGGCTCAGACGGGTTGCAGGTTCGATCCTGGCTCAGTCCGATGGTATTTGTGGGTGCTGGCAGCCTTGTGTCGGTAGATTTACTGGCACGTGGAAGAACTCCTGCGGGACAACATTCCGGCAGCTCTGAAAACCAATGACATTATTATTTGAAATTTTGATTTTAAAATTTGTTAAATAAAAATAATCTACCTACTTGAAATAATATTACAGAATGAATTAGTTCTGATTTGGGTCTATAAGGGGGTATGACATCTGTCATCTCTCCATACCCTTTGAGTATACAGAATCTTAAGTGTCTGTACCATCAATTAAACCTGTACGCCCGCCCCTCGGGTGCCGTTAACTAGTGATCATAACTATTGTCTGAACGTTGGGTGTTAGGTGCGGGGGGCACACAGAGGTCAGGGGAGAAAACAGAACTATCGATATATTTCTGCAGCTACTTGATTCGCCCACCTCATGGTTATCATACATTTGTTGAAATGTCTAGAAGGAGTGTCCGCAGTTGTTTTTGTCTCTCTTTCAACTTTGGAAGGACCGTACCAGTGAATGATGTACACTTATACTGCTGCCCCTATGATGAGGATGATGATAATGGCGGGTGACATCCGAGATATTATCAGAGCTCCGAGCAGGTGCGCTTGCTGAGCCAGGGTGTCCAGAGATGCCGAGACATCGTAAAGCTAATTTTATTCTTTTAACGTTTTCCAGTAAGGTGGGAAGAGAAGCAATGATATCGTGCCATCATTGTGTTCTTGCGACGCAAAAGGAATCTTGTTCATTTCCACTGCAATTAGAGCAATCACGTCGTGCTATCAATATGACAAGTATGCACAGTTTTCCAAAGTAACACCGGAACTTGACTCACAACCTGTTTAGCAAGACTACCAGGAACAGTGGTCCGGATAGTTGCCTCCCTTCCAAGGTCAGGCGGTTCTAGGACATTTCGTACCACTTGATCGGCTGATTACCTGCGAAGTGTCAGCTAATGCCTAAAATATTTAGGAAAGGACTTCCCGTACCACTTGAAAGAGTGGAAAGTATTGCGAAGTAAAAACGATTTCCTAATGAATGTGCAAAGCCGGTCCATTACTAAATCTCTAATTTTTTTTCGGTGTCCACTGCCGATACATTTTCAGCCTCAAGAATAAATTTTGAGTGTATATACAGGGTTATTCACCTAACATGTTACACGGAAATAACTTCTAAACCATTAAAGATATCAACATTCTGTTTTCATATTCGTAAATGGTACGCAGGGTCTTGTAAAATAACGTGCTACTTATTCTCATGGGGTGATTAACAACCGAGATATTGATACTAACTCCATATTTTTAAATGGAATGGTACAAATTCATACAGCTGATATAAAAGTTCATCTGCGTACAAGTTCAAATATGTAAGTATTTTTAAAATCGGACAATTACTTTTTGAGATATAAGTAAGAACAGCATGCGCTGTTTTGCATGCCGCATCAGACGGCGTGAATTCGGGCAAGAACATATTGAAGTGCAAGCCGTTTCCTGGGAGTGAGTTCAGCCACAGAATGGATACCAGACATGTAAGCACCTCGTACACATGTGATGGGTTTGGAAAGTGTGTATGACAGACGAACACAGGACAGGACAGAAAGGGTTGATGTGTTTAAAAGGAATAAAATAAGTACTTTGACTTGAAAGGAACATAACGAAAGCTATAATTATTGTCACTGGTTTTAGGGTACAGTTCATACTATTCTATGAGTTGAGAAATAAACATAACACAAAACACCGGAAGACCTTCTAGAAAAGCAAATGTTCAGAGCTGATCGTGGTGAGATGGCAGCAACACTATTATTTATGTTTTATTTTACACGCATTAATCTCCGCGGAGCTCCAGCGCGACTGTAGTAGCGTGCATTCGGGAGAGCGTCGGTTCGAGTCCTGCCTCGCCCAAACTGAAAGTGATTTTCATGGTGTCCCATGCTCAACACCAGGCAAATACCGGATAGGTACCTTTGTGACAGGCCACGGCCGACTTCCTTTCCAAATCCTTCCCATTTCCATCCGTCAGAAAAAACGCTAAACTCAGCGCAACCTATTACATGTCAAAACAAAACAATACAACTTTAATCTCCCTCCCCCGTTGTGTGTTCGCCAGTCTTATAATAACGTTGCACACCCAGGGTATGTTACGGTACATCATATTATCTTTACAGTACATTCCTGGTATCCGTTCTGTGGCTGGAATCAAGGTCAACAGGAAGCAGCTTGCGCCTTGCCCGACTTCACGCCGACTGATGCGGCAGCAAAACCGCGCATGCCGTTCTTATTTATATCTCAAAAAGTGATTGTCCGATTTTGAAAATACTTACATATTTGAACTTGTACGCAGTTGATCTTTTAGGCTAGCTGTATGAATTTGTGCCATTCTATTTAAAAATATGGAGTTAGTATCAATATCTCGGTTATTAATCACCTCATGAGACTAAGAAGCACGTTATTTTACAAGGCCCTAGGTACCATTTACGAATATGAAAACAGAATGCCGATATCTTTAATGGTTTAGAAGTTATTTCTGTGTAACACGTTAGGTGAATAACCCTGTATATTCTATTGTGCAGTTGTGATTCTAAAGCAAGAAATGAATAAAGGATGGTTCTGTCTATAAGAATAATAATTTTTTGAAGTTATGTAACTTATCAATAAAAGCGTAGTAAAAAATTACTCGAACAAATTTCCTTAAAGTGTCCACTACCTACCGATGTTTAAGTTCGTCTTTCATTCCAAGCTTTGCGAATATGAGAGAGCTCTAAAGCAGGATCTTCATTTATCTCATATGAATCGCATTTCATAATCCACGCTCAACCGTTTCTGGAGTCCATTCTAGAACAGTTTGACGGATTAATTGAAACAATCGAATGTAGATTTCTTTCTTCTTGTTGGACAAAAACAACGGGGCTGACGTCATCCGTACTCCCGAAATCCGCATGAATGCTGCATATCTGTAAAAACTGTACTGTATACTATAGAGCACTTAAAGGTGAAACAATTGATTGATTGATTGATTGATTGATAGATTTTGAAACATTTCAAACCTTCTTTGCCCTTGTCACCACTGAAAACTATATATTCTGTCGTCCTCTCTATCGTCGGCCAGCAGAAAAGCCGTTCCATCAGCCATCTTCAGGGTTTCTTTATCGAAAACCACTTATTTGCGGTTGTTCGACTCTCTGGTGTCCCCTTGCGCATTATACTCGGATCACTGCCGACGTAAGGTTCTTGTAGTAGACTAGTGACTGGACATTTTCGCAACGAAGTCGTACCTTGTAAAAAATCACAATAATAGGCCTAATAATAATAATAATAATAATAATAATAATAATAATAATAATAATAATAATAATAATAATATGATATATTATAATATATTAATATTAATATATATGATATATTATAATATATAGAAGCACGAACTCTATCTATCCAACAAAACGTGAAACTGCTGCTGCATGAAGATGGGACAGTAATCAGAAGATGTTACTACTGAATAATTGAGAAGTTTGTCATTTCTAAGTTTCCTAAACTGATTGGATTTGTTTTGTTTTGTTTTAGTGTACATCAAGAAGTTTGGACATTTCTCCATAGATGTCATTACAAAAAAACCTGAGGTCATGCACTCTGGTGCAAGGTAAAAGAATTTGTTATTGAAAGACATTTTCTGTTTGTGGGTTTTCTCAAGTAAATGAACCTTCATTAATTTTTTATATATATTTCTAAGTTTGCAACACTTCTTTCTCATTCCGCCAGTTCACGAACCTGCTACGCTGGCGTAGCAGGGGGAGAGGTGATACTCCCAGTGGCGCGTCCCAGGTGGGTGATAGGGAGGTCCTAACCGGCTTGCCGGCGGGCTTGAGGGAAATAAAATACCTCTCGCGGACCAAACACACTACCCCCTGTGGGTGGGGGAGGCAGACGAATAATACACCCACGGTATCCCCTGCCTGTCATGAGAGGTGACTAAAAGGGGCAACCAAGGGATGATTGTATTAGAACTAAAACTACTTGTGATCAGTACCACCACGCGGAGAACACCAAGGGTTGCTTTTACTTGCGCGTAGTACCACTATATTAGGTACGAAATAGGTTTGTGATTAGTAGCACACAGGAGCACCGTGCAGTACCTGTGATGAGTACCATACCACCATATGAGCAGGACCATGGGATGATAGCTACCATGGTTCTGCCTTGCCTATGATTAGTACCCACTATATGAGGAACACCACGGGATAGCGGAAGGTCCCTGTGGTTAGTACTCTTATGTGATTAACACCATAGGGTTGCGTTGCCTGTAAATGGCACCGCAATGTGAGAAAAACCATAGGTCTGTATTATATGTCGAATTTCATAACCTGTGAGTAGTACCATAATGTGTGGAATACCGCAAGTCTCTGCTACTTTTGATTAGTACCGCAACATGACAAATATCATGGTTCTACTTTCCTAGCGATAAGTACTACACCCTTCCGGGCTTCGAATGGATGACCCACGCATAAGAATGCCTCCACGTAACGGGGTAAACACCCACGGATGAGATTGGATTGAAGAGCGGGTCGAATTGCTTAACGAGCTTCGAACCGCTCCCCTTCCTACTTTCTGTGCCGGCCCGGCAGCCTGAGCACTTGGGGGAGTGGTACGTTCGAAAGAAATAAACAAATACTTAAGATGGAGCCTTATGTCTATAATATGAAAGTAGGATCTCTGGGTTCAAATGCCTAGTGGACACTGCTTAGCACTGCTACAAATGACAAGAATCATAAAATAGGGGTTACGAATACGAATTTATTCAAATATGACATTAAGAAATTGACATAGCTCTATACAATGAAATCTCCACATATGGGAGGAAAATAAAATAATGATCACTTTAAAATATGAATCGCCCATGGGCGTCGTCCGCATAACGGTATGATTGAGGTTTTTGCGATTTGCTATCGTTCATCTTTCCTCATTAGTTCAGACCGTTCATGAAATTTTTATATTATTCTGTCGATCACACCGTGAGATGATCTGATGTCCCTATTCACAAATTACTTGTTGTTCTTAGCACGAACATAACCGGGGCCTACGCTACATAATGATCATATTAAAGAAACATTTACATGATACACAAACAAACACACATACCATTTAGCTAAACCCCGGACTCCTCATCTATCACCAAGACCACATAACGTGCACATAGGTTCTGTTTGAACTCAAAAATATATGCACATAATTACGAAACATACACTGATATATGGATATATACACTTCATGCACAAAGGAGAGCCATTCCTAGAAAGAAACAGCATGGTTATCAATGTCTCCGGCCCAAGGCGCACGCCTGGAGCAGCTCGCTCAAGGGCGCCATCATAATCCGGAGTCGAACTGGCCGACTCCCGACCGAGAGGTACTGTGGGTTTCTGTAGATCCCTAGAATAGCTATAGTCTCATATCACCGGATATCTGGGGGAGATCCCTACTCATTTATTAAATACCTTTAAAAATCACCGTGATATTATCATTATACAAGTATCCTTAGCTAAGCCATTTAAACCAAACAGAAGAGCGCGGGTAGACACAGGGCTCCAAGTCTTAATACAATGGTGCAAGGGATCCTTCCGTCACGAGGGCGAGAGCCAGACATTCACAAAAAAAAAAAAAAAAAAAAAAAAAGGAAGGGCGGCCATTCACTTCGCACGGCCATTTCTCATTCATTGGCCACGCCAGATTCTTCTCTCCCTCACACGTCCACCCTCTCATCTCGGGGACACATATCCATGGCCCACTTCATTTGTTTATTCATATTATCGTGGAATTCCCCTGAAATACTCTTTTATTCTCTCCCTTCTCATTATCATCGCTGAGCGCCGACTGTGGGCACGATCACTTCTAACTCATCTCATCGTAAATTCCTCGGGCATTCGGCCCTCTCACTACGTCTCATATCGCGTATCTTCTTCCCTTGGGCACAGGGCTCTCATGACCCCTTCAGTCCACCTTTTCACACTCCTCGCTCCTACCACAGGAAATATACCTATATTTAAATCTTCTGACCAAAGATTAGGGACTCCTGCCCCTGGGTCCCACCCCGGCTATAGATAAAAAAAAACACTCCAAACCATACTGGCCAATTACTCAAAAATCACGGGAGACTTGCACATGGTTCCTCACACCTACCTAAATAGCACAACAAGTACCTCTCTCGGTCGGGATTTCTTCTTTCTTGCTGTACATGCACTGATTATATGTGTAAGCTAGGCATGCATTGTCTGTCTGACCCATGAGTTTCCCCGGCATATACGACAGCCACGTGGGACAGTAACTACCAACATTTTGACATGGTTTTCCCTGCTCGCCAGCACTATTGTTCCAACCACCCCTAAGGGAAACTCAAATATTCTCCTAACCTTGTTCCCATATTTGCTAGGACATTCTACATATTACTAGAAATATAACCCTCACGATAAGCTAATCATTAAGAAAAAAACATGAGTCGTCCGGGAATTTAGCTCCCCTGAATTTACTTCAACTATCTAAAGATCAATAAAATTTCCATATAGGACATGCATTATCTTACAACATTTTGATATTTACAAAGAAAGCTAATCCTATCCCCCGGTTATGTGACATGCTTAGAAATTAGATTTGGACATCACTCATCTGTTCGGTGGCCGTTGTTTCTCCTTCCACGGGAGACCCATGGTAGAGCTTTAGTTCCGCATGGCTCCGCGGTTGGCGGCGGGCGTGCAGTCCTTCATCCCTGGTCCATACAAGTCCGACATCCTGGGGAACTCGTTCACAGCTGAAATCTTACAGTAATCCAAAATGGGTAACACTTTACACTCGTCACACGGCCTCTATTTCCAGAGTTTACACCACGAATAAGACGGTCTTTCAAATCACGGCGGGCGCGTTCACAGCAAGAATCGGGTGGCTCACGAAACTCGAGCCCCTGATTCAGAGTAACACTTTGGGTGATACCAAATTATGAATTTCACTGACTCATTAAGGCCGGCACTGTCTCAACCGTATTCTGCTACTTGTTTGTAAATTAGGCTCGCGGATTAACTAGTTTGACACGCAGCACAGAGACAATTCACCTAGGCTCGTTTGGCCTCCCGTTCACTTCACAAAGGCGATGGACACAATAGCACTTTCAGTAAGCGGTCAAGGGTTTCGGACTGTAAACTGGAGCACCGCGGGACACAGTGTCCGTCTCAACGACCCGCAAAGAACAACTGTCCTCTGTGATGGCCAGCCCGGCCTATATTATCTTGCCCGCCGGAAGCCTGGGGGCGTAAACGTTCACGGTTCATTAAGAACAATAGCTCCTTTCATACCAAGAATTGAAGACATTTAAATAGTGCATCTTGCAGCCCTCTGTCTCCTCTTTCATTTGAGCAAGGCGTGCTGGACCTACGATCGGCAGTTTTTATGTAATTTGCTTCCCGCCTTTGATTAATTCATAGCGTCCTTTGGGGAGTGGAGTCATCTTTTGAGCGCGACTCTTAGCTTGGGTGACGCCGTTGTATTCACATGTGTTAGCGATATATTACATCTGGACAGCTGGTGACCTCATTTCTTCCCCTGAATAAATTATTACATATTTTTAGTCTGGGAACCGCAGAAAATTCCGCTCTATTCAATGGTGTGTCTCACATAATTTTCCTATGTCTGGATCAAAATATCATTCCATTTTTTACGCGCCAAAATCCGACGTTGGCACCCGTGACACGTGCATAAAAACCCGGAAGCTCCTTATGTTAGTTTGGAACTCTGGGAAGCTAAGCCACACCTCGGGGCGTATCTGACTACTCCAGCATCGCGTCCCCTTCTATCTCTCTCTGCAAGTTGAGAGGGTGTTTCCGTGGGGGCTTGGCTCTTGCTCTGTCTTCCCTTTGTTTTGCAAGCGCTCTTTCGCGGGTTCCGTTCTGGCCGGACGCCGCTCGATCCCCTTCGCCCATACTGCTACCAATGACGCGACCTTTAGGAGTAATTTTAATGGAGTAGAAAGGCACATATCATTCCCATGAGCTGTACAGGACACTGTACGGTTTCAGTACTGTTATGAGGGGATTTTGGACCCCCTTTAGACTGCAAACATCCTCGATTCAGTATTATGCTCTAGCAGCAGTCCCTTAGTCAGTAATCCTATTGTTTTTCAGTCAGTTTCTATGACTGTAAGGTGTTGCGGGTAGCATCCACTGATTGTTTTAAATTCATGTCCATCCATTCATTCTTCGTCCTCATATTTTGAATTCTGGTCAGTGGAGAATTTTGGGCTTTTAATTTGTCATTCCATTTCATCTCATTTCGTACCATTAGGGGCTGATGACCTCGATGTTAGGCCCCTTTAAACAACAAGCATCATCATCATCATCATCATCATCATCATCATCATCATTCCGCCAGTTTTGAATCTGGCCAATAGGAATTTTTTGTCTCTTTCAGCCTATCACAGGCTTCTTGTTAGTTTTTTCGGGCGTAACTGTTGATTCTGCCAATAAAATCGAGAGGGTGTATCCGGATTAGTTCAGAACCCTCTAGAACCGTCCCCTCGTGTATATAAGCTACGGCCTTCCCTATCCCATCGTCGCCATAAGACCTATCTGTGTTGGTGCGACAAAAAAAAAAAAAGACACTCAACCACTGAATGCAAGGAGTTTGTAACTCTTGTCTGCGACTTCCAATCGACTTTCCATTTGTTTAAAATCAATGTTAGTTTTGCAACAGTTAAAGAATTTGTAACTTTCAAATATGATGCATAATCAGTCAACTTAATAAAGAAGTACTGGACAAAATTGAACGGGAATTATACTTACAATTTTCCTAAATGTTTTTCAGTGTTAACACAGTTTCATTATTATTAATATGTGGGTTGCTACACATTTTTAACATATACATTTCCATACCTGTTTGTTGAGCATTCCATCACTAATATTCCTTTTTTGATGAAATATTTAAGCAGAATAGCATATCAAATATTCCTATTTCAAGACAGTAGATAAAGAATAATGATGTCATTGTGGTATTTTGTTCTTTTTGAATGAGAAGTTTTCTCTGCATATGGCTGATGAATTTGGCTTCCGAAATGATCTAGCGGTGAGGACATTCTGCTGAAGCCTGTCGCACTCCTCGGGGGCAATGATTAGTGACTGGCAGATGAAATGATATTGCAGAGTGTTGCTGTAATGAAAGATGATAGGGAGAAAAACATGTCCCACCTCTGCTTTGTCAAGCACAAATCTCACATTTGAGAGTGGCACGGAGGCTACAGTGGGTAAAATTATGTTTGTTTCTGTTCTTCCTTGGTGGATACAAGTGGTGACTGGGGACGAATGTTGACTTGTTTATTTTGAAACAGATCTGTGGAAATACAGTGCCCAGTCATTATACATGACAGAGCGTAGCATTCGGGAGATGTGATTTCTGTGATTTTAACACCAGGCAAATGTTCCTTCCTCTCCACTCCTAGCGCTTTCCCACTGTTCTGTTACCGCAAACACACACTGTAATGTTTTATTATAATTATATTTATTGTAAATTAATATTAACTTTTGAATACGACACCCAACACTTCTTTTAACTATGTTTTAAATCTAATAGTTTTTTATGACGATTGCAATATTTGTTATGCTTTACCACATATAAGGCATTGTGAATCAAATCCACAGATTACATTGATGGAGGGCCTAGTCATGCCAGGTGATCTGTTACAGGTTCGCGGACACCAGAGGGCACCGTCTGGTTCCCGAGAGTTTAAGGAACTCACCAAGCGAGATGCGCAGATACAACTGAATCATGAGCTGGACAAGCTCCTCAGCACTGCTTCTGAAACCAGGAAGCCATCAATTCGCAAGGAGTTGGACGGCTTCTCCAGACTCTTTGAACGCTTCCTACGTGAAGAAGGTCCATCTGTCGATTGGGAGAGTATTGAGAAACTGCCTGAAAATGCTGTGAGTACATCAACATGTTTGTAAAAGGAAACATTTAATAACGATTGATAGAGACAAATCTCCTAGGTGGAGGTTCCCTTACCCTCCTCTAACCAGCTAGATCACTGCACTTATGTATTTACACATTTTCTGACTAAAAATCAGCACTGCGGAATGTATGAAGTTTCTTATTTTAGTCACTAACCAGGACACACTTCTTGAGGGACTATGCCACATCACAGCAACAACTTCAGTTTTCAATAAAAAGGAAAGGATTATTACCTTTTCTACAAATTTTTGCCATGGTTTAACCAGGCAAACCACAACGCTGTATAAATTGACCAGTGTTGACATCAGGTCATTTCTCAACAATTACACGAGTTTGGGTCATTTGTTTTCCTTTGAGGCATCTACTTTTCCATTAGCAAATCATATTGCTCACCAGCACAGCTGAGCATTTTCTGCTACTACTCGTACAAGTCCTATATGAAACTAGAATATGTACAATAATAATAATAATAATAATAATAATAATAATAATAATAAAAGCGAGCTCGATAGCTGCAGCCGCTTAAGTACGGCCAGTATCCAGTAATCGGGAGATAGTGGGTTCGAACCCCACTGTCGGCAGCCCTGAAAATGGTTTTCCATGGTTTCCCATTTTCACACCAGGCAAATACCGGGGCTGTACATTAATTAAGGCCACGGCCGCTTCCTTCCACTTCCTAGGCCTTTTCTATCCCATCATCGCCATAAGACTTATCTGTGTCGGTGCGACGTAAAGCAAAAAAAAAAAAAAAATAATAAAAATAAATAAATAAACACCTATGTCAGACCTGAAATTAGATATGATGTCACTCCTATCCCACTACAAATGTTGCATATTGTGTTGAAATAGCCTCAAATGAACTAGGAGTTCCCTAAATATGATCTCATCGCTAAATGCATACAGTGACAGAGCGATGACTCGACATTTACTGTAACAGTATTACACCATATGTTGCAATGTCAAAAGGTTTCACAAAATATATCCATATCTGTTATTAGGCAGTTAGTCTCACTCTACATAATTTTAAATGCTAGTTCAGTTTGATTTGAGTGATTTCAACATTACGAGCCACTATTAAAGCGGCCACATCATCAGCGTAGTCGACAAGCTTCGTGTCCTCTGGCATCTCCAAACGTAACAAGCCATCTAGTTTAATCATACATTATGCTCCAAAGATCTGGACCAAGGATCGATCCCTGTGCTGCACCAGCCGTCAGATGTTTTGTCTTTTGTCCATCTTCCGTATCATACAGCAGAGTGCAGTCTTTGAAGTAATCTCTCATTATGCGCATAAGATATTGTGGTAGCTTGAAAGTTTCTTTAAGAGCTACCAACATGTCACTCCACCATGCCGAATTGAAAGCATTCTTCACATCCAGGGTCACAAGAAGTGTCAATTTATGGGAATGATGGTTGCCCATTTGTGCTCTTTCTGCTGTATTCACCACCTCCCACACTGCATCCGGCGTCGAATGTCCTCTCCGAAATCCATGTTCGCGAACAGATAGATCCCTGCTAGTTGAACTGCTGAGAGGATTCTTGGCTGCAAAAGTTTCTACAGGCCTTTTCCAGTTGTATCCAGCATACATAAAGGTCTATAATCACCAAGTTTTCCTTTGCTGATCAAAACCAATTGGGCTATTTTCCATCGGGGACTAAAAACACCCGCTTGCAGACAATGATTGTACATATTCAGCAACAGTTCTGGACAGAGTTCTGATATCATCTTTAGCACTTCTGTACGTATACCATCTGGTCCTGGAGTCTTCTTGTTTCTAAGAGAGCTAATAGCTCTATTCAGCTCTTCATCGTCACAATCAATCCTCTCTGGATGATCTGGGAATAGGGTATCCACAATTTGTTTTAATGGTTTGTGGATCCATACTTGGGGTTGAAAATGTCCAGAGTTTCTTCATTACAATCTTGTAACCTAGTCCCCATGGATCATCCTCTACTTCTTTTGCCAATGCGCACAATTTATCGGCTTTAATCTTTCTAATTGCGTTACAGAGTTCCTTCTTCGCTGACTTGTACTCCACTGTGATTGAGGTATTCTGTGGACTGCCTCTCATCCTCTGAGCCCTGTGTCAAAGTTGCAGACAATTCCTTCTCAGTTCAGCAATCTCTTTGGTCCACCAGTACACTGGGTGCTTGCTATTTCGCGGTCTCCTTCGGGACATTGAGACATTGCATGCTTGATGGATTAGCTGCATTGTGAGTTCAACACATACACCAGCTGCTTCTTTCCCTCTATGACCAAAACACTTTTCTGTTATGTTCTCTATTCCATTCCGTATTACATCAGTAAACTGTTCCTTGTCGATACCGGCTACGTTCCACCATGCTGGCCTGCGCAAGATGTTTCTTACTTGAGGAGATTCCTGGAGCAGTCGAAAGATGATATATTGATGATCACTCCCTGTATAGTTCTCGATCACTTGCCATTCAGTAATCTTAGGCGCGATATCCTCCGATGAGAAGGTTACATCCGGTATTGTTCCTTGGCATCCTGGCCGTCGAAATGTTGGCACATTTCCAATGTTGTTGACCTCCAAACCCGTTCCGGCTGCCATCTCCATTATACGCCATCCTCTGGAGTCTGTTTGTGGCATGCCCCCATCCGACGCTTGAGCATTTACGTCACCAGTGACCACTAGCCTGTTTTCCATTCCATGTAATGCATCCTCAAGGTCGTCAATTTTCATCTGAAAGTTGGAAATAGATTCATTTGGCGTAAAATAACAGCTTACAATAGTGATTCCCCCAGTCTGTACCAAAACAAAACCATCTTCGCATCCATGCTCTGTTACTGAGACTTTTCCTAGATCTAGTATCCAAATTGCAGCTGTTCCAAGGTTATCCACAAACCACCCTGGATGATCCCTCTCTTGATATGGTTCACTAATAATAACTGTTCCGAGGTATCTGTGGAACAACAGAGGTGAAAGAAGGTGCGGGGGTGAACAGGTCTCAGGCTACGAAGTTAAAATTACTTTAAAATTTAACAAGGTTATATTTTCTTTTCAAAATCAGGAAATAACAAGCATGACAGGTACAGAGTAGCAAGGCAACAAAAGTACAATTACAGTATTTACCGGATTTGGGCTTCGAGCCCCGAACTCACAATTCTTGGGCAATTAGCCCAACTTTATTCCAAAATAAGTTTTAACAGAGGGGCAGAAAACCCCATTCATGCCCAGGAGCACTTGCTCCAAATTACACAGAAAAGACTCCTCGAGGCACACAACACTCAATTTTCAAGAAAGAGCCACTCGCTCTCAAACTTTAAGCCTATCAAAGGCTACACCAAACTCCACCTTCAAGTTGTCCTCTAAGGACATAAACACAGGGGTAAAATACCCAACCTACTGAGGCCTATTAAGTGAGAAAAGGTTAATTACATGGCCTCTAAAATACCAATTTGAGAGGAGGCGATCTGCACTCCTAATACATTTTGTTTAAAACCTAATCTGGCTCTAGGCCGCAAATGCAAGGGCTAATCCCATACTAAAGAGGTGACTTTAGAAAGAAACAATTTACATTACGTTAAGGAAGAATCGGTTGTGAAAAATAAGTTCACCTCAAAACAATATGAGTGGGAGCTCGAGAGGGTTAAGCACTCTCTATCCCAATATGTAGCTTAAAAGAGAATAGATGCTAAGAGTCTTTACATTTTAGGGAAAAGTTACATGGTGGAAACGCTTCGGACCCGCCCCGAGAGTTAAACTGCTGAGCTAGCAAGAAAAGAAGTTATTAAACGGCCATTACCTTGTTGTTGAGCTGCTGCCCGAAGAAAGAGGCGCTTCCCGCCCCCTGCTACGTACTTTACACTTTGAAAGTTGGTACTGAAGTGGCGCAGAGACCCGAAAATCAGCAGTTTATATACTCTCGTGGAAAGTTCGAGGCGTTTCAGAAATGAGAACACCCGCCCACAAAAACTTTATTGGCTAGGGTTAAGCAAGATATTCAAGTTGGAGAAGATACACCTGATTGGTCAGAAATTAATTAAAGAAATTTGGGATTGGCTAAATTCAAAACCAGGGGAAAGAAAGGGTTATACAGCCAACTTAAACAATAACAGAAAGAAATTTAACAAGGAACAAACTTTTGAAATAAAAATTTCTCCAAAAAAACAGTTCTTTCACTTTGCACTAGGGTGCACCATTGTAGTTCTTCAGTAGTGTCCTCTAGAAGAGAAAGTTCACACTTCTTACTAAAGGTAAAACAAAAATACATCGAAAACGACCCAGTTCAGAAACTCCAAAATTTCCAAGTAGTGACATCTTCTGAGAAACTTGAAAATTAACACCTTAGATAAAGTTCAGACTTCCTCCAGTAGGGGAGTTTCAACTGGCGCAAGGTTTGAATTAGCGGCGTGGAGGTGTACCGCCCGGTACAGGCCTCCCCCCCCCCCCCCAAAAGTCCCTCCAGGGGTGACACATGAAATTTGTTTGATAACAAGGTCCAAGTTATGATGTTGATATGGAGATTAATTGCAGAAGTATTTACCAACAAATTTTCTTAAAATAATTAGATCCAGTTTCAAGTTTCTTGTAGTAACTGTTGAAGTAATGTCTTTATGTTTGTAGAAGTTGAATTCAGAAGGGAAAACTTTAAATTCTTGAAAGAGAAGAAAATTTCCTAAGTCCACCAGATATTGCATTAAAATCCAAAACAAAGGTAGTAATGTTGAACTGGAATGTCCATATAGCTGGATATGTACTTTAAACGTTGATAAGGTTGACGGCCAGACCAGCCGCCGCTGCTTGAGTTCAGAGGAGGCCGCTCGGACCCCTCAAGTACCCTGAGATACCGCTCGCCCGCACTATGAGAGGAGTAGTGGAGTTGAAGCACGCCGCGCCCGCGGCGAACATGCAGGTCGCGGGCCGGTTACAGGTTGTGCACCAAACATCAGCCTTGGCCGGGAGGAGGACTCCGGCTCGCCGTACACAGGTTGGGCTCACTGGGGAAGGGCGGGCCCGTACCCTGCCTCAGGAGCAGTACGGCGCCGCGCTGCTGCGGGGGCACTGAAACATTAAAGCTCGGCGGCAGAATTTTGTTGGACCATCATCTTTTTTGAGGGTTTGTGGAGAGGTTGAGGGGCCAGCGGCGTGCAGATATTCAGGGCATTTATAAGCCACTGTGTGTTGTGGAGCAGGAGACGGGAGCGTGGTAATGGCCATGGCAAGGACAGGGTGGCAGTTTAACAGTGCAGGGAAGGTTTACAATAAATAATTACACACAAAGGAAACAGATTCCAAGAGCAGAAGGCCTTAAAAGTGAAACCCCTCAGAAAAAAAATATAACCTTCCTATTTCTTTCAAAATTATATGAAGCAAGTTAACACAGAAATTACACCGGTTTCACCTGTGACAGGTGAACCCTAAATATCCTCTCGGTGGCTGGATTGCTTAACAATAAGGTAACGGGAGTAAGGAAATCGAGAATGATACACGGCCCATGAAATCTGGGGGCAAGCTTGCCCGCGGGAACAAACTTTTTGACCATCACCTGGTCACCTATCTTCAAATTGGTGGGTCTCCGTCCACGATCATATCTTTCCCTAACCTTTTCATGAGACACCTTAAGATTGGCTTTAGCCTTCTTCCAAAGATCTTTAATATTATCCGGATCTATTGTCTCAGGTAGAATGTCACTCAGAGACCAGAGGTTAGAGAACGGCGTGTTGGGAACGAACTTGAACATCAAAGAAGCTGGAGTAAACTTGTGAGATTCATGAACCGCCGAATTCAAAGCAAAAGCTAACCAATGCAGGGACGTGTCCCACCTAGAATGATCTTCATGATGATAGGCAATAAGCGCGGACCTGAGATTACGATTAACCCGTTCAGCCAGAGATGGTTGAGGGTAATAAGCAGAAGTCGTCACATGAGAGATGGACAGGTCAAAACAGAATTTACGAAAAAGATTTGATGTGAAAGCCTTAGCATTATCAGACACAATATATTGACACGGACCAAAAGAAGTGAAGATAGAATTTAGACAAGTAATGGTGGACTGAGCGGTAGCCAGCTTAGTCGGAAATAACCAAGAAAATCTTGTAAAACCATCTACACATACAAAGATGAACTTGTTGGCATTTCCCTTCGACTGGGGGAAGGGTCCTATATAATCAATATACAGGCGTTCCATAGGGCGCGACGCTTGGTGAGAAGACAACAGGCCTACCTTGGTTGACATGGTGGTTTTACTAAGCAAGCAGGATTTACAAGCCTTTACTAGTTCACGGATTTCACCGTCCATACCCTTCCAGATAAACCTTTCACGGATCTTCTCACGAGTTTTAAAGATGCCTAGATGCCCCCTAATGGGGTCTCATGATAGTACTTAAAGATCATAGGTACAAGAACAGCTGGAACGACAACTTTCATCATCTTATCATGCCTCGAAGGGCAACATAAAACACCATTCCTCAGTACATAAGGGACGACATGTTCCCCAGAAGAAAGGGTTTCCATTATCGGAGCCAGCGTCAGATCTTCACGTTGGTATTTCTCGATATCCCTAAAGAGCATGGGAGCATCTGTTAAGATGGCATTAACATCAAATAGTATGGACTCGGGAGGTGATGAACTGTCGACCGGTTCATGGGTCTCAACGTCGTTGGAAAACATACGGCTGAGTCCATCAGCAACAACATTTTCGGTACCTCTGATATGCCTGACATCGAATTGGAAGGCAGAAATACGGATGGCCCAACGGGCTATACGACCAGTACGACGCGGCCTACCTAAGACCCAGCTTAAGGCTTGATTATCTGTCTCCAGGTCGAATTTGACATGTTCCAGTTAGAGACGGAACTTTTCTAAGGCAAATAAGACTGCCAACCCTTCAAGCTCATAGATAGAATACTTGGCTTCTTGGGCCGATAGAGTCCTAGATGCATAGGCGATGGGTCGCCTCCCTAGTTCAGTCTCTTGAAGAAGGACTGCAGCTACCGCCGACGACGACGCGTCGGTTTGGACGATGAATTTCTTTGAGAAATCAGGCATAGCAAGGACAGGGGCATTACAGAGAGCTAAGATCTTCAAAAGCGGCTTGTTGAGAAGGTCCCCACTCGAATTTGATGCCTTTCCTACGAAGAAGGTTTAAGGGCGCTGCTCTATTAGCAAAGTTAGGAATAAACTTCCTGAAGAAATTCACCATGCCAATGAACCTGGCGATACCTTTGATGTCCTTGGGAGGTTTAAAATCACGGATGGCCTGTGTTCTAGAATGATCGACTGCAACACCATCAGGTGAGACAATATGCCCTAGGAATGACATGGAGGGCTTAGCAAAGGCAACCTTGGACAACTTAACAGTTAACCCAGCCTTACGAAGGCGATTGAGAACTTCTCGCAGATGATCTAGATGTTCTTCAAAGGTCTCCGAAAATACATCATCCAGGTAGTGATACCAGTACTCAAATTTGATGTCGGAGAAGACCCTATCTAGCAATCTAGTGAGTACAGCTGCTCCCGTGGGGAGCCCGAAATGCACGCGGTTGTATTCATACAAATTCCAATCCGTGGCAAACGCTGTAAGATGTTTTGACTCTTCCGCTAGGGGAATTTGATTATAGGCCTGATTCAGGTCCAAGATAGTAAAGAACTTGGCCTTACGAAACCATGAAAAGCAAGAATGAAGGTCAGGAAGGGGCACAGATTGTAACACCACCTTCCGATTGAGAGCCCTATAATCAATGACAGGCCTGAAGCCACCTTGGGGTTTCGGGACTAGAAAAATAGGTGAAGAATACGCCGACTTAGAGGGCCGAATAATACCATCCTTCAACATCTGATCGATGATTTCTTTCAGAGGCTTCATTTTAGGTGGAGATAGCCTATATGGTGGAAAACGGACAGGAATCGAATCCGTGACCTCAATTTTGTATTCAATAAGGTCAGTAACACCAAGAGTAT
Source organism: Anabrus simplex (assembly GCF_040414725.1). NCBI lineage: Eukaryota > Metazoa > Arthropoda > Insecta > Orthoptera > Tettigoniidae > Anabrus > Anabrus simplex. The sequence goes on along the minus strand of NC_090267.1, from coordinate 522,158,663 downwards.
CCGAGAACACCTCTGGAAACGACTGACACAGCTTACGAATACTATCAGCCTGCTCCTCAGGTAGATGTTTAAGGTCTAACAACATCTCATCCTGGGTAGGCGAAATAGATGAACATGATGCAGAATTACATTTCAATAATGGAATTTTACAATTAGACGCAAATTTGAAAGTGCACGACCTACTCTGAAGATCGAGCACAAGACCAGTGTGAGAAATGAAGTCAGCTCCCAATATAATGGGGCAAGACAAGTGCTTGGCCACAAACAATTTAATTTTCCATGTAAATTTAAAAATGCGGATTTTGACATTTACAGAACCTAGAATTTCTAATGGAGATGAATTAGCCGAAACATATTGAACAGGAGATGAGCCATAGTCAGGTAGTTTACAAACAGATTTCAATTTTGAATACCATTCAGCCGAAATAATAGAACAAACACTGCCTGAATCTAATAGAGCAGTTACAGGTTCATTATTTAGCTCAATTTTAAGAAAAGGAACAGGTGCGGGGGTATCCGCCGCAATCCTAAGACATTCTTTGGGGCATTCAAAAGATGAATTTGAAGACTGATTGTTCCCTGAATTTTCGACCTGTTTACCAGGGGCTGAGCCTCGGGAAGATGGATTAATCGATTCAGCCGAAGCCGCTAGTCACTTATTATTATTGACATTGGTGGAAGTTGCACCAGAAGTTGAGCAGGAGGGGGTGCTATTTGAATTTGGGCAATTCTTGGCGATATGTGAGAAAGCCCCACATTTAAAACAGCCTTGTGATGAGCCAGCTCCATTATTTGCCCTACTAGATTTGATCAATGGACACTTGTTCCGAAGATGGTCAGGCGACCCGCAAGCATAACATTTACGGGGTGTGACTGGTCGGCGAGGTGGAGGCCGAGGATTACTAAAGGAAGGAGGAGGGGGTTCTTTCGCTACACGCAAGGAATCGGCGTATCTAACTCCTTCCGCTGAAACAGCCAATGCTTCAAGTTCAGAGAAGGTTTGCGGGCACGCCGCGAAACATAAATATGACCTATATGATGGTGAGATACCTTCCACAATAGCTTGTACGATCTGATCCTCCGGGAAGTGAAGAGCAAACACTCTAGTATAGAACTTAATATCTTGGATGAAATCTGCCAAGTTTTCATCCAACCGTTGTACACGATAATAGTACTTCTGAATAAGGGAGGACCTTGCCCTGGCCGGGATGAAGTTAGCTAACAAGTGGGCGTGGAAGTCCTCAATAGATGATTGCTCGGCAATGGCTCTTACTATTTTGTCTGAGAGAATACCAATTGCATAGGGATAGATGATTTGCAAAATCTGACATGGAGAAAGAGAAAAAACAAGGGCATGATCCTGGAACTCAACTAAAAACCTTAAGAATGAAATAACTTCACTGGTAGTGTTAACAGAAAATTTAGAGATACCTCTAAGCAACATTGCTAATGGGTGAGGCAAGCTGCTGAACCCAGGTGACATAGTAGGTAAAGGTTTAAGTGGCAAGGATGTCAATTCAGAACGTACATTATTCAACGAGGTTCGGCGTTCAGACTCGTTGTCCAATGGGGCAGAGGTTGTTTGAGCTGCAACGGTTTTCCTATTGACGTCTCCCTTAGGAGGCTCTTCCTCGCTACCTACATTCACCGTGACGGGTTGATCAGTTTTGGGAGGAACTTCCCCAGTTAACAATTGGGTGACCTTACTGGATAATTCTGAAAGATTTTCAAGAACCATACTAGCTTCCTTCCTCTGAACGTCGTTCAACTTCAGAGACAACAGATCGTTAACTCTATTTGAAAAATGAAATAGCCTGGCTTGCACACGCTTAATTTGATTAGGAGAAGGATCATTTTTTTCAAAAAAACTAACTACAGATGCTAGCTCAGTAGTATTGTCAGTGATTGTGGAAAGAGAGTCGTCAATTTCTTTCTCTCCCAAAGTGGGGATGGAAATGGGCAAATCAAGGGACTCTCTAAGCTTATTTGTGTCTACCGCAACCGTGCCTCCAGATTGCACATTTCTAATAGTTAACTCATAGATCAACTCCTCCTTGCGCAAATAGTTAAGATGGAGAACATCGCGCGGGCCGGGCATGATGACAGAACAATTTTGAAAAAGGAAAAAGTAAAAATTCCAGCAAGTGAGAAAATAGTTAGAGTTGTAATCAAAGCAATGTTTAGCCGTCAAAAGGGGCTAAATTGAGACCCATTCAACCACGCTCTGCAACCACTTGTTCCGAGGTATCTGTGGAACAGCAGAGGTGAAAGAAGGTGCGGGGGTGAACAGGTCTCAGGCTACGAAGTTAAAATTACTTAAAAATTTAACAAGGTTATATTTTCTTTTCAAAATCAGGAAATAACAAGCATGGCAGGTACAGAGTAGCAAGGCAACCAAAAGTACAATTACAGTATTTACCGGATTTGGGCTTCGAGCCCCGAACTCTCAATTCTTGGGCAATTAGCCCAACTTTATTCCAAAATAAGTTTTAACAGAGGGGCAGAAAACCCCATTCATGCCCAGGAGCACTTGCTCCAAATTACACAGAAAAGCCTCCTCGAGGCACACAACACTCAATTTTCAAGAAAGAGCCACTCGCTCTCAAACTTTAAGCCTATCAAAGGCCACACCAAACTCTACCTTCAAGTTGTCCTCTAAGGACATAAACACAGGGGTAAAATACCCAACCTACTGAGGCCTATTAAGTGAGAAAAGGTTAATTACATGGCCTCTAAAATACCAATTTGAGAGGAGGCGATCTGCACTCCTAATACATTTTGTTTAAAACCTAATCTGGCTCTAGGCCGCAAATGCAAGGGCTAATCCCATACTAAAGAGGTGACTTTAGAAAGAAACAATTTACATTACGTTAAGGAAGAATCGGTTGTGAAAAATAAGTTCACCTCAAAACAATATGAGTGGGAGCTCGAGAGGGTTAAGCACTCTCTATCCCAATATGTAGCTTAAAAGAGAATAGATGCTAAGAGTCTTTACATTTTAGGGAAAAGTTACATGGTGGAAACGCTTCGGACCCGCCCCGAGAGTTAAACTGCTGAGCTAGCAAGAAAAGAAGTTATTAAACGGCCATTACCTTGTTGTTGAGCTGCTGCCCGAAGAAAGAGGCGCTTCCCGCCCCCTGCTACGTACTTTACACTTTGAAAGTTGGTACTGAAGTGGCGCAGAGACCCGAAAATCAGCAGTTTATATACTCTCGTGGAAAGTTCGAGGCGTTTCAGAAATGAGAACACTCGCCCACAAAAACTTTATTGGCTAGGGTTAAGCAAGATATTCAAGTTGGAGAAGATACACCTGATTGGTCAGAAATTAATTAAAGAAATTTGGGATTGGCTAAATTCAAAACCAGGGGAAAGAAAGGGTTATACAGCCAACTTAAACAATAACAGAAAGAAATTTAACAAGGAACAAACTTTTGAAAGAAAAATTTCTCCAAAAAAACAGTTCTTTCACTTCGCACTAGGGTGCACCATTGTAGTTCTTCAGTAGTGTCCTCTAGAAGAGAAAGTTCACACTTCTTACTACAGGTAAAACAAAAATACATCGAAAACGACCCAGTTCAGAAACTCCAAAATTTCCAAGTAGTGACATCTTCTGAGAAACTTGAAAATTAACACCTTAGATAAAGTTCAGACTTCCTCCAGTAGGGGAGTTTCAACTGGCGCAAGGTTTGAATTAGCGGCGTGGAGGTGTACTGCCCGGTACAATAACAATGTCTACTTCCATCTCATAAATCAGCTTTGTCATAAGATCGTTAGCTGTTTGATTCCTGTGCATGTTTGCTGGAGGGATTCGCATCATTTGCTGTGATTTTTGGCCTTTTCAAGAGCTTCACGAAATATTGTGCATGCACCCGATCCAGGAACATGATTTCGTTTAGCTTCATTGACACCCTTGTCTGTACAAAGCATGCATTGTGAATTATTCTTTTTACAGTGTACTGCCTTGTGACCATACTCTCCACACTTAAAACAGAGCTTACTTCTGTCGGGGCCTGTGCAGTTTCTTGCCAGGTGTCCATAGGATAGGCATCGAAGGCAGCGAGGTAACAGCAAGAAACTTTCTAGTGAGTCTTGCCTTTCTAAATTATGTCTTACCGTTTCTACTATTGTCCATTTCTTTTTAGTCTTTAGCACATTCTTCTTCTTCTTCTTTTATGACCACATAGGATCACTTTAGTCAGTCCATTGTTCAGGTCTCTCTGAAGGGATTGTTCGGGCTTTGCGGCCCTCCAAGTACTTCTTCAGACGCACCAATCTTTGTGCCCTTTCCTCAGTTGAAAATATGTATGTTGTTGGTTTGTTTTGTGTAAAGGTAAAGCGGAGGTTTGTATTCTTGAGTTTTGTATTCAATTTTATGTTATTTGTGGTGTCTTCTGTTGTAAGGCCTATTTCCTTCAGATCCTCTCTTACTTCTCTGATCCATTCACATCCTGTTGTGGTATTTTTTGAGATGAGATTGTATTGTACTAGTTGTTTCAGAAGTCTTGAATCCTGCGTCCTCATGATATATCAAAAGAATCCCAGTCTCCTCTTACGCATAGTATCTGTAATGGGTTCTAGCTCTTTGTACACGACTTTGTTAGGTATTATCTGCCACTGTCCATTTTCTGGTAGTTTTTGTTGATGCAGGTTCTTCCAATTCTCCTTTCAACTTTCTGAAGTCTGTCAGTCTTTGATTGTTTATTCAGGTAAAAAAGTGTTTCTGCTGCCTATGTAGCTTCTGGTTTTATAACTGTGTTGTAGTGTTTTATTTTTGCATTTATTGATAGACATTCATTTTGTAGATATCCCATGTTAATTTTTGTGCTTTAGCTAATCTGTTTGTTCTTGTTTGGATTGCGATTTTTTCATTTAGGTTATGTGTTATTACTTCTCCAAGATATTTAAATTGAGTTACTATTTTGATTTTATTACCATTTATGGTAACTTCTTTTAGTTGTGTTGGTTTTTGGGGCATAATTTCTGTTTTTTCAAATGATATTTTGAGGCCAGTTTTATTTTCAATTGTTTGAAGTTCTGATATCTGGGTTTTTGCTTCTTTTATTTCCACTGCTAGTAATGCTAAATCATCGGCGAAACCCAGGCAATTTGTTTTGATTTTTTGGCCAATCTTTATTTTGGGGGAAAATTTCCTAAACTACTCTCTCATTACCATTTCTAGAGCACAATTAAATAATAGTGGTGAGAGCCCATCTCCCTGCCGTAGTCCAGTTTTAATTTCTAATTTCTCTGATGTTTCACCCCTAAACTTCACTTTTGATTTGGTGTTGGTGAGAGTCAATTTTATCACATTTTAGCACATTATTTAATACTTCCCAAGTTTTCTTCTCCCTGTACAACTTTTGAACTGCAATCTGTAATACTTTAATTTTGCTTTATGAATATCAGCTATTATATCATTCCTCATTCTTTTATATAACCTCCTTAAATTTTCCTTATTTTCTGGATTTAAATTTGATGCATTTTTCCATCTTTTGAAAAGTCTGTCCCTTTCTTTGATTTTTTCTATTATAACACCTGTCAGCCACAGTTGAGTGTCTTTCCTTTCCTTTTGGTTTTTTGTATCCTTCGTTTCATTAGTTGCCTTGTTAACTGCATTGCAAATCTTCATGTATATATCATCTGAACTCATATTCTTATTTATTTCTTTTGCAATAATTTCTATTTCTGTTCTTAACATGGATTTACTCACCCTTTCTTGTATGTTATCTATAACTTTTTCACTTGGAACATAGGTATTTATTACACCTAGTATCATGTGATATCTGTACAGTTATTATATAATGATCAGAAACTTTAGTCTGAATTACAGCAGAATCTCTTACATTTTTCCCATTCCTAATCAATGCATGGTCGATGCAGGATTGTGTTAGTTTTCCATTTACATATTCTTCCCTTGTGAACTTGTTAATGCAATGAACTAACTGATGATCTGCTAACACATTATTGTACAAGGATGTGACTCTGCTGTCTTTCAGAATATCTATGTTCATGTCCCCAATAATTATTAAGTTTCTGGCATTCATACTATGTAAATGAAGATCTAACTCCTCCACAAAATCCTTTTGATTATAGTCAGGTGGTATACTGCCATAATGATCCCATATAGTGTTCCATTAATCAAAACTTCCCCTGATAAATTTTCGAACTCTATAAATTTCTTTTCTTTAAATATGAACACTTCCGTGACAAAAATGACCTTTCCTCCACCCCTAGAAACATTTCTTATTGAATAATGCATCCTATATCCTTCTAACTCATACTGTTCAATTTCCATTTCATTATTTATATTTATTTCACTAAATATTAGCACATCTACCAGTGGCCTGCTGTGTCTTAATGTTATAACCATCTGATCCCAATATTTTCTAATTGATCTTATATTCATATGAAGTAGAGACATTTCACTTTCTTGTTTGTTTGTCATCTGTAGCCATTCATCACAATTATTGTATACTTTTGAGTCTAGTAATAAACTACAACTATCAATGTAACATCCATAACTAAATTTAAGATACACTAGAGTAAAATTAAATATTGATACTTTCAACCAGATACTGGATTTTTTCGATGTCTTTTTTTGAAAGAATTCTTACCGGAGTAGTTTTCTCTTCCTTTCTAGCGAACAGCATTCCCTGCTTCACCCATACATACTTCCATCCTTTGATGTCCACCTGTCTCCATGCCTCCCAGCAAAGATTAGCCATGTAAGGGGCAATTTCTCTGTGACAAGTAGTAGTAATAATAATAATAATAATAATAATAATAATAATAATTTTTTTTTTTTTTTTTTTTTTTACAAGGGATTGTGGAAAATCTTCAAAAGACACTTGTGAAGGGTCCACACCCCACACCCACTAAAAACCACACAGTTTTTTCCCACGATGTGTGTCATCACCCCGGAACTGCTCTTGCATTACTTCAGGGTGATATCGTGCTTTTTCTTTCAGACTTCTTCTTTCTTCATTTCTCCTTTACGAACGTTCGTACGCTTCCAAATCTTTCTTCTTCTGACTAAGGACATCCTCCACATACACTGCCACGCGATCCCAGGATACCTGGTTTCGTAGCATCGCAGAAATAATATTATCTGTTGTCAGTTCTCCTAGTTCAGTTTCCACACATCTTCTCTGTATCGTACAATGGCCGCACACAAAAAAGGTGTGAAATACCTCGTCGATGTCATCACAGTATATGCATGCTGTGTCACTCGCTCTGCCCACTTTATGCAGGAATTACCGAAAATATCTATTGAAACGGGAACGCCCTACGAGCATTCACGTTTCATTAATTTATTAAGAGGAACTCGCTAACACCCGGCCGTAAGCATTTAAAACTTGCGACGAGCGCACAGGCATAGTGGGAACTGCAAGCAAGCTCGCGCTGTTCCAGAACACCGGCCAAGGTCAAGCGATGTCACGCAGAAGGTTCTTTCGTGTTCCATAGCATTGCAGCACGAACGAAATGTGATATCAATATTTCAATAACGTCACCTTGCAGGCAGGAATAATGAACGCTGCTAGCCGAAATTTCATGTCAGTCGGTGTAAAGATGGCCAAGATATAAAATTTTCTTGGGGCCCACATGTGTAGCCACGCCCACCGACCTTCGGTAATATAAGCGAATCGCCAGCCTGGGGTAAAGCAGAGAGTGTGCAGTGTGGGTGTGTGCAGCTGAAGTGTGCCATAGGCAGAGAGAGTGAGGGGAGTCGGCAGTAAGCCGTGAGTTCAGTGTGTGTGTGCAAGTAAGCACGTCGCGATATAATTCGTCACTCGGTCCGGCTGTATACTTGAGTTCAGAAACGTTAGTGTTAGAAGCTTTCTCCGTGGGCTTGATTTCATTTAAAGACTGTTTCTAGCATAAACTGTGCCAACCTTGATTTCATTTAAAGACTGTGTGAAAACAGCGATAGTGTTTCTAGCATAGACTGTGCCAGCCTGCATTTCATTTAAAGACTGTGTCTATCCATTGAACTGTGTTCGTAATAAAACTGTGCCAGCCTTGATTTCATTTAAAGACTGTGTTTCTAGCATAAACTGTGCCAACCTTGATTTCATTTAAAGACCGTGTGAAAACAGCGATAGTGTTTCTAGCATAAACTGTGCCAGCCTGCATTTCATTTAAAGACTGTGTGAAAACAGCGATAGTGTTTCTAGCATAAACTGTGCCAGCCTGCATTTCATTTAAAGACTGTGTCTATCCATTGAACTGTGTTCGTAATAAAACTGTGCCGACCTTCATTTCATTTAAAGACTGTGTTTATCCATTTTTCGGAACTGTGTTTGTAATAAAACTGTGCCAACCTTGATTTCATTTAAAGACTGTGTTTATCCGTTGAACTGTGTTCGTAATAAACTGTGCCAACATTCCCTCTTAAAGACAGTATTAACTTGTGGAATACGGTATCGTGATTTTTTCCCGAGGGACCATGCCAATTCCCATCATAACCTGTTCAGAATCATGTATGATCTTAAGTGCCAGTGATAATCTTCTGAAAATTACGACGTAACAGAACTTGGACTGTCGTTTATTTCAACAAGTGTGTGGATATTGTGCTCATGGTGTACAGTGCAGAGACTGTACCCGGTGAATTTAATTTTCTTTGTGAAGTGCTTAGTCACTGCACCTCGGAAGGTCCTAGATTGTTTTCGTTTGTTTATTATTCCAAATACGATAATTCCTTCCATCTTATTCTCATGGAACTGTGACTCTGACTTTATCCTTGCTGCTAAAGTGCGTTCAACATCATTGACTGTGGGAACTATTTCGGTGTGCTTCGCCTTAGAGAGGTGTCACACCAGAGTCCCATGACGCCCGATGTGGAAGCTCCACATTTCCCCGTTCCTGCCTCAGGTTCGAGTCGCCATCAACTCTAATACAGAGAAAACACCAACGACGGAAGACAACGTCGACGCCGACCGTAAGACGACGCAGCCGCCATAGGACAACGTCCCCTCCACGCCTTCAAGGACAACTCCACAATTCAGCTGTAAAAGGTGACATAATTCTTTGCATATCTATTGAATAAACTGAAGGATCCACTTAATCATAAAAAAAATATTTCACTACCCTTCTCTCTCTCTCTCTCACTCTCTTAGCATGGGCCGTACACGCCTTGTCGTGTCTCATGCTCTCCAATAAACTGAAGTACGGGCGTTCCTGTTTCAGAGAGAAGGTAGTGAATAGTAAAGTGGCACCCGTGACGTTGGGGCCAGATTAAAGAGAGTAAAGTGATAAAAATTAACTTTGAAATCAGTGATATCTTAACTTACCAATTCAAATAAAAGTGCATAGTACGTACGTTAATTCCAGTTCAGTGAATGTGTTAAAATTTTACGAAGTTCAATTCAATGACTTTGGCGAAATTTTAAACTTTTGGCACAGAACTCTGATTAAGTTTATGGCACAAGTGATTATTTTTTTTCTCTTTCTCTTTCTCTTGCTATGTAAAACATTTCAGGCACAATATTTATGCACAGTCTCATATAAATTTTTGATATTTATGTCAGTGAAACATTGAACTTTACCATTGGACAATAATGGTGATATTTAATTTTATGCACAAGTGTTTGATATTTTGTGTTGGTGAAATATTGAACTTTACCATTGGACAATAATGGTGATTTTACGTATGAAGTGAATGATTGTTATTTCTGCATTTTGTGAAAATAACGACATTAATATGGAAAATATACTAGCTGCTATTGAGGCTTTAAAAATCAGTCTAAATGACAGGATTACGGAAAGTAACACTAATCTCGGGCGTAGGATTGCTGAATCTAATAATACTTCAGGAGCTCAACTTAAAGAATCTAACGCGGCCTTGGAAAGTCGTATGGAAGCCACTAAGGCTAGTATAGGTCAGCTTAGGGAGGCTAATGAAGTAACTAATCGTAATATCACTCAACTAAGGGAGGCTAATGATGCCAACATTGTAAAATTGACAGAATCTGTTGATCAAAAGTTTGCAGAAGTTAATAATAATTTGGAACGTAGGCTCAATAGTGCAGGTGCCGAAATTGAAAAACGATTTAAAGAATCTAACAAAAGAATGGATTCTAAGTTTACGGAAATAAATGAAAGATTAACACGTGACTTAGAAACCATTAAGCAAGATATAAAATCACAAGTGGCGGAGGACTTAAAACTTGCTTTCCCGTCTTCTTCTCAGGAAGTCCTTAAAGAAGTAGAAAGCTTAAAGGAAGAATTTCAAGAGTCCCATGCTCAATTATCTCTTGCGCAAACTAAAACGCTTCTATTCAAGACAAACTTCATGAATCTGTTAAAAATAATTTCATGAAGTTGGGAAACGAAATTACTCTTCTGAAAAGTCAGCAAGAAGAGGCCGATAAACGTGTCAAGACTCGGTTAGATAATGCTCACACGCAGATTACTCGTATCTGTCGCGATGTAGCAGAAGTCAAGACCGACTTAGAAAAGGAGGTCAAGGAAATTGAGTATTCCGTACAGGGGAAAATTAAAACCCCAAAACTTGAACTCCAAGGAGGTATAGAAGCTCTCAACAGCAAAGTATAGCAAATTGAACAGGATGTTTCATCATCTAGCCTTCACAACACTAGTGGAGAATCCATGAATGTTTCCACAGTTTTTAAAATGACTGAGGAAAAACCAGCCAAATTTTCGGGGAAGGAGGAGTATACTGCTAAGGAGTTTCTCCTCAACCTCGAAGAGTTCTTTCAAGAAAATCACGTTAAGACCGACCGCCGATTACGAATAGCGTCTCGATTGTTAGAAGGCAAGGCGTTAATGTGGTTTACCGCTTTTAAATTCAGTATTAACACTTACGAAGAGTTTAAGGAAGCCTTACTTAGACGATTTTGGAGTGTTGAGGCTCAGCACCTGATAAAACTTCAATTATACTCCAGAAAGTATAACACTTCCGTTAATTCCTCGCGATATTCAGATTATCTCATATCTCAGCTTAAAAAGATGCAGTTTTTCGACCCTCCTTTGCCAGAGCAAGAACTTATTCAGGTCATAACGCTGCAATTTCCACCAAATGTTCAGGAAATATTGGTGGCAGCAAACGTCCAGGACTTGGAGCAGCTCGATGATGTCCTGAGGAGACTCGATACTGCGCACACTCAGAGCGCAACAAAAGCAGGTCGAACCCAAGAAACTACGACCAACTTTACGGAAATGAAGACTCCGGTTCAAGTAAATCCAGAACCGCGAGAAGAAAGAGGAACTCGCCGAGATATTCTGTTTCGGTACAGAAGATCTAGGAATCGTCCCTACGAAGGGAGGGCTAAGTTTCAACCCGGACCTTCATGGAGACAGGCAGTTAACCAACCCAATGATAACAGGAACTCCCAGTGGGAAGAATTAGAGAAACGTTGGAGAGAGAGACTACGGAATATGTAAGGAATAAGAACAGGGAAGAGGGCTTACCTGGAGCAGCTTCTTTGGAATACCAGGCAGAGATGAAATGAGAGAACGGAAATGGATCCAAGAGCTACGGGTGCAAAAAAAAAAAACTTTGATGAAGCAATAAAAAGATTGCCTGAAAACTCGGAGGGAGGAGAAGTAGTATGTAGCGCACTCATTAACCATTGGTATTTAGAGGATGCAGATTTACTATATGAGGATTCAACACCACGACAGCCTCAGATACAACGCGGCTTACCGATCATTATCATTAAGTTAAGCAATATGATTGTCCACTCTTTAGTAGACTCGGGATCACGAGCCTCACTAATTTCGCAGAAATTAATAGATGTGGCGCAGGAGACGACCTACATCTCCATCTTGCCGGTTGCTCAAGTTAAGGTTAAAGGCATAGTTCCTGACAAAGCTATTCAATGTAAATTCCAAGCGTTTCTTGAGTTAGAAATTGGTGGTGTCAAGTTCCAACATCTATTTTTGATTTTGACGCAAATGAAATTTGACTTAATCCTTGGATCAGACTTTCTCATTCAACATGGGGGAATCATTGATCATCCCGCTAATGTGATTAAATTTTTCCACATCGAATCTGTAAGGCTACAGTTGGTTACTTATAATGACGTGAAGAATCCGGAATGTTAGACCCCGGTGGACATAGTAGAAGGCAAGATGAGCAAGGCTCCGCCTGTCGGAGAAAGCGTCCACGAAGAGGGGAGACCCGAGGAAGTGGGGCCCGTAGAGGACCAGATAGCGTCCATCGTCGATGATGAGTTGAACGAGGACCACTACAACTTCACGCTTTACGCCAATGTAGCTGAAAGCCCAGATTACGATGATGATGAAGTAACAAAGGCAATCCAAGAGCTTTTCAAGAAGTTTCCAGATGTATTTTCCGAGAAACCTGGAGTCATTAAGGGTTTCAAGCACCACTTAGATGTTACTGACACTTCACCTCATAAGAAACGGCCTTATCCGATACCCATGAAGTACTTGGAAGAAGCTCGGGTCATCATTAAACAGATGGAGAATGATGGAATCATATCAAAATGCGTCACACCTTACATTAATCCTCTGGCTATTTTGAGAAGACTGTTCAAGTTTTTGAAATACTTTACTAGGAGATGAGCGAAAAGAAAATTGCCTAGCAATTTTCTTTTTCCCGAGCAGGGGGGGAGATGAAACGGGAACGCCCTACGAGCATTCACGTTTCATTCATTTATTAAGAGGAACTCGCTAACACCCGGCCGTAAGCATTTAAAACTTGCGCCGAGCGCACAGGCATAGTGGGAACTGCAAGCAAGCTCGCGCTGTTCCAGAACACCGGCCAAGGTCAAGCGACGTCACGCAGAAGGTTCTTTCGTGTTCCATAGCATTGCAGCATGAACGAAATGTGATATCAATATTTCAATAACGTCACCTTGCAGGCAGGAATAATGAACGCTGCTAGCCGAAATTTCATGTCAATCGGTGTAAAGATGGCCAAGATATAAAATTTTCTTGGGGCCCACATGTGTAGACACGCCCACCGACCTTCGGTAATATAAGCGAATCGCCAGCCTGGGGTAAAGCAGAGAGTGTGCAGTGTGGGTGTGTGGAGCTGAAGTGTGCCGTAGGCAGAGAGAGTGAGGGGAGTCGGCAGTAAGCCGTGAGTTCAGTGTGTGTGTGCAAGTAAGCACGTCGCGATATAATTCGTCACTCGGTCCGGCTGTATACTTGAGTTCAGAAACATGAGTGTTAGAAGCTTTCTCCGTGGGCTTGATTTCATTTAAAGACTGTGTTTCTAGCATAAACTGTGCCAACCTTGATTTCATTTAAAGACTGTGTGAAAACAGCGATAGTGTTTCTAGCATAGACTGTGCCAGCCTGCATTTCATTTAAAGACTGTGTCTATCCATTGAACTGTGTTCGTAATAAAACTGTGCCAGCCTTGATTTCATTTAAAGACTGTGTTTCTAGCATAAACTGTGCCAACCTTGATTTCATTTAAAGACTGTGTGAAAACAGCGATAGTGTTTCTAGCATAAACTGTGCCAGCCTGCATTTCATTTAAAGACTGTGTGAAAACAGCGATAGTGTTTCTAGCATAGACTGTGCCAGCCTGCATTTCATTTAAAGACTGTGTCTATCCATTGAACTGTGTTCGTAATAAAACTGTGCCGACCTTCATTTCATTAAAGACTGTGTTTATCCATTTTTCGGAACTGTGTTTGTAATAAAACTGTGCCAACCTTGATTTCATTTAAAGACTGTGTTTATCCGTTGAACTGTGTTCGTAATAAACTGTGCCAACATTCCCTCTTAAAGACAGTATTAACTTGTGGAATACGGTATCGTGATTTTTTTCCGAGGGACCATGCCAATTCCCATCATAACCTGTTCAGAATCACGTATGATCTTAAGTGCCAGTGATAATCTTCTGAAAATTACGACGTAACAGAACTTGGACTGTCGTTTATTTCAACAAGTGTGTGGATATTGTGCTCATGGTGTACAGTGCAGAGACTGTACCCGGTGAATTTAATTTTCTTTGTGAAGTGCTTAGTCACTGCACCTCGGAAGGTCCTAGATTGTTTTCGTTTGTTTATTATTCCAAATACGATAATTCCTTCCATCTTATTCTCATGGAACTGTGACTCTGACTTTATCCTTGCTGCTAAAGTGCATTCAACATCATTGACTGTGGGAACTATTTCGGTGTGCTTCGCCTTAGAGAGGTGTCACACCAGAGTCCCATGACGTCCGATGTGGAAGCTCCACATTTCCCCGTTCCTGCCTCAGGTTCGAATCGCCATCAAGTCTAATACAGAGAAAACACCAACGACGGAAGACAACGCCGACGCCGACCGCAAGACGACGCAGCCGCCGCAGGACAACGTCCCCTCCACGCCTTCAAGGACAACTCCACAATTCAGCTGTAAAAGGTGTCATAATTCTTTGCATATCTATTGAATAAACTGAAGGATCCACTTAATTAATGGTTATGAATTTCATGTTTTTGGTCCGTATTGAACTGAGAATAATATATAAGTAATAATAATAACAACGTAAACGTTTCCACCTTTTCAATACTAAAATATATTCACAAAATTATAAATTACACGGTACTAGTTTCGACCCATCTAGGGGTCATCATCAGCCGTATTGGAGCAAAGATTACTTTTGGCGAAATCCTAAGAAAATGTTATTTTAAAGAATAACAAGTGAAATGAGATGTTATTATGGTAATAGTTAATAATACAAGGAATATACATACTAAGAGGTTTTTAACAAAGAATAAAGTCTAAATGGGGTGTTGTGAAAATTATAATCATGGAAATCAGTAAGTTCTTGTATTGAAATGACATATATAAAATTATATATGGCTTAGGAAGAGGGCTTAAGGTGGGGCTGAAGGGTGCAGGGGAAAGTGTAATTGTCTTGGAAAAGTACCTTTGATTAAATTTAGGATTGAATTTAGGTTGGCTGCATTATTGTTTCTGAGGAAAGTGATAAATAGATCGAAGAGTTTCTCGAAGGGTTTCTCTGAGATTTCATTGAGATTGTGACTGGCATTAAAGTATTGGTCTAGGTGTATGTAGTAATTTTCCATTATGTTGAGTAAAGGGCCCTTGTTTGCTAATACGAGGATGTCCATGTCTTGTTCAATATTGGTGAAATTATGGTTATAATCTTGCATGTGGTGGCCGATGGCTGAAAACCTGTTGTATTTTATTGCGTTAGTGTGCTCGTGGTATCTGATAATGAAGTTTCTCCTGGTTTGCCCGATGTAGGTTTTTTTACAGGTGGTACATTTGATCCTATAAACTCCTGATTTTAAAAAACTGCTGGTCTTGTTGATGTGTGAAGTATTGTATAAAACGTTCATGTTCTTATTGTTGGTTTTGAAGGCTATTTTAACACCTTGTTTCTTAAAGATGTTGGTTAACTTGTAGATATCATTGTTGAACGTGAAGGTGGAAAATGTTGGAGGTTTGGTTATTTCTTTTTTGAGGGTAGTTTTTGGGCGATGTTTGTGTTTATTGATTATCCTTTCTATAAAATGATTGCTGAAGCCGTTGAATTTTGCGATTCCGCGGATTGTGTTGAGTTCGTTTTTTAGATCTTTATTGGACATAGGTATGCTGAAGGCTCGGTGAACTAGGCTGTGTATGTGGCTCGTTTGTGGGACTGGGGGTGCACTGAATCTTGGCGAATGGTGGAGGCTGTTTGAGTGGGTTTTCTGAAAATTTTATAACTGAAAGAATCTGAGTTTCTACTGATGGTTAAATCTAGAAAGTTGATTTTTTGATTTGATTCGGATTCTAGTGTGAATTTGATATGAGGATCAATATTGTTGAGTCTTAAGAGGGTGGTGGGTGCGT
Organism: Anabrus simplex; assembly: GCF_040414725.1. Classification (NCBI taxonomy): domain Eukaryota; kingdom Metazoa; phylum Arthropoda; class Insecta; order Orthoptera; family Tettigoniidae; genus Anabrus; species Anabrus simplex. Next base: position 522,142,878 of record NC_090267.1, on the reverse strand, counting down.
TAATTGATTTTTCATTCATGATTACAAAGACATCGTCGACATATCTGGCCCAAAAGAGAATGTTTTCGAATTCGTTGTCAATTTTGGTGTATTCGAGGAAGTCCAGGTATATTTCTGCTAAGATACCTGAGGCCGGTGACCCCATTGCCAAACCATTTTGTTGATATATGACATTGTCAAACGTGAAGAAGTTATTGTCGATGATAAGTTTTAATATTGTGATAGTCTTGTATCTCTAGTTTGCTTAAGTGGCTGTTTTTGTTTAAATTGTTTATAATTATCGGAATTAATTTTGATACTTGTATGCTTGGGTACATGTTTACAATATCGAAAGAGTGGATGGAGTGATCCGGTTGCAAATTGAACTTGTTTAGTTTTTCTACTAGCTCAGATGTGTTTTTAATAGACTTTTTGGATAAGAATTGATAATTTTTTCTTAAGAAACATTGGATGAATTGTGATATTTTGTATAAGGGGCTCGGTCTATAGTTGATAATTGGCCGGATGGGAATTCCGGTTTTGTGAATTTTGGGAAGAGCTTTAGCAGTGGGGAGTCCTGGGTTCATATGTATGAGTTTGGGTTTTTCCTGTTCGGTAAATAAAAATGAATCAGAAATTATACGACACTCACCTCGCAGCGACTAAACTACTTTCAAACGCACAATGGACACTATTCTATCAAGAAGTAGAGAACAAATTATTCTACGAACTAGCCAAAAAACAGTCAAATTTGGAGAATAAACTCAACAGGCTAAAAAACTGCCAACTACATAACCAACAAACTAGAAACTCCAATAGTAACACGTTCGATCGTACGCAGTTTCATCCAGCTGTTGTAAATCTATCTAACACGCCCTTAAGTGAAAGTGAACACTTAATTTTATCCAAAGGACCGAAACACAACTGGCCAAACTTGAACAGCCTCATCATAGCCGCTACTATGATCACAGAATCAGAGCTAGCCATCAGCAAAATGCCGGAAGACACGCAAAATGAGGTTAGAACCGATGTTAAAAAGAAACTGACTGATATCCTCCCCAATTTAACCAAACCCGCAAATAACCTCAATAATAGAGAAGAAATTGGTGAACAAAAGCGCATATACGCCCTCAAGAAGAAAATTAAAGACAACGAACTCATCGTAACCAAAGCTGACAAAGGCAATGCAACAGTTATCATGGATAAAAAAGTATACATTGAAAAAACAAAAAACTTTTTCACAGACAGCTCATTTTCCATAATCAAAAAAGACCCCACCCAAAAAATTCAAAAACTACTTAAACAAACTCTTAAAAACACTTCATTTTTATTTACCGAACAGGAAAAATCCAAACTCATACATATGAACCCAGGACTCCCCACTGCTAAAGCTCTTCCCAAAATTCACAAAACCGGAATTCCCATCCGGCCAATTATCAACTATAGACCGAGCCCCTTACACAAAATATCACAATTCATCCAATGTTTCTTAAGAAAAAATTATCAATTCTTATCCAAAAAGTGTATTAAAAACACATCTGAGCTAGTAGAAAAACTAAACAAGTTCAATTAGCAACCAGATCACTCCATCCACTCTTTCGATATTGTAAACATGTACCCAAGCATACAAGTATCAAAATTAATTCCGATAATTATAAACAATTTAAACAAAAACAGCCACTTAAGCAAACTAGAGATACAAGACTTTATCACAATATTAAAACTTATCATCGACAATAACTTCTTCACGTTTGACAATGTCATATATCAACAAAATGGTTTGGCAATGGGGTCACTGGCCTCAGGTATCTTAGCAGAAATATACCTGGACTTCCTCGAATACACCAAAATTGACAACGAATTCGAAAACATTCTCTTTTGGGCCAGATATGTCGACGATGTCTTTGTAATCATGAATGAAAAATCAATTAACGCACCCACCACCCTCCTAAGACTCAACAATATTGATCCTCATATCAAATTCACACTAGAATCCGAATCAAATCAAAAAATCAACTTTCTAGATTTAACCATCAGTAGAAACTCAGATTCTTTCAGTTATAAAATTTTCAGAAAACCCACTCAAACAGCCTCCACCATTCGCCAAGATTCAGTGCACCCCCAGTCCCACAAACGAGCCACATACAACAGCCTAGTTCACCGAGCCTTCAGCATACCTATGTCCAATAAAGATCTAAAAAACGAACTCAACACAATCCGCGGAATCGCAAAATTCAACGGCTTCAGCAATCATTTTATAGAAAGGATAATCAATAAACACAAACATCGCCCAAAAACTACCCTCAAAAAAGAAATAACCAAACCTCTAACATTTTCCACCTTCACGTTCAACAATGATATCTACAAGTTAACCAACATCTTTAAGAAACAAGGCGTTAAAATAGCCTTCAAAACCAACAATAAGAACATGAACGTTTTATACAATACTTCACACATCAACAAGACCAGCAGTTTTTTAAAATCAGGAGTTTATAGGATCAAATGTACCACCTGTAAAAAAAACCTACATCGGGCAAACCAGGAGAAACTTCATTATCAGATACCACGAGCACACTAACGCAATAAAATACAACAGGTTTTCAGCCATCGACCAACACATGCAAGATTATAACCATAATTTCACCAATATTGAACAAGACATGGACATCCTCGTATTAGCAAACAAGGGCCCTTTACTCAACATAATGGAAAATTACTACATACACCTAGACCAATACTTTAATGCCAGTCACAATCTCAATGAAATCTCAGAGAAACCCAACATACTCTTCGATCTATTTATCACTTTCCTCAGAAACAATAATGCAGCCAACCTAAACTCAATCCTAAATTTAATCAAAGGTACTTTTCCAAGACAATTACACTTTCCCCCGCACCCTTCAGCCCCACCTTAAGCCCTCTTCCTAAGCCATATATAATTTTATATATGTCATTTCAATACAAGAACTTACTGATTTCCATGATTATAATTTTCACAACACCCCATTTAGACTTTATTCTTTGTTAAAAACCTCTTAGTATGTATATTCCTTGTATTATTAACTATTACCATAATAACATCTCATTTCACTTGTTATTCTTTAAAATAACATTTTCTTAGGATTTCGCCAAAAGTAATCTTTGCTCCAATATGGCTGATGATGACCCCTAGATGGGTCGAAACTAGTACCGTGTAATTTATAATTTTGTGACTATATTTTAGTATTGAAAAGGTGGAAACGTTTACGTTGTTATTATTATTACTTATATATTATAGGATCCACTTAATCATTAAAAAAAAAATTTCACTACCCTTCTCTCTCTCACTCTCTTAGCATGGGCGGTACACGCCTTGTCGTGTCTCATGCTCTCCGATAAACTGAAGTACGGGGGTTCCTGTTTCACTATGTCCTGTTAGAAACTGCGTGAGATACTTCACAATGGACCCTTTCAATCCAGATACCCAAGCGTGGTATCAGTCTCTTGGTCCATTTAGCCCGTGGGTCACTTTCCCATCTGAGTTGCCATCGCCTCATCCATTGATTGAAGGCACGCTTCTTTGCACATTTCTTTCCCAGCTCTTCTTGGGTACGCCAGATTTCATGTCGCTCCAATGCAAGTAGGTCTATTGGGGCTATTGCTGCCACTGTGAGGATTGTAGGTTCGGAAACCGTGCGGTATGCACATGCAATACGTAAAGCTGTTGTTCGTTGTACAGCAGCTATTCTTCTCCGATACCAAGCAAATCTCAAGGATTCAGCCCAGATTTCAGAGCCATACAGTAGCACTGACTGAACCGTCGACATGAGAAGACGTTGTTTACTGGATTTCGGACCTTTAATATTTCCCATCAGTCTGCTAAGTGCAGTCATGTATTTTACTGCCTTATCTGTCGCTCTCTGAATATGATTCCAGAATGTGAGCTTGGAGTCAAATGTCACTCCTAGATATTTTGTGCTCGCAGATGTTTCAATCACTAACTCTCGAACAGTCATTGGTACAAGAGTTTTGATCCTTTTCCTCATCAGAAGAACTGCATCACCTGGTTCAGTTTGATTTGAGCCATTTCAACATTACGAACCACTATCAAGGCGGCCACGTCATCAGCGTAGCCCACAAGCTTCATGTCCTCTGGCATCTCCAAACGTTACATTATGTTCCAAAGATCTGGACCAAGGATCGATCCCTGCGCTGCACCAGCCGTCAGATGTTTTGTCTTTTGTCCATCTTCCATATCATACAGCAGAGTGCGATCTTTGAAGTAATCTCTCATTATGCGCATAAGATATTGTGGTAGCTTGAAAGTTTCTTTAAGAGCTACCAACATGTCGCTCCATCTTGCCGAATTGAAAGCATTCTTCACATCCAGGGTCACAAGAAGTGTCAATTTATGGGAATGATGGTTGCCCATTTGTGCTCTTTCTGCTGTATTCACCACCTCCCACACTGCATCCGGCGTCGAATGTCCTCTCCGAAATCCATGTTCGCGAACAGATAGATCCCTGCTAGTTGAACTGCTGAGAGGATTCTGGGCTGCAAAAGTTTCTACAGGCCTTTTCCAGCTGTGTCCAGCATACATAAAGGTCTATAACCACCAAGTTTTCCTTTGCTGATCAAAACCAATTGGGCCATTTTCCATCAGGGACTAAAAACACCCGCTTGCAGGCAATGATTGTACATATTCAGCAACAGTTCTGGACAGAGTTCTGATATTATCTTTAGCACCTCTGTAGGTATACCATCTGGTCCTGGAGTCTTCTTGTTTCTAAGAGAGCTAATAGCTCTATTCAGCTCTTCTACTGTGAAGAGGGGTATATCATTCAGTTCTTTTTCATCGTCACAATCAATCCTCTCTGGATGATCTGGGAATAGGGTATCCACAATTTGTTTAATGGTTTACGGATCCGCACTTGGGGTTGAAAATGTCCTGAGTTTCTTCATTACAATCTTGTAATCTAGTCCCCATGGATTATCTTCTACTTCTTTAGCTAGTGCCCACCATTTATTGGCTTTACTTTTTCTAATTGCATTACGAAGCTCCTTCTTCGCTGACTTGTACTCCGCTGTGACTGAGGTATTCTCTGGACTGCCTCTCATCCTTTGAGCCCTGCGTCAAAGTCGCAGACAATTCCTTCTCAGTTCAGCAATTTCTTCGGTCCACCAGTACGCTGCACGCTTGCTATTTTGCGGTCTCCTTTGGGACATTGAGGCGTTTCATGCTTGATGGATTAGCTGCATGGTGAGTTCAACACATACACCAGCTGCTTCTTTCCCTCTACGAGCAAAAGCAAAACATTTTTCTGTTATGTTCTCTATTCCATTCCGTATTACATCAATGAATTTTTCCTTGTTGATACCTGCTACATTCCACCGTGCTGGCCTGCAAAAGATGTTTCTTTCTTGAGGAGATTCTTGGAGCAGTCGAAATAATAATAATAATAATAATAATAATAATAATAATAATAATAATTGCTTGTAACAGGATTTGAACCATTACAATTTGCCTCCCTCATAAATAAATCGAAGAACAAATAATCGAATGATTTATGAACAACATAATATATAATATTTTTTTTTGCTATTGGTGACGATGGAATAGGAAAGGGCTAGGAGTAGGAAGGAAACGGCCTTGGCCTTAATTAAGGTACAGCCCCAGCATTTGCCTGGTGTGAAAATGGGAAACCACGGTAAACCATCTTCAGGGCTGCCGACAGTGGGGTTCGAACCCACTATCTCCTGAATACATGATACTGGCCGCACTTAAGCGACTGCAGCTATCGAGTTTGGTAATATATAATTATTACACTAACATTGACACATATAAACACTTTTAAATGAGTATGCAACAATTATTATTATTATTATTTTTTTAATTTTCTTAACACATCAGTACATTTTATAAAATATCACTTATATGAAAACTCATCTAGAACATTCTCATCATAGATAACTCTTAAGTGTCCCATTCTCTCCTTATCGTGCAATTCACAACAATATAGCACTTTTTTTTCATGTACTGGAGTTCAGTGCACCAATACGACACTTGATTCTCACGCAAATTCACAGAAGATACAGTTTATTTTATGCCAGCTTCTTACATAAATTAATCATCTTATTAATATCTCAACAAATCTCACATGATGTACTTCTTTAAATTTCTGATGTTATAAGTACCGACAATATTCCCTTCTCGGTCTTTTAAAGAATATGCACACTTCCCGATATGGTTCACAATCGTGAAATACCCCTGATACAAAAGAAAAAATTTTGACATATTTCCCGCCTCTGCAGATGATGGAAAAGGAACTCTGAGTAGCACCTTGTCACCCAAACTAAATTCGTCCAATTTTGCCCTTTTCTTTTGGCAAATGCGTTTATTTCCTGCTTTGATTAAATTTTCCTGGCCAGCTGGATATAATAATCCTTAGATTTTCCCTCTCACAAGTCTAAACCTAGCATACTTGCAATTTAGTTAGGCGTACATCCCGTAGACTCGTGTAACGTAGTATTACACCATCGTTCTACATCGCCTAGTCGTGAAAACTGTGCTAATCATGTACGTAGGCTCTAAATATCCTCCTGATCTCTCTCATGACCCGCTCGGCCATATTACCTTGTGGGTATCGAATTGATGAATATATGGTCTTAACACCCAGTTTATTCAACTTGGTAGTCCATATTTTTGAACTGAACTAATTGCCGTGATCTGATAATATTCTGAGTGGACATCCAAACTCAGGAATGTATCTGTCAATAACCTGCTTCAGGCAAGCCCTTCCAGTAGCTTTTCTCAGGGAATACATTGTGACATATTTGCAGAATGAGTTAGCTGGAAAATATATAACGTCCAATATCGGACCATTATATTGGTATTATATTTGCTGAAGGCATCAGTCAAAACAAACACATATCTGTATCCATACCGAGATTTTACTAGTTGCCCGAACAGATCTACGCATATAAGTTGACCTGGCTTGTCTACAATGACAGCATGCCATGGCCCCTCTAACGTCCTGTTAGGATGCTTACTGCGTTGACATAGATCACAAGTCGCAAGTAATTTCCTAATACTCCTTCCCATATTCTTCCATAAAATGACTTAGGTACACAAACTTCAAATTAACCAGAATGACACTTCCTTGACAGGAAACCACTGCTTAGTTTGTACTCATGTTCACCTTCCTTCACGACAACATCTGCCTCCTTATCTCTTAGCAAGGTCAGGATGGCAAACATCTCATCGTCCCTCTCTTGTTCTAACATGAGATGACATAACCTATCCCGTTCTATCATGTTGTCTGTTACATTCCCCACACATACCAGTATTCCTTCTCTTATCTCTACATACCAGGATTCCGTATTACATGATAGATTCCTACTGAGGAAATCGGCCAAGACATTATCTTTACCCTGATAGCCTAAAGCCACCTTGTCATTCTATTACTTGTTAACGTACATGTCTTAATAAATACTAATGCCTGGTGATTTGTCCATATAGCAAACTTATTTCCTAATACACACATCCTAAACTTACTTAATGAATAAATAATGGCTAAGAACTCTATTTCCGTAATGGTATACCTCTTTTCTGTCAAGCTGAGTCCCCAACTCGACAAGGAAGCAATACCCAAATTTCCTTCATCATCACTCTGGCACAAACATCCAGAAATATCCTTTTCCGATGCATCGGTCCTGAGTAAGAACTTGCGATCAGGCATAGGGTATTTTAACATAACGGCATCATTGAAACCTTTCTTGAACCTAAGAAATGCCTCCTCATTGTTTAACCGTACACTTCCATTTAGCTCCGCCTTTCAACAATCCTTTAAATGGCTCTCTACATACTACATATTGAATAACAAAACATCTAAAATAATTACAAACCCCTAAAAATGATTTTAACTGTTTAACATTGTGTGGAGTACTCGTGTTGTTAATCTTCTCTAATCTCATTTGTTCTGGTTTTACCCCCTGTGCAGATACAGTATGCCCCAAAAATGTAACCTGTTGTGTGTAAAATGTAGACTTAGCCAGTTTTAATGTGAAACCCCCCCCCCTCTAATTTTCTGTAAAACTATGTTCAAATGTTCCATGTGTTCCTCAAAAGTGTGAGATGCTATAGCCACGTCATCAATATACATCGTAACAAAATCCTCTGTATCCTGACCTAAAACTCGAGACATAGCACGAATCAACGCTGCGGAAGATGTCTTTGTCCCAAATGAAACCCTAGCAAATTGATAAAAACAGTTCTTATATGCGAAGGCTGTGAGAGGTCTATCCTCTTTTCTGAGGGGAATTTGCCAAAATGAAGAAGACAAATGATGGAAAACCATGTTTTTCTTTCAAATCGCTGAATGAGTTCTTCCACTGTTTCAGGCCTCTGTTGATCTGCCTCAGTTCTCTGATTCATCGATACATAACCTTACAGACCCATCCTTCTTGGCATCATAATGTTTATTTGCTCTTCGACGGCATTAGCATATTTAAGTGGAATGGGGGTACTTAGGTCCCACAAATGAAGAATGGTCATGAACTACAAATTTGTGTTCAAATTACTTCTCACCACTGCCTCATACAGACTATCCCTCGGATCCTGTCGTATGGACATGTGACACACATCAAAACATTTCCTCTCACTAGGAACACCTTCACTCACCTCTGTTACATCTTTAATAGAACACACGTTACCAACACCTACCTCAGACCCATCCTAATTTACACATATTTCTTTGCTAGTTTTCCCCCATGACAAACAAACACTACCTAAATCAAAGTCTAATCTACCATAGCCCCATGATTTGTAAGTCAGTCAGCTCCTAAAATAACCGAATACACAAGGTTTGGCACAGCAAGGCATGGCTGAAAGTTACATTCATCTTCAATCATGATTGGTACTGCTATCATTTTATTGATTCTCTGTGATTTGCTACCAACAGCTGTTATAATGAAAGTTTGCCTCACAGGAATTTCCATTATATTCTGACTTTCTTTCAGAACTTCCTCGTAAAGCTTTCAATACCAGAATCTAATACTACCTTCACTTTCCTTCTCCATATCATAATTTCTATCGTCGGAGTCACTACCTTACTTTTTTTTAAAAAATGCTCTTTGTTCGGGACGTCGACCTATAGAGATCTTTTGCCCCAACTTGAACCATGTGATGTGAAACTGCATGTAATTGGAATGGAGGAAGTGTAGAGTGAGGAAAGGAATCTTAAGGACAACACAAACACCGAGTCCCCAGGCCAGGGATATTAATCATATACAATTAAAATCCCCTGATCCAGCCGGGAATCGAACCCGGGGCCGCCGGGTGACAGGCGGACACGTTGCCCCCTACACGTTGCCGGACCACAACCTCACTACTTATATTCTCAGTAACCGTTGAGGAGTTAACTGGCAAAATAACAGATGGAGCCGTAAAGACTGAAAAGCAATTGGAGGAAATGACAAATAGCTTAGAGGAGGTGCGAACTGAGATAGGCAAGAATCGAAGCGCGATCGACCACTTAAGCGAGGCTACAGAAGAAAGATTTTCCAATATTACGGAGGAAATTAGTGCCCAGATAGCCGAAGTACAACGGAAGAATGCGGATCAGTTGGAAGCGAAGTTAGGTGAAAAACAACGGGAAACTGAGTCGAAGATGAGGACGATGGAAAAGGAATTGAGAAAAGAGGTTGTAGGTCAAATTGCAGGCAAGGGTGAAGAGATCAAGAAGATGATTTTGGTAGATAGAGAGAATGCTAGAGTCAATATACAAGAAGTAGGTGCAAATATTGAGGCATGGGCTGAATCTTCGCAGAAGAGTACGAATAAGTTGATATCTGTGGAAAAGGACGTACAGTATTTGAAGGATAAAATAGAATTACTTGATCTAAGAACAAATAAGGAGATGGATAAACTGAAGTGTTCAATGCAGAATAATAGTATTGAAAGAGAAGCGAGTCAAGCTAGTGAACCAGCTCTACTTAGCGATGAGTTAAATTTACCAAGACCGGAAGAAAAATCATCTACGCCAAGAGAGACGAATGGAGGCCAAATTTACAACATATTTCGTACATCTTCAGAAGATAAACCCCGTAAATTTGGTGGGCTAGATGATAGAACACCAAGGGCATTTCTTCGGGAGATGGAAGATTATATGACAGATGCGAAGGTACCGGCTGATAGAAGATTACGTACAATTAGCAAATTCTTATCTGATTCGGCTTTAGAATGGATGATGGCATTCCAATATACATTCAGTACGTATGAGGAATTTAAGGTAGCATTGTTAAAGAAATTCTGGGATGTATCTATACAGCAGTCATTACGTATGGAGCTTTATTCAAGAAAATATCCTACTACTATTCCAACAAGGTTTGCTAATTATTTTATTTCCCAAATTATCAAATTCAGAGATTTGGACACACCACCTTCCGAGTCCGAGATGATCGTAGCGATATCTAAACAATTACCGTTGGAAGTGCAGAGAACTCTAATAGCAGCAAATGTTAGAACAGCGACTGAGGTGGAAATGACTTTACGTCAGTTGGATTTAACTTCGACACAAAATCAACCAAGGATCAGACATGCAGAGGCTTTACATACGATTGATTTAACGGAAGATAGAAGTCCACCACCTAAGATTAGGAAGGGAGGTAGAGTGCAAAGTTCAGGAATGCAGACAATAACACAGCAAGCTAGACCAGTTGAAAATGAGCAATCACGGAGAGGTGAATGGAATTTCAATAATTATCCAGATGATAGGAGATGATGCTGAGTCGCAGAGATACGTGACGGAGTTGAGAAGTAAACGACAGGACGGAGATCAATGGCAACAGGCCATACAGGGAAACACGAGTGGCCAAAACCATGGTGCAGAGAGCAATGCTTACCGCGGATTCCGGGAAGCAGAACAAAATAAAGATTTGAATCCACATGCAGCAGATTACGATATGAGGAATACTGGAGCCATTAGGAAAAGGACTGAATTATAGCAGTTGGGTGATGTACAAGAAGATGATGACTTAGGAGATGACGAAGAAGATGACCCAGTAGAAGAAGATGTGGATCAAGAAGACGAAGAAGAAGCTACAGAGGATGTAAACATGGCAAATATGGAAGACACAGACCCATTACAAGCAGAAATTTGTCATCAGTGTGACGGAAATGAACGCAAGTTTCAAGCTCTTTTGGAAATATTTTTTGAAGCTCAGAAAGAGAAGGAGAGATTGCTAGCTGAACGTGAACTATTATTATCCGGAAGAATAACTGAAGTGGAGCCATAGTAGTGAATCATAAAAATAAAAAAAATACGTTTTCACATATTTTTTTTTACGGGGTATGGGGAGAATGTGCCATATCATATATGCCCCAAATATTAATTATATAATATGGTGTAACATTGTGCATCTAATACAAGCAGGAGTCATGATGCGACCTAGAAGTTGCGTAATGCAGTATTCCGTCATCGCGTGACATCAGTAATAGCTTCTTATCTAAGCATAGCAACAGCGAATATCTCGCGTACTCCGTATGAGTCAATCGGGGATGCACGAGAGTGTTTGAGAGCGGCCGATTATAATAGGACCAATCACAGCCCTGGAAGCGATATGGCAGAATGAAGGGATTTACAAAACAAATTAAGTCAGTCTTACCAACTTCTAAATTTACAGTGCTGCACTACTCTTTATTTTATTAGGCAATTTGTTATAAAGCTAGACTCCACGGTTTTAATATGAAATAGAAGCCAGTTAAACATTAAAAGAACTACCTGTAGACAGTTGCAATACTTAATTTGAATTAATAAAGTAATTAACATATTTTTATTGAATCAGCGCTTTTGCAGAGTAGTGGGTGAGCAGTAACGTCATCGCGCCAGTGGAATCCCCTAAGATATGACTAATACCGAAGTGGGGTGTATATAGCAGCCTCTGGAAATGGAAAGTCACTCTGCTTTGAAGTGTCAACCGTGCGGGTCGGTGTTTTTGATATTAAGCCAGTGGTATAGGAAAGTAACATTTTTTTGTGACCAGTTTTGAACATATAAGTAGTCAATTTGTGAAGCTGAAACTTTTTCCTTTATGAAAATATGCATTACATGAATGCAAGTGGTAGATTGTAGTTACGAGTGTGCATAGTATATTAACAAAGCAATTACCTTTGCTATATAAATAATATCACGTATCACGTATGTCAAAGTGCGGTGGTGACACGGGATAATAACAATAAAAACGATAGTTACTGTCGATATTTCCGTACCCATGTATGCGTAATTTGCATACGGTTTGTGCAAATACAGTGTTCGGTACGCGTTCGGTTTCGCGAAGAACTTGTAAGAACCGTCGTCATCGTATCGGTACTATTTAATGGTGTGTGCGAAGCACTATTACTACATGATGAAGAGAGAAGAAAAGACTTGCAGAGTATTTGATAACGCCATGCAGTTTGGTGCAATGATGGCGTAATTTGCTGGACGCTGTGGCCTGGAATCATGAAGAAACTGAGACGCTACCAGTTAAGTTCATTTTAATTATAGGCGTGCTTAGATAGAAGGAATTAGGCTAATTCGATCCCAGTGTAATGTAAATGTCAGTCTTGTTGTGACTGAGCTATGTTGTATTTTTATAGATTAGTGTCATGTTTCAGGGAAATGCATGTTTGGAACCCTGATTTTTATATATTACTTTATTTCCTTTTTATAAGATGGGAAAGAGGGAAATGATTAGGTGTAGATGAGGATATATATGTCTAAAGGTAACTGTGTATTCCATTTTGGTACAAGATATAGACTCTTTTAGTATGAAGGCTACACAGCCTAAAGTTTGGTCTTGGAATAAAATTTAGCAAGGTATTTTTTTTCCTGCATGTAGCACGTTTATAGGAGTACATGGCAGTGATGACCAACGTAAAAGTGCACCGTCGAACTAATATCTTCTAGATCCGCAGATAGAACTAGCTAATTGGTATCGAGTTATGTTTTTATGAGAAAAAGGCAAGATTAACCTGATACTGAGATTACAATGTGTGTTATTACAGGACGGAAGTGTCTAAACATGGATACCGGGAAAGATACAATGGTGTTAGCTGCATGAAAAGAGAGAGGTTTGATTTGCCTCAAGTGTTCATTACGATTGTGAGAATTGAACTCACGGACCCCAAAGTGTTAGGCCAGATGTGTTGAGTATCATATCGGCAAGCCGTGTTATATTGGAATATGTAGTTAAGGCCATAGGAATGTGTACTGGTGCTTTCTTTAGTTTGAGTTCGAGGCCTTGTGTTAATTAAATGAACAGAGAAGTGAATGGCAGCGTAATTTATGTTTTCAAATATATTAGAATTTCTCAGGCAAGAATTACCAAACCAATTAGTTAGAGTCTTTTCTGGCGAAGTAAGATGTTTCATAGCTGGAGCATTAGAAGTGTTCCGTGATTTATATTACAGCGTGCTAGTGAAAGATCAACAGACAGATAGCTGAGCCTGGAGTTCGGTGTTCTTTTTATATGAAGGAGTCTAATATCTTATTGTTTATATTTCAGATATTGAATACACAGATGATATTTTTTTTATTTTGCATGTCTTTACAGGGTTCTCCGAGAGTGTATTTTGTATTAATTTGTGTTACTTGGATTGTCATTGATTATGTCATTGCCAGCGTTGATATATACTTGCTTTAAAATATGAGTCTGGAACTCATGTTATTGGGAAGTAGGCTTTTAAGCCATCCAATTTATAACAGAACGGTCTGTTAAGTAAATTCAGTGTAGATGTAAGCTAAGGTCCCTGAAATATTGATTTGATGATAAGTGATGTACATATAGTTTTATTATGGATCGGATTTAGCATAATTTTATTCTGTCGCGGTATGTCCTGTAATTATAATTTGAATGATATCCATATGAAATTATGCCATTATTGCACCAAACTGCATGGCGTTATCAAATACTCTGCAAGTCTTTTCTTCTCTCTTCATCATGTAGTAATAGTGCTTCGCACACACCATTAAATTGTACCGATACGATGACGACGGTTCGTACAAGTTCTTCGCGAAACCGAACGCGTACCGAACACGGTATTTGCACAAACCGTATGCAAATTACGCATACACGGGTACGGAAATATCGACAGTAACTATCGTTTTTATTGTTATTATCCCGTGTCAACCACCGCACTTTGACATACGTGATGCGTGATATTATTTATATAGCAAAGGTAATTGCTTTGTTAATATACTATGCACACTTGTAACTACAATCTATCACTTGCATTCATGTAATGCATATTTTCATAAAGGAAAAAGTTTCAGCTTCACAAATTGACTACTTATATGTTCAAAACTGGTCACAAAAAAAAGTTACTTTCCTATACCACTGGCTTAATATCAAAAACACCGACCCGCACGGTTGACACTTCAAAGCAGAGTGACTTTCCATTTCCAGAGGCTGCTATATACACCCCACTTCGGTATTAGTCATATCTTAGGGGATTCCACTGGCGCGATGACGTTACTGCTCACCCACTACTCTGCAAAAGCGCTGATTCAATAAAAATATGTTAATTACTTTATTAATTCAAATTAAGTATTGCAACTGTCTACAGGTAGTTCTTTTAATGTTTAACTGGCTTCTATTTCATATTAAAACCGTGGAGTCTAGCTTTATAACAAATTGCCTAATAAAATACAGAGTAGTGCAGCACTGTAAATTTAGAAGTTGGTAAGACTGACTTAATTTGTTTTGTAAATCCCTTCATTCTGCCATATCGCTTCCAGGGCTGTGATTGGTCCTATTATAATCGGCCGCTCTCAAACACTCTCGTGCATCCCCGATTGACTCATACGGAGTACGCGAGATATTCACTGTTGCTATGCTTGGATAAGAAGCTATTACTGATGTCACGCGATGACGGAATACTGCATTACGCAACTTCTAGGTCGCATCATGACTTCTGCTTGTATTAGATGCACAATGTTACACCATATTATATAATTAATATTTGGGGCATATATGATATGGCACAGTATCAATGCACCATTTGGAATTGTCAGCTACATTTTATTCATTAATGTGTTAATCAATATGTTTAGGATCTATTAGTTTTCTATTACACCCTCAACCTCCACAGGACACCTATTTGCTATATTTAAACAAGGACTTGCAGGAGAGTGTATAAATTTTACGACTATCCATATTTTAATCTTTAAATTATTGTCAACCATTTCGCTCACCATTTGTAATATCATCTTCACATTTATATTTAATTTAATTACAATCAGGTACCTGATTATTTACCTTTCAGTTTGAGATATAGGCTGATGATGCTCTTAATTGAAGAGCGAAACATGTCCCTACAGTTTTAATTATTTTTTAAAATTTTTATGTATTGAAAAGGTGGAACAAATAAACTTTCATATTTATTTGACTTTATTAAGAACTAAGAAGCCGTGAAATGGCAACTTGGTGCTCTTTGCCTCAAAAGGGGATTGGTGTAGAGTTGTATAAAGAGTACACTCCGGCATCGCCAGGGACTTTCTTGTAGCAAATTGTGAGAAGCAATCAAGATGACATCAAATGTTTCTGCAGTACGAACTATCCTGGGCAGAACTCAGGACGGAAACCGTCAGAGAGAAAGAAACACTGGCTCACGTTCTGGGATCTTGTCCCTATGGCGAAGTACTGAAAAACTTGCGTCACCACAAGATAAGATCACTGATTGCAGAAGAACTCTGTAGCAAAAACTTCCGTGTATATGAAGTAGTCCACGGTTTGTCTACAACAGGGAGTACAAGACGAATTGACATAATTGCCTTTAAAGATAACGACAAGAAAGGCTTCATTATCGATCCGACCATCCGATTCGAGCACCATGTCAGCCAGTCTACAGAAGTTCATCTTGAAAAGCAGAACATTTACGCGCCCACCATTCCATTGTACAAAAATAAATACCAGCTGAATGAAGTAGAGATTATTGGCCTAATGGTTGGTGCTCGTGGCACAATACCTGCCTTGTTCATAGAATTCTGGAAGAAGTTCGACCTGCCTATGAATAGCATTGAAAGAATAGTTACCACCACCATACATGGATCTGTACACATCCTGAAATCTCGCCTATTCGGACCCCCATAATCTAAAAAATCCGTATCATCTATGTATTTCTATGTGATAAAACATTGTCTATCATGATATGCTTTACTTTGTCCACTGTGGCAACCTGTAATTGCAGGAAGTCGTTGATTCGTTCAATAAATATATATAACATCTTATCAGAACACATTATGAGAAAGGTGCTGGAAGACTGGGAAGGAGGACGATACCCTGGAATAGTAACACTTCAAACAGGATTGGTCATGCCTGAAGCTTCTTATAGGTAGAGGCCAATATCCAGTTCCTTTAAAACAATGGTTAAAGCCGAAAACAGGTGTCTTCATTTTTACTGGGAGTTCAAAATAAAAAATGGAGAAAATAAGATGCAATGTGCGTGAACTGAAGTCTGAAAAATGGAAAAAATGATGTACCTCAGTGCCTTGAAAATAGGGTGTTCAAAATAAGAGTCTAATATCGCTTACTTCTTATGATGAAAGAGCGTTCACTGGTCACATTAGTCGCTCCATGTTAACTACAATAGTTGATTTCTCGTATCCCAAGAATGAGATTTAATTAGTTAACAATTCTAATTACCTTCTTCATTCAAAAGAATATAATAATCATTTTTTTTAATGTATGAATATTCTTATTAACTGACTGGTAGCAATGATATCCTATATGATGTTAATTACATCACTACCAGCTCTATGTTGTACTTTATGTTTTTAACCTCTGTCAACACGATTGTGTATTTTTCTCTTAGCCATGATGAACATTCTATGTTTTTTGCACTAGTTTTAAGCCTATTTGATTTTCTATAATGTAAATGTTGAATCTTAGGGTACCATATATTGTAAGGACACTAGGTTCGGGGCCCTGACCTAACTTTAGGCTAAGATTTATTTCGCCTGATGATGCTTACGACAATTAAGCGAAACATGACCCAACTTACAACACCTGTTGAATTTTTATGTCCTAAATATAAGGAAAGATAAGTATTGGGAAGGTGGTGCAAACTATTATTCTTATTTAATGTTCATAATCTGATGTCCAGTACGGTCTACAATGGGATTTATTACTTGTAATGTAACTGCTAAACAGGCAAATGAAGAGAATAAATATCTTAACCTCAAAGTTAAGGTCAATAGAATTTCCAGGGACATTACGTTTTTAAAGGAGTGCTTAAAATATGGATTGGTTCCCAGGTTCTTGCAACATTTGCAATGAAAGAACATTTCATCCCCAAATCTACATAACACCCAAGAAAAAATTAACTCTATTTGGCTGAAAAATGAAATCAAAACACTCTACAGGACGAAATCACTCCTGAACTTGCAGCTTTACAAAGTTCATCTAAAGACTTTGTCCAACATGTCGCCTTTAGAATGGGACTCCTTTTCTAAATTTGCTAATGATAAGGTGTCAATCGCGGCAAATAAAAAACAAGTTTTAGACAAAAAATTGACTTTTCTTAAAGAATCAAAAACTAAATCCATCATATCTTTTAAAACCACAGGAACACCTTCTCCCCAAATCAAAGTTGTTCCAAACACTGTAAATTTATCAAACAATAACTTTTCAAACAGTGAAATGAACCTTTTGAACAAAGGTTTCAAATTCAACTGGCCCAACCCCAATAAAATTGATGATCTGGTGACCAACATTGCTGAAATCGAATCTAATATTTCAAAACTTCTTACAGAATACCGTAATGATTTTAAATACGATATTAAAAGTAACTCCCGTTACTAACCAGTGAAGTAAATTCCAAGCCTTCTTTAAATCTTAAGAAGCAAATAATTGAAGAACAAAATCAGGAACAATAATATAATAGTCACAAAAGCCGATAAAGGCTCTACAACTGTATTATTGAACAAAAATTAATATATTAGTAAAACTGAAGACTTCTTTTCCACCAATAACTACAAACTAATTGACAAGGATCCCACTTTAAAAAACTTGCTGAAAAATTCATTTTTTCTCTTTCAAGAGCATGAACAACAAAAACTCATCATTATGAATCCCAGGTTACCTACTGCTAAAGCCTTACCAAAAATACATCAAAAAGAGGTACCAATGAGCCCTATTATAAACTGTTGAAATAGTCCCACCTACAAGGTTTCTAAATTTTTACACCATTTTTTAAATAGCCATTATAAATTCAATAATGAAGCCTATGTCAAAAATTCAATTAATTTTTTTAATAAACTTTCTAAATTTAAGTTTTATATGATCATGTCATGGTTTCATATGATGTCACCAATATGTATACAAGTATACCAGTAAATGAAACCATTAGTATAATAGAAACTAACCTCTTGAAACATAACACTATAAGCAAATGTGAAATAGATGAACTGATCAAATTGCTAAAATTTGTAGTAAACAAAAACTTTACATTCAATAATAAAATTTACCGACAGAAGGGACTAGCGATGGGCGACCCGATATCTGGAATTCTTGCAAACATTTTTACGGATCACCTTGAGACTAACAAGATAATCAATAAAATCAACAAAAAGTGTGTTATGGTATATGTTGTTACAGCAGTATCATAATTTTCTGTTGTGTGTTGCACAGGTTCGAGAGTACAGTACGTTGTCTGAACCCTCCACAGACCAGATCCACACCATGTTGGACAAGTTGGTTGTCATCAAACTCAATGGTGGTCTGGGTACCTCCATGGGATGTCACGGGCCCAAGTCTGTCATTCCGGTACGCAGTGATCTTACGTTCCTGGACCTGACGGTACAGCAGATAGAGGTACGTTTTCCTTCTTCCCCACCCTTCTTTATTCCTTTATGTTACTTGTGAAACAAATGAGATAGCGTTATGCACTGTTTAATGTTTGTTCACAGCATTTAAATAAAACGTACAAGGCCAATGTTCCGCTTGTACTGATGAACTCGTTCAACACAGATGAAGACACTCAGAAGATCATACGCAAGTATAAAGGTCTTCAAGTGGAAATTTACACATTCAATCAGAGCTGTTTCCCCAGGTTAAATAGAGACTCGCTGCTGCCCATCGCCAAGAACTGTAACGTTGAAGCGGACATGGAGGCGTAAGTTTCCTGCACCTACTTCATTCACAGTCGTACAGCGTAACAGACTTGTACGAGAAAACTTATCTTGTTTGTGCAGGTGGTATCCTCCTGGTCACGGGGATTTCTACGAGAGCCTTAAGAACTCGGGTCTTCTTCTAAAGCTAATAGAACAGGTACGTGGCTGGCATGGTAGCACCTTCCCTCTTCACATACACCATCTCGAAATTCTGTTCGAAGCTGTCTGTTCCAGGGGCGAGAGTACTGCTTCCTCTCCAACATTGACAATCTTGGTGCAACAGTGGACCTCAATATTTTGAACCTCTTGTTGAATCCATCTGGAGACACATCTCCAGAGTTTGTCATGGAGGTGACAGACAAAACAAGAGCTGATGTCAAGGTGAGCCCCCTTAAAACTCTTGTTGTTCAATACGAGATACTTGAGTCAGCATTGAGAACACTATCCTATCGTTGTCTGTCTGTAGGGTGGTACTCTCATCCAGTACGAGAACAAGCTGAGGCTGCTGGAAATTGCACAGGTTCCTAAAGAGCACATTGATGACTTCAAATCTGTGAAGACCTTCAAGTTCTTCAACACCAACAACTTGTGGGTCAAGCTCGATGGTGAGTTGTGGTATCTGTCTTGGAGGACATTGGACAATGAGAGAACAACAACAGTAACAACAACAACAACAACAACAACAATAATAATAGTAATAATAATAATAATTGAAGACACAATAATAGATTATGAGTGTGGGATTTTGGTAGAGAAGAAAGGGATTACAAGAGTTATTAATTGAATTTCAAAAACGGCAGCAGTTATTACGTACCCACACTCAAGAAGGAGTGTTATCTGGTATTTCCCACTTATATATGTTAAAACATTTACTAAAATAACACTCTGCAAAATTATTTACAAGAGACAGACATTTTTATTTTTTATTTTACATAGGTCCAAAGCTACTATGGGACAAAGTTAGCTCACTTCTTAGATCTGCATTAGCAAAGAGGTTATAAGTCAATAAAATAAACAAGAGGAAATTTAAGATGGCGGTGGACATAGGTAAACTGCATCTGCAACATTAGGGAGTCCTGGTTCACTAAAGAGAAAATAAGATTAGTTTGGAATTTATGCAAGTGAAGGTTATGTTATTAACACTGGTATTTTAGTGAGCGGGTTGTAAAGTCGTAATACTGTGAACGTTTATTTGACTGGCTATTAAATTACCTCTCGTGTGC
The DNA here is from genome assembly GCF_040414725.1 of Anabrus simplex. Taxonomy (NCBI): domain Eukaryota; kingdom Metazoa; phylum Arthropoda; class Insecta; order Orthoptera; family Tettigoniidae; genus Anabrus; species Anabrus simplex. Next base: position 522,122,546 of record NC_090267.1, on the reverse strand, counting down.
AGATTTAACATATTCTATGACATTGACGGCATACACCCTTGACTTGGTTTTGTAGTTTAACAAGGTAGAAAATCAACTCAGATTTTTTTAATGGTGAAGTTTTCATCACTTGTTCTTTAAAATATTTACAGGCAAAACAATTTAGTCAAAAATCTTACATCTGTGAATGTAAGTTGATCAGTTTGCAGTTATTCATTACCAATATATGCTCTCAGAATAACAATGATTATCTTTAAAATTAAGCTATTGGCTTCTCAAATTATTTAGAATACTACTGTGCAGCTGAAATTATACTCCTGTACTTTAAGCTAACGAAGTTCCTCTGTTCAGTCTTAGCAAGAATAACTAAGTTAGGAAATTAACTAAGAAAATTGAGCTTTTGGTACCTAAATTATACCAGCCGCAAGAGAACGAGAAGGAAATTGTATAGGGTAGTGTGAAAACGACCGAGTATCTTCCAGTATAAGATGATACCCTCTACTAAGTGCCAACAGTCTCGTAGAGGGTGGATGAGCGGGTAGAGGTTAGGGCACTCTATTGTCCTTGGGGCAGGAAATGGTCCCAAAAGGCTGATGAACCTACAACTGGTCAACGGCATTAGGATGCAGAAGGCAATGGGAAACCATTGCATTAAAGATCCTGAAGGATATCCCTTTGAGTTCATATGGCATGGTTCTCGTTAATGTAAAACTATTATCCAGAGTTTCTATTGCCCAATTCGGATCTCCAGGGGGGGGATGTTTTGAACGCTGCTAAGATTAGAAAGCCCGACAGTTTTGGAAAGATCAAAGTCTATGACAACAAAGTTCGAATTGCTACATGGAATGTACGCAGCTTATATATAACCGGGAAGCTTGCAAACGTGGAAGCAGAAAGATGCAGGCTGAAAATTGACATTCTTGGGTTAAGTGAAGTAAGATGGCCTGGATCAGGGATTCAGATTATGAAGGAAGGATCCTTATACTTTTCAGGGGGAGATGATATTAACCACAGGTATGGAGTTGGTGGTATTGTGTCATCCATGACTGAAAAATCAGTTTTAGATTTCGTTCCAATTAGTGATCGAGAATGGTTAGTAAGGTTGCAAATGACACACCGACCTATGAATATCATCCAGGTTCATGCACCAACTTCTGACAAAGATGAAGAAGAGATAGAATCATTCTATGATACATTGAATGAAGCACTGAAACTTACAAAGAAAGGAGAGATAACACTGGTCATGGGTGATTTCAACTCAAAGATTGGCCTCGGTGCTGAAGGTGATATTGTAGGGAGCTATGGTCTTGGTGAACAAAACACAAGGGGAGACAGATTGGTGCAGTTTTGCACAGAATATGAAGTTTTCATTTCTAATACCTTTTTCAAACTTCACCCTAGGAGGCTATACACATGGACTTCACCTGCAGATAATGCAGAAAAGACTGTCAGAAATCAGATTGATTTTATTTTAGTGAAACAAGAGCTGAAGAAATTAGTGAAATCAGTAAAAACCTATCCTGGTGCCGACATTAACACTGACTATAACCCAGTAGTAATGGACTTTAAAATGCAACGCTTTAGAAACGCTACAGGGTGTGCTAAAATATCAAGATGCATAGACATCAGAAAATTGGCCAGTTCTGATGTCAGAACTAGTGTTGGTGCTGCTCTGGAAGAAAAGATGGAAGCAATAAAAGAGTCTCATGTCCTCAAAATATTTCTGCGAATCATACACACCCGGATTTACAAGAAATGTGAATCTTATATGGATCAGACCCAGTTTGGCTTCCAAAATGGGGTCGGCACACGTGAAGCACTCTTCTCCTTAAATGTACTAGTACAGAGGTGCAGAGACGTGAATGTCGATGTATATACTTGTTTTATTGACTACAAAAAAGCCTTCGACTCTGTGAAACATGAAAAGATGGTAGTGATATTAAGATCGACTGGTATTGACCATGCGATTTACGCATTATCAGCGCACTGTACTGGAATCAAACCGCAGATGTCAAAATCGACCAAAGGACATCAGAAGCGATTACAATAAGAAAAGGTGTTCGTCGGGGTTGTGTGCTGTCACCTCTCTTATTCAAAATTTATTCTGAGGCAATATTTAGGGAGGTGTTGTTGGAGGAAAACAGCGGGATAGTTATAAATGGACAGGCAATTAACAATATCAGGTACGCAGATGATACTGTTGTCATAGCAAATGAATTACCTGTGCTCCAACGCATGATAGACAAATTAGTCCAGCGCAGTGAAGTGTTTGGCCTGTTTGTCAATGCTTCCAAGACCAAAGTTGTAGTCTTCTCTAAAAGAACAATTCAAGCAATCCTGTCAATAAAAGGCAGTAAGATTGAACAAGTATCCTCCTTCAGATACTTGGGTACTGTGCTAGATGAGGAATGTGATTCCAAGAGAGATAAAATCTAGAATAGAACAGCCCAGGAGGCAATTTTTTAGCATGAAACAGCTACTTACAAAATCGGATCTAAGTGTGCAATTAAGAATGCGAATGATTCGGTGCTATGTATTCTCAATTTTTCTCTTCGGATGTGAAAGCTGGACCCTTGACCAAAATCTAGAAAAAAGAATTGATGCTTCTGAAATGTATCTATATCGCCGCCTGCTCCAAATACCATGGGTGCTGAAAATTTCAGATGACGAAGTTCTTCATCGCATGAAGAAACAAAAAGAACTATTACTTACCATTAAAAAAAGAAAAACTCAATATCTAGGGCACATTATGAGAGGCGAGAGGTACCAGCTGTTACAACTCATCATTGAAGGTAAAATACAGGGAAAAAGGTCTGTTGGCAGGAGGAGGAATTCATGGCTGAAGGACATCCGAAGATGGCACAACTGCACTTCAGAAGATGCTTTCCATGCTGCAACATCACGCCAACCTCCGCTAGGAGAAGGTGCCTCAAGAAGAAAAATAATAATGTTATTTGCTTTACATTCCACTAACTACTTTTACGGTCTTCGGAGACGCCGAGTTGCTGGAATTTAGTCCCACAGGAGTTCTTTTACGTGCCAGTAAATCTACCGACACGAGGCTGTCGTATTTGAGCACCTTCAAATACCACTGGACTGAGCCAGGATCGAACCTGCCAAGTTGGGGTTAAAAGGCCAGCGCCTTAACCGTCTGAGCCACTCAGCCCGGCAAGAGAATAGTGTAATGCTATAACTTTATTCTCTTTACACACACACATACTTTTCTAATACACATATGTACAGTTATTCCAGGGCCAAAATAACAGTATCTACTTTTGATATCATCTGTGGGCAGGAACACTGGATGTGGACATGTTTCTGTGCTAGAACAGGACTTCATGACATTTGAAAGTAGAGGGCTGCTTGGATGACTGGGTAGGGCAAGATGAGGCCTAATAAGGTATAATGTGAGTTTCTGGTGACAACAAGGAAAAGGGCCTGTTGAAACTGTGCTGGATAATGACGGTCTCCTGCTCAAACCTAAGCACATTGAGTGTTTTTAAATTACTGATACAAGGTTGTGAATATTTTATTTACTCCAGATTCATCTTCATCAAAATAGTCCTTGTGATGTAGTAGTCCTTCTTTCCTGTCTGTTTTCTGATAGTATTCATTCTGTGCAATTTAGAAGGGAGACCTGTACTTACTGTGTGAATGAGATTGAGAAGTAAATTTTCTACCTTTATATCCATCTGTTCAATGATCATAGGTCTGAATCCTTATTTCTCTTTACAGCTATTGAACGTGTTCTGGATGAGGGAACTCTGAACATGGAAATTATTGTCAACAACAAGACTCTAGAAAATGGCCTGAATGTCATCCAACTGGAGACGGCTGTGGGTGCAGCCATGAAGTGTTTCGAAGGAGGTCTTGGTACGTATCATTTACACAGGAATAAAATCTACACTTTTACTTCATGTTAGATCATGTCACTTTATAATCAGATATTTGGTCTAAATTAATTGTGACACTCTCCAGGAAACCATACTTTAAGTCGCATGGCTAAATTTTACACGATGAAGGAAAAAGGAAAGAAAGGGCAAGAAATATTAAATTTAGATTTGAACGTCATCTGTTAGCCTGATCGTTGAACTACGTTATGAAAGTAATGACGGTGACAACACCAAACAGAAAAGTCTTCAACAGAACCTTGGAAACAGGTTGTGCAGTCTAACGAAACCAACATGTAAAGGAGCCCGGTCATAGTGCTGTGAGGCAAGGGACTCGAATGTGACATCTGGCGGAAGTGAAAATGTTACAGAAATTGACTGTATCGACAATTTAGGTCTACCTAGAACAGACAGCACTGAAGTTTGAGGACTGACTTTGATTTTCAAAACTGATGAGTATGAAGACAACAAGATGATCAAGTTTTTATAATTGGGATGTGGTTGTAAATACATTTACAAGGGGAGTTAATCCAGTGATCAATTTTCTTTTGAAGGGTACAAGAAGAAAATTAGTGTCTTCATTATTATGAAAACAGATTCAATCAACTGGATCTTGTCATTCTTGGACAGATACATTCCATCAACTGTTTTCAGAAAACAGAGAGTGCAGAAGGATCGGCAGTGTATACTGTCGATCAAAATATTATATGTACTCGAGTTAGGAGGTGGTTTATGAAATAACCAATAAGCCCACTGAAAATATAACACCACCATCACTTTCCTTGTTTTATTTCATGTTAGGTCATGTGGGTTTCGAACTTTTAATTTATATTGTAATGTTTTTTTTATCGCAAGTGGAATGCAAGAAGTGCCCTTTTTTAAGTGTGTTTCAACCATGCATCAACTTTAAGACATTGTTTCTCCAAAACCCCTCATCAGATTTACGAAGGTAATCCCAAAAATAAGGTCTCCTACATTTTTATAAATACATAGACCTCTGTTTATTTCTACAATGGTTTATATCATTTTACAGCTTGAACATTTAGCTATCACCATGTCAGTCAATCCAGTGACAGTTTTTGTATGCCCATGTCATACCAGCTCGCCGCCATGCTGTTCAGGAAGTTGTGAGCGGTACTTCGGGAAACCTCAGGAACCAAAGTGCAGGGATCATCCAGGGTGATCCGCCGATTTTTACGATGATTTGCTTAACCTTCACAACTGTCTTGACGGGAATTGACGGTCTCCTGCTCCTTTGTTCGTTTGTCGTGGATTTCAGTCCGACCGGCTGCAAACTCTCTGCACCACTGACAAACATCTTTGACATCCATGCATGACCCACCATACACTTCCGTCAATTGGCAATGCATTTCAGTCGATTCAGTACCTTTTGCGTTTGTCGTATTCTATGAACAGGACAGGCTGAGGACTTGGGTTCGAATATCAGATTGACCTTGATGAATATCAGATTTTTTTTTTTTTGCTAGGGGCTTTACGTCGCACCGACACAGATAGGTCTTATGGCGACGATGGGATAGGAAAGGCCTAGGAGTTGGAAGGAAGCAGCCGTGGCCTTAATTAAGGTACAGCCCCAGCATTTGCCTGGTGTGAAAATGGGAAACCACGGAAAACCCTTTTCAGGGCTGCCGATAGTGGGATTCGAACCTACTATCTCCCGGATGCAAGCTCACAGCCGCGCGCCTCTACACGCACGGCCAACTCGCCCGGTGAATATCAGTTTGACCTTGATATAAAACACTTTCTAACATCATTAAATTCTTACTCTAATTTATTTAAACAAACTATCAAATATACCCTTCCAATAATATTACATCGCACCTGCAGTTATTCTCTTCTCAACATTACTTTTAAATAACCAGTTTATCAGTCTCTGACTTCCTTGGAAAATACACACTTCTATGATTCACTTTATAACATTTATAAATTCCCTTCAGTCTTTAAAGTCTCTTAACTAATTGATACTTATCTCAGGTTTTGAAGCTTCTTTCTTCTTGCTTCTCTCTTGAATCCTCGTTGTGGTGTTCCTCTGAATCTTCCCTGACGGCTTCAGGACTCAACCTCTAAGGTGAATGCTAACTGAAGCTACAGTCTCCTTCGAACACTCAGGGAGTTCTCTATGGACCAATTCTGTACTTTGCCCTGTGGGACACTGCTAACCAGTTCTACTGCTTGACAGTCTTAATTGCTGCCTAATTTGAATAACTTCTTATACTGCTGTCTTCACTAACTGATGGCAGGCTCAACTACTGCGTGATCTGACTATCTCCATATACTGCTATCTTCACTGACTTTATTCTACAGAGTCTGTTCTCTGCCAAGTGATCTAGTGTCCGTCCCTTCCCAAGAGAACGTTCCTTTCCAATGTTAACAGAATAACTGCCAGAATGACACCAGAATTAACGACCAACAGAATGACCAAGAATGACAGAATGACCGAATGATGCAGAATGACCAAGAGGCTCCCTTGTCACTCCCCTTTATCATTTCTCTGAGCTTCTGGAACAAGTCATCCCCTACTACTATGTTCCCTCACATCACTGATCTGTTAGTTTCCTATTGGTTACTTCAAGTGTGGTCCCACCCATCTCATGGATGTACATGTGACTGGTGACCTTCCAGAGATTCTTTCTAGAAAGAATTATTGCACCACAGCGTGCGTTCTTATTTTTACAGGGCACCTTGCTACGTGACCAACAACAGGTTTGCTTTCCCTGGTCCACCCACTAAAAGCTTCTAACTATGACCTTGTAGTCTGTTTACTTGTTTCTCTGACCAATATTCTGATTGCACAAGTTTGCCTCATTCTCAACTCACTGAAATGTTCCAAGTTGAGACTAGCTTTAAGAAATGCTTTTAATTATAATTGCAATTCTGCACTTATTCACTGCACTGATATTCTATTACACTTACTCATTCACTCCCATTGTTTCTTGCTATATCTTCCCTTTATATATTACACTTAAACTATTCGTGATTATTAGGGATTTCTGACTGGGAGGTCACGGATCGAATCTCGTTCGATGCGCTCGTCCCATAATTTCCCACGGAAGGACGTGTTGCGAATCGGTGCTCGCGACATGTTCAAAAACCAAAGAACTGCACACACTTCGCACTTGGCGGCAACATCCATACTCAACTCCTGCCTTGCGCCGATTTCGACTACTTCAAACAAGACCTGAATTTTTTACGTTTTAAAAAATTGTGCACTGTGCATATACGTTTTCATTTGTTTCCGGTATTGCGCTTTTTACTATATTTTTTTCTCTTCACAATTGTTTGTTTTTCCATGTCAACTGTTCTAAGTATACTTATTCAATTATATTGAATTGTATTATATTTATCTATATACTTACTTTCCCGTGACCGAGGAAAATTACTGGATCTTCAAGCTATTCTCCATTTTACTTTGGCGTTTGAAACCACAGTGCCTGATATTAAATGTGTCGTGCTGATCTCCGGGAGCTGGCAAGTTGCTTCAATGGATCTACTCGTCTTCAACTCCTGCACGATTATGGATCTTCGTATGTGTTCGATTGTGATGTGACTTTGTGCCTGACAGTGTTTAAAAACGGGCTCATTTAACCGTTCTCCGCTATTCGTAAACATTGTGGGACTTTGCCTAGCGCTGCATGTGCCATGCTGTCGCTCAGAGAATTGCGCACTGTTTTCTTTTGAGTGACTTGCATTTTACTTCTTCTGAGTTTTACAGTGTCTACTCCCGTTCATTTTTATATCGCCTCTTCTACTGATCCGGACTGTACTTGATCTTTTATTTCCTTTTCCTATGCATTGTTTTTCATGTTTTAATCGGCTGATGATGACCTGGACTCGGGTCGAAACCGGTACAATTTCTACTTATTATTAAATGGGAATGTAATTCACTACATTTCTTATTGTTTTGTATTGAATAGGTTGAATCTCTTTATCCATTATTTCAATTTTAACAGTTACTTACATCAGGAACACGCCACAGAAAATAAAGAAAACTTAAACACCAAAATAAAATTAAAGAAATTTAAGGATTCATTCCTTCTTCAATGCCCTGGGCTAATGCCGTCTATAGTCGAACAAGAAAAAGTAGCTGTCATGCTCTTCGTGAGACAATCACAAGTGTCCTCCTTCTTCCTTGCTCTACAGACAACTCCCAGAGCAGCACTTTTGCATTACACCAAACAGTATAACTCGTAGCTAACAATGCAATGCGGATCAACTTTCCCAAGGGCATTACAGTACCATAAAGCTATGTAAACTGAGCAAACACCTGACTCTACAGTGGTATGTCACTGAGGACAGTCTCGAATAAAATTGTCACAGCATAACACGTCAAACTGCATTGAATTATACAGTTTAGTAACTTCAGAGGCTTGCAGGCATAACGGTCTATAATGATAATGTATGTTTGTATTGTTTTTGTATTTTGAATCATTTTGGAAATGACTTATGGAATTTTTAATAAATATTACTGAATTAATAAACGTCGCCATAATCCTCTATTTGCAACTAGTGCTTTGGCCTCATTTAGTTTTATACCTCTTATCTTTGAGTCTAACCATCATCATCTTGGTCTCCCTCTACTTCTCTTACCCTCCATAACAGGATCTATTATTCTGTTAAGTAATCTATCCTCCTCACATGACCCCACCACCGAAGCTGGTTTATGCGTACAGCTTCATCCGTTGAGTTCATTTCTAACTTAGCCTTTATCTCCTCATTCTGAGTACCCTCCTGCCATTGTTCCCACCTGCTTTTACCAGCAATCGTTCTCGCTACTTTCATGTCTTTATTTATTATTTATTTATTATTTCAATTTTAACTGTGTACTTTCATGTCTGTTACTTCTAACTTATGAACAAGATATCCTGAGTCAACCCAGCTTTTGCTCCCGTACAGCAAAGTTGGTCTGAAAACAGACCGATGTAAAGATAGTTTCATCTGGGAGTTGACTTCCTTCTTACAGAAGACTGTTGATTGCAACTGCGAGCTCAGTGCGTTAGCTTTACGACACCTTGATTCAATCACACTTACTATATTACCATCCTGGGAGAACACACATCCTAAACTCTTGAAATTGCCCATCTATTCCAGCTTTGTATCACCAATATGACATAAAGTTCTCTTGGATTTCTTACCTACTGACGCCAGTTTAGTCTTTGAAAGGCTAATTTTCATATCATACTCGTACCTATTTTCGAGTTTCAAGATATTAGACTGCAGGCTTTCGACACAATCTGCCATTAAAACCAAGCTGGTACTAATGTTAAGAATTAAATAACTGGAAAGGAGGTTCAACTTATTCAATACTCAAAAGAAAGAAACGTAGCAATCACATTTCTATTTAAATGGGACCGGTTTCGACCTTAGTCTAGGTCATCATCAGCCATAAAAAACATGTAAAATGTTTATGAATGTTGGAGGTCAGTTTCACACTCTGTTAGGCACAAAGACACGAAACCACATTCTGTCCTGCACAAAGTCACAACACTACCAATCAACATGCGAAGATCAAAAAGGCTTGAATTTGCAGACGAACAGATCTGTAGTAGAAAGCCGCCAGCTCCCGGTGACCAGCGCGGCACACTCAAGGTCACGCGCTGCAGCCAAACACCAAAGTAGAGTGGAGAACGTTTCGAAGGTCCAGAACCTGTCACGGCTGCGGGAAGCCAAGTACGTATATAAAAATATACGACGCCAATTAGTACAACCGAATGAGCACCCGTACTCCAGTTAAGTTCTTGGTAAACAGTTGACTTGAAAAAACAATTGTAGAGAGAAGAAAAAAATGTAGTAAAAAGCGCAATATCGGAAAAACAAATGAAAACTTATATGCACAGTGCGCTATTTTTTAAAAAGAAAAAAAATTTTAGGTTATGATTGAAGCAGTCGAAGTTGGCGCAAGACAAAAATTTTTGAAAGAGGAGAATAAATTAAACGAGGAAGAGTGATAGTGAAATAAGAGAAAGAATAAAAGAAATTGAAGTTAGATGGTAATGAGGAAAGATAAGATAGGGAAATGAAGGAGGGGTAGTTTAAGGTGGGTTAGGAGGGTGGGTTATTGGAGGAAGAAAATGTGGGTGGGAACTATGTAAGACATGGAAAATAGAATTGGGGTTTTGGAATTTGGAATTTTTGAGAAGAAGAATTAGGAAGTCAAAAAGGATATTGGGTTTTTCAGAAATGTCGTTTAAATTGAAATTAGGGTTGAAGTACTGGTCAAGGTGGATAAAACAATTTTCAGTAATGTTTAAGAGGGGGCCTTTGTTAATGATTTTAAGTATGTTTATGTCATTGTCAATACTGGTGAAACTATGTTTGGAGTCTTGTATGTGCTGTCCTATGGCAGAGAATCTGTTGTATTTAATGGCATTGACATGTTCAGAGTACCTGATATTGAAGTTGCGGCCAGTTTGTCCGACGTAGGAGGAACTGCAGTTGTTGCATTTAAATCTGTATACACCTGATTTAGAAAAAGCATTAGACTTATTTAGAGATTTAGAGTTGTGTAAAATATCAAGACTTCTATTGTTAGTTCTAAAAGAAATTTTCATATTACCGGTATGTTTTTTAAAGATATTAGTTATTTTATAAGCATCCTGAGTAAAAGTGAAGGTGGGAAAAGCAGTTGGTTTTATTGTGTCTTTAGATAAAGTGGTTTTTGGACGGTGTTTGAATTTGTTGATGATGCGGTTAATGAAGGAGTTGTTAAAGCCATTAAATTTAGCAATGTTGCGGATGGTGTTTAATTCATTATTTAAATCTTTTTTGGACATAGGGGTGTTGAAGGCACGAAAAATTAAGCTGTTATAAGTAGCACATTTATGAGCTTGGGGGTGCGAAGAATCTTGTCTTATTGTAGTTGCTGTTTGGGTTGGTTTTCTGAAAATTTTGTAAGATAAAGAAGAAGGATGTCTAGTAATAGTTAGGTCTAGAAAATTAAGAGTTTGGTTGTGTTCTGATTCGAGGGTGAATTTAATGTTAGAGTCTAAGTTGTTGAGATGAAGAAGTGTAGAGGCTGCGTTGGTTGATTCCTCATTTAATATTACCAATGTGTCGTCGACATATCTCGCCCAAAAGAGGATGTTGGAGAAATTATTATTATTATTAATTCTTGTGTTTTCTAAGAAGTCGAGGTAAATTTCAGCAAGAATGCCAGAAGCAGGTGAGCCCATAGCCAAGCCATCTTGTTGATAAATGGTGTTGTCAAAGGTAAAATAATTATTGTTGAGAACTAATTTTAAAATAGACATGAAGTCTTGAATTTCAAGTTTACTTAGGTTACTGAATTTGTTTAGGTTGTTGTTTATAATGGGGAATAATTTTGGAATTGGAATACTAGGGTACATGTTGACAATGTCAAAAGAATGGAGAGAAAAATTTGGTTGGATTTCAAAATTTTTTAATTTGTTGATTAGATCAGAAGTGTTTTTGATAGATTTGTTGGATAAAAATCGATAATTTTTTAATAAAAATGTTTGGATGAATTTAGAAGTGTTGTATAGGGGACTGGGTCTGTAATTGATAATTGGACGGATAGGAATGTTAGTTTTGTGAATTTTAGGGAGGGCTTTGGCAGTGGGTAGTCCAGGGTTCATGTTTATTAGTTTAGTTTTTTCTTGATCTGTGAGGAGAAAGGAAACGTTTTTTAAAGTATGTTTGAGTAGGCGTTGGATTTTTGTGGTTGGGTCTTTTTTTATTATAGAAAAAGATGGGTCACTGAAAAAGTTTTTGGTTTTATCTAAGTAGTCAGTTTTATCCATTATGACAGTAGTGTTGCCTTTATCAGATTTGGTGATAATGAGATTATTGTCATTGATTTTCTTTTTAAGATCTGAAATGGTTTTATTATCTTTAATTAAATTATTATTATTATTATTATTATTATTATTATTAATAAGAGAAGTGTTTTTGTTATTGTTAATGAAGATTTTTTCAAGTTTCCTTTTTACTTCATATCTGATTTCATCTTGTTCATCTGTTGGCATTTTGTTAATGGCTATATCAGATTCAATAATTAACTTGGTGGCTACATTGAAAGTGTTGAGATTGGGCCAATTGTGTTTGAAGCCCTTCGAAAGGATTGAGTTTTCATCATCGCTCAGAGTTATTTTAGATAGATTTACGATGGGAGGATGGAATTGTTCAATAGTTTTGGAGGGTGTGTTACGGTTCTTAAAGTGGAATTTATGTGAAGAAGAGTTGTTCTTAAGAATTTTGAGTTTTTTCTCTAGGGTTTGTTGTTTGATTGACAGTACATGAAATAATTTATTGTTATTGTCTACTTGAGTTAGGAAGAGGTTCCATTGTGCACTCGGGAGAAGATTAGCAATTTCTAGATGTGTTTCGTATAATCTGTTGTTTAAAAATGATTTTTTCTTGTATAAGAAACGAATTTCGTTTTTTAACCAAATTTTGTTGGTTATTTTTTGGGTTTTTAACATGTGAGGAGAAGAAATGTTTTTTCTGGTACAACTTCGAAGAAATTTGGGGGTAAGATTGTAGGATATGCATTGTTTCAGGAAGTCGATGTCTTTTCCTAATTTAGCGATCTTGATCTTAAGGCCCATATAAGAGAAGGCTTTTTGTTTAGCTTGGTTAGCTTGTGCATTTAAAGATAAAAATTTCATTGTTCCGTATTGAAATTATTGATGTTAAGAATTAAATAACTGGAAAGGAGGTTCAACCTATTCAATACTCAAAAGAAAGAAACGTAGCAATCACATTTCTATTTAAATGGGACCGGTTTCGACCTTAGTCTAGGTCATCATCAGCCATAAAAAACATGTAAAATGTTTATGAATGTTGGAGGTCAGTTTCACACTCTGTTAGGCACAAAGACACGACACCACATTCTGTCCTGCACAAAGTCACAACACTACCAATCAACATGCGAAGATCAAAAAGGCTTGAATTTGCAGACGAACAGATCTGTAGTAGAAAGCCGCCAGCTCCCGGTGACCAGCGCGGCACACTCAAGGTCACGCGCTGCGGCCAAACACCAAAGTAGAGTGGAGAACGTTTCGAAGGTCCAGAACCTGTCACGGCTGCGGGAAGCCAAGTACGTATATAAAAATATACAACGCCAATTAGTACAACCGAATGAGCCCCCGTACTCCAGTTAAGTTCTTGGTAAACAGCTGACTTGAAAAAACAATTGTAGAGAGAAGAAAAAAATGTAGTAAAAAGCGCAATATCGGAAAAACAAATGAAAACTTATATGCACAGTGCGCTATTTTTTAAAAAGAAAAAAATTTTAGGTTATGATTGAAGTAGTCGAAGTTGGCGCAAGACAAAAATTTTTGAAAGAGGAGAATAAATTAAACGAGGAAGAGTGATAGTGAAATAAGAGAAAGAATAAAAGAATTTGAAGTTAGATGGTAATGAGGAAAGATAAGATAGGGAAATGAAGGAGGGGTAGTTTAAGGTGGGTTAGGAGGGTGGGTTATTGGAGGAAGAAAATGTGGGTGGGAACTATGTAAGACATGGAAAATAGAATTGGGGTTTTGGAATTTGGAATTTTTGAGAAGAAGAATTAGGAAGTCAAAAAGGATATTGGGTTTTTCAGAAATGTCGTTTAAATTGAAATTAGGGTTGAAGTACTGGTCAAGGTGGATAAAGCAATTTTCAGTAATGTTTAAGAGGGGGCCTTTGTTAATGATTTTAAGTATGTTTATGTCATTGTCAATATTGGTGAAACTATGTTTGGAGTCTTGTATGTGCTGTCCTATGGCAGAGAATCTGTTGTATTTAATGGCGTTGACATGTTCAGAGTACCTGATATTGAAGTTGCGGCCAGTTTGTCCGACGTAGGAGGAACTGCAGTTGTTGCATTTAAATCTGTATACACCTGATTTAGAAAAAGCATTAGACTTATTTAGAGATTTAGAGTTGTGTAAAATATCAAGACTTCTATTGTTAGTTCTAAAAGAAATTTTCATATTACCGGTATGTTTTTTAAAGATATTAGTTATTTTATAAGCATCCTGAGTAAAAGTGAAGGTGGAAAAAGCAGTTGGTTTTATTGTGTCTTTAGATAAAGTGGTTTTTGGACGGTGTTTGAATTTGTTGATGATGCGGTTAATGAAGGAGTTGTTAAAGCCATTAAATTTAGCAATGTTGCGGACGGTGTTTAATTCATTATTTAAATCTTTTTTGGACATAGGGGTGTTGAAGGCACAAAAAATTAAGCTGTTATAAGTAGCACATTTATGAGCTTGGGGGTGCGAAGAATCTTGTCTTATTGTAGTTGCTGTTTGGGTTGGTTTTCTGAAAATTTTGTAAGATAAAGAAGAAGGATGTCTAGTAATAGTTAGGTCTAGAAAATTAAGAGTTTGGTTGTGTTCTGATTCGAGGGTGAATTTATCTTACAAAATTTTCAGAAAACCAACCCAAACAGCAACTACAATAAGACAAGATTCTTCGCACCCCCAAGCTCATAAATGTGCTACTTATAACAGCTTAATTTTTCGTGCCTTCAACACCCCCATGTCCAAAAAAGATTTAAATAATGAATTAAACACCATCCGCAACATTGCTAAATTTAATGGCTTTAACAACTCCTTCATTAACCGCATCATCAACAAATTCAAACACCGTCCAAAAACCACTTTATCTAAAGACACAATAAAACCAACTGCTTTTCCCACCTTCACTTTTACTCAGGATGCTTATAAAATAACTAATATCTTTAAAAAACATAATATGAAAATTTCTTTTAGAACTAACAATAGAAGTCTTGATATTTTACACAACTCTAAATCTCTAAATAAGTCTAATGCTTTTTCTAAATCAGGTGTATACAGATTTAAATGCAACAACTGCAGTTCCTCCTACGTCGGACAAACTGGCCGCAACTTCAATATCAGGTACTCTGAACATGTCAATGCCATTAAATACAACAGATTCTCTGCCATAGGACAGCACATACAAGACTCCAAACATAGTTTCACCAGTATTGACAATGACATAAACATACTTAAAATCATTAACAAAGGCCCCCTCTTAAACATTACTGAAAATTGCTTTATCCACCTTGACCAGTACTTCAACCCTAATTTCAATTTAAACGACATTTCTGAAAAACCCAATATCCTTTTTGACTTCCTAATTCTTCTTCTCAAAAATTCCAAATTCCAAAACCTCAATTCTATTTTCCATGTCTTACATAGTTCCCACCCACATTTTCTTCCTCCAATAACCCACCCTCCTAACCCACCTTAAACTACCCCTCCTTCATTTCCCTATCTTATCTTTCCTCATTACCATCTAACTTCAATTTCTTTTATTCTTTCTCTTATTTCACTATCACTCTTCCTCGTTTAATTTATTCTCCTCTTTCAAAAATTTTTGTCTTGCGCCAACTTCAACTACTTCAATCATAACCTAAAAATTTTTTCTTTTTAAAAAATAGCGCACTGTGCATATAAGTTTTCATTTGTTTTTCCGATATTGCGCTTTTTACTACATTTTTTTCTTCTCTCTACAATTGTTTTTTCAAGTCAACTGTTTACCAAGAACTTAACTGGAGTACGGGTGCTCATTCGGTTGTACTAATTGGCGTCGTATATTTTTATATACGTACTTGGCTTCCCGCAGCCGTGACAGGTTCTGGACCTTCGAAACGTTCTCCACTCTACTTTGGTGTTTGGCCGCAGCGCGTGACCTTGAGTGTGCCGCGCTGGTCACCGGGAGCTGGCAGCTTTCTACTACAGATCTGTTCGTCTGCAAATTCAAGCCTTTTTGATCTTCGCATGTTGATTGGTAGTGTTGTGACTTTGTGCAGGACAGAATGTTGTGTCGTGTCTTTGTGCCTAACAGAGTGTAAACTGACCTCCAACATTCATAAACATTTTACATGTTTTTTATGGCTGATGATGACCTAGACTAAGGTCGAAACCGGTCCCATTTAAATAGAAATGTGATTGCTACGTTTCTTTCTTTTGAGTATTGAATAGGTTGAACCTTCTTTCCAGTTATTTAATTCTTAACATCAATAATTTCAATACGGAACAATGAAATTTTTATCTTTAAAAGCTGGTACTAGTAAATCAAACTCGGAAAAGGTTAGGGCGTCCCCTGCATAAGGCGACGTGCAGTTGTAAGGGTACTGGGGGAACTGTGAGAAACCAACATTAAGATAGGAATAGTAAATCTTATGACCCTGACAGGAAGTAGTAGATTTCATGAAGAAGAAGGTGGAGATTATGGGGCTGAGTGAAGTGACTGGAGTGGTGGCCATAAACAGAGTGGGACTAATCATTTCAAAGCAACTGGAGTGGAGGAGTACGTTGAAGTGGTAGAATGTGTGAGTGAAAGAATAATGAAGATTAGACTAAAGATGAAGAATGAAGTGATGGACTTCATACAACTGTATGCACCACAGACAGGAAACAGGGAAGAAGATATTGAAGGATTCTTGGAGAAAGCAGAAAGAGAAATTTCAGGTATAGAAGTGGTTATTATGGGAGATCTGAATGCACAGGTTGTAAACGAGAGACAAGGAAAGGAAAAAGTCATTGGACCATATGGATATGGGAAAAAGAACTGTGAAGCAGAAGAATTAGTGGACTTCTGTGAAGGGAATGGACTTATAGTCGGGAACACATGGTTTCAAAAGAAAAACAGGATGAAAATTATGCGATATGGGCGGGGTGACAGAAGAGCAAAATCAGTAATCGAGTACTTTTTGGTGGGAAGGACAAATCGCGGGAAGTTGATGGATGTGACAACTTTTTTTCTTTTTCTTTACAAGTTGCTTTACGTTGCACCGACACAGATAGGTCTTATAGCGACGATGGGATATGAAATGGCTAGGAGTGGCAAGGAAGCGGCTGTGGCCTTAATTAAGGTACAGCCCCAGCATTTGCCTCGTGTGAAAATGGGAAACCACGGAAAACCATCTTCAGGGCTGTCGACAATGGGGTTTGAACCCACTCTCTCCCGAATACTGGATACTGACCGCAATTAAGCGACTGCAGCTATCGAGCTCGGTATGTGACAACTTTACCAGGAGAAGCATTTGATGGGGACCATAGAGTTGCGGTGGCAAAATTATGGTTGGGAAAAACTGAAAAACTAACAGGAATAAGAGAAAGCAAAATAAAAGTATGGAAATTGAAAGACAAAACTGTACAGGAAGATTTTCAGGAGAGATAGAAGCAACAAATCCCAGTTACTTAAGTGGAAAATGTAGAAGAGGAGTCAGTTTTAAAAAGGCATTTGTTAGTGCAGCAGAGAGTGCTTGTGGGAGGACATCTACAAGAGTGAAAGAAAAGGAGACACCGTGGTGGAATGAGGAAGTTAGGAAAGTGGTGAAAAGCCTGGCGAGAATGGAACTGAGATCAAACAGAAGAAGGCAAAAGGAAGTATCTCAACAGCAAACGGAGATGTAAGAAGGTGGTAGGAGAAGAAAAGAAGAAGAGCTGGGAAGAATTTATACAAAATATGGAAGTGGATGTGAGGGGCAGTAAAAAATGCTGTATTGACTTCTAAGAAGTAAGAGGACAGACAGAGTTATCACAAAGCTAGTGAGAAAGGAATATGGGGAATTGTTAACACACCCAGAAGAGATAAAGAGAAGATGGAAGGAGTATTTTGATAAGCTATTGAATGTGAACAACTGCACAGGGGAGAGAGAGCACTCAACGATGCGGGAGATGGAGTTAGCGGTACAAAAGATGAAGATGGGAAAAGCAACAGGGATGGATGAAATCAGTGTGGAAATGCTAAAAGCTGCTGGACCTGCTGGTATGCAATGGTTTTACCGACTACTAAAGTGGATGTGGAAACACAAATGTGTACCAGTAGACTGGAAAAAAGGGATAATAATACCAGTGTTTAAGAAAGGGGACAAGAAAGTTTGTGATAACTATAGAGGAATCACACTTATATTGCAGGTAGTTAAAATACTGGAATGGATATTAGAAAGAAGAAAGGTTGAAGGAGAGTTACAGGAGGAACAATATGGCTTAAGGAGTGGAAGATCTACAGTGGACCCAATCTTTGGCACAGATATAGAAAGGGCATATGATAGTGTCCCCAGAGAGAAGGTTTGGGAAACCATGGTTAAAAAGAGACTCGGAAGAGAAACATTAGAAATGGTGCAAGCAGTGTACAACAACTATGTTAGCAGAGTACTGACCCCAATTGGAAAGGCAGAATGGTTTAAGAATAAGACTGTACTAAGACAGGGGAGTGTGCTGTCACCTCTTTTGTTTATTATGGTCATGGACAAAATTGTAAAGGAAACAAAGGAAGCCTGTGGAGATAGAGAGATGAAGATACTGCTGTTTGCAGATGATGTGATCTGGGGAAAGAACAACAATGAAATGTCGTATGGCTTTTAGTGCCGGGATATCCCAGAACAGGTTTGGCTCCCCAGGTGCAGGACTCCCGTAGGCAACCTGCGTGTCATGATGGATGAAATTATGATGAAGACAACACATACAACCAGCCCCCGTGCCATTGGAATTAACCAATTAAGGTTAAAATCCCCGACCTGGCCGAAAATCGAACCCGGGACCCTCTGAACCGAAGGCCAGTATGCTGACCGTTCAGCCAACGAGTCGGACGGAACAGCAAAGAAGTGCAACAACAATTAGATGTACTGAACAAAATAATTGGGAAGTATGGCATGAAAATCAGTACAGAGAAAAGCAAGACTATGGTGATATCGAGAGGGGAAAGGCAAGGAAAGGGCACTGTGAAAATTGGAACTCAGAGTCTGGAAATTGTAGACACTTTCAATACTTAGGAAGTGAATTAGTGCATTGAGATGGAGATTAGCAGGAGGGTACAGCAGGGTAATGAATTCTACCAAAGGGCAAGAAAACTTGTTTGGAGCAAAGAACTACCAAGGATAAGTAAAGAGATAATATATAAAATGTATTATGTACCCATACTGACTTGTGCAGCTGTGACTTGGACTTTGACTAGCAGGCCAGAGAGCAGAATTCAAGCCAGTGAAGTGAGATTCCTAAGAAGTATGATAGGAAAGACAAGGAAAGACAGAATCATCAAAAACCTCTACTGGAATCAAAAAGGTGTGGTGAAGAGTGATGGTGATGGAAATTAGGCAAGGGAGTCAACAAGGCTGTGTTTTATCCCCATTATTATTCAACATCTATTCGGGAGCTGTATTTAAGGGAGGAACAGATACATAAGTGGGAATCAAGATCAATGGAGAACTAATAAGCACACTCAGATATGCAAATGACACAATACTTCTTGCCAGTAATATTGAAAGCCTACAACTCTACTTACACAAGCTTAATACATTTCAAGAAGAAATGGGTGTCGCAGTCAACACTAAGAAATCTAAACTAGTGGTTTTCAGTCGAGGAAAAGTTAAATCTATTCTGAAACTGAAAGGTCAACAAATCCAACAAGTTGACAAATTTAAATACCTTGGTTGTTGGATATCAGATGATTTAAACCCAGATCTCAAAATTAAGACCTGTATAGAAATGGCAAGATCAGCATTCAAGAAAATCTGTGTGATAACGCCTTAAACTTGGGCATGGTTAAATGTTATGTTTGGTCAATTTTGCTTTATGGAGTTGAAGCTTGGACCTTAATAACAAGGTTGGAAGCTCTAGAAATGTGCTTTTATAGATGAATGCTAAAAGTCTCCTGGATAGAGCATGTGTGTAATGAACAAACTCTAAAAGAGAACTACTGCATGTGTTATAAGATATGCAGTATTACACCTCATTTTAAAGGGTAAAATCGAAGAACAGAAAAAGAACGTCGGGAATACGAACCGCCAGGTTGCTGAAGGTCGAAGAACACTGTCTGGGCGAGGCATATAGAAGCAGAAGAGGATAAAAGATGTTCTGTCAGGAACAAAACATGTTATTCTCTGTTTAATTCAATAATATCTTTTTCAGGTGTAATTTCTCACTGAATGTTTTCTAATTTTATTAATCGTGCATTTGTTTTGACAGACTGAAACTGTGTATGGTATTGTGTTATGTGCTGCATGGAGCACGGCAGTTCAGGTACTCGCACACAGTAATCATTATCAAATCATTGCTGACGGTATCTAGGCTTATCGTTGTGCGATGCGATTTTATTTGGTGTAAATAAATATCACACTTCCTTGTATAAATTACTTTATTTACGCTGTACGTCACAACACACAATTATACACAATAGCAAATGACGCTATATACAACACTCAATAGCGGAATACCCTGAAGTACAGATACCAACAACACTGACATACTCTCTCTTGAATTCACCGCCTGACTCACTTGAGTCCAGTACTCAGACTCCACCTCGGAGCCCAACAGTCGCTCCCAGTCCATCACTTGCCTGAGTCCCAAGAACCAAGATCTGCGAACTTAGAACTAAGAACTGACTTCACTGACTGACAGCTCGATATTTATACTATTCGATCAACCATCTAGAATGATTGACTTCTGGAAGAGTTCTTACAACACTCTAATGAAACACTTAAAACATCAATCGACCAGCTAGTCAAATGGGTACTAGAACTTTCCTTCAATATTTAAAAATGTACATGGAAATATCTACAACATTCGTAATGTCTCTACATGTATCTGGATAATAAAACCTTACAGTAAGTTTCCAGAACTCTTCAGATATACCAAATATTGTACAATAAGTCTAACATACAAATATTATGGAATTTTCTACCGCTTTCAACTCTCTAGAATTTGAGGTTAACAACACGTATTTGAGGTTATACAATTTTATACTACATATTTACAGGGAAATCATATACTAGTCATGTTTAACACTTAATAAAAGATAGCTTAGCATTAAATAAACTATAATTAAAATATATTAAACATAATAATTGAAGGTTTTACACTAGTTACGATGTCGTACCTATGACAGGCTGGTTACAAGTTATTCTATCTTATTTTTGTATTGAGGCGAAGACCAAGCTGCCGAAGGCGGTTAGGTAAAGCTCGAAATACGTGGAGTGAATGTTTGGACACAGTTGGTAAGTAGCTCTGTTATGCCGTAATCACAAAGCGCATATCTTCCTCTATCATTGTAGGAGGCAGTGGCAGGGGAGTGGAACATAGCTGCCATACTAGTACAAAGAGACTGAATGGGACCAACACAACTCTGCTTGTGTTGTGTGTACCACACTCAACAGGAGTGTGCAATCCTCTTATCCTGTCAGCAATGTCTTCTACTTGCAGCAAGTGCAATCTACCAACATACGGAGGGCTTAGCGCACAGGTACACAGCGGAATGGCTACATTGCTGAATTGAGGTAATTTGTGTTACAGGAATCAATGTACCCCGCAGTCGCTTCCTGCCCGTCAAGAAGACGTCGGACCTTTTGTTGGTTATGAGCAACCTGTACAGTTTGAATCACGGTTCTCTAGTGATGAGTCCGCAACGAATGTTTCCTACCACGCCTCTTGTGAAACTTGGGGACAATCACTTCTCAAAGGTGAGCCTGCATTATTTTTGTTTTCTTGCAAAAATTTGACAGAAATTCTTGCCCTACTATCTTCCATCTTGTATGACATTATTGAGTGGCCCTGGCTGAAGTTGAGGATACCCATCCACCTGAACATCGTACGCCCAGTCACCTTCTGTCATTCTGAATGCAGAGATGCCAACTTTCAAGAAAGGCAATTCGTAATGTAGCCGTTAGGGCACGGGCGGGGCAATGGCGGCCGTAGAAATTTTTTTTCTGAGATCTTACTAACTTACATATCATTGAAATATCAATGAACAACATACAATTCAACCAAATGTAACATATTCATAGACTGGCATATAAAGGGTGTATGATTCTTACAGGTGATTTACAGTACATATCTGAGTGGAGGTTGAAGGATCATTTCTGTAGTTGCTCTTTTAGCAGCTTGTAGTTCCTGTTCAGTAAACATACACTGGTGATGTATCATGTGCATCCTCTGCACCAACAGAGCTCTTAACAGTCTTGTTCTTCCTCATCGTGCGCATCTCAAAAATCGCGGCTACACACTCTACAAAACACATGTGAATGAGATTTTGAGGAACGCAGTAAACAGGGCCATTCTTACGAGTTTTCCTCCCTTAACATCATCACACGCACAAGAAATCGCTACATTATTTGAAACATTTTGTATTTCGTAATGCACGATTAAGTTCTTCAACAGTCACACACACAGCAAAACGGAGTTTGTCACCAGTTTGCCGCCAAAACAAAGACAAAAGAACTTGCATACTTGCATGCTTGCATGGAAGTCTGATTATGTGACGAACAAAGACAACAACTCCGAGAGATATACTGCTTGACAGGTGTCCATTTTTCCGGTACTGGAAGCACATACTGCGTTCGGCGCGTGAAAACTCGAAATATTCATAAACGAGGGATAGGAAAGGGGTATAAATGATTACTGAGAAATCCAAAAATATTCTGAGAATTCAAGCTGTAATGGCATTCCTTGTGTATCCTTTTCAACACTTCATACACTTGGATTTAAAAATCAACAAAAAAATCGTAATTTGTGGTGTGTGATTTGTAAAGGCATAGTTATTATGGGTAATTTGTAATTATTGTGATTAAATTGTAATAGCTGGCATCTCTGTGAATGTTGGCTAGCATCTATTAAAGATGAACATCATGTTTCACTGAACAACGTGATCGTATCATCCAAGCAATGATGCTGTGTGGGTACGATAATGTTATGTGCCCTGCATCTCAAGCCCCGACATCAGGCTTCATTTCTGAAACATTGACAGTAGTGACGATTGACATGCAAAACAGCAGACCCTGCGTCAAAGATGAAGTAGGGGGAGTGGGGGGAACCTAAAACATAAAATTGATAAAATTGATGATGACAAACTTTATTTAGAATCAAAGTTAAAAATGTTTGTGTTCTATACCATTTTCCAAAAGTGAGGGCAAGAACTAGCTGTATGGAGGCTTGTCCATATCTCTGTTTGTAATATCACTACAGGTATCTCCTGAAGTAGTTTGTGGTCATATTACAAGACACTTTGTACAGCAAGAGGAATGGCAATGGGCTCCTTCTCAAGTGCTCGGGCAGAAGACCGCAATACGTCGAAAAGAAGAAACATCCAACATCCCTCGGACCTTCCAGTTTCTATTGATGTCACTTCACTTTACACCAACATCCCTCGGACCTTCCAGTTTCTATTGATGTCACTTCACTTTACACCAACATCCTCAGACCTTCCAGTTTCCATGGTGATCACTTTACATCAACATCCTTCAGACCTTCCAGTATCTATTGATGTTACTTTACACCAACATCCCTCAGACCTTCCACTTTCTATTGTTACTTCACTTTACATCAACATCCTTCAGACCTTCCAGTTTCCATTGTGATCACTTTACATCAATATCCTTCAGACCTTCCAGTATCTATTGATGTTACTTTACACCAACATCCCTCAGGCCTTTCACTTTCTATTGATGTCACTTCACTTTACACCAACATCCCTCAGACCTTCCAGTTTCTATTGATGTCACTTCACTTTACACCAACATCCCTCGGACCTTCCAGTTTCTATTGATGTCACTTCACTTTACACCAACATCCTTCAGACCTTCCAGTTTCTATTGATGTCACTTTACATCAACATCCCTCAGACCTTCCAGTTTCCATTGATGTCACTTCACTGTATACCAACATCCCTCAGACCTTCCAGTTTCTATTGATGTCACTTTACACCAACATCCCTCAGACCTTCCAGTTTCCATTGATGTCACTTCACTTTACACCAACATCCCTCAGACCTTCCAGTTTCTATTGATGTCACTTTACACCAACATCCCTCAGACCTTCCAGTTTCTATTGATGTCACTTCACTTTACACCAACATCCCTCGGACCTTCCAGTTTCTATTGATGTCACTTTACATCAACATCCCTCAGACCTTCCAGTTTCCATTGATGTCACTTCACTTTACACCAACATCCCTCGGACCTTCCAGTTTCTATTGATGTCACTTCACTTTACACCAACATCCTTCAGACCTTCCAGTTTCTATTGATGTCACTTTACATCAACATCCCTCAGACCTTCCAGTTTCCATTGATGTCACTTCACTGTATACCAACATCCCTCGGACCTTCCAGTTTTATTGATGTTACTTTACACCAATATCACTCGGACCTTCCAGTTTCTACTGATGTTACTTCACTTTACACCAATATCACTCGGACCTTCCAGTTTCTATTGATGTTATTTCACTTTACATCAACATCCCTCAGACCTTCCAGTTTCTATTGATGTTACTTCACTTTACATCAACATCCCTCAGACCTTCCAGTTTTCTGTTGATGTTCTTCACTTTATATCAACATCCTGCTGACAGCTTGCCTCGCACTTCCTTCCTCATCTACCTCGCACAGTACATCCCAACCCACATTTTTTTCATTTTCAAGCGGGAATTATTCCAACTCATTTGTGGCATTGCTATGGGCGGCAGGATGGTTGCCTCTTATCCAACTTCTTCATGGGAAAACTTGAGAAAGAATATCTTGCAACTCAACCTCTCTAGTGTTCATTTCAGTCGACAGATCTTCCCCACATCTCTCAATGTCCTTGATGTTGCCCTCCAACTGCAGGATAGCAGAATCGATTCCTCCATACACATCAAAGCCACTAACCATCAGCATTATCTCCGTTAAAACAGTTTTCACCCATATCATAGTAAACTGTCTTCACCATTCAGTCTGGCCATCTGGGGCAAACGGATTTATTCTAAGTCTAAAACTCATGCCAACAACAGCAACCACAACCACCACCTGAGGAAGGTGTTTACCTTATCCAATTGCTTGATCACCAGATCTCCGTAAACAACCTTCATTACCACGTATCTTCCAGGTCTACACAAAATGAATAACTTTTTAAAGCAAGCATTCTATCTTCTCTCCTTCTCTTCCCACACCCGGGATCTTCTTCCATGAAGCTCCACACTTATTTTCAGGTGCCCAACTAACCTCAAAAGCGTTCTCACTAATTATGTACAATACCAACCTGCATCTTCTTTTCCCTGTGAACACAGCCACTGTACATACACCAAGCAGCATCACCAACAAATCGTCATGTGTGTACCCATCAGTACACTACACTAGCAGTACTTGCAAAACCGCCAACATAGATCTTCCTGTCCCCATTCACCATCAAACCATGTTTCGTGAATGTTTTACAGTTTCAGACATTTACCTCCTACTTCCCGTGCTCTCGCCCTGAGAGATTCCGAAGTGGGTCATCAACTGGTGCTCAGGTGCCTTAACATTAGATAACCGCTCCTTGCTTTCCATGTTCTTGTCTGTTTGCATATAAATAATGTACAGTAGAGTTTTCCACTTATTCAATACTAAGTTGTATTTACAATATTTACATTACATGGGACTAGTTTCAACTCCACTCGGGGTCATCATCAGCCATATTAAAATATACACAATATTTGACAAAATCCTGAAACATGTCTTCTAGCAGTAAGAGTCTTATGAAAATATAATTTTACAATGTGAAGTGTGGTTGAAATATTGCAAATGAAAATGAAATATTACGTGTGAATAGGTGAGTAATAATTAATACAAGTACATTATACATGCTAAGAATTCTGGAACAAAAGTACAAATAAAGTGGTTTGTGTTGTTAAAATGTATAGACTCATGAAATTCAGTAGGTCCTGGTGATACATAATGGGTGCTGTGGCAATAAGAATGAACACAATGTAAACTGACACACATATAAAAATATACACGTATGTACAATGTCTGAGTAACAAAATGTGTCGTTGATAATCTCTAAAAGAGTTGACTGTACACTGTATCAGCTTAAGCAAAGAATTTGGCAATTGGTGTATTCAAGCCATGTTGATGGGCTGCATGGTTGATTGTTGTGCAGAATGTGAAGTTTTTTGAATTCTTGTTGAGAAGAAAGTAGACACTGTGCGTGGTGATATTAATTGGTGGAATTCTCATTCATACCAGAAAACAAATTGGACCTATTAAAATTGAGAAAAGCCAGTAAAAAGCGAAATGCGCGGAAAGAGGAAAAGATTACCACAAAATGAATGGATAATTACCTTGCGCTGTGGTGTGTGTAGCTTAGCTGATAGTGTGCGACTGGTGGCGAGGAGGAGGGCAGGCGCGTGCGGGTTGGGTAGAGTGGAGGTGGCTCGGGAGGGGATGGGGTGGGGGGGATTTAAGGCGGAGCTGAAGTGTGCGGGAGAAAGGGTTATTGTATTGGAAAAGTACCTTTAATTAAACTTAGGATTGAGTTCTGGTTGGCTACATTATTGTTTCTGAGAAAAGTGATAAATAAATCGTAAAGTATATTGGGTTACTCTGAGATTGTAATTGGTGTTAAAATATTGCTCTAAGTGTATGTAGTAATTTTCTATTATGTTGAGTAAAGGACCCTTATTTGCTAATTGAAGGATGTCCATGTCCTGTTCAATATTGGTAAAATTATGGTTATAATCTTGCAGGTGTTGGCCGATAGCTGAAAACTTGTATTTTATTGCGTTAGTGTCCTCATGGTATCTTATATTGAAGTTTTCTGCTGATTTTAAAAAACTGCTGGTCTTGTTGATATGTGAAGTATTGTGTAAAACGTTCATATTTTTATTGTTGGTTTTGAAAGCTATTTTATTTGTCCTCACTTCTACTTGCCAACAATGACGATCATCCTTGCCTGATGAAGGCTGCAGCCAGAAGTTTTGGACCCATGTTGTTCTTTTATGTTGCTTTATCCACGCTGCTCTCCTGGACGTAAAGACTGGGTAAACATTTGATAGGGAACAGCAAGTTAGTTAGGGTTGTTGTTTCTTCCTGCTCCCACATCTGGTCTTTAGCTCACTCTCAAATGTCAATAAAATTAACCACGTATTCTCATTCTCTGTGTACATTGTGAAATACCTCAGATAGTACAGTAATCAAATTCTGTCATATTCAACATCTCGGACCTGTGTAAATTTCTACCTTACACTGATCTCTAGACTGGTTTGATGCAGCTCTCCATGCCACCCTATCCTGTGCTAACCTTTTCAGTTCTACGTAACTATTGCATCCTACATCTGATCTAATCTGCTTGTCATATTCATATCTTGGTCTACCCCTACCGTTCTTACCCCCCACACTTCCTTCAAAAACCAACTGAACAAGTCCTGGGTGTCTTAAGATGTGTCCTATCATTCTATCTCTTCTTCTGGTCAAATTTAGCCAAATCGATCTCCTCTCACCAATTCGATTCAGTATCTCTTCATTCGTGATTCGATCTATCCATCTCACCTTCAGCATTCTTCTGTAACACCACATTTCAAAAGCTTCTATTCTCTTTCTTTCTGAGCCAGTTATCGTCCATGTTTCACTTCCATACAATGCCACGCTCCACAAGAAAGTCTTCAAAAACATCTTTCTAATTCCAATATCAATGTTTGAAGTGAGTAAATTTCTTTTCTTAAGAAAGCTCTTCCTTGCTTGTGCTAGTCTGCATTTTATGTCCTCCTTACTTCTGCCATCTTTGGTCATTTTACTACCCAAGTAACAATATTCATCTACTTCCTTTAAGACTTCATTTCCTAATCTAATATTTCCTACATCACCTGCCTTCGTTCGACTGCACTCCATTACTTTTGTTTTGGACTTATTTTCATCTTGTACTCCTTACCCAAGACTTCATTCATACCATTCAGCAACTTCTCGAGATCTTCTGCAGTCTCAGATAAAATAACAATATCATCGGCAAATCTCAAGGTTTTGATTTCCTCTCCTTGGACTGTGATTCCCTTTCCAAATTTCTCTTTGATTTCCTTTACTGCCTGTTCTATGTAAACATTGAAAAGGAGAGGGGACAAACTGCAGCCTTGCCTCACTCCTTTCTGGATTGCTGCTTCTTTTTCATAGCCCTCGATTCTTATCACTGCAGACTGATTTTTATACAGATTGTAGATAATTCTTCGTTCTCGGTATCTGATCCCTATCATCTTCAGAATCATAAATAGCTTGGTCCAATCAACATTATCGAATGCCTTTTCTAGATCTACGAATGCCATGTACGTGGGCTTGTCCTTCTTGATTCGATCCTCTAAGATCAGCTTCACGTGTTCCTACATTTCTTCTGAAGCCAAATTGATCTTCTCCCAACTCAGCTTCAACTTGTTTTTCTATTCTTCTGTAAATAATACGTGTTAAAATTTTGCAGGCATGAGATACTAAACTAATGGTGCGGTAGTTTTCACACCTGTCAGCACCGGCTTTCTTGGGAATAGGTATAACAACATTCTGCTGAAAATCGGATGGGACTTCTCCTGTCTCATACATCTTGCACACTAAATGAAATAACCTTGCCATGCTGGTTTCTCCTAAGGCAGTCAGTAATTCAGAGGGAATGTCATCTTCATCAGCATCAACAGCCTCTTCATGTTCCAAAACCAAATTATCTACATCTTTACCGTGATACAACTGTTGGATATGCTCCTGCCATCTTTCTGCTTTGTCTTCTTTCCCTAGAAGTGGTTTTCCATCTGAGCTCTTAATATTCATACATCTAGATTTCCTTTCTCCAAAGGTTTCCTTGATTTTCCTGTATGCAGCATCTACCTTTCCCAGGACCATACAGCCTTCGACATCCTTGCATTTCTCCTTCAGCCATTCTTCCTTAGCTGCCTTGCACTTTCTATCCACTTCATTCTTTAATCGCCTGTATTCTTTTCTGCCCTCTTCATTTCTAGCATTCTTGTATTTTCGTCGTTCATCAATCAGGTCTAGTATCTCCTGAGTTATCCACTGATTCTTAGTTGATCTTTTTTTCCTTCCTAACATTTCTTCAGCTGCCCTACTGACTTCATTTTTCATGACTCTCCACTCTTCCTCTAGAGTGTTTCCTTCAGCCTTTTCATTTAGTCCTTGTGCAACATGTTCCTACATACATTATCATTATAGACTGTTATGCCTTTCAGCGTTCAGTCTGCAAGCCTCTGAGAATTTACTAAACGTCACCACAATCCTCGATTTGCAATTAGTGTTGTGGCCTCATTTAGTTCTCTACCTCTTATCTTTAAATCTTTAGAAACCGAGTCTAACCATCGTCGTATTGGTTTCCCTCTACTTCTCTTACCCTCCATAGCAGAGTCCATTATTCTCCTAGGTAACCTATCCTCCTCCATTCGCCTCACATGACCCCACCACCAAAGCCGGTTTATGCGTGCAGTTTTATCCATCACGTTCATTCCTAAATTAGCCTTTATCTCCTCATTCCAAGTACCCTCCTGACATTGTTCCCACCTGCTTGTACCAGCAATCATTCTTGCTACTTTCATGTCTGTTACTTCTAACTTATGAATAAGATATCCTGAGTCCTCCCAGCTTTCGCTTCCGCAAAGCAAAGTTGGTCTGAAAACAGACCGATGTAAAGATAGTTTTGTCTGGGAGCTGACTTCCTTCTTACAGAATACTGCTGATCGCAACTACGAGCTAACTGCATTAGCTTTACTACACCTTGATTCAATCTCACTTACTATATTACCATTCTGGGAGAACACACAACCTAAATACTTGAAATTATCGACCTGTTCTAGCTTTGTATCACCAATCTGACATTCAATTCTGTTGAATTTCTTACCTACTGACATCAATTTAGTCTTCGAGAGGCTAATTTTCATACCATACTCATTGCACCTATTTTCAAGTTCCAAGATATTAGATTGCAGGCTTTCGGCACAGTCTGCCATTAAGACCAAGTCGTCAGCATAGGCCAAACTGCTTACTACATTTCCACCTAAGTGAATCCCTCCCTGCCATTTTATACCTTTCAGCATATGATCCATGTAAACTACGAACAGCAAAGGTGAAAGATTACAGCCTTGTCTAACCCCTGTAAGTACCCTGAACCAAGAACTCATTCTACCATCAATTCTCACTGAAGCCCAATTGTCAACATAAATGCTTTTGATTGATTTTAATAATCTAACTTTAATTCCATAGTCCCCTAGTATAGTGAATATCTTTTCCCTCGGTGCCCTGTCATATGCTTTCTCTAGATCTACGAAACATAAACACAACCGCCTATTCCTCTCGTAGCATTTTTCAGTTACCTGGAGCATACTGAAAATCTGATCCTGCAGCCTCTCTGTGGTCTGAAACCACACTGGTTTTCATCCAACTTCCTCTCAACGACTGATCGCACCCTCCCTTCCAGGATGGCAGTGAATACTTTGCCTGGTATACTAATCAATGAGATACCTCGATAGTTGTTGCAATCCTTCCTGTTCCCTTGCTTATAGATAGGTGCAATTACTGCTTTTGTCCAGTCTGAAGGTACCTTACCAACACTCCACACTAATTTTACTACTCTGTGAAGCCATTTCATCCCTGCATTCCCACTATACTTCACCATTTCAGGTCTATTTTCATCTATTCCTGCTGCCTTATGACAATGGAGTTTTTTTTACCATCCTTTCCACTTCCTCAAGCATAATTTCACCAACATCATTTTCCTCCTCCCCATGAGCTGGCTCTTTGCAACACCGCCAGGATGATTTCCTTTTACATTGAGAAGATGTTCAAAATATTCCCTCCACTTCTCCAGCGATTGCCTGGGATCTATTATGAGTTCACCTGAATTATTCAAAACACTGTTCATTTCATTTTTCCCTCCCTTCCTAAGATTCTTTATTACTGTCCAGAAAGGTTTCCCTGCTGCTTGACCTAGCCTTTCCAGGTTATTACCAAAATCCTCCCATGACTTCTTTTTGGATTCAACAACTATTTCTTTCGCTCTGTTTCTTTCATCTACGTACATATCCCTGTCTGCCTTGGCCCTTGTTTGGAGCCATTTCTGATAAGCCTTCTTTTTACGTTTACAGGCTGCTCTCACTTCATCATTCCACCAAGATGTTCGCCTTTTCCCATCTTTACACACAGTTGTTCCTAGGCATTCCCTTGCTGTTTCTACTACAGCATCCCTGTATGCCACCCATTCACTTTCTATATCCTGAACCTGCTTACTGTCTACTGTTCGAAACTTCTCACTAATCATATCCATGTACTTCTGTCTAATCTCCTCGTCCTGGAGATTTTCTACCCTTATTCGTTTGCAGACAGATTTCACTTTCTCTATCCTAGGCCTAGAGATAGTTCACTACAGATCAGATAGTGGTCTGTATCATTGAAAAATCCGCAAAAAAACTTGTACATTTCTAACAGATTTCCTGAATTCAAAGTCTGTTAAGATATAGTCTCTTATGGATCTGGTACCCTTAGCCTCCCATGTGTAGCTTGAAGAATGTATTCGTAACAGCTAAACCCATACTAGCACAGAAGTCCAGCAAACGCTTCCCATTCCCATTAGCTTCCATATCTTCCCCACATTTACCAATCACCCTTTCGTATCCTTCAGTTCTATTCCCAACTCTTGCATTGAAATCGCCCATTAGCACTATTCTATCCTTGCTATTGACCCTGACCACGATGTCACTCAATGCTTCATAAAACTTGTCAACTTCATTCTCATCTGCATCCTCACATGGTGAGTACACTGAGACAATTCTTGTCCTAATTCCTCCAACTGACAAATCTACCCACATCATTCACTCATTTACGTGCCTAACAGAAACTATGTTGCGTGCAATGGTATTCCTGATAAAGAGCCCTACCCCAGACTCTGCCCTTACCTTTCTAACACCCGTCAAGTACACTTTAAAATCTCCTATCTCTTCCTCATTATCTCCCCTCACCCTAATATCACTTACACCTAGCACATCCAGATGCATCCTCTTTGCTGACTCATCCAGTTCTACCTTCTTCCTTCCATGAGCCCCATTAATATTGATAGCTCCCCATCAAATTCCATTTCGTTCACCAAGTTGTTTCCAATAATCCCTCACCTGTCAAATGGGAGTGGGACTCCGTTACTCCCATAGGTCCGAGTCTTGCTTAAAATGTTCTGAGCTCGGTAAATTCATGAAGCAGGATGCTACCCGACTTGCACATAGTCCAAGTAAGGATCTCTCCTCTAACGGGTTATGGACCACCGGTGAATTGTATAGTCCTAGCCGCCTGAGCACAAGGAGGGCCACGACTCAGAATATGTCCGATATGCCCACTCCCATTCCATAGCAACTGGTATTCCGACTCTCAGGACCACTTACTAGGCCACTCAGCCGTTGCCCATGGTTCACGAACTAGGACGTGACTACAGTAACCCACAAACATGAACCCTAAGTTAAGCTATGCACAAATTGAGTAACATTGAGTCAACATAAAACACAAAGCAGAAATTGAGAGAGGTATAACCTATAAAGGGAAAAATACAAAAACGCAGACATGATAAAAAATATAAGTAAAATACATAAATTAATGAATGTGAAGCAGACTGAGATGTACAACCACTGAATAGAACTGTTAATGATACTCGTAAATGCGCATCTTTGTTACCTGTTACATGTTCATCCACGTAGCAGGCCACTATTCCACATTCCTTCGACTTCCCACTACAGCAAGTGCCCATAATCTCTTCAAAACCAAACGGAAGGAGTAGGCTCTTAGATTCTCTGTTGACAAGAACATTATTATATATGTTATTTATTTTACTGGTCATTTAATTTGTTAATATTACATCCCTTTGCTCTCTTACTGTTTATATTGTGATACAGTCAGTACCTGTATCTGATTACTGTTTGGAAGAAAAGACAAAACAGTTTATTTTCTCCAAAATTGAACATAACAAATCAAACAGCTACTACTACTACTACTACTACTACTACTACTGAGACATGTTTGTGTCGTCTTGTGTATTCTACGGGGGCAAGTAGTGGGCAGCCCACAGTGATATGGTCGATGAACGGAGCATCGTCTGCATTTGTCGGAGAGTACCGGTACGCTGGTATCTTTGATGATGTACTTTTTGTAATTGTTTGTCACTATTATTGATCTTGTATAGCAACTGCAAATCCCTCTGTCTCCCCAAATAAGCGCCCACTTTGTAACCACATGCACAATGCATTCTTATCTATGCTCTGTTGGTTTAGATTGCTGTAGTATTTTACATGGAGGGTCTTCTCTCGCCAGGTCCTTTCTTTCTGCTGAAGGGGTACTTGGTGATTTGTATGAGAGTCAGAGGCATTATATGGATACAGAACAGTGTATCATTATCATTATTATTATTATTATTATTATTATTATTATTATTGTTACGGTGATATTCGTGGAGCAGAAAGAGGTTGAAGGTGCTGGGGTGAATGGGTCTAACTACAAAATCAAAGTTAATTTAAAATTTTAACAAAGGTTATATTTTCTTTTCTCTTTTAAAACAAAACCAACAAGTAACAATGTCACAGGTACCGGTAGCAAAAAAGTCTAGAAAAGACAAGATTGGTGGTATAAACAGAACTTGGGCTTCAAGTCCTCACTTAACAATTCCTGAGCTACACACTTAGCTTTACAAAGATCACCAATTTTTGCAAGGGCAGAACATCCCTCAATACACTTGCTTCCAATTTTTAACATCAAGCCTCCCAGAGGCACTTTTACAACACAAGAAAAGAGCTGACCCGCTCTCAGTTTTTTTCCAAGCCTATTCAAGGCAATATCAGAACCTTACAATTACTTGCCATCAAGGCACAACTTACACAAATGAAACGGGGGTTACTCGTACCCAACCTATTGGGCCTTAGCAGAAAACGAATGGGTTAAGTAAATAGCCCGAAACACCAAATTGAATGGAGACGTGAACTTGCACTCCTAAATATGCATTTTTTAAAGCCTAACAGGCACTAGGCCGATGAAACAGGGGCTATTCCAAACTATGGAGGTGACTCGTATAAGAATAATTTAAGATATTACAGAAAGGAAGAAAACCAGTTACAAAACGTAGTCACCTCAAATCAATATGAAGGGGAGCTCGAGAGGGTAAATCACTCTCTATCCCCGAATTACAGTTGCAGATTTTATGAAATTTTCACATTAGCCGGTAGAACTTACATTTTAGAGAAGAAGGTTATATATTAAAGTTTCGGACCTATCCCCCAGGTTAAACTGCGGAGCTAACAAGAAATAAAGATGTTAAACGGCCATTACCTTGCTGAAGAACTGCTGCCCGATGAAAGAGGCACCTCCCGCCTCCTGCTTCACATACACACACTCAGTTAGATGTTGATCAAATGGCCATGAGACGTAAAAATCCGCAGTTTATAAACCCTCGGGGAAAGTTCGACACCTTTCATGAATAATCATGCCACACCCTCTCACTTTATTGGTAGATGAAAAGTTTACACATAAAATCGAAGAAGAAGCCTGTGATAGGCTGAAAATTAATTACAGAAATTAGGGATTGGCTGAATTCAAAACTGGCGGAACGAAAAGGTCAATATTGCCAACCCAAAAATGAATGAACGAAATTTAGTAAGGAAAAACTTATGAATACAAAATTTCTTCAAAAAAGTTCCTTCACTTCGCACCAGGGTGCGTGATCATAGTTTTTGTAGAAACATCTGTTGCAGAAAGTCCAAACTTCTTGATAAATGGTAAACAAAACTTCATAATCACAAAATTAAGGTGGTGACCTCTTCTGAGTAAAAGTTTTAGTAGGTCTAGTTCCAAGTTCAGTTTTTCTGCTGTAGAGGAGTTCTTATTGGTGCAAGATTTAAATGTGTGGCATAGGGGTGTACCTCCCGGTACAATAACAATGAAACATCAGGTACAATGCCAATCTTGAAACACGACTAGGTTAATCGGAGATTAGTGACATACTACAGATTTGGGGTTTCAAGCCCTTAATTTACAATTTCAGAGATACCGGATCCAGTTTACAATATTTGCAAACTCTCAATGTTTCAACAAGGATGAAAGTATCCCAATTCAAGAGCACTTGCTCCAAAATTTACAATTTTTAGCCTTCCAGAGGCACCTCACACTATTACAAAACTTTGAAAAGAGCTTACATGCTCTCGATTTCTTACAGCCCACTCAAGGCAACATTACATCAAAATCTAACACTCTCTGGCCTCACAAGGCACGATTTACAAATGGAAACAGTTTTACACAAGGGTATCTAGTACCCAACCTACTGGGCCTTTGCAAAAAAAGAACAGGTTAAATAAATGGTCCGAACACAAACTGAATGGAGGCGTACACTGCGCTCCCAGATAATGAAATATTAAAAACCTACAGGGCTCTCGGCCGATGAAACTGGGGCTAGTCCCGAACTACTGAGCTGGCTCGCATGGAAATAACTTTAATATATTACAGGAAAGAAAACGGTTATGAAATAGTCACCTCAAACCAAGATGAAGGGGAGATGAGAGAGTAATTCACTCTCCATCCCCGATTTACAATTAAAGACTTTATGAAATTTTATATGAAAAGGAAGAAATTTACATTAAAACGGTTACATAGTTAAAAATTCGGACCTTCTCCTCGGATAAGTATGCGGAAACAGCAAGAAAGATTGAATTTATGTGGCCGTTACCTGCCTTAACACACACACTGAGAAATTACATAAAATCAGTTTCATGGTCCGTATCGCACTTCAATAGATTCACAATTAAGTATTTATTTATTTTCCACCTAGTCGATACAATGATTGCTTAAGGCAATTTTAAAGGTCAAAAGTGGTACATGTTTCGTATATTATCAACATCTTCAGCCACATAACACTGTTTAGATGTTATGTTATGTGGCTGAAGATGTTGATAATATACGAAACATGTACCACTTTTGACCTTTAAAATTGCCTTAAGCAAACATAACATCTAAACAGTGTTATGTGGCTGAAGATGTTGATAATATACGAAACATGTACCACTTTTGACCTTTAAAATTGTCTTAGGCAATCATTGTATCGACTAGGTGGAAAATAAATAAATACTTAATTGTGAATCACACTGAGAAAGACGACGATCAGTGAGACAAGGAAACTCGAAAAGCCACAACTTATATACCCTCAGGGAAGGTTCGAGAGAATTCAGTACTAATCCGGACACACCCTCTTAATTTTTATTGGCTAATTCAAAGTGAACAAGAAATGTAGGATTGGTTGAAAAAAAAATTTCATGATTGGCCAGATTCAAAACTGGCGGAAAGAAAAAGAAGTGTTGCCAACCCAAAAAATAAATGAACATAGATTCAGTTACAAAAATCTAGAAATACGAAATTTCTTTAAGTTATGAGTTCTTCCACCTTGCACCAGAGTGCATGACAATAGTTTTTGAAATGACATCTATGGAGGAAAGTTTAAACTTGTTGAAGTAAACAAGTCCAGTCAGTTTAGGAAACTTCATACTTCAGTAGTGACATCTTCTAATTAAAGTTCCAACTTCATGTAGTATCAGTTTCACCTTTTGGTCGATAGAGGAGTTCATCAAGGCGCTTATTTTGAATGAGCGGAGTTGCGGTGTACCTCCCGGTACAATTATTATCATTTAAAAATGAAAATAGAGATCAAGATAAATTACTGATTGACTATTTTGAATAGGAAATGGAAACAGAAGATTTTTTAAAACTTTCTTTTCTACATTCACTTTTTTAAAGGAATTAAATTTTGCACATCAGTGTCGGAAGCCCATTTCTGTAAGTTGCAACAAGGTGGTTCTAATACCTGAATTTTGCAGGGCTCGCATATGATGTGGGATCACTCAGTATAGGAAGAATAATTCAAAGAGAAATGTACAACACCCTGACGAATGGTTCTGACATTGGCATATGTCTTGCTGACCATTGCTAATGCTGAAGAGAGTTTGTAGGGACCGAGCTCAATAGCTGCAGCTAGTGTCCAGTATTCGGTAGATAGTGGGTTCAAACTCCACTGTTGGTAGTTCTGAAGATGGTTTTCCATTTTCACACCAGGAAAATGCTGGGGTGGTACCTTAATTAAGGGCACAGTCATTTCCTTCCCACTCCTAGCCCATTCCTGTCCCATCATTGCCATAAGACCTGTCTGTGTTGGTGCGACGTAAAGCATCTTGCAAAACAAAATAAGTTTGTTGGCATGCTCATTCTGAAGTTGAGACAACATCTAATGAGTAACACATTAACTGTGTCATGACAGCTGAGGCTAACGATCAATTGTCACATGAAACTGCATTCTTTTTTGCTTATTGTATTTAGGTGAAGGAGTTTCTTGCCAGATTTGCTGCTATTCCTGATCTCATCGAGCTGGATCACCTGACCGTCTCAGGAGATGTTACATTTGGAAGAGGGGTCTCTTTGAGGGTAAGTTTCAACCAGCCTGTTCGGGACTGGACCCTTATTACAAGTTATAAACCTTATTATAAACCGTATTGAAGATCAGAATACCAAACAAATGAATTATACCACCTGTCCAATACTTCACAATCCTTATATTTAGGATACAAACATTATACACGAGGCAAATGCTGGGGCTGTACCTTAATTAGGGGCAGAGCCATTTCCTGGGAGGATATCCCAGCAGGAGACTAATGTCGTGCAACTCCTAACTCTCAGTGGGAGCAGCACACACAATGTACACTGCTGTAACCAAGATATGAGGAAAGATACTGCAGTGTTGGAAAGTGTTTATCTACAACCAGCTGAGTGTTTAATAATAGGGAGTGATATGAGTTATTATACTCTAATTAAAAAGTAAAAAAGAATTCATTGCCTTTTGCAGTTTCTTTGTTTGTTCCTCAGTAGCATCATCAAATACAGTAGAAGTCCAATATAGCGAGTACGGCATATAACCACAACCCCGTTATAACGACATTTTTTTTTTCTGTCCCTTCAAAATTCCTGTATTAAACTGTGTATTATCCTTCGGTTACAGCGAGAGCCCTATCATTGACGCGTCCGTTAATACGAGCTATTAAGCGTGTGAGATTTTTTCCGTTACTAATTTTTATGCATCCCTGCGATTATGTTGCATGCGATCGATCACCTTCGGTATCGTTTCTTCACTATGTCCACTAACTAGCTCTCATGTCGGCATTTGATGGCGATGTTAGAGGCAATTAGTAATACCCATCGACTGCTGTTCTCTAAAGAAAATTCTAAATGAAAGAGGAGAACCTGTTTTCATAACAAATGCATAAATAACATGTACGATAACAGCCTTTATTTTTAACAGTTGTTAACTCGTTAAAAATAAAGGCGAATAAACGGTCGCTTAATTTTAATGCTAATACTGTAATTAAATAAGAATGGGGCACACCTCAAGATATGGCAGAGTGCATCATTGATTTCAGAGGTTACTTTATATTTTCTCGCGTCTGGTTAAATTTTTTAAAGACTTTTATCATGTAAATTTAGAGCGAGAAGGTTATTACTGGCGCTTGAAGTGTGTTTTCTTCATACATATAGTACAGTTAAAAAGAAAACTGAAATGTTTGCCACAAAATGCAATCGATCATCTTCAGTACGGTATAGTTTTCTCACTGTGTGCACTTGCGAACTCGAAGGCGATATTGGAGTTGATCAGTAATACCTGTCAACTGCTGTTCCATAAAGGAGAATCGAAATGAAAGAGGAGAATATGTTTTCGTAATAAATGGTTGATAGCAGTTTTTAAGTCACCGAGCTCGATAGCCTCAGTTGCTTAAGTGTTGCCAGTATCCAGTAATCGGGAGATAGTGAGTTCGAGCCCCACTGTCGGCAGCCCTGAAGATGGTTTTCCGTGGTTTCCCATTTTCACACCTGGCAAATGCCGGGGCTGTACTTTAATTAAGGCGACGGCCGTTTCCTTCCAATTCCTAGGCCTTTCCTGTCCCATCGTCGCCATAAGACATATCTGTGTCAGTGCAATGTAAAGCAAAAAGTAGTTTTTAAGTCATTAGTATAAAGGTTAAAGTAAACATTTGCATAATTTTACTACCGAAATCAAGTAAAAATGCGATATATATTGTAACGGTTCAAATCCCGTTACAAGGTGATATCTGTATTTTATTATTATTATTATTTCATCTGTGATATTATTATTTTATCTGTGAGTTTACTATTATTGTAATATAATTATTATTCAGTTCGATTCTGCAGTGCTTATCGCTTGTGTGATTGTAGTTAAATGTATGCATATATACGTATGTGTAGAGTAATACTAAAGACATGTACAGTAAAGAGTTGCTGTATATCAGATGTGGATGTGACATTGCTACATTGTGCAATATTGCTGGAGTAAATGCAGAGTCATTGCTACGTCATCGTGAGTATTTAGCACTGAGCTCACTTTCTTTGAGAAACCCAGGCCGCTCCAGGCTATTTCGCCATTGCAGGTAACACTTATCGCAAGGTGGGAGTATATTATAGTTATTTTTGGACATTACGTAGGTGCGTCAACCTAACGCCTATATAAGGTGGCTGCATATTGTAGCATCAGTCATTATTCAATTGGAAGCAGAGGCCTAAGTCGGTCAGTCAGCAAGAGTCAATGAGTGTGAACGAGATGGAGAAGACTCAGTGAGCCATTAGTCTTTGGTCATTGAGAGAGTGAGGCTACAGTTGGTCGGTCACTTAGTTGAAGATACGGACACAAAGGATTACCATGGAGTCATAGAAGGATACCACTTGCAATGAAGTCATATCATACAGATTTACCTAGAAGTCATATGATATGGAGAAGAGGCAGTCACAAGGATACATCACCAAATTAGGCATGACACATCTAAAGTAAATACCAGATCAAAGGAATACGTCGTAATTACACTCAAAGTGTTGAAGGTACAGTCAAGTGAACCAGTGAGGAATATATTTTGTATAAATTGTTAAATGTCCGGTCAAGAAGAATTCAAATTCATGCCTAGTTTCTTTCAGTTGCAATGTCATAATCTCATATTCTCATCTGTTTTATCACAACGAGACATTATTTTTTTATATACAATTTCAAGAATATATTTTGTTCTATCAAATTAATCTTTCGTTTCATTTATACAGTAAAATTTCTTAACCTCAAATTAAATGGGGAAACCGAATGCCAATCTTCTTTTCCCAGAACTTATATGGTATGTTGTCAAAAGTAAGCTTATTACCCCACACCCTTTTAGTAGTAAACATTTACAACATCAAGATATGGCAGAGCACATCATTGATTTCACAAGTTCGATTATATTTTCTACTAGCTGATGTACCCGTGCTTCGCTATGGAATTCTACATTGTATGCAGCATATTACATGTGATGACACAAACATTAACATAGTCAATAAATATAAATATTTGGGAGTTACCTTACAGTCATGAGAAACGGTATTTGCAGCCTATATTAAAGATAGAAGCATGGCTGGATTAATGGCAGTTAACGACATTAGGGATACATAGACCAGATTTCTCCAAAAACAGCCATGACTTTATTCAAGACAAGCTGATGTACCTGGTGCATCGCTGCTGAATTCTACATTGTATGCAGCATTTTAGACTAGGTAGTGTTGTAACGCTCTCTGTACTTGATAGTGTCTTTGCTTACTATCAACTTGGTAGAAATTGCGTTGTAATTGAGATTTGCTTTTGAGAGAGTGCCCTTGATCGGGATACTATACAACAAGATATCAAAGTACTCAGAACTGACAGTACACAAGCACGCAGAGTGCCGAGAAGCGTGCAACATGAGAATATAACAGTTCAATACATCGTGTCAACATTACCGTAAACAGTGCAATTTAGAGCTCCATACATGTGCATAAACAGGTTAAAGGGCCACTACCCAAGAGAATTGCCGTGGTAGGTACACGTCGAAACAGAAGTAATGGGGAAAAGGAACTTATGAAAGAGAATTTTGGAAAACAAGTTTGAAAATAACAAATATATTATACCAATCTCAAAGGGATAACAAATTATCTTTACATCAGAACAAATAGTATGAACCAGCATATGGCGTAATAAAAGCGTTAAGTTTGATTTTAAGACACGTAGGTGATACAAAATTAGATTACATCATCATAATCGAATTCCTAAGCACCAATCACTACAATCTTTGGACATATGTTCCAACACTTCAATTAAGGGAAAGAGAAAAAGAAGGGGGGGGGGGGGGGGAGGACCCATAGATTCTGAAAACAGTTTCTTTACATTAAATTACACAATACGCTAGAAGGGAGGTACATCAAATAAAGTTTCAGGCTCGTGCCAGTAGAATACAAAGTTGGTAGTGTCATACACTTGCTAGATAACCTCCCAAATTGATACAATGTTTACAGTAGGACATTGTAATATAGCCTCATGCCAAACAATTCAAGAGATTCAGAATTGAAATAAACCAATCTCCAGTCCAGGGAGTGATCCTTTTGGTAGATTAGAAAAAAAAAATAGGAATTCTAACAAAATGATCCCAGAAGGGATTAAAACACACACGCATGCGCAGAAGCGATAATAAAATTGAAGCTAACTGATGAACATACAAATTAAATTAGCAGACCACATCTTTTGAGCAAGCACCATTTTTACGCAAAATGAACAGATAGATGGGATAAGAAAAGAAATAAAGATAGATAGAAGGTGAAGGATAGAACAAGGAAATAAGAAACGGAGGAATGGGGATTGATATCGGAATTAGAAAGATGTTTTTGAAGACTTTTGTGTGGAGCGTGGCATTGTATGGAAGTGAAACATGGACGATAACTAGCTCAGAAAGAAAGAGAATAGAAGCTTTTGAAATGTGGTGTTACAGAAGAATGCTGAAGGTGAGATGGATAGATCGAATCACGAATGAAGAGATACTGAATCGAATTGGTGAGAGGAGATTGATTTGGCTAAATTTGACGAGAAGAAGAGATAGAATGATAGGACACATCGTAAGACACCCAGGACTTGTTCAGTTGGTTTTTGAAGGAAGTGTAGGTGGCAAGAACGGTAGGGGTAGACCAAGGTATGAATATGACTAACAGATTAGAGCAGATGTAGGATGCAATAGTTACGTAGAAATGAAAAGGTTAGCACAGGATAGGGTGGCATGTTAGATCTGCATCAAACCAGTCTATGGACTGATGACTCAAACAACAACAAATATCCAAAAGGCAGAACATTTGCGCTGCACCAATACTCAGATGTGTCCTGCAGGGACCAAAGTTCAATTTTCGTTACTACGGCGAAGCCCAAGTATAGCAAGGTAGGGCACGTTAAATGATAGAAAGTAACAGTGTCTGCTCACCCTTGACAGAAGTCCAGCACGAAGTTCACAAGTAAAATGGACACGGTCCAGCCGTGTGCAGAGTTCCAGCTCCCACTGTCTTTAACAAGGTTATACCACAACTGACCTGCCGAATGAACGACACAAGGCCATATATATATATATATATGCGAGCGGGGTAGATCGAGAACATACTATAGGCGTGACGTCAGAGTGGATGCGCCATGCAGGCGAGCAGTGACAGCAGTAGTACAAGCAGCCGGGAAGCCGACAGTCCGTAACAGCAGACGGAGAAAAGAGCACCAATTCGAAGGGGACAATTCCATTACGTAAGGTAAGCACAAACAGCTCGCAACAGTGTACACGTTGTGAGCAAGATTGTATTAAATTGCATAGCTCTTAACATTCCCTAGAAACTTCATAATTGTGTGCCCTAGAAATGTGACAGGGAAGTGACGAAATGTCTTTTCTCATATGGAGACTGGGTTAAGGAATCGTCATTGCAATGGTAGGCCCGCTTGCCTACCATCGGTCACAATGAGGTTGGGGAGTTTTCATCATAATGGCAGACACTCACTCTCCACGTGGCTTTTTAAATCCTCAGAAAGACTCTTAGTGGTCTTCCTAACTGAAATGAACATAGGTCATTACTGTGACGTCAGTAGGAATGGCGCGATTAAAAGCAATGGTTTCATATGAAATAATCAAATGAAAAACCACACATTTCCTCACTTTCAACAAACAATACAACGCTGCTGATCTAACAGCCCAAAGTTCCAGAGCTGGAATACCAGGTT
Source organism: Anabrus simplex (assembly GCF_040414725.1). NCBI lineage: Eukaryota > Metazoa > Arthropoda > Insecta > Orthoptera > Tettigoniidae > Anabrus > Anabrus simplex. The sequence continues at coordinate 522,079,840 of NC_090267.1, read as the reverse complement.
GCAGACACCCGTGATCCGTGAACACTCTTCGTTTTTTATCGGCGGGGGCAGGTGGTGGGGTGGGGGTGGTTTGAATAGTGGAGAGTCCCAGAGCAAAAACGATGCTCGTTTATTTATGTTTCTTTGGAGTATCCGATGAGTCAGAAAATCTCAATTCACTACACTGGTGGGAGAAAAACTATCTGACTTGGGGCTGGTTCTACCATCTGCTGGTAAAGTGGCTGGCAGCTGCCCAGGAGGTAAACTACCTGGAGGTGTAAATCGGCTGGTACTTCGGCTTGCGTCCAACCACCTCCGCGCAAGTGCTAGGTAGCTACCCGGAGCTAGACACCGATATACGAAGTTGGCTAGACTGATTTTCAGCGACTTCTCGCTTTCGAGTGTGGTGCTATCTATCGTCAGATGCATGAAACTCATTTCGATTGTCTTATTTCCCTGTGCTTGCGTCTGCTGATTATCACCAAAAAGCCTAATAAGGGGAGTCTAAGAGTTATGGACAATGATTTATGTCAAGATTTCGTGATTTTTACCTATGATCTTCAATATCAATACCTAATTGAGATTAAAATCTCGAGATTACATTTTCTTATGCCAGTTATAACCTGTCATGTAAGGCAGCGTTTTTGAAAAGTATTCTCGTAGTAGACTGGCCAAGCCGCTCGCTCCGTAATAGAAGGTATGCAGGTTTTCATCGTATTTCTAATTTATATTTAAAATGTATTTTCGTTCTCTGCCGTTGTTCTTAACTCTCTTTTACGCGCTTCCTTATACGTATACACACACATCTTCTTTACGGACTTATTGCCTTTGAGCTTTCTATCTGCAGGCTTCTGTGAATTGATTAAGTATCTCCACGATGCTCTATTTGCAACTAGTTCTGTGAGCTCGTTAGTTCCACATGCTTCCATTTATTGATAAAGCATTTCATTGTAATGTTTAACTTTATGAAGATAGAGTTGGAAGGTTCTGTAAATGTAAATAACTAATCAGAATAAATATCCATTCATAGGAAGAGGAATTCGAGAATGGAATAGTTTCCAATTTCTTCGAAATAATTTACAAGAAGACTATATAAACAACTAATAGGGAATCTGCTACCTGGGCGACAGTCCCATGTGCTATTAATCATAACATCACTTTCTATAAGTAGCATACATATAAAGCAATTTCCTAGTAGACATAATATTGTGATTAAATATTTCAATGAAATATAATATTAACAAAAAAACGTATGAAAAGAGGCATATAGATTAACACAACGCTAATAATGGAAATAAAAAAGATTTGTCATAATAAAGACTCGAACCTGCATACCTCTTATTACGAAGTGAGCGTGTTAACCATAATGCTACGAGAATGGTTGGTATAATGAAGATACATACATTAAGTTATACCCCGCGTCTGAAAACTGAAAAAGTAGAAAATTAAAGCTCATTTGAAATGATTTCCAAATATATTTTGATTTTATATCCTTTTAAAGTTTCTTTACGAAAGCTTGACGTACAACATGTGTTTCCTAAGCTACGGATGCGAGAGGCTGGTGTGACCGTTGCAACTCAAGGGAAGCATTAATGTTCAAGATCCTGCAATACAATATCGGCCACCGTTACAGTATCATGTTTTTTTTTTCAGTATACTAAGCTAATTTAAGTTGTATGTCACCAGAAATACAGCTAATAATGTTCAACTCTCAAAACTTGCCCGGCAGGTAAAGTCTTATCGGGCCCTCGAAGTGGCCGATAAATTACGCGCCGGGTAACTACGATTTATGCTGCCGATAGCGCTACCTGGGGGTGGTCGAACGGAAACATCCTTTTACGCGGGGGGGCAAGTTACGCGCTACTTTACCAGTAGGTGGTAGAACCGGCCCTTGGAAGCAAATTTTTCCTCCAAGCCAGAGGAGAAACCCCATCTTCACTGCTAATTTGGAATGAAATTAATGTAGATTTAATAAAAGTGAAGAGGAAGAAGCTTGTCTTAAGAAACGGCTCTTTTCAGGGTTGAAATTTGAGTTATTTAGTGAATTGTGGCGCTATAATTTGCAGTAGGCCTAAATTGTAATTCTAGACCAGTTCATACTACTACTAAGAGAGCCTCTACCTTAAGTGTGCACACTGCTCATTCAAAACAGCACTTCAGAGTATGGATCATATAGCTAGAATAATATGATGAACCAGTGTGTTACGTACCTGCAGTATCAGAAAATGTATTAACCCGAGGAATGGCATGCTAAAGAAGAAAGTTATCTAACTCCCCAGCTATTTCCCGCCAATATTCAGTCAGGCTGTTATACTCAGAACGCAGAAGTAATCCCATCTATCGGAGTTGAGTGTCAGTATACGAGACAAAGAACATCACAATAAACAATGGTCAATGTAATGTTATTGTTGATCAATGTTATGCGCTTTCAATATTTTAGGCCTTCACATTTAGTTTTCTTGCGACTCTGAAATACCACTCTTAACGTAGTCAGTATGTTGAAATTGAATAAAACATAAATGATCGGAAATTGTATTCTCTATAACTTTTATTATGTAGTACTTTTCGATAGGACCAATAACATAATAACATAGGTATTTAAAAATTAAATTTTAAGTGCCTTCCCCTAAACTACCATTTCATCCAGGGTGAATAAAATTGTTTATAGCTTAAACTGTAGTTTCTAATTCCCTGACTCTACATAGGCCTACCCATTTTCATTAAATTCTGTTTATCCATTTTCTTGCGGCTCAGCATTGATATGGACTTAGCAACAAAAATACAAATTCATGAATATCTGTGTTATCATAGCCGGTATGGTAAAAATGTATAAGACATAAATGATCGGAAATTTAATTCAATATAACTTTAGTTGTGTAGTATTTATCGATAGGACCACTAATGTTATAAATGTTAAAGAATTAAATTTTAGGCCTTTTCCTAAACTACCATTTCACTCAACATGAATAAAATGATTTATAGCCTAGATTGTAGTGGCGCATCCCCCGACTGTACATACCAATTTTCATTAAATTCTTTTCAGCCGTTTTCTTGTGATGAGTGTACATACATACAGTCGGACAGACAGAAATTACACAAAAGTTACTGTGGACATGACCGATACAGAAATACCATTCTTTTCAAATTCGTAGCAATGTACAGACAAAACTCTTATTTTATACATATAGATTGTCTGGCTAAATGGTTAGCGTCCTGACCTTTGGTCACAGGGTTTCCCGGGCTTGATTCTTTGCAGGGTTGGGAATTTTAACCATGCTGGCTGGCAGTTTCCATCAATTTTGTTACTTCCCAATATTTTCTGGTAGCGCGCGTTTTGCCCTCTGGATTTATAAACACCATTACGATGACGGTGGAATGACAATTTTGAGCAGTTATCTGTAGTTCTAACCCAACGTCCCCTGCTGCATACAAACTCATATAGATGATCTTTTTCGACCTTAGATTTCCAGTTATAAAAATCACTCTCGCTAGAAAATTCCAGTTTCATTAACTACGTCTATATCATGTTGCGACGAGTAATGCCGAAGCATCTCGCTTCGTGATGCACAGTCATATTTACATAATGGACAAAGTATTTTTGACTCAAATTTTGCGGAGACCTTTTCATGCATGCTGAGTATATGCCGCTTAAGATTGTCACGTCTTGCAGTGGAGTAATCACATAAGTTGCACTTAAAACTCTCACTTTGATTGCCACGATGTTTGGTACTGATGTGCCTCAGTAAGTTTTTATGTACACTAAATGACTCACTGCAGAAATTACAATTATACCTATCCATTATTGCAAGATAAATTACGACTATCCACCCGTTCAGTAATACTATCTTCAACTGACTATGACACTCTTATAAATCACAGGAAAACTTTAAAATGCCTAGAGAACCTGAACACAAACCAAGGTAATTACGCCAATCCACCCCTTCAGTAATAATACCTTCAACTCACTACGGCACTCTTAATCACATGAAAATGTAAGAATTCACCTGCTAATCTACAACACACAGGAGTAACAGAAGAACACAAGGTACAAAGCTTCACGCCAGAGCAACCTGTAGACCTGTAGTTGGCGACTTTCTACCAGCGCCTCTTGGTCCAGCCTAGTTCGTGAACTGAAGAGAGCAGCTCACCCAGTTATAGTTCGTGGAACCTAAGAGAGCTGAAGTGTTCCAAGATGTTCCGAATGGCTCCTCATTCTGCGTTCCCGAGACACAAGTGTGTGTTTTGAATACGTTGTTCAACACACAATATGGCTGAAGATGACCTTGAAATAGGTCGAAACTAGTCCCATTAAATGTTTATTTAATAAACACTATTTAATTTGTATTGAAAAGGTGGATTTAACTCGCTTATTATTTTAATTTGGTTTAATCAAAGTTCAATACGGAGCCATAAAATGAAATTCATTTCTCTAGATGCCAGATGGCTCCCCGGACGCGGTACAGCGCTAGCGTTCAAAGCGGAAGCTGACGGAACCATCAGAATCAGTCTAAGAGGGTCACATAACATAACATATAACATGTGTATGTAACATATGACTTTGACAGGTGTATCACATTGCCAAACTCGGAATTAAACATCTGGCGATGAGGAACACACAAATTTGGAAAACACCAAGATGAAATAACAATAGTGAAGGGACAGGGAAAGAAATCATCATCATCATCATCATCAGTTTGTCCTTCCAGCGAACTGGGTTGGATGTTTAAAAAAGAGCGTCTTCCAAAGTTGCCTATTCAAAAAAAATTGTTGTCCATGACAGATTCCCAATTCCATCCTCTTCTCTGCACGTCTTCTGTCAGTTGGTCCATCCATCTTCTTCTTGGTCTTCCAGCTGGTCTTCTGCCTGTTATTCTCTTTTCCAAATAAGCACATTGTAACCTTGTGCCATTCATTCGTTTAACATGCCCAAACCATTTAAGTCTCGATGACCTAAGTCTTTCCTCCATCGATTCATTTGGACCTAAGTTAGATCAGATCTCATCATTTTTCACATGATCAAGTTGTGTCTTTTGGAGGGCAGTTCTAAGAAATTTCATTTCACAGGCTTGAATCCTACTACAATTCTTTGATGTTAGTGTGCAGGTTTCCAGAGAATATGCAAGGATGGGAATGAAATATTACTTGTACAGGATCAGTTTTGTTCTTTGTGGGACCTTCTCATACCATAGTAGGTGTCTAACGATACTGTAAAAGTTAGAGCCTTTGGTTACTCTTTTTGTTATTTCTATCTCAGCTCTATTATTCCTAGCCATTACTCTTCTGAAATATCTGAATTGGTGTACTACTTCAACAAGGTGGTCATGTATTTTTATGTTGCATTCTGTATTATGTCTGCCGATTTTCAATGCTACTGTTTTTGATGGGTTCAATTTCATTGCATAATCATCAAACTTCTTTCACCATGCATTCAGATTATTTTGCACTCCCTCCCCTGTTTCATCCCATATTGCCACATCTTCTGCAAACACCAGAGCCTGAAGATCTTTATTACCTTTTCCTTTTAGTTCCTTTAAAATGGTATCCATAACTGCTATGAATAGAAGAGGTGATAAGGCACTTCTGTGTTGTACTCCTTTGGTTGTATTGAACCGTTCAGAGTGACCATCTCCAATACTGACTCAGCTTTTGCGATTAGTGTATAGCATTTGGATCTTCCTAATAACGTACTCTGGTACACAAGGTTTTCTAAGACTTTTCCAAATAGTTGATCTAGGAACATTATCATACTCCTTTTTAAGGTTCATAAACACAATAATTAGGTCTTTTCCTCTTTCCCAGTGTTTCTCTGCCAACATCCTCAAAGAAAATATCAGATCTGTTGTGCTTCTTCCAGCCATAAAGCCATGTTGTTCCTCTTCTAAGATAGGCTCTAGTATATCCCTTACTCTGGCTTCAACGATCTTCTCCATAATTTTGAAGGCCATGTGATAGGAGGGTAATGCCTCTGTAATTTTCACTTTTCCTTTTACTCCCTTTCTTAAATATAGGAACTATCATCCCTTTTGTCCAATCTTCAGGTATTTCATTATCCTTCCATACTGTTCTGAGAACTCTATACAGCCAATGTATTCCTGGTGGGCCAGCAGTTTTAATCATGTCAGCTGTAACTTCATCAGCTCCTGCTTACTTACCACTTCTCATCTTATGGATAGCTTGCTCTACTTCTTTCCATGTAATTGGGATATCTTCTTCATTGTTTTCTGTCTTATATCCTCAACAGAGATCTCCTTAGGGCCATTTAGGAGCTTGTCAAAATACTGTCCCATTGTTTCCCTAATATCTTTCACATTGCAATCTATATTCCCATCGGCCATCTCCAGAGCTGTAATCGCTTCTTTATCTGATCTTTTACTTTATACTATTCCATATATCATTTTCATATTCCAGTTTAGCTGTAAATTCTTCCCGACCTTTCTCTTTTTCTTCCCATACAATTCTCTTGACTTCCAACTTCTTGTATCTATATTCTTTCGCCATCTCTTCCAATTCAGACTTAGTCACACCAAGAGCTTTTTTTTTTTTTTTTTTTTTTTTGCTTATTCCTTTTCATTATGGCTTCTTTCACTTTATCGTTCCACCAAGATGTTCTTTTCTCTCTAACCCTTCTGCTTGTTCTTCCACATATTTTTTCTGTGCTACCAACCAGACTTGCCTTAAAATCATTACACCGAGCTCGATAGCTGCAGTCGCTTAAGTGCGGCCGTATCCAGTATTCGGGAGATAGTAGGTTCGAACCCCACTGTCAGCAGCCCTGAAAATGGTTTTCCGTGGTTTCCCATTTTCACACCAGGCAAATGCTGGGGCTGTACCTTAATTAAGGCCACGGCTGCTTCCTTCCCACTCCTAGCCGTTTCCTGTCCCATCGTCACCATAAGACCTATCTGTGTCGGTGTGACGTAAAAGCAACTAGCAAAATCATTACATTCTTCATTACCTTTCTTTGTGTCTGTCATTGGTATTTTAGCTCTGATTTCCACTTGTAACTGCTGTTTGACTTCCAGATCTTTCAATTTCCAGTCTTTGTTTTGTGGTTTTTTTTTTCTTTCTTGTGTACTTTAATAATAGGTTTGGTGACTCTCAGTTCTGCAATGAGGAGTCTATGGTCACTATCAACGCTCTCACTAGGTATCACTTTTACATCCTGCATTTTTTCTCCACTTGGCCTCTCTGTGACGATAAGGTCTATCACTGATCTTTACTGACCATCCCAGCTGTACCTCATTATCTTGTGGCTATCCAGTTTCTGAAACCACAAGTTCTTTACCAGAAAATTAAGAAGTCCACATTTTCATTTAAGTTGGTTTCATGTTCATAGATCAAGCAGAAGTTCACCCTCCTCATTTCTATTACCAAATCCATATGGACCAATAATTCCTTCATAACCTGACCTATCAGTGTTCCTACTTGGGCATTAAAATCCCTAATTATCATTATGTTCTCTTACTCAATGATGTCCTCTAGTTTTTCTAGGAAGCTTGCTTTTTGGTCGTCACTACAACCCTGCTGGGGAGCATAAACTTGGATCACAGTTTGGGTTTCTCCATTTAGGCATATTTTAGCTTTGATTAATCTCTCATTGATGAATGAGATGTATGTATGGAGTATCAAACTAACTCCATTTATCGCCACTGCAGGATTATCACTCCAGTATAATTTTTATCCATCCTCTAACATTCTTGTGTTGCAATTTTTCCATTTGGTTTCACTTAGCCCTAGGATGTGAATATGTATACGGTTCATTAAATCCGTGATTTCGTTGCATTTTCCTGTTAGAGTCGTAGCGTTTAAGATTCCAATCCGAAGCTTGTTCCTATGATCGGTTCTTATCGTGCATCTTGAATGAACATCGGACATTACGTTGTCATTAGTTCCAAGAGTACGTGAAGTATTGTCAGCATTCAGAAACTTTTTCTTTCCGAGGCTCATTTTCGTTTTGAAAGCAACTGCATTGTACTCCTTTACTGACTTGCTAGGCCTATCGTACTATAAGTTTTTCTTTCAGGGTGGTCTCTCTCAGCCTTTGACAGTCCCCTGCCTCACTGCAAGGCAGCAGCTGATGAATTTGTGTGTTGTTTCCCACACAAAGGTCTCATCTTATCCAACCTTCTGAGAGAAAACTCCTATGTTCGCAGCTATTGGTTTTCCCGTAGTTTGCCTGGTTTGGTATCGGCCGCCAGACCCTCGGCCAGACAGTCACAGGTAGTACCGTCTACTGACGCATACGGTAGCAGAATATATTCTGACCTGATTACCTACTACCTACATAAATCCTTAATGGCTGGCAACCAGGTATTACTTAATTAATAGTTAGTATCCCTGTTGAAATTGTTAGGATTTCTATGTATTTTCACAGCTTCCCGTATAATCCTGGACCTGTAATGTATGGTGTGGGTAAGAGCTCAATCATCTTGGAACATGACATCATGACCCGACAGTAGAGCATGCTCAGCTATTTCTGATTTGTCTGGCTGGTTGAGACGAATATTACATTCATGTTCCTTGATTATTAGTGGACCGGCATGTTTAACCAATGTATACCTTACTGCAAGTATAGGGAATTTCGTATACCCCAGGATGTAAAAGTGGGGACAATTTGTCATTGGTTTTATGCAGACTATGAGCACTTTTAGTGACGGTGCCAAACACGATTTTTATACTGTGTTTGCGGAGGACCTTTGCAATTCGATCTGTGGTGTTGTGAATGTAAGGCAAGTAGGCAGCAGTGGCGGCCGGTCAGTACGTGCTACCGGGCTCCAGCACGTAGCTTGGAACTGTAAGGAATATTATTTATGTACAGTACAATTATCCTGGTGCCTTTTCGTTGTTTTGAGTACGATATGAATTTGTGTTTTGTGCAAATCAGGACGAGATCTGTCGAACACCTAGCGCCGTTCTCCCGGGGAACAAGGCTCATGCTCATGTGAAGTGAGCCCTTGCCTGTAGCCTGAAGGAAGCAATACGCAGGCGCAGCCAAGCTTGCAACACTCCCCCTAGCCGGCGGAGTATACCGTAAACCGGTATCAACTTTCGCTGATCCCGTTTATAGTTACTTCCTCTCCCGCAAGGGGGTAGAATTACTCGATGTCTCCTGCTACCCGGAGCGCAGCGAGGGATCCAGTCGGCCGTGCTTATGTTGAACGTGGTAAGCGAATCTGCCACTAGAGAGTAGCATCGTCTGGATTCGAAAGTAAAGCGTAAGTTGAGGCAATCTATCTCACACAGGCTTATTAAAATATCCATCTTCCTTTTTGTGTCAAAAATAAGGAATTCGTAGGTGAGACAAAGAATCTGTGACTGACCCTAAATGTTATCCCGCATTACAATGTAATTTACTCTGGTGAAATGAAATAGCGTATGGCTTTTAGTGCCGGAAGTATCCGAGGACATGTTCGACTCGCCAGATGCAGATCTTTTGATTTGACGCCCGTAGGCGACCTGCGAGTCGTGATGAGGATGAAATGATGATGACGACAACACGTACACCCAATGATGGTTAAAATTCCAGACCCTGCCAGGAATCGAACCCGGGATCCCTGTGACCAAAGGCCAGCGCGCTAACCATTTAGCCATGGAGCCGGACATTTACTCTGGTAATAGGGGAGGTCTCAATGAATCAGTTGGCAGCTCTTTCAGTTGCTTTGTGCGGTTTTTAATCTCGCAGTTATATTACTGGTGCGTGTTTTTTCTGTCATTGTGTTAGTGCTAAAGTTTATACGAAGATTTATCAAATTATTTATTAACTGCAGTGTATATAAAGTGAAATTAAATTAGTGTTCTTAGTGGGGATCTATATTCCCACGATTCTATTTGCACTGATGTAAGTTGCGCCATTAGGTTAGTAAAAACAATATTTCTCGAATGAATTATTTATCTCGTAGACAGTTGTCGAAGAATTCATCTGCTTCCAAATTAATGTTGGTTTTGTTTGTTCTGAGTTATAAATTGTGAGAAAAGTAGTAGTAGTAGTAGTAGTAGTAGTAGTATTAGTAGTAGTAGTAGTACCAAGTTTGAAGTATGCGTTGTTCATCATGGCAATATGCAGATTTAAAACAGCGTATTTAGCTTGTTTTTTGTAGCACGTAGGACGATTTTTTCACGAGCCGCCACTGGTAGGCAGTTCACTTCACTTCTTCCTTCTGTGAGCTCTGCTTGGTCGTTTCTCTGGGATGCAGGGCTCTATGAATCTGCAAATCTCTGTAACCATTACCCTTGAACGTGACTAGTGTGTCCATCTCCACCTGGATATTTGATAGTTCACAGATTCATCTTACACTCTTAGTGAGTTACATAAAATCAGCTTCATGGTCCATATCACACTTTAACAGAATCACAACTAAGTATTTATTATTTTCCATCTTGTCGATACATTAATTGCTTAAAGCAACTTATTGGTTAAAAGTGGTACATGTTTCGTATATTATTAACATCTTCAGCCACATAACAGTGTTTGGATGAAAAATTCATGTATTGACAAAGTATCAATGCTTGAGATGAAGTGTCCTTGTTTTTGTGCTGGATGGTGGTGAGAATCTGCATGAAGATAGCAATTTGTGTGGGTAGGCTTACGATAGACGGTATGTTCTAAGGAGCCATTGGGTTTGTTTCTTACTAGAACATCCAAGAAAGGAAGGCATCCATCCGACTCCATTTCCATAGTGAATTTAATTGAAGGATGTTGCTGATTTAGGTGGTTTAGAAATAGATGAAGTTTCTCAGGAACTTCTATCCAGACTACAAATGTATCATCAACATACCTCCACCATATCATAGGTTTGACAGGCACTGAAGCAATAGCCTCCTCCTCAAAATACTCCGTAAAGAAATTAGCCACTACGGGCAAAAGTGTACTTCCCATAGCCACTCTGTCCGTCTGTTTGTAAAAATTCCCAACCCACAAGAAGTAGCTGGAAGTCATGCAGTTGTAAAATAGCTTAGTGATGTCCTCAGGGAAGTGTTCAGTGAGAGACATGACCGAGTCAGTTGGCACTTTAGTGAACAAGGACTCCACATCGAAACTCGCCAAAAGTCCATTAGGTTGAAGGGTTATGGTTGACAGTTTGTTGACGAAATACCGAGAGTCCCCGGCGTATGATTCAGTACGTCCTATGTGTGGCTGAAGCAATTTGCTTAGGTATTTAACCAGAGCACATGTAGGAGAACCTATCCCACTAACAGTAGGTCTGAGGAGAACATACTTTTTATGAATCTTAGGCAGTCCATATAATCTAGGTGGCACTGCGTCCCCGGGGACAGATGTTTAGCCTCCTCTTTTGGAATTGAAGATTGCCTTAAGAGCTTCATGGTGGCGTTAGACACACGAGTGGTAGTCACTTGACCTCTGACAATATAGATGAGATCTTATACTTGTCAGTGTCCATAACCACTGTCGCATTAACCTTATCAGCTCATTGTTTAAGAAGCCTTTCTCGTGGACAGTCAAGATTTCTTCTGATGATGCAGAGCAAAGATCTCCTTATGCACCTTATTTTCTTGACACGGCATAAGCCCAAAAGCCTATATCATGTCTAATGAAATATGAAATTGATCATAACATAAAATTTAATATTTTGTTGAATTGAATGAGAATACCTCATTAAATGTAAGATCTTCAAGTTTTTCTTTTTTCTTCTTTTTATTCCTTAAATGATCAAACACTAGTTTATACAATGGGTTCTCTTCTTGTACTTCTTTCGTTTAAACTTGATTCAAAGTCATTTTTGTGCAAGATTAATTTCTAAACTTTTATTAACTCAATGATATTAGGAATGTCTTTAAATTTATGATTCTTTTCAACCTTGAACTGACATCACTGATGAAGGGAATTCATGATTTTCCTGAAACATGTATGATAAAATAAATACTTTTTAATCATTATAAGGTGTATTGACAAGGTGGACCCAACATAAAACTATTTTAAATAATTTCTGTAATAGAATTAATAAATCTTCCTCATGCACAAGGAATTGATCTTTAAATGTACTAAGACTGAGGAGTAGGGAGTTTAAGGTCAAAAATAAGAAAACTTGTAAGTTATTAGGTAAATGCTAAACATATCTCCCTGCCAAAAAAAAAATACAAAAAAAATACAAATAAGAATAAAGTTATTTAACACCAAAAGATAAAAATAGAAAGTGGCAAAACAAAATAAAAGTAGATGAATGAAACAGGATAATAAGGTATACGAGAGCATTAAAAATCAATTTTAAAGAGAAGAAACAAGATCAAAAGAGCAATGGCATGTTGGAAAATGTTCAGTCTCAATATCAAAATATTAATTTAAACAAGCACAAAAGCCAAGAATATAATGAAAACAACTTATCCCTATAGACAGCGTCAACTCAACTCCTAAGTGGCGTTTTCAATGTTATACCGGTAGTCAACTGAAGAACTAAGCAAAATATCCTTCCGTATGTGAAAAATTCCCCAACCCCCTTCCATCTTGGTTCTCGTCCTGAACGTGGCGGGTGATGTAAGGGGCGTTTATGACGCACATAACATCAAAGGGATCGCTTAGAACGTGAGTTGACTCCGGGTATAGTACTTACTCAACCTTCAAAAAACAGTGACTTAAAATTCACATTTATTCATTACAGTGGCTTCAGTACTATGAATACCTAGCACCCATTGAAGCAAAGAAAGACATTTAAGAGAAAAATAAAATTGAATACCGGTACCACTCTGTGTGAAATAAGGCTTCTAACGACTTTTAAGCCATTGTTTGAACTCTTCCTTTTTATCCCACGTGACTTCTTGCATATTAGGCCCCAAACATACTGTACTTCACTACCACCAAAAACATCTTGTTTCCTCTGAGCCTCAGCACAGACTAAAGAGCACCCCGGTGAATTCACAGTGCAAACGTAACCGTAAAATTAACGTAAAATTTGTGGTATTCACAATGGAGGAACGTAACATTAACGTAAGGAGTACACAGCAGCCAATCAAAACACTGCCATGTTATTTAGCACGGAAGTCGGGTTTTGGACTATCTCGCAGTTTTATATTTCAATACCTCGATGGAATCAAACAACGTGGTAGCGGAATTCATATTACTTCAAACATCTATTGCTTTGCTCCTGGGAAAAGACGAAAAGGCGATCTAAACAACGATGCAGAAAATGGGTTCATCCATTGAATCAAAGAAGGTTACGGTACCGGTACCTCAATGCGATTTCGGTAATCTAATGTAAGAAATGACCCTCATCAGTTCGTTTTGGACATGTGGATGAAACCTGAACTGTTTGCCTTTCTTACGATTTACTTCCCCTTTTCTAATAAAAAGGATTGTAAGGTCTCCTTTACCGACATCTATGCCCCTGTCTATCACACCCCGATAAGATGTTTGGATCTATTTGTTTGGATGATATCGTTTTCGTAAACTAGTAGTCCGTCATAATGTTAAGAAATATACCGGGGCACTGTTTTATTTATGACAGGGATTGTCTCTCGTCCGTTCGCCAGCGCTGCGAGCTTGTCTCCCGCCATTTACCGTCAGATTTCATTGCTACAGGATATTTATTTCCACCTATTATTCTTCAGTACAGCGTATTTGTAATTCTTTTTCCTTCTATCATACATAGCCTATACACAAAGACTATTTTGAAAGAGAATTACAAGTGTTTCGTCGAAAGAAGTCATTATATCGTGCACAACACACAATGTTTACCTCTGCTCTGATTGGCTGGTTCTTAAAGTTAACGTAAAATTAACCGCAAGAGCTTGGAGTTTGCAATCCCTTAATTTTACGGACTCGCAGTTAAGTTTACGTCGGCGCATTGTGAATGGATCCATTAGATAAGATGGCCGCTAACTTCTAAGTTAACGTTAATTTTAAGTTTACGTTACGTTTGCATTGTGAATGGGGCTTTAATTTTACGGACTCGCAGTGAAGTTTACGTCGGCGCATTGAGAATGGTTCCATTAGATAAGATGGCCGCTAACTTCTGAGTTAACGTTAATTTTAAGTTTTACGTTACGTTAAGTTTGCATTGTGAATGAGGCTTTAATGGGGCTTATGGTTCCAATCTGTTGCTAGCTTCAGGTAGTTTCCGTCTCCGATTTTAGATGGCGCTGGAGGTCATTCATAACGTGTAGATAGTTGTATACAGGTTCTGTAGATGACACGCAAGTAGGCATGATATGAACGATATTAATAATTAAAGGCAGTTTGTCTCGAAATGAAGTATTTCAAGTCTAACCTCAATCAGTGGGCCTTTATAACAAAAAATTAGTCGTATCACGTCAAGTATTATGGAGATAATACTGCTGGATTGCATTGATTCCGACTTTACCCAATCGATTAACCTTGTTCGAACTTATATCGATTTTAAGCGATAATTCCCATGATGCTACAGTCGAAGAGGATAGAATAGAGATGAAACTCAATGATAAATTTTGGTACCAAGCCACTCGCCGCTAGTAGTTTCAGTCTCTCATCCGAGATAGCGCCACAGTGCCCATTTTGTACATTTATCTTACCGCCATTATCAACAGATAGCGCAGAGAAGCGACATCCGGGTATGCTTACGGCTCCTCCCCACTCCTTTCCCATGCCCCTTGACCCCCCTCCCTCCGGCGATAATAATGCAGTTCTACTTCCATGCCCAATACATTGTAATTCATATATTTTTATTTCCAAGTACTTACTACGTTGTAAATAATGATCTGATACCCCTAGTTCGTATGGCATACTATTACCACGTTTCCATGGGGATTGAAATCGATTTGAATACGCTTTCCGTACTCAACACGTTACCTGTTTCCATGTAGGATTCAATTCGTATTCAGATCGATTTGAATACGATAGTCTTGACACTCGTAGAGTACGAGATCGCGCGAGGCCGTACGAGAATAATCTGACGTGTAGCGCTTGACATGAACAGCCAACCCTAACCAAAGTAGAGTAAATAAAGAAGTCCTCGTGCATTATTATCAAGGGAATTATATTCCGTGATAAAAACTTGTTCTATGTACACCCTATAGCCCGTACAATCACAGAAAACAATGGAAGTGTCAAAAGCTGTGGTATTGTGCGTAATAGTGTATCAGTTTTTTGTAAGTTTAATCCATTCATTTGGGAGATGGGAGAATGAACGATTGGCGCGACAGAGAGAAATGGTGTTCTTCCTGCAGCAGTTGTAAGCGCAGAATATGGTTTTCCTTCAATCTAAGCTAAACAAAAAGAAGCGTATGAAGAGAAGGTGCTGGGTAAAAGAAAGGAGTAAGGACTGGTGGGAGCGTATAGTGCAGCATTACTTCACAGAAGATGATTGGTTAGACAACTTCAGGATGAGTTCTTCGACATTTAAGTCCATATGTCTGCGTCTTGAACCACATCTCAAATCTAACAAGTTTTTTGTGCGCAAACCAATGTCTGTCGAGAAAAAAGTTGCAATTGCTTTGTATAAACTAGCTTCAGTCGATTGGAGCCCTGCAAACGAAGCAGACGTGTGTGCGGAGTGCTGAGTGTTGTGGCGTAAGCATAATGGGAATAAGCATAGAACTCTACCGAGCGGTCATCGGCCGATGGAACAATCGAATAAAATATCAGGTATGTGGTTTAAAATGTGATATAAAATACTCTGAAATCGTGCTGGGAGCGTTAGTGATTGCTGCATTATTAGTAATTGGAGGAGTGGAAAGCAACCCTGGGCCACTGAATTGGGAAGATATAGCTAAGATCAAGGAGGTGATAAAAGAGGGTAGCCAAACAGACACAACGAGGGAGCTCATTATGGCACAGAACAAAGATATTCAGGTTATGAAAGACAGCCTTAGGGGTGATATGGCAGGTATAAAAGAATCTCTAGATAAATACCAGGAAGAAATGAAAATTGCTAAGGAACACCGACTGGTATTGGAGCAGCGCACACGGGAGCTGGAGATGCAGGTCCGGAGTTCAGTGCTTGCCCAACGTAGCAAATGTCTGGTCATACATGGGATTAAGGACAATAGAAGCGAGGACAAACTGGCGTTACTAGATGCTGTGTTGGAAGTGTTCACACAAGGAGTGAAAGTAAATTGCACGGAATCCGATGTGGACGACGTGCAGAGAATAGGAAGGATCCAAGGGAACAGGCCGATTAAAGTACAATTGGTATCTGGAATGAAAACCCACCAAATTCTCCGGAATGCCAGGAATTTAAAAGGGACGGAAGTCTGGATCCAGAGAGACCTGGGAATTGAAGAAAGGAAAGAGTTGAAAATCCTACGATTCCACTTGGGGAGAGCAAGAAGGGAGGGGCTTACAGCGTTTATTAGAGGCAAGAGACTATTCATCACAGGCGATGGTTGGAGAAAGAACTACACGCCATCCCAGCTGGAAGCCCTGGCGCGAGGAGGAAGTGCGGTACCGGCGCAACACGGAAGAAAGAATGATGACGTGCAGGAAACAGGAGCAGAGCTCGTGTCGCCAAGGTTGCTGACACCTACTGACAGTGGGGGCGTTGCCACTACTACGGAGAGACAAACTGTAAGTAAATGTTTAACACCTGATGAGGAACCGGGTAATAGCTCGTGTACTACTCCGGTAGCTGAAAAAAGCAGCTACAGGACAGAGGACGATAAGAAAAAGAAGCAGGGCAGAGCTTGAAGGACTTATGGGCTAAGAAGGGAGTGTTCTCAGATGGAAAAGGTAATAAACGAGAAGGAAAGAAGTTAGGGGAAATTTATAGTTCCCCTCATGGAAGTATAGTACAAATTGATAAAACAATAAACACACGTAGTAAAACAGGTAGTGTTTCAGATAATAGGAAAGTGAAATAACTAGCATTGAAAATTGGTTTTGTAAATATAGAAGGCATATTAAGTAAACTGGGGAATGATGGAGTGTCTGAGCTTGTGGAAAATTTTGAGATATTTGCTTTCTTAGAAACATGGATGCCGGAAGGAAAGATTTTAACATGGAAGGGCTATGTTACGAGAAGTGTAATAAAAAGAAAACGAGGGACTCGAGGGAGAATTCCGGGAGGAATAACACTTCTGATAAAGGAAGAGTTTAGTAGTCAGATAGAAGAATTGCCTAACCATATGCAAGATGTAATTTGGATCAAACTTAAACTGGAAGGGAGTAAACAGAGAGACATATGCTTAGCCTTTATATATAACCATCCGATGGGGTCACCATATACCAATGTGAACTTTTTTGAGGATTTAATAGAGGAGATTAACCTAATGAGAGGTAAATATGAAGAAGCAGGAATCATTATGTTGGGGGATTGGAACGCACGAATTGGAGAGTCAATTCCAGCATATAGTAAAGAAGGAATAGAGCCAATGAGAGGTAGCAGAAACAGTCGGGATAAGGAACGTAATGTATATGGGGATAAACTACTAGAACTATGTACCGCAGAGAATTTATATATTCTAAATGGATGGTGGCGGGGAGATGAAACGGGAAAGCTAACATATATTACAGCGCAGGGAGGTAGTGTAATTGATTTGGTTGTGTGTACGGGAGATATTTTAGAGATGGTAAAGGAAATAGAGGTATTAGAATGGGCTGAATCACATCATTCCCCGGTATCTGTTACCCTAGAAGTGTATGAGAAAGAACAGGAGGAACGTAACACTGTAACAGAAAAAGGTAATATTAGGATAATCAATAAATACAAGTGGTGCGAGAATACCCCAAAAAGAGTAGAGTCATATTTAAAGGGAGAAGAATTCCAGATAATTAAGAGTGGAATAGAGGTTGCGTTACTGAGTAGTAAGTTGGACTTAGCGGTAGAACTGGTAGAGAAACCCTTTAAAACTATAGCTCATGTGAAAAGGAAACAGAATAATAATAGTAAAGATAAAAGGAAAGGGTGGTACAATGATGTGTGTAAAACAAAGAAAATGGAGGTGATTAGAGCCCTAAAGGCATATAGAAAAGAGGGGGAGCCTAAGGTTCGGGCACACTATTGTAAACTAAGAAAAGAATATAAAGTGTTGTTAGTAGAGCAAAAGAGGATATGGCAACAGGAGGAGGCAAAATTAATAAACATAGACTGTAAGAATAATCAAAGTGATAAGGTATGGAATAGAATTAACAAAATAAGTAGAGGTGAGAGAGGATATGCCAATGTTAAAATTGAGAATGGAGTCTGGATTGATTATTTTAATAAATTGCTAGGAGGACAGGATACTTGGATAAATAATAGAACATGTATGGATATCTCGAGGGGCTTAGAGATTTGTATCCCCTGCTTAGATGAAGAAATAACAGAATGTGAGGTTTTAGAAATGATTAGAAAGGTCAAATGTAGGAAAGCGGGGGGCTTCAGTGGTATAACTAATGAATTTTGGAAAGAAGCAGTAAAAAGTCAACAAATGCTGGAAATATTAGTAAAATTGTTCAATAGGATATTTGATTCTTTGGAGTTTCCTAAGGCATGGCAGACAGGTATAATATGTCCAATTTACAAGAAGCGTGGGGAGAGAAGTAATCCAAACAACTACAGAGGTATAACACTATTGGACTCCCTAAGTAAATTATATACAGGAATTCTGGCAAATAGACTGATGAAATGGGCGGAAGAATTCTCCATCCTCTCAAAATATCAAAGTGGTTTCAGAAAACGCAGAAGAACAATAGATAGCATCATGATTGTAAAAACAATAATAGATAAGTATATAAAACCGAAAGCAGGAAAATTATTTATATCGGCTATAGATTTTGAAAAGGCCTTTGACACAGTCAGCAGGGGTGCATTGTTCGCAAAATTACGCCTATTAGGGGTATCTAGTAAGATGGTACAAGCATTGGAGGCAGTTTACCGAAGGGTGCAATGCAGTATAAGGGTAGGTGACGGGGTAGCATGTGGTCAAATAGATTCTTTATTGGGTTTGAAACAAGGATGTAAGCTATCTCCTATTTTATTTCTGTTATTTATAAACGATATATTAAATGGACATGGAGGTGATAACTGGATGAGTCCAGTTTTAGTAAATCAAGAAATACCAGGCCTAATTTTCGCGGACGATGTCCTGCTGATGACGTTAACGGCCGGAGGCATGCAAAAGAGCATTAATGCTGTGACAGAGTTTGCTAAAACGTGGTCATTAAAAATCAACATTTCCAAGACGAAAGTTCTAATCTGTAAGAAAGGCTGTAACCGAGCGAAGAATGAACAATGGACGATTGATGGTTGTCAAGTGGAGGTCACAAATAGATTAGAGTACCTGGGAATATATATAGCAAACAACGGGAAGTGGATCCATCAAATAAAACAAGCCAAATGGAAAGGTCTTGCAGCATTATCAGTAATTAGAATTCTTGAAAATAAATTCCCAAATATAGACTATAAGATTCAGAGAAATGTCCTGCAAGCCGTAGTTAAAAATCGAATGCTTTATGGAGCTGAGCTATGGGGTGTAGAGAAAGAGTGTGAGATGCTGAATCAGGTTATAAGTAAGTTCTGTAAAATTGTAATGGGGTTACCAAATTGTACAGCAAATTGTGGAGTAAGATTAATATGTGAAGAAAATATCCAAGTAGATGTTCTTAAGAGAGTTCTGAAATATTTGTTGAGATTGAAAGGAAGAGAGGGTGGCGAGCTTCTGCAGATCGCATATCAACATCAGAGAGATAATATCCAGGGAGAGTATTGGTTAACGAAAATCAGAAGTATATTAGATAGGTTGGGATATGGAAGTTATTGGGAGAGGTTGGAAAGATCAACGAATAAACTAATCATTAGACGACTCAGAGATATTCAAAGACAGTGGTTGGTATCCGAGTGTAGAAGCAAGGCGACCCTCTCAGAGTTTATTAGGATAAGGCAGGATATGAACATAAATATTGTGAGTGTAAATAGAAGAGAAATCAGGGGTTTGATATGGTGGTTAATGGGAATTTACAAGAATAGGGGATGGATTAAAGTGAAAGATGCAACAAGGTGCCTTCTCTGTGGTGAAAACAGAAGAATTTCACATGTTGAAATCATGTAAAGAAACCATAGCGGTGAGAAGGAAATTTTTGAATAACAAGGAACAATATATGATAAATGAGGATGAGGATGGCTATAGGATTATTAAGATGATAAGCAAAGAATGGTATAAACCTGGTAATCTCAGTAAACTGTTAATTGTAATTAGAAATTCATGTAGAAGAGTGTTGAAAGAGCCTACAATGAGGGTAGGTCATATTACGGATGGATGATTGTGTTGCGAACCGATTAGTTCAGAAATTGCCAATAGGGCTATGTAGTAAAAGGAATATTAGTATATGTAGCACTGTAAAGTCGATATGTTAGTAAGCCATAACGTAATTAACTGTCAAACTGTTTGTAATGAGACAGGGCCCAATGGATATAATGTTTCATCCTCAGCTGCTGGCGATCCGTGGCTGTAGGTTGATAACATTCACTCATTCATTCACTACTCATTCCACATATATTATTCATTCAATCATTTATTTAATTCATAATAAGGGCTCTCTCCCCAGTTACTGGTTATCCGTACTGGGAGGGATGAGTATTTTTTCCTAACATGCATGCATGAATATCCATATACCCATTCATAAATCCATCCATACGTGTTTTCTCAATACAGTTAGGGAATTTGTAATTAATTAATTAATTCATTTATTCATACACTCATGTAGATAATCGTAGGCGTGGCCCTTGCATGTGGAATGGCGATCCGCCTGTGCAAAGGGCACTATTTTAGATAGGGAATCATAGCCAATTAATTAAGTCATTCATTAATTCATACACTTATGTAAGGCTGTAACCGAAGTAGGACGGGATAGGACGGCCCTATCCCAATCGAATATGTAGAGTGATCTAAATGCAACAGAGAAAGAAGAATAGGGAGGGGGGCACATGGGGTGCGGGATTTCCGCTTACGTGTGCCTCGCAGAAATTAGGGAATGGTGAGAAATTAGTGTTTGACAGCTATTAGATCAGGTGGGGTCTTCCGTTTGGGCCTCAAGGGAAAGGGCCGGACGTGTTATCCTTGGGAAGGTGGCTCCTTTTTTCTCACCAGGGGTGGATAACACGACCGGGCAGTAGTCATACATAATCCCATCCATGCATTTATCCTACCAACCGAATGCTCTCTCCTCAGTTGGTGGCTATCCGTGACTGGGAGGGAAGTGTTCATTCATTTATTCATGCATGCATGACAATATTACTCGGTCATGGAATCATTCAAAAAAAAAAAAAAAAAAAAAACCTCATTCATGCATTTATGTACACCCATGTATAGTGTCTGTGAAAATGGAGGAGAACTCTGTACAGACTTATGATAAATAAATAAATAAATATAAACTAGCTTCATGTGCTGAATATAGAGTTGTTGCAAATCAGTTTGGTACGCATAAGTGCATGGTACATAAATGTTTGTATCAATTTTGCGAAGCCCTGTGTGCTGAATTCAGTAGTGACTACTTAAATATACCTAATGATGTCGAGGCACAAGAGATCGCTGATGGGTTTGAGGGTGTGTGTGGCATACCTAATATCATTGGTGCAATAGATGGTACTCATATCCCAATTTTGCCACCAACGGTCGGATACAGAGATTTCATAAATCGTAAAGGTTGGCCTTCATATAATATGATGGCAGTTGTGCACCATTTATATAGGTAATTTAACTCTGTTGCTTATTTTTAATGTATTGATGAAATTTTTTCTTTCGAAAAGATTAGGCATACATTCATATGATATTCCCAACTAACATAGCTTTTTTCCTTCTCAGATTTAGGTATGCAACCTGTCAGCATGTGGGAAGTACGCATGATGCATGTGTACTTAAGGATTCGAACCTATTCAAATACGCAAATACTCTTCTACCCAAAAGAAAAAAAGACAATTGATGGAACAGACATTCCATATTTTTTAGTGGGTGACCCAGCATATCCTCTATTACCATGGTTAATTAAAGGTTACAAAGGTAATTTGACACCAGAACAAGACTCCTTCAACGTATATTTGAACAATGGTAGGGTAGTGGTTGAAAATGCATTTGGACGATTGAAGGCCCGTTTCAGATGTTTATTAAAGAGAATAGACATAAACCATTCATTTGTACCGAGTGTGGTTCTTGCTTGTTTGATACTCCATAATATTATAGAAACAAGAAAGGATAGTTTCCAACAAAGCTGGTTGGAAGCTGTACAGCAGGCAGAACTAGAATTTCCTCAGCCCCAGCCCAGAAATGCAAGAGACCTGGACGATTTGAATGCTTCAATTATAAGAGACACTTTAAATAACTACATGACTAGGTATCCACTTAGGAGATCTAGGTTATAATAAGTAAACTGTACTCGAGTGAAAAACCTGGATCCTTTTAATATCCGTAAGAAACTGCAAAAATTAGTCTAAAAGTCCTGTAGGCATAAAACCATCATAGAATTTTCTCATATTTAAATAAAATGTTAAAAGAAAGTTGTAAGATAACTTGGTGATGTGATTTAGTTTGTAAGAGAATGTAGCCTAACATTTAAATTAATTTAGCTTGCTCAAATTTATTTGTAAATATATCCCCTTCATTATCCAGTAACAATATAAGAATTTGTGATATGAAGTATTGTATCTCTTTCTTTAATGAAGCTAGGTTAACATTATGTACTCCTTTTTCCTTAAATCAATATTCCATAAGACAGTTTAAAAGTTATTATACATCATACATTTAATTTATCAACTGCATCATGTCAACTAAGAGCCTCAAATTTCATGAAGTTAGGAAGAATATTAATTTTAATAAGCGTACTTGCTCACCAGTCTCTGAAAATCAAAATTGTGTACAATTCCTCTGCACAGTGCTATGACTCTTATGCACTACACAACACCAATGTATGAAAACAGTGGAAGATCCATAGAGTTCATGGTTTAAAATAAAAATAAAAAATGACATCTTACAAAAAAAATATTATCACACTCTTATGCACTACACAACACACAATTATGGAAACAGTGAACGATACATAGTGTTTATGGATTCCTCCTTGGTCTTTTTGTATTTACATCGCTATCATCTGATTCTTCGTCAACTTCAGTTTGGGGTAGTCTGGATGAGGTGGATTGCTGAGGTGATGGACTTGAAAATTGTTGCTGGTATGAACTGACTGACTGTGGAGGAATATCAGCTTCAGTTTGTTGTACTCTCGATGATGTGGATTGTTGAGGTGATGGACTTGAGCACTGGTACGGGTACAGTGAGTGTGGTGGAAACGTGGAAAATGGGTAAGTTGGGACTTGGGATATATTGATTAGGCGGTCAATTGCAGCTGTGAAACTCCCCACAATTGTGTGTAGGTCCTCCGATCTTCTCCTACTGGCAGCTTCCTCTGCTTCTTGCTGCTTTCTGAAGAACTCGTTCATGAGCTGCCTCTGCTGTTCCATGAATTCCCCCAAACCAACTCCTGGGGACTGTTTCCTCTTCTTATATAACTGTCTACCTGAAGCACATGATCCACTTGTACTCTCTCCAGCAACAGTTCCACTAGATGACTGGCTCCCAGTCGGTGAATGAAAGAAGTTACTCAGGTCTGTTGTGGTTACATCAGGGGCGATGTCCACCTCAGATTCGCTAACAATTACCCCTTCCTGTTGTTGTTGTTGTTGTTGTTGTTATTGTTCTTGCTGCTGCTGTGTAGGGATTCCAACAGTATCAAAGCCCTCAGTTGAAGTTGAAGGTCTACTTCCTAGAATTTCATCAAGAAGATCGAAATATTCACACTCTTTTCTATCCGATCCACTCCTACCGTTCTCTTTTCTGCAAGCATTGTACGCGGACTTCAGACTCTTCCATTTATTCTTGATCTGTTCAGCATTCTTATTTACATAACCTCGCTTTCCCATTTCCTGCTCAACTAATTTATATATTTCAGCATTTTTGTATCGCTTTCCGTCGAAGAGCTTATGTATTTCCTTCTCTCGTATTATTTCTAATAACGTTATACACTCCTCCGGCGTCCACACATTTCTACTTATACTACACATGTTAAATTTGTCAACTAACCCAAGAAATAAACACGAACGAAATCACAGGAAGCACACGATAAACAAAGTACAATCGAGCATCCGCAGCTTTTTCGAATCGATTTCAAATTCAATACGTTCCGCGTTTCCATGATACTATATCCGTATTGAGTACGATTCGATCCTACTTTCTAACAGGATCGAGTTTGAGACTCAATACGAACTGAGTCCCCGTTTCCATGAGGTATTGGATACGGAAAGCGTATTCAAATCGATTTGAATTCCCCATGGAAACGTGGTATATCTTACTGAGAACATAACCACACACCTCAAAGCAGCTTTAACTTCAAATGAATGATTGACACATTAACACAAAGCTGATATTATAACAAATAAGAAATCCCTTCGAAAGCAAGACAGCAGAGCACACCATATGCAAGACAATAGGGTATCACATCAATATCCAAGTACCACATGAAAATAAAAATAACAGAATTAAATGCACTGAGACAGGAAATATATAGAACTACATTAATAGAACCATTATTCAGCTTTCAGCCCCTGAGGTGTACTCAAACAGGAAATACAGAATTTCAGGAGGACTGGCGAAGATATATTTCAAATAAACAAGCACAAGGAACAAAGATTTACATCACAAGCACATGTGCACTTGGAATTCAAACAATACAAATACTGTAGCATCATGGGTACTATCGATTAAAATCGATATAAGTTCGAACAAGGTTAATCGATTGGGTAAAGTCGAATTCGATGCAATTCAGCAATATTATCTCCAAAATGCTTGACGTTTGTGAGAAGTGCCCACTGATTGAGTTTAGACTTTAAATACTTCACTTCGAGACAAACAGCCTTTAATTATTAACATCGCTCATTTCATGCTTACTTGCGTGCCATCTACAGGACGTGTATATAACTATTTACACGCTATGAATGACTTCCAGCGCCATCAAAAGTAGAGACTAAAACTACCTGAAGCTACAGATTGGAACCAAAAGCCCTATTAGAGTTTCACCCCCCTGGCTACAGTATTTGTGTTGTTTGAATTCCAAGTGCCCACGTGCTTGTGCTGTAAAACTTTGTTCTTTGTGCTTGTTTATTAGAAATATATCTTCGCCATTCCTCCTGAAATCCTGTATTTCCTGTTTGAGTACACCTCAGGGGCTGAAAGCTGAATGGTTCTATTAATGTAGTTCTATATGTTTCCTGTTTCAGTGCATTTAATTCTGTTATTTTTATTTTCATGTGATGCTTGGATATTGATGTGATACCCCATTCTCTTGCATATGGTGTGCTCTGCTGTCTTGCTTTTAAAGGGATTTCTTATTTGTTATACTGTAATATCAGCTTTGTGTTAATGTGTCAATCATTCATTTGAAGTTAAAAGCTGCTTTGAGGTGTGTGGTTATGTTCTCAGTAACATAGTATGCCATATGAACTAGGGGTATCAGATCATTATTTACAACGTAGTAAGTACTTGGAAATAAAAATATATGAATTACAATGTATTGGGCATGGAAGTTGTATAACTGCATTATTATCGACGGGCGCATGGGAGCGGAGAGCTGTAAGGATAACCGAATGTGCGTTGCGCCTGATGCTACTTCTCTGCGCTATCTATTGATAATAGCAGTAAGGTATTGCACAAAATGCGCACTGTGGCGCTATCTCTTATCGGAGACTAAAACTCCTAGCGCCTAGTGGCTTGGTACCGAAATTTATCATTGAGTTACATCTCTATTCTATCCTCTTTGCTAAAGAGTCATCTCATTATCACCAACAAGTGAGGAGATAGAACTTCCCCCACTATTGCCGCTTAGTTCACACTTACGCCAACAGGATGCGTATACAGTTCACACAGACAAGTGAACTTACAATCGAAGTATCATATAGATAGATGGCATTTAATTACCTGAAAGGAGAGTAATACTCCTGTGTAATAAAATAAGATTCTATTACAATACAAAACAACATTGACACAGATTTCCAAATCACAAGGATAAATCGCCGAAAGTTATTAGCGTGATACTATCGCTGCAGTGAGTGTCTGACTTTACCTTGCTTTCCTGTTGTGTGGAAGAAGCAAATTTTGAGGAGATTATACTTCCCTGCAAGTGCAGTAGAACCTCGATAATACGTTCCTGGAAACTATGTTTTCCCGTATTATTCGTTCAAATTATTTGGTCACGCGAGCATCCTAATTAAATCACGTTGTAAAATCCCGCATTATAGTTCCTCGAAGAAACGATTTCCTGGATCAGTCATCCAGAAATTTCAGTCCCATCAACGCTAAATCCTTGATCACGCATTTTTCAAGAAACTGTATCTTATGAAAGGACGGCTACGGCATACTTGGTGTTAATGTCCCGTCAATGCCGTAACTTGAGGAAGTACTGTACCGTACTGGAAAAGTGATCGCGGTGTACTTGCATAAGGGACCATCTTAGCATCACATTCAGGTGGTATTGTTTAGAGAATCCTCGGAGTGTGTCCACAACAACTTGAAGGAGATAGAGCGCATTTCAACATCTCCACTTGAAGACGGAACGAGTTTCATCAAATGTTCGTACTTGCAAAACGTCTACGTTATGTCCAGGGTTACATTTTCTTCTCTTTTTTTTTTTTCGAGTGTATCGCCGAACAGGTTTTTTTGGCACTTCCCTCAGGGCACTGTATAGTCACTGGACTTTCAGACAGGAATTGAATCTGCTCCTTCTTAAGTAACACAAATTTAGTATTTTAATATTTTCGTATACGATTGTTATCGAGACCAGAACAGATGTTGTTCCTTACATATATAAAGCAATGGGAGGTCTTGGGATTGCCTATTACTGTTTTCATCCTAATATAAGACTGGGAATTTCACGTTTTTGGTTAAAATGTTAAAAACTGCAGTTGTTTTATTTGCGCACGTTACATTTAGAAACTATGTATAATTTCGCAGTTGTACCAACTTGTACAACGAGCGCGTTTTCCAGCTGAGCTCAAGGTCGCGAATAACCGTAACTTCGGAAGCGTTAATGGTATTTTTTATATTTCTAATTTGATTGTGATTAGTGATAGGCAGAATTGAATATAGTGCATTTGAAAACTTGAGGATCAATACTTACTGTTACCATGGTTTGGTGGATCAGCAGAGGTGAAAGAATGTGCTGGGATGAACAGGTCTCAACTTACGAAATTAAAGTTAATTTAAAATTTTACAAGGTTATATTTTCTTTTCAAGATCAAGAAATAACAAGTATAACAGGAACTCATTTGTATATCCACCAGTTAAGAAAGTACAATTACAGTTTATTAATGGATTTTGGGCTTCGAGCCCCAGATACACAATTCTTGAGCAATTAGCCCCACTTTACTTATAACCCAGGTTCAACAAAGGGGCAGAAAACCCCAATCATACCAAGGAGCATTTGCTCCCAATTACCCAGTTAAGCCTACTTGAGGCACACAGAAACCAACTTTAAGAAAGAGCAACCCGCTGTCAAAGTTCAAGCCTATCAAAGGCCACACCAACTCCACCTTCAAGCTGACCTCCAAGCACATGAAAACAGGGGTACAAATACCCAACCTACTGAGGCCTATTCCATAAAGAAACAGGACAATTACATGGCCTCCAAAATACCAACTTGAGAGGAGGCGAAACTGCACTCCTAATATATTTCTTTCAATCAATCAATCAATACTGATCTGCATTTAGGGCAGTCGCCCAGGTGGCAGATTCCCTATTTGTTGTTTTCCTAGCCTTTTCCTAAATGATTTCAAAGAAATTGGAAATTTATTGAACATCTCCCTTGGTAAGTTATTCCAATCCCTAACTCCCCTTCCTATAAATGAATATTTGCCCCAGTTTGTCCTCTTGAATTCCAACTTTATCTTCATGTTGTGATCTTTCCTACTTTTATAAACGCCATTCAAACTTATTCGTCTACTAATGTCATTCCACGCCATCTCTCCGCTGACAGCCCGGAACATACCACTTAGTCGAGCAGCTCTTCTTCTTTCTCTCAATTCTTCCCAACCCAAACATTGCAACATTTTTGTAACGCTACTCTTTTGTCGGAAATCGCCCAGAACAAATCGAGCTGCTTTTCTTTGGATTTTTTCCAGTTCTTGAATCAGGTAATCCTGGTGAGGGTCCCATACACTGGAACCATACTCTAGTTGAGGTCTTACCAGAGACTTATATGCCCTCTCCTTTACATTCTTACTACAACCCCTAAACACCCTCCTAACCATGTGCAGAGATCTGTACCCTTTATTTACAATCCCATTTATGTGATTACCCCAATGAAGATCTTTCCTTATATTAACACCTAGATACTTACAATGATCCCCAAAAGGAACTTTCACCCCATCAACGCAGTAATTAAAACTGAGAGGACTTTTCCTACTTGTAAAACTTACAACCTGACTTTTAATCCCGTTTATCAACATACCATTGCCTGCTGTCCATCTCACAACATTTTCGAGGTCACGTTGCAGTTGCTCACAATCTTGTAACTTATTTATCACTCTATAGAGAATAACATCATCCGCAAAAAGCCTTAACTCCGATTCCACTCCTTTACTCATATCATTTATATATATAAGAAAATATAAAGGTCCGATAATACTGCCTTGAGGAATTCCCCTCTTAATTATTACAGGGTCAGATAAAGCTTCACCTACTCTAATTCTCTGAGATCTATTTTCTAGAAATATAGCAACCCATTCAGTCACTCTTTTGTCTAGTCCAATTGCACACATTTTTGCCAGTAGTCTCCCATGATCCACCCTATCAAATGCTTTAGACAGGTCAATCGCGATACAGTCCATTTGACCTCCTGAATCCAAGATATCTGCTATATCTTGCTGGAATCCTACAAGTTGAGCTTCAGTGGAATAACCTTTCCTAAAACCGAATTGCCTTCTATCGAACCAGTTATTAATTTCACAAACATGTCTAATATAATCAGAAAGAATGCCTTCCCAAAGCTTACATACAATGCATGTCAAACTTACTGGCCTGTAATTTTCAGCTTTATGTCTATCACCCTTTCCTTTATATACAGGGGCAACTATAGCAACTCTCCATTCATCTGGTATAGCTCCTCCGACCAAACAATAATCAAATAAGTACTTCAGATATGGTACTATATCCCAACCCATTGTCTTTAGTATATCCCCAAAAATCTGATCAATTCCAGTCGCTTTTCTAGTTTTTAACTTTTGCATCTTATTGTAAATGTCATTGTTATCATATGTAAATTTTATTACTTCTTTGGCCTTAGTCTCCTCCTCTATCTCGACATTATCCTTGTAACCAACAATCTTTACATACTGCTGACTGAATACTTCTGCCTTTTGAAGATCCTCACATACACACTCCCCTTGTTCATTAATTATTCCTGGAATGTCCTTCTTGGAACCTGTTTCTGCCTTAAAATACCTATACATACCCTTCCATTTTTCACTAAAATTCGTATGACTGCCAATTATGCTTGCCATCATATTATCCTTAGCTGCTTTCTTTGCTAGATTCAATTTTCTAGTAAGTTCCTTCAATTTCTCCTTACTTCCACAGCCATTTCTAACTCTATTTCTTTCCAGTCTGCACCTCCTCCTTAGTCTCTTTATTTCTCTATTATAATAAGGTGGGTCTTTACGATTCCTTACCACCCTTAATGGTACAAACCTGTTTTCGCATTCCTCAACAATTTCTTTAAACCATCCCAGAGTCTGTTTACATTTATATTAACAGTTTTCCACCGATCATAGCTACTTTTTAGAAACTGCCTCATGCCTGCTTTATCAGCCATGTGGTACTGCCTAACAGTCCTACTTTTAAGACCTTCCTTTCTATCACATTTATTTTTAACTACCACTAAAACAGCTTCATGATCACTAATACCATCTATTACTTCAGTTTCCCTATAGAGCTCATCTGGTTTTATCAGCACGACATCCAGGATATTTTTCCCTCTGGTTGGTTCCATCACTTTCTGAATCAGCTGTCCTTCCCATATTAACTTATTTGCCATTTGTTGTTCATGCTTTCTGTCGTTCGCATTTCCTTCCCAATTGACATCTGGCAAATTCAGATCTCCCGCTACAATCACATTTCTTTCCATGTCGTTTCCCACATAGCTGACTATCCTATCAAATAATTCTGAATCCGCGTCAGTGCTACCCTTTCCCGATCTGTACACTCCAAATATATCAAGTTGCCTATTATCTTTAGAAATGAGCCTTACACCTAGAATTTCATGTGTCTCATCTTTAACTTTTTCGTAGCTTACAAATTCTTCTTTCACCAGAATGAACACTCCGCCTCCCACCCTTCCTATCCTATCTCTACGATACACACTCCAGTGCCGTGAGAAAATTTCTGCATCCATTATATCATTTCTCAGCCATGATTCAACTCCTATTACAATATCTGGTGAATATATATCTATTAAATTACTTAATTCTATTCCTTTCCTTACAATACTTCTACAGTTCAACACTAACAATTTTATGTCATCCCTACTTGATTTCCAGTTCCCTGTTCCCTTATCACCGCTCCCTAGGCCATCCCGTTTCCCTGAATGTACCTCCCTATTACCCTTCCAAACAAATTCCCTAACTTATACGTACCACTGCGGTTTAAATGAAGGCCATCTGAGCGCAGATCCCTATCTCCTACCCACCCATTTGGATCTAGAAATTTCACTCCCAGTTTCCCACATACCCACTCCATAGTCTCATTTAAATCCCCAATCACCCTCCAGTCAGTATCCCTTCTACACAGTATTCCACTAATGACAATCTCCGCTTTCTTAAACTTCATCCGTGCTGCATTTATCAGATCCCACACATCTCCAACTATGTTGGTACTTATATCAGCTTGCCTTACGTTGTTGGTACCAACGTGAAACACTACCACCTTCTCTTTCCCCTCCTCCCTCTCTTCTACTTTCCTCAACATCTGCCTCAACCTAATTCCTGGAT
Source organism: Anabrus simplex (assembly GCF_040414725.1). Lineage (NCBI taxonomy): Eukaryota > Metazoa > Arthropoda > Insecta > Orthoptera > Tettigoniidae > Anabrus > Anabrus simplex. Next base: position 522,048,938 of record NC_090267.1, on the reverse strand, counting down.
AACACTCTACCCTGGTACCTATTTGGCACTAGGCCGCTTATGCAGGGGCTAATCCCATACTAAAGAGGTGACTTATATAAGAAAATGATTTATATTACATTAGGAAGGGAAGAAACGGTTTTGAAAATAAGGTCACCTCAAAACAATAGGATTGGGAGCTGGAGAGGGTTAAGCACTCTATCCCAATTTGTAGTTTAAAGATATCGAATTGATACCAAGTGCCTTTTACATTTTAGAGGAAAGTTACATGGTAAAGGCTTCGAACCTGCCCCGAGAGTTAAACTGCTGAGCTAGCAAGAAAAGAAGTTAGTAAAAGGCCATTACCTTATTGATGAACTGCTGCCCGACGAAAGAGGCGCTTCCCGCCCCTGCTACATAATTACACTTTGAGAGATGTTACTGAAGTGGCCCCGAGACCAGAAAAACAGCAGTTTATAAACCCTCGCGGAAAATTCGAGACGTTTCATGAATGAGAACCCACACCCCCCTCAAATTTATTGGCTAGGGTCAAGCAACATATCCAAGTTGGAGAAGATACACCTGATTGGTCAAAAATTCATTAAAGAAATTCGGGATTGGCTAAATTCAAAACTGGCGGAACGAAAGGATTAACATTGCCAACTCAAACAATGACTGAAAGAAATTTAACAAAGAGCAAACTTATACATACTAAATTTCTTCAAAAAAATTTCCTTCACTTCGCACTAGGGTGCACAATTGTAGTTCTTAAGTAGTGCCATCTAGAAGAGAATGTTTACACTTCTTACTACAGAGAAAACAAAAATAAATCGAAAAAGACACAGTTCAGAACTCTTCAAAATTTATAGTAATGACATCTTCTGAGAAATCTTAGCATTAATGTGGAAGTTAAAGTTCAAGCTTCCTCCAGTAGAGGAGTTTCAACTGGCGCAGTGTTTGAATTAGCGGCTTGGAGGTGTACCGCCAGGTACACTTACATTCGAAACCATATTCTCGAGTTCAACATAACCTGTAAAAGTTGATGTAGGCCTAATTTACGCGGTACAAGATTTCCATAAACTGACTATGAACAGTATACCGTTGACCAAATTATAATGGAAGATTAAAAAAAAAGGGATTTCGCCATCATGTGGGGCGCTTTGGTATATATTGCGCTTTATTAGAGGATTAAAAACTACTTGTGGCCGATTGTTGTTTGGCTTGGCGTTACGGGTATTAGATTTTTCGAAGAGGTCAGTTGCTGAACTGAAAGAAGTTTTCAGAGGAAACTGACAAAGTTTTCCTGGTAAAACTGAATGTAAAGTTTCGAGATTTTTAAGTCGCGTACCGGTAGTTAATGCTTAAAGCCGGCCCTGCGGTCTAACTTGCCTACCTCTCATCCCGAGGGCTCGGGTTCGATTCCCGGCCAGGTCAGGCATTTTTACCGGTAATGAGGGCTGGTTCCAAGTTCACTAATTCCACCTTTAATTGAGGAGCTACTTAATGGTGAGATGTCGATTCCGGTCTAGAGAGCCAGGAATAACGGCCGAGAGGAATCATCACACTGACCATGCGTCACCTCGTAATCTGCAGGCCTTCGGGCTGAGCAGCGGTCGCTTTGTAGGCCAAGGCCCTTCAAGGGCTGTAGTGCCATGGGGTTTGGTTTGGTTTTTTAGCCAAGTTGTTAATGGTTCTTTCATTCTCGCATTTTCCGTTTTCCCGCGGTGTACGTTTTTTTCCGTGGTCCCTCCAAAAATGGAGAATCGAGGTTCTACTGTATCAGTTATTGAGCGATATCTGCAGCCTGTTTGCAGCCATTCAACCGGGTCAAGAATGGAATGAAGACCCCATCTAGCGGCGAGGGAAGGAATTGTGCCAGCTACCGAAGCCTTTCACACTCCTCTGGGGCAATGTGAATGACTGACGAAATAAAACGAATGAAAGACGACAGAAGAAACTGGAGGACCCAAATAAAAATTTGTCCCACCTCTGCTTTGTCCAGCACAAATCATCCATGGAGCGACCGGGATTTTAACCATGGAAAATACACCAGGGAGAGGCCGCCACGCTGCCGCCTGAGCCACGGAGGCTCTCTCAGTTATTTGTTCATTCAAATTTAGTGTTTCATTTATAGTGACTCCAAGGCTTTCCACAAACTTTTATACTATCGATCATGAGAGCGGGCAGAGGTCTTTCTTGTGAATTTTGAAATGGCTGTAGATTTTTAGATCATTTGTATACAGGTGATGGGTACATTTATGGAAGTGATAAGTATCTCTTGCGTAACACTAAAATGAAGTAGTCATCTGCCCTAAATGCTTCAGAATGTCTAATATACAGCAGGAAGGGACTCACGGACATTACGTCAACAACGCTTGAGTGTGTACCTGTATGCATTTAGACAGGACGATAATTGCTTTTACAGATGTTTTCTGGATTTCAAACAACGATCATCTCAAACGTTCCTTATTGATTGGATGGACATGGAAAATCTTCAACTAATCTATGATGCTAAAGAAAAAGGAACCTTCTTCTCCGCCCGATGGGGTAAGGAATATACTCCAGATCTTTCCTTCATAACCCAATCCCCAAACTCTCCAAACCAGATACTTCGCTCAGTTCTCAACAGTTTCCCTCATAGTCAACACCGGCCTGTCATACTCCAAATTGGCATGTATATTCCTGTCATTCGATCTTACCCGAAACCTAGATGGAACTTTAAAAAACTAATTGGAAAAAAATTAAAGAACAGGCTGATGCAAATATAAGATGTATTAAGCCAAACTTTAATAACTATGACAGATTAGTTGGAGTTATAAAAGGTGCTGCTCGGCGCTGCATTCCAAGAGGATGCCGTAAAGAATATATTCCTGGATGGACTGCAGAGAGTGAGAGCCTTCTTAAGGAATTTGAGGAAAATGGCAACAATGAAACAGCCACAAAACTTATTCAATCACTGAATGACAATAGAAAACAAATTTAGAACGACACTGTGTCTTCTCTTGATTTTACCCACTCAAGTAGAAAGGCGTGGTCTCTCATTAGAAAGCTTGACTCATCAAAGCCAGCTGGTAGACAGAAGCTGAGTGTTAACATTAATGATCTAGCCAAACACATGATCTCTATCTCAAAGATCAATAGAGATAATCATCAAGTTGTAAGGGAAGTCCGGTCAGCACTGAAATATAAAAAGCAATTAGCAAAACAACGATCATCCCAATTCTCTTGTCCTTTCACACGAGGGGAAACCCTAGAAGGCATCAAGAACATAAAATCCGGGAAAGCAGCAGGTATAGACGGCATCTATCCTGAATTTCTGCAACATCTTGGACCTGCAACAATCACTTGGCTCACCAAATTCTTCTCCAATAATTTGGAGACAGGTAACCTTCCTTCACTATTCAAGAAGACCAAAGTAATATCGATCTTGAAACCCAACAAGGACCCTCTGAGAGTGGAGAGCTACAGACCCATTGCACTGCTAAGTGATACTCTAAAGCTCTTGGAAAGACTAATATACAATATGATCTCAGAAACCATCAATAATCACCTTCCCACAGAACAAGCTGGCTTCAGACCTGGAAGAAATTGCGCTGACCAAATTTTTGCATTGACCTCTCATATTGAAAATGGATTTGAGAATCGGAAGATTAGTATGGCTGTCTTCTTAGACTTATCAGCAGCCTATGATACTGTTTGGCGAGAAGGGCTCCTGCTAAAACTTATCTCTGCCATCCCCTGTGTCAAGCTTACAAATCTCATTGGCAATATGATCAGCATCAGAAACTTTCAGATCTTCACGGATGATGCAGTAACCAAAACCTACAAACTGAATGATGGATTCCACAAGGATCTGTTCTGGCACCCTTACTTTTCGACCTCTATACTGCTGACTTACCAGCAACTAAGTCCAGGAAATTTATTTACGCAGAGGATATACTACTGGTTAGCCAAACACCAAGTTTTCCAGAAGCTGAAGAAATTCTTATAGCAGATCTAAAAAAGCTAGATACATACTTCCAAAACTGGTGTCTCCGTCCAAATCTCCAAAAGAGTGTTGCATCTGTGTTTCATCTCAGAAATAAATTTGCCAACTACAAGAATACAATAACATTCAGAAATCAATCCTTACAACACTGTACCTTCCCAAAATATTTAGGTGTCACATTAGACAGATCCCTAACATATAAACATCATATTAACAACTCAGCCGCCAAGATCAAAAGTGGGCCGATGACCTTCGATGTTAGGCCCATTTAAACAACAAGCATCAAGATCAAAAGTCGGAATAATATTCTTCAAAAATTAGCCGGCACATCCTGGGGCGCAAACAACCAAGTGTTGAGATCTACTGCTCTAGCTCTTTGCTATTCAGTTGCCGAATACTGCGCTTCAACTTGGCTGAACAGTGCTCATACTGCGAAGATTGATGCTCAACTAAATCAAGCAGTGCGCAATATAACTGGTTGTATTCGCTCTACAAACGTGGCCTGGCTGCCTACACTCAGTAATATTCCACCGCCTTGCTTAAGAAGGTCTGAAGCTCTTCTAAAATTGTGGAAGAAGACCAGCCAGGACTCCAACCTCCCCGTTCACCAGGATATTACCCAACCTGTCCCTCCACGACTTAAGTCTATATCTCCACCCTAGCGCACTGCACTTACACTGGAAGAATCTGGGTTCTCCATCACGAACGCCTGGTTACACCAATGGCAGCAGTCTTCTGTTCCCAATCAACATCTTGTGACTCTACCTCATGTTCAACCTCCCGGATTCCATCTACCCAGACGTCAATGGAGGACTCTAAACAGGATAAGAGTCAATCAAGGAAGATGCGGCTATACTCTTTATAAATGGGGCTGGCAGAAATCTTCTGGGTGTGATTGTGGAGCTACCTCACAGACCATCCACCACGTAATTGCCGAGTGTCCACAGAGAGCATTTCAAGGTCCTTTGGAGGACATTCATAACGCAACTGAGGAGGCCTTAAAATGGATCAATGGACTTGATTTGGAACTATAGGCTTCTGCTTGTATATATTGTGCATATATTGTATACTTATTTATATAATCTATCTGTGCACATCATACGATAAATAAATAAATAATATTTTTTGTTAAATTGTTTTTGTAATCTTTTAGTTGTATCTTGTACTGTTGACAAGGACCAAAACATATACTGATTAGAGATTATATTTATAACTAAATTAGCTGCACCGTATTGAACAGGTGGATGTTTATTTCCTGTGGAATTTCTTTGTTCTAAAAATGTATTATTTTGGTGTAATAATGACCATCTAAATATTTTTTTAGTTTTGGTGTCTAAGTTCTTATAGCTGTAAAATTACTGGATATATTTCTACTAAACTTCTTATTTAGAATCCACTTGTCCTTGGCTAGGTTTTAGGGTCAATATTATGTCTATATCCCTGAATGGACTTGGGTTTATAGATTTACTCTCCCATAAAATATATATGACCAATGTTAATGGAAATCATTTTTCTCGTGTACACCTTTTCGGTAGGAGGATTAGTAAGGGAGATACATTCTAAGTCCCAGTGGACTTAAGCCATAAGCGGGTGTATGTACAGCAGATTTCTTATAACTGGAAAACTAGTGGAAATATTTTAAACAAACTTCATATTTAGTATTTACGTATCCAAAGGTAGCTTTTAGGGTCCCTAACATTTCATGTACATTTTTTCGATAAGAGGATTAGCGGAACTAGGGGACACTGCCCAAAATTGGCTGGACATAGATTGTAAATTGTAACAGCCTTCTGTATGTACATTGATTATTTTGGCAAAATTTTCTTATAGTTGCCTGTTTCAGGTGTAATAGTTACCAAATTGTCCTTATAGTTCTTTGTCTCATGTGAGATACTGATCATTAAATGATTCTTCCCTTTGGTGTCAGCCCTTCTGTTATCTATCTGTTTGCTTTCCTAAAACTGAAAACTGCTGGACATATTTCAACCAAACTATGCATTTGTAATCTACTCATTCAGGATTGTGTTATCAGAGGCATATGACGTCAAGATATCACTTGGAGTTAGGGCTTTTAGGAAGATCATTCCCAGATAATAACGGAGGTATCATCAAGGATGAGTTTCATTTATCCTGACCAGTGGTCAGAGAAGTGGCTGAGAAGCGGAGAATTTTGCACAACTTCGGACCTGGCCGTACGTGAGTTCTGTCTCGACTTTTTTTCAACTTCATCATGTTACTTGCACGTTCTGCTGTATTAAACGCGTGAATACATAGTCATCTGTTCTTATAATAATGTGAATTTTTGTTATATTCAACAAATAACCTATTTCCCCATGTTTTAGGTCCACTTTTATGAAATTGAAATGTTTGTTGATTAATTTACATGAAATGAAAGATTTTTACATTTAACAAAATGAAATTCCTGGCATCTGAAATAACTGATGTGTTGAATGCACTAAGAAATGTAACATCGTGTGCCTGGAAGGCTGCAGTATAGTACACATATTTATGTTCTGTGTAGGCCTACAATGCTAAACGTGAACATTCATTTTCTGGCAGAACTTTATAATTTCTGTAAAAGCCAAGAATTTTTTGTGTCTGCTCACGTGCTAATGTGCAAATATTGTGAATGTCGTCTAGATTATTAAAGAAAAGACGCACATCTTCAGCGAAGCAAGCTAGTGACTGTGCAAGTCATACAAAAAATGCAAAAGACTTTAAAGATACAACTGAAGCATTTGTGAAAGCAAATATACCTGTAGAAGTGTCAATCTGTGTAAGTGGGGACTAAAAACGAGAAGAAACATTAAAGTTAAATGTGTAGTTCTTTTATGTGCTGGGACGACAGAACTTGTCTTCAACGTTATCTTCCATCCTGTGGAATCCTCTTGCCGGCGTCTGTCGTTCTGGATACGGCAAATAGTTCAAACCGTGCTAATGTATAATATTATAAAGCAGTTATCACATGGCCGTACTGATGGGCCATTGGGCTCATAAAGTTAACTTTGGAGAAGCACATGTAAAGTGCTTTTCTCAACACAGTGAACAGAAAAAAAAAGGTACCACATAAGTCGTCGGCCGCTACTCGTTTCCGAGAATACGCTATTTTTAAAGTCTGTGGGCTCTGTGGAGATGTCACTGATGAAACATGCGGCCACACAGGTCACATCTAAAGATGGGTGGAGGACGTGGTTGGATCCGACGTAGTTTACACTTTTCATGGGTTTCAATTTCTTGTCTACGACGTGCCTGCTTAAACAGTGAGACACCTTCTGCAATAGCTTTACACCAAAGAACACGGTTGTATGCAGGTGTTCCCCAGGTGTTAGCATTTATGTTGGTGCTATTCGTAGTCTTCTTAAGCTGCTCTTTATAACGCTTGAAAGGAACACCTTGAGGCCTTTTGCCATGACCAATCTACCCGTAGAGAAGTTGTTTAGGCAATCTGCTATCATTCATACGCTGGATGTGACTAACCCATCTAAGCTGATGAGTGATGATGAAAGCTTCTATACCATTCATATGCGCCTTGTCAAGAACTGCCACAATGCTTATATAGTCATCCCATTTGATGTACATGATGGATCTAAGTTTCTGCAGATGGAAGCATTCCAGTTTCTTTGTCACGACGATAAAGTGTCCAGGTTTCACATCCATATGTTATGACTACAGCTCAGTACACCATTAGTTTGGTATATAATTTGAGATCCTTATTCAAGAAAACTCAGTGGGAGCGGCAGCCATAAGCTGCATGGACAGAGTGCATTCCGTTTTCCACATCCTTTTCTGAGTCGCAGTTTGTAGTTAGAATACTACCAAGGTAGGTGAATTGGTCTACCAGTTCAAGAGGTGTTCCTGCTAAGAAGACATTTAGTTCAGGGACGGTACCACCTGGTGCCAGCTGTGCAAGTACTTTCGGTGCTAATGGTCAGACCAAATCGTTCATAAGCTTCCTTAGAACAGTTGATGGATGTTTGAAGATCCTCAGGTGTTGCATTGTCATCAGCATATTGATCTCCATTACCCGAGTATTATGAGTCAGTCTCTGAGAATAGTCGGCCATTATACCAAAACTTAATTTCCACAAGGTCCATAGTAGCATAGCTGCCAAGTACAGGGCGAGAACGTTGGGAGCAAGCACTCATTCTAGTGAAGAACTTGCCCAACCATTCCATCAGGAAAAGCCTGGATTAAGTCTGTAAAATGGTCAGGACAGCCAAAGCGCCCATAATATCATCCACATAGCTTCTCTAGGAACAGAATCAAGGACCTTTTCCAGATCGTAAGATATTAAAAGAAGCGGGATTTGTTGTTCTCTGTATTTCTCTTGGATTTGTCTAGCACAAAAGATCACGTCAATGGCACCTTTGAGGCACGAAACTCACATTGAGACTCAGGCAGAACTGTTTCAGAGACAGTCTGAAGACAGTTCAACAACAAAACCCCTGCCAGACCTTTTCCTGCTATGGATAGTAGGAAATGCCACGATAATTGCCACAGATACCTCGGTCACTTTTCATGAAAATGGCTTCTATGGTGGCAGTTTTCATGTCAGCAGGCACCTTCTGTGTTTTATGATAAATGTAAGAAATTTATTACTCTTCAACCTATTCATTACAACTCAAAATGTTAAAGATAGTGTTAAATCCTCATTAAAATGAGAGTTGGGACATGTTTCACCCTTTCCTATGGGGCATCATCAGCCGTCAGGTACCTGGTTAATATGGATTTAAATTTTTCTACTAAATTTAATACATTAAAAAACTTCCAAACCATAACAGGTACCTTGTATAAAATTGATCTAAAATCTACTACAAAAGTGAATACATTAAAAAACTTCACTTTAAAAAGCTGTCATTATATGAGTAGTTTCATTTAGGTACAAGAGAGAATTAACAATATTGATGACCTAGAGCCAATATTGAATATGCAATGAAAGTTTAAGGATACTGTTACAAAATGAGTAAAGAACATGCAAATGGTTATATACAAAATAATAAGGAAATGCATTCCAACACTGTAATGTCGGCATGTGTACTTGATATAGTCTTGTTCAAAAGTAGTGAATAAGAAATTAAAATAGCCTTCAAGACTAAAAACTCAAATCGAACGTTGTTTTTCAACCACAACACGATAAATTCTGACAACAAATATTGAGGTTCCGGCATCTATAGACTTAAATTTGCTAAGTGCAATAGTTCGTATATCGAAAAAAACCGGAAGGAGTTTTACAACCAGGTATGCTGAACATTTCAATGCCCAGAAACATAATAAACACTCGGCAATGAGTAATCATATGAAGGATACAGGATACAGTTTCATCACAATCGAACAAGATCTCCAAATTTTAAAAAGAATTGAAAAAGGCTAACTCATACCGAGTTCGAGAATTTGTACATTTTCTTGGACCGGAAATACAACATAAATAAAAACCTAAATGATCCAATAGACGACAAAAGCCCTCAAATAATAATTTTGTTTAATACGTTAAATCTTCAAGACAAAAATTCTTGGTATTATTTAGGACAGTATCATTAAGCACTCCCACTAATGTGTTACGCCCCATGCGCCGGCCACGTGCCTTCTCCCCTCCACCTAGACGACATACGAGGAGCAGAACGTTAGTGACTGCCAGTATTTCAAAAACCTCTCACACAACAAAACAGCGTTAAAACCACAGACTCAAAATTTAAACGTAAATCCTCCTCTTTTCTTTCATTTTTTCAAGCTACTTAATAATGGATTTCTCCTTCCGTTCAGAGCTTGTATACTTTGGACAACAGATAAGTGTAAAACAATGCACAGATAAATACATTGCAAAGTATAAAGAATTCTGTAGGATGTTGTTAGTGAAGCACTAAAATCTTTAGGGAGTACTGTGTGTTGAAATATAGTCAATCACAAGTAAGATGCACAGGTCTTGGTAGATGTGCCATTTACCAAATGATGTGTTCAACTTAGCACACTGAGACGAAACGCTGGCAACCAGGAAAAAGTTAGCTGGAAAATTTATAATGTCCAATAACGGACCAACTATATTGGTATTATAAATTTACTCATTCGGAATAAATATTTCAGGTTCTCTATGGGAATCAACACCTTTATCATCCATTCCCTGTTCGAGATTCTCTCTGGGTAGGGTTGTGTACCAAAGTCTATTGCTGTTGACTCCTGTATTTGCAGACATTTAAGGCAGAGTTGTCTCCTGTGGAATTCATAAACTCCTAGAGTAGAAAGTGAAAATATCAGAAAATGAACTTTGTTGGGCGAATTTTAAAAATATCTGTGATCATTGAGGTTGATTTGACTTTTTGCGGTATTAATTTCAATAGATTCGTAAATGCTGAAAAATTTGCTTCTATTTTCGATGTGTAAAGTTTTTAGATCTGCGTCGATGTCTGTGTTGTGGTGTGAGTTGTTGTATACGTGTTCTCTGAAGGCTAATTATCAATTGTATCCCGTGTGGAAATTACATTTTGTTTGCACTTGTTCTTGACTTATCAGTTTATAAACTCCTGACATGGACAAAATATTTTTTTTTCGGGCTGCATTTGGTTATGGGGCTTTGCAGTATGTTATTTGTTTTCAGAGCTGGTTTTGTGAACATGTTAGCTATTTTGTACGTGTTCTTGTTTACGTAGTTGAGGACAGTGTGTGTTTTTTCTGGTGTTTATCCTTTGTTTATTTAATAGTTTATCAGCAGCGTATTTGCCAATCGAGATGTTTTACTAGTTTATTATTTATCACTAAAAGAATAATATCTCACACGATTCCCCTTAGTTCAATAAAATACTCCCTAACACACAAAACTACATTGTAACTACTTAGCTACCTGGTGCTAAAGGTAACAGACGATAAGTGCAGAAAATTAAAGTGACCACTTGGATGGTTCATGCAATGTAAACAATATTGTACCTACATATATGTGCAAGAGTTAGTGTTCAATAGTGTGCACTTTATGTTATAGTGTTTTCAGCAGACTGGAAAGCTTTTAAGTTATATGAGTAGTATTCTATAAGACAGAAGTTATCTTTACACTGCTGTTGGACTTATTGATAAGTTAGAAGTGGCCAGAGGGTGGTCGGTATGTATAAACTGGCTTTGGTGGTGGGGACACATAAAGGAGAGGAAGAAGGAGACCAAGACTCGGTTTTTAACGATAAAAGGTGTGTAATTAAAGAAGGCTGCAGAACTACTTGGAGGGGCTTGCAGACTGAATGCTGAATGGCATATGATGCTTGGAAGAATCAGGAAGGGTTCGAAGAGATCATGAATGGAAGCAAGGAACTTGTACTTGACCAGTGTGGAGCGAATTCCTAGTTTTGTCACATTGTCGCAACTTTCTTTCACTTGCTGGAAATGTGTATTCACTGCTTCTTATTGAAAAACTCAGACATCATTTGCTTTTGTTGTTGCAGGGTACGGTGATAATCATAGCCAACCATGGGGACAGGATAGACATTCCTTCTGGCTCGATCCTGGAGAACAAGATTGTGTCTGGCAACATGAGGATATTGGATCATTAGTTTTCTGCACTGCACAACAATTGTCTCATTTGTATAGGTTTAAATAAAATTTGTTACTGAAAATAGCACTGCATTACACTTCTGTTGTCACTCGTCTTGTGTTTGCTTTCGAAGTGTGTGTACGCATGATATGAGCGAGCAGTTTACTGCAGACGTGCCAATTTTAAAAATTAAAAAATTCAGGAGTTTTTTGCGGCATATGCCGACTTGTTACGACACATCATTGATGACGTAGCTTTGAAGAATATTTTATAAATACTGAAATGCTGCATGTATCTGAGCTTTAGAATACTTGACTTAAACCTTAGACCTTTTCATATATTTCAGAACTAGGTGCTCAAAGCACTGGCCTCGTTAAACGGATTTTATGGTTTATTGTTTTCAGAATTCTGTTTCTGGAAGCCTTGATCTGAATATTTTATCCTTGTCAATAGTCTCACAGTCGGCGTTGTTTTGTGGAAATGATAAAATGAAAAGCATTACATTAAGAAATTCTGTCATCTGCTTTGCCAGTGGCCACTGAACATCAATACTCTCCAGCTACAAGGAGAAACGTGGTATTTTCAAAAATACAGGAATAGGAAATCTGTTCTCAAAATCAGGTGATAACTCTCTGTGATCAGGAGAGAGGGAGAAAGGAGTCTCCTGCGCAGTTGACACGTCTGTTACTGTATGTATTGATGGCAGATGCTACTCCTGAACTGTCAGAGGAACGGAAAACAAGTCATAGCAGTGAGCGTTCTGGAATGTCGGTTCCTCTTAATCAGTCTGAAATGTTAACACGGGTCCAAGTGTCTCGACTCTTCAGTGCATCTCGTCCAAATAAATCAACCTATTGCAAATAGTGTGACGTACCCACTCTTGCCAACAGATGTGCGACAATATGTGACGTACCGGGTCACCTTAATTTTAATATAAATACATACTTGCTCATATACTTCTCCATAAGCAAATATCCCATGAGCGCCAGCCTTCAAACTTATGGCTTGAAGACAATAGTTGATAATTAATAATAATAATAATAATAATAATAATAATAATAATAATAATAGGTAATGAGACTCCAAATAATCCCAGAGGTGGGGTGACGGAACACTAACCATTAAGTACACACTAACTTGGAAATTAAGGATCGTTAATAAGAATTTCTGCAATAACCAATTAAAGAACTATTTATTAGGATGAAAAATATGACGGCGCATATACGAACTCTGAACTTATGGAAGCAAAATAAAAATTGAATGAAATGAAGTTTAATAAACTGAACTGTTGCGCGGAGACTTGCAATAATGTATGCCATTAGCTCACCATTTGTAGACTCTTATCTGGACACGATTTATGTAGCAGCTGATGTTTGATGGACCTCTCGTGCTGGCGTCGTCATCTCTCATTGTAGGTACCAGTCCTATTTCTGATTCGTGCATAGCTCACTAATTGAACAATGACTTTCCTGACTTTAACATTTCCTACAGTACTCCTTAGATAAAGTTGTAGTAAGTCCTAATTTTAATAGCAAAACCACCTTGGGTTAAGTTCATGGAGAGAATACACTTGTATTCTTCCGTATTACAGAATTGTAGCGTAACTAAATACATAACAAAATTTCTCCTGTCCTATTCCAATCACAATCGGTCTCTCGTTGACTTTAACTCTCGTCAATGAGATAATCAGGTCTTAATGAGAGTAATTTTGAGTAGTGCTCTACTAAGATGCGAAGTGAACTAAGTTAAGATCTTCAGCAGTTAAGACCTTCTCCGATGTCAAGGCATACCGCCCTCCTCCGATGTAATAGAATACATTAGAATTGCCTGATAGACGCTCTCCAGCTTTTGTCGTTGATGTATATAGGCTCCAAAATCTCCCTCCATGTACCATATCACATGGTCCAGTAAGATCTGATGTACTATCCTTCTCCTCTCCATCGATGTATATCCATCACTTGTTCCATAACGCTCATTCACATAGGTTGAACTTTCCCGGGCAATCAAAGCGTCATGTAGCGAACTTCGAAAAGTAGGCGTTAACTAGGCTTTAACTGTCTCTTCAGAGTATGGAAGGGGTTAGGACTCTTGCAAGCTTGATGGCGTCTTTTCCTGGTAAAGGGCTAAAATGGCTAAAATTAGCATGGTGAGTCCGGTCACATGACCTCGGCTACTGGAAATTCACTGCAAGCTATTAATACGACTGATGTAGTTATACCTTTCTCAAGAAGTCGTTCGTTCAGAATATGTTATAGCCGTGATACAAAGAAATGATATGATGATGTGAAATTGATGACTAAAACCCTATATATAAACATAATAATTAAAAATGACCTACCACTAATTAAATATATACATCTTTCCAATTAATTACACGGTTCGATAATATTGTACATGCTGCAATGTTCCAAACATCACAGTAGCATTAGGCCAAAGAAGACCAACAGCAAGGTTATGCCGGATGATACACAATTGAAGAAGTCATCCCCATAATTTGCAAACTCATCCCTAGTTTTCGAGAGAGAATAGGTTGGAAATGGGGACTAATTTCGTAATGTTTTGAAAGGCATGGGCTTTGTGTAGAAGATAATTCAGAATAAATGTGTGATGACATTGTTGACTGGCATGCAAAGTATCTTGTTAGAAAACAGTTTTTCAAGGGATGTTAGAAAACAGTTTTTCAAGGGAAACAACAAATACGAAATTTCCATGGTTACCTTCAAAATACACAAATGAAGTTAAAAGATGGCAGATTCAAAAATAAAACGAGTGAATGGCTGGGGAAGCTGGAAACAAGAATGAAATAACATAAGATATTGGAAACTGGACACCGAAAAAATGTAGATCCAGATATCAAAGTCATTCACATGAACACACAGAGACCAACACACACAGAAACGTAGGGCGGAGGGACAAGCCGGTAAAGCATGTCGTAATAGTTCATAACAAGTATAAGCAAAACAACCAATTTGCTCGTGAATCCGATCTGGTAAAACAAACACCAAATCCAATAGGGAAAACGTGCACCACACCAGCAACACGTATCACGTTCACATACATACCGCACACCAAGAGTGGACGAGCAAGAAAACGCCAAAAGATTGTCGGTATCAATAAAAATATAGAATGCCCATGCGTACACAAAATAGGTCTCCGCACATATATACATACACTCGAACTGAACAGAACACGTAACGGGATGTACACTGCCCGTGGTTTCCGAACAGAACATATTAATTGGCAGGCATATGTGAATATAAGATCAATGAGATACAAGTCTGCAATGATATTAAAGTAGAACAAATACATAACCTCAGAAAGCACTTAAAAACGACCACGGCAAGTCTTGAAAGGACGAAAAATAGCAAAGTAATAAGTAAAGGAAAATAATTACCTGATGGATAATAAGAACAAGAAGTGTCTCGAAAGAACCGAGAGTTTCATAATACCATACTGAACACGGTTAAAGTATCTTTTGTAGAATAGAAAAGTCATGTCAGACCCCTCAGTCGCCATTTTCTTCTTCAAAACTGAACAAGAATAAGCAAGAGGGTAGATACAAAGGACAAGACTAGGCAGAAATAAGGAATGACGAAACTGAGAGCCAAAGTCGCCATCTGTCTACATAGAGATGAGTTGTTCGATAATAGAATAGATGAAATGAAATGGCGTATGGCTTTTAGTGCTGGGAGTGTCCGAGGACAAGTTCGGCTCGCCATATGCAGGTCTTTTGATTTGACGCCCGTAGACAACCTGCGTGTCATGATGATGAAATTATGAAGACGACACATACACCCAGCCCCCGTGCCAGCGATATTAACCAATTATGGTTAAAATTCCCGACACTACCGGGAATCGAACCTGGGACCCCCGTGACCAATGGCCAGCACGCTAGCCATTTAGCCATGAAGCCGGACAGTACAATAGATCCCATGTCAAAGAAGGGAAATAGTATAATGAACAGTAAGGTGTGGTTGATATTCCCACTGCCTGCTCTAAAATGAGTCATATCTTGATGATCAGGCAAGGAGGACTCATTTTATGCGAGGGCTACACTTTACACTTAAGCTAAATGCGCGCGTGCAGACTATAACTTACAAATACGGTAACCCTAGGTGGCAAGGAAAAGAAAGTAAAATCAGTAGCCTACACAGAATTATACACATACCAAAGAAAGATATATATCTTGTACCAGGAACGCTCGTCCAAGATAAAGTCCCTGCACCTCGAACTTGAATCAAATACAGTAGAGACGATACGCGACACTTCAGGATTTAGCCTTGTTAAAATGGGAGACAAGTCGCAAGTGGCGCTCCTAGTGGCTTGACCTGAAAATTTGCGCTAAATTCAAATATCAATGGAAATGTATATACGGAAATGGATAAATAAATTACGTCTAGAAATAAAGTGTAACTAAGATATTAACTTCAAAGTTACTAAAGCAATTCCGGATAAATGAATGAATAATTATTTAACAGGTTATTATTTAAAGACTCAAATTAGACATATAATCAAGATGTGAAATGGACTGCTGTGAAAGTGTTTGATCTTTCATTTATGCATTACTTTTTTAGTTTTAGAATTCCTGCCTGTACGTTCACGACCAGATTTGTCATTTTTCTCATTATAAGCATTGTATCATATTAAAACACTTGTCAACAAAAATATCGGCACATTCCTTACACACGATTCAATGAATTTACATTTAAGAGCTGGACAATTTTCCTTTCAACGTTAAGGCTACTAACATAAAGAAAATCTATAAATTTAGCCTCGAAAACATTCAAACTTTCCCTATAAGCAATACTTGCCATAATGCCATTGCATTAGGGTAAAGCAAATATACATCATCATATTGTTTCAACAAAATATGTACATTTCTGAAACCGCCCATATTTTCTTCAGTGCTTGACAACGCATTACGGCATTCCAAAATGGGTGACTTGGAACACAACCAGCCACACTCATATGCATATGTATTTTCCTGAATTAAATCAAACCCACAGATCACACCCACAACAACACATCGGTATTGAAGGTTAACTGCTGCACTATACAATAAAATACGCGTATTATATTTTAAGCCAGGTAAAATACGGGTCGAACAGGTCAGAAGATTATGAAGTACTATAAAAATCTCTTTGTCACTGGAAGAATATATATGCAAACACAATATTACTTACATTTTCTGGTCACGAAGGAAATGCAAGAAAGACCGCGCATTCTTCGGTACTTCACAGTTACTGCAGCCAAACACAGCACATACCTTTCCCCTCATGTTGAGAGGAGATGTCAAGGAATGACACACGCTACTATTTAATTATGTCAACTCACTTAGGGTCGTATTCATGAACGAGACTTTGACTTCGACTTACGTAAGTTTACTTAGTTGAGTTTCGTGGAAGTCTGTTTCATAGACGCAACTTTTACAAAGTAGACTCTGGCGTAAGTAGACTTTAGTAAGTTACGATGTGAAGAATTAGATATGAAGTTGGCAATGAAAACAATGGAAGAGCACTGTAGCATCTCCCATCACTCAATGTTTTTTCTTAATAAAGAGGCAGAAGAAGAAGAAATTCAGCTGTTTCCTGCGTTATAGATCGCGTTATAGACTCTAAACTCAATCCAATCCAGTTAATACAGTTAATTTTTATTTCTCGACGATGGATGGAAAGAAAAAAAATTGCCAGCCTTCAACAACTATGAAAGGGAGGTGTTACTAGAACTAGTGAAAGAGAAGAAAGGTAGCCTATAGTTGAAGTCGAAATCAATAAACTTCATCTCGTGGTTGACTATGCCCTGACATTTGAAACTAAAAATCCCTTTCCTATTACGGAATACCTCAGCATGGTTGCCACCTGGACTTATTATTGGTATATGGGTGCAATCTATAGCTCCAACCACTCCAGGGAAACGGGATCTTTCATACACACGTCGCGCATTATTTCGACATTCAGCTTCATTTGGGAACGAAACAAACTGTGGTCTCTTTCGGGCAGTCAGGATCGATATTCTTCTGATTATTCTACATACTGAGGGCTGGCTTACTCCTCGTAAAGCAGCGGAATCAATTTGGAATTTACCTGAAAACCATGGAAGTGTGTGAAAGGCTATTGTATTTACCATAAGAATGCATTAATCTGTACTGATCATCCCTTAACCTAACTAGATAACACGATGAGTAGAAAGTGCAAAAACTGTGCGCTATAGTAACAATAATTTTACTCTTACTTGTAGCATAATATCTTAACGACTGGGCGATTTGTCCGTGCAGTTAGGGGCGCGCGGCTGTGAGCTTGCATCCGGGACATAGTAGGTTCGAATCCCACTGTCGGCAGCCCTGAAGATTGTTTCCCGTGGTTTCCCATTTTCAAACCAGGCAAATGCTGGAGGGCTGCACCTTTATTAAGGCCACGGCAGCTTCCTACCCATTCCTTGGTCTTTCCTATCCCATCGTCGCCATAAGACATCTGTATCGATGTGACGTAAAGCAAATAGCAAAAAAGAAAAAAAAATCTTAACGAAATTAGCAACTGTATCATTGGAGGTATGAGTGATCCTCGATTATTATGTTTCTGTAATTCGACTTCAAACATCGTTAGTACATCTAATACTGTACGTTTATCGAATCTATATCGTTTTCTGAACTCATTTTCTGTATAAAATTGAACTGGGTTCCTTGCATCTCTTATAATACGCCGAGGATTAGGCACAACGTACTGAATAATTTCCTGGATCTCTTCAATTTCGTCTACATCGGCAATATATCTGCCATTTTATTATTTTTCTGATCTCAGAGTCTACTTAAGTACGGAACATCGGCGACTTGGAAGTAAAGTCGCCATCTAAGTTTACTTACCTCCAAGTAGCGATCATGAAATGGAAATGGCGACTTACCGCCTTCTAAGTCTAAGTCTAAGTCAAAGTCTCGTTCATGAATACGACCCTTAAAGCCCATAAATAACACCAAAAACTTCACACACAAATACACGTGGTCTTATGACAGAATCAGTAGTTCTCAGGTCAATCCGCTAGAGAGAGCTCCAATAGCTGTCCCTCGATATCTCGCTGAGTGTCGCGTATTGTCTCTACTGTATTTGCTTGAAATACGCGCTGCGCGCTGAATCAACAGCCAGCTACAGCATGTAGTTCGTGTGCGACGTGGAGCTTATGACGTCACAGCCAGCGTCCCCTTGTGACAGAAGGATTACATCAGCCGGAGAACATTCGAAACGTTATACGCTTAATAACTTTCCTTAGAATAAGAATTAAATTATGAGAACAACATCATGTGTTGCCGAATATTTCGTCTCCATTTTCACCAAGTTTGGTGCAAATCCGACGAAAACTACAGAAGATCCATACAATATATATAACAATGGATGTATGTGTGTAAATGACACATCTCCTAAACCACTGGAGCAGCTTCAATCAAATTTTGAACACTTATTATTTGCTATACGGAGACGAGCACTGTGGGGGTAAGCCACCTCTAGCCCCCTTAGGGGTGGGGGGTTAGGGGGACAGGTAAAAAAATCCAAAATAGTGTCGAATCCATAGTTTTTGGGGTCGCTGAGGTGAATAGTGACACTCCCGATTTTTTAAAGTCAAATTTCTGCTCCCATTTGGGTGGGGAGAGTGGGGACTGATATATAAAATTAAACGAAAATAGTGTCGAATACATATTTTTCGGGGTCGTCGAGGTGAATTGTACACTCTGGATTTTTAGTATCAGGAGACAAACCACGTGGGGGTAAGACAGCTCAGGAAACCTTAGGGGCGGGGGGCAAGGTGTCAGATATACAAATTAACGAAAATAGTGTCGAATCCATACTTTTCGGGGTCGCTGTGATGAATAGTGACACTCCGGATTTTTTATAGTCCAAGTTCAGCCCCCTTTGGGGTGGGGCGAGGGGGGAGTGATATATAAAATTAACGAAACTAGTGTCGAATACATAGTTTTCGGGGTCACCGAGGTGAATTGTACACTTCGGATTTTTAGTATCAGGAGATAAACCACGTGGGGGTAAGACAGCACAGGAACCCTTAGGGGCGGGGGGTGAGGGGGTCAGATATACAAATTAACGAAAATAGTGTCGAATCCATACTTTTCGGGGTCGCTGAGATGAATAGTGACACTCCGGATTTTTTATAGTCCAAGTTCAGTCCACTTTCGGGTGGGGGCGAGGGGCTGAGATTAAAATAATCGAAAGTAGTGTCGAATCCATACTTTTCGGGCTCGTTGAAACGAACAGTGACACTCCGGAATTTTTAAATATCTAAGTTCAGCCCCTTTCGTGGTGGGGGGCGATGGGGGAGTAATATATATAAACAGTAGAAAATAGTGTCGAATCCACAGTTTTCGGGATCGCTGAGATGAACAGTGACACTCCGGATTTTTAGTATCAGGAGACAAACCGCATGGGGGTAATACACTCCAAGAAATCTTAGGGGTATGGGCAAGGGGCTGAGATACAAAAATCATCAAAAGTGGTGTTGAATCCATACTTTTCGTGGTCACTGAGATGAATAGTCACGTTGCGGAATTTTTTTAAGTCCAAGTTCAGCCCCCTTCGTGGTAGGGGGTGATGAGAGAGTGATGTATAAAAATAATCGAAAAGATTGTCGAATCCATAGTTGTCGGGGTTACTGAGATAAATAGTGAGACTCCGGATATTTTATAAGTCTAAGTTCATCCCCCTTTGGGGTGGGGGCGAGGGGGGAGTGATATATAAAATTATTCGAAAATAGTGTCGAATACATAGTGCTCGGGGTCGCCGAGGTGAATTGTACATTTCGGATGTTCAGTATCAGGAGACAAACAACATGGGGGTAGGACACCCCAGGAATGCTTAGGGGTGGGGGGGAAGGGGGTGAGATATAAATATAATCGAAAGTAGTGTCGAATCTATACTTTTCGGGCTCGCTGAAATGAATAGCAACACTCCGGATTTTTTTAATGTGCAAGTTTAGCCCTCTTCGTTGGCGGGGGTATGGGGAGTGGTATATAGAAATAATAGAAAATACTGTCTAAAATGTAGTCTTCGGGGCCGCTGAGATGAATAGTGACACTCCGGAATTTTAGTATCTGGAGAGAAACCACGTGGGGGTAATACACCCCAGGAAACATTAGGGGCGGAGGGCAACGTGGCTGAGATATATAAATCATCGAATGTAGTGTCGAGTCCATACTTTTTGGGGTCGCTGAGATGAATAGTGACACTCCGGAATTTTTAAAGTCTAATTTCAGCCCCCTTCGTGGTGGGGGAGATGGGAGAATGATATATAAATGTAATCGATAGTAGTGTCGAATCCATAGTTGTCGGGGTCGCTGAGATGAGTAGTAAGACTCCGGTTTATAAGTCCAAGTTCATCCCCCATTGGGATGGGGGGCGAGGGGGGAGTGATATATAAAATTAATTGAAAATAGTGTCGAATACATAGATTTCGGTGTCGCCGAGGTGAATTGTACACTTCGAAATGTTAGTATCAGGAGACAAACCACGTGGGGGTAGGACACCCCCAGGAACCCTTGAGGGGGCAAGGGGGCTGAGATATAAAAATCATCGAAAGTAGTGTCGAATCCATACTTTTCGGGGTCGCTGAGATGAATAATGGCACTCCGGAATTTTTTAAAGTTCAGCCCCCTTCGTGGTGGGTGGCAATTGGAGAGAGATATATAAAAATAAACGAAAATAATGTTGAATCCATAGTTGTCGGGTCGCTGAGATGAATGGCGAGACCCCGGATATTTTATAAGTCCAAGCTCATCCCCCTTTCTGGTGGGGGATGAGGGGGATTCAGATTTAAAAATAATCGAAAATAGTGTCGAAGCGATAGTTTTCGGGGTCGCTGAGATGAATATTAACACTCCCGATTTTTTAAAACTCAAAGTTTACCCCCCTTTAGGGCGAGGGGGAGTGAGATATAATAATAATAATAATAATAATAATAATAATAATAATAATAATAATAATAATAATAATAATAATAATAATAATAATAATCGAATATACTACCTAATCCATAGTTCTTCGGGTTGCTGGGATAAATAGTAACATTCCGGATTTTTTAAGTCCAACTTCAGGCACCTTTGGCATAGAGGGTGAGAAAGGGTGAAAAAATAAATTGTCAAAAATGCCCAAGGTAATAGACGTGTGTATGTTGCAGTATGACTTTCAAGTATGACTTACTACCTGGAAAACATACTGTAGGAGTAAGACGGCCCGAGAACCACTACGGAAGCGGGTGAAATATAATCCATATTAATAAATAGAAGACAATTTGGCGCGATCTATATATATATATACTGTACTATATATAAATTAGGGCATAAAAATGAAAACTGACGTGAATTAATGAGACCATTCTAAGTATCCTAGAAACTTAAAACTTGGTACCAGACAACCTGATGACTTCAGGATCCCTAGAAAATCTAAAATTCTCAAAATTCTCTACGAGGGACACGCTGGTAGTTTCAATCTGCATAAGAACACAGTCGGTGATATTTATCCAGAACGATAACCTATGGGTCTCATGGGCTTAAAAGTTTCCTGAAAGTCCTAATTTTTAACCCCCTCCCCCATATCAAGATAGCAGCACAATCTCCCAGACGAGTTAAAAATTGAAATTTGGCAAAATTACAGCTTTTAGCCTGTAAACGACGGAAAATTTACGAGATGTTTAAACATTTTATTTCTTACTCTCTGAAAATACCGAAGTATGGAGGCAATTTTAATGACGGTGCAGACCTTCCTTTTGAGGTATTTGGTGGCTAAACGGTAAGTTGTATCACAAAACGGATGGTGCAATCCCTGCTCAATATGGAGTGATCTACCACTTTGGTCCTATGTCTTTTTGTCGTATCTCTATCCCTTATGTTAAATTTGGCTCTATTTTTGGTTTACCTAAATTTTGCACTTTGTACACGTATATTTGATGGTTTGATTCACTTATAGGAAAGATGGGATCATCAAATTCTACACGAATATTGGCCCACCCAGCCAAATTCTATGTTTGAAGCTGTCGCATAAGTATCTGAAAAGTAATTCACTGTGTGAAAACCTTACACAAATTTCACCCTATTCAACGTTTCTAAAATAATCTTGCCTTTAAATAGATGAGATAAGAGGAAATATCATAGGGCCAAACACTTAGATCGCTAAGTGAGGCCAGAGGCGTCTTAACATACAACCATTTTTTCAGTATTTAGCAGCAGTTATTCTGTAAATGAAGGTGAACATGCATATACTTCCGTATGTCGATCTACAGGGTGATTAGTTTGAAAGTACAGAGCGGAGTGCCGAGGATTAGGCGCGCTGGGAAGCGAAGAGAGCGAGCGCAGTGCCCGCCATGACAAGCAGGCATAGTCGGCTCAAAGAAGCGGCATGAATACGCCTATAGAAACTGAACGAAACTGAACTCGCCGGCTACATATATGCTCTGGACAAATAAGTAAATGAATAAACAAATAAAAAAATCAACTAGGAAATTAAAATTCAATTATTCATTCATTTATTTCAATTAATTCCAACGAGCCTGCAGGCTCATACATAGGAATTGTACAGGACATTACATACTGGCGGGCACTTACACATCAGAATATAGTTTGTATATATAAGATTATTAGTAAATAGTTGAGCATATAAACACATACAATATATAAAATATGTACATCATCAATATAAGGATTACAGAGAAGTATTTCTGACTGTATTTACATTTACATAACATGAAAGTTGCAAAGGTACAAGAATATACTAGAGTATTTTCATTTACATAACATAAGAGTTGCAGAAGTACAAGAATAGATTTCAGATTATTTACAATTACATAACATAAAAGTTGCAAACACACAAGAATTGATTACAGAGTATTTACAGTATATATACATAACACAGAGTTGCAGAGGTACAAGAACAGATTACAGAGTATTTACATTTACATAACATAAAAGCTGCAGAGGTACAAGAATAATTCCAGACAGTTTGCAAGATTGTTTGGGAGAATGACTTAAATGACAACTGATATTTTGATTTAAACAGCACTGTACCTTTCCCAAAAATAATGCTTGACCCTTTGATGGAATTTTGTCAAAGTTGGTGCTGTTTTTACCTCCACAGGGATGTTATGAAATAACTGGATTGCAGAGAACTTCAAGCTGTTTTTACCATATTTATAAGAGTGAACATTGTATAAGGCAAAGTCATTTGCATGCCTAGTACTATACGGATGGTTGTCAGAATTCAGAGTATATGTAGTGTGTGGTGTATAAATTTATGTTTTATTTTATACATGAGTACAGCTGTATTGAATTCTGCACTCATGCTTAGGGGTGGTATTTTAGCACTTAGGAATAGATATTTTATTGCCGTTAAGTAGGGAAGATTAAGTATATATATCTAACAGCTCTATTTTGTACTACCATTAGCTCATTCAAGTCAGACTTCTACAGCGCATCCAGATTACATTCAAATATTGTAGGTGACTATGAATTAAAGAGTAGTAGATGTGTTTTAGAAGATGTTCTGGGATAAGATAACTAAGTTTCTTTAAAATTCCTGCAACAGGTGTGATCTTTTTAGTAATGTATTCAACATGGTCTGTCCAGTTCAAGTTCCTATCAATCACCAACCCAAGATATTTGACAGTACTAACTAGTTTTATTTCAGTATTCTGCATATATATATTTTACTGTGTGGGATTTCATTCTGACCTTGTTTTGTCATTATCATACAATTAGTCTTTTGCACATTAATTGTCAATTTATTTGCTTGAAACCAAAAGCACAGAGTATTGAAGTCTTCCTGCATATCTTTAACAATGGAGTCTATATTGCAACCAGTATAGAACAAGTTTGTGTCGTCGGTATATAGTGTGATAAGTCGATTTCAAACGGCAAGTTGCAGTGTCGTTGATGTAGACTAGAAAGAGTATCGGCCCTAATACTGACCCCTGTGGAACGCCATGGGTTACCCTAATTGGTGAGCTACTACAGTTATTCAGCACTACATACTGTTTTCTATCAGACAGATTTCTATCAAACCACTTCAAAGCAACACCACGAACTCCTGCTCTCTCTAATTTAGCTAACAGTCTTTCATGGTCCACTGTATCAAAGGCCTTCTTTAGGTCTATAAACAACCCACCAGCAAAATTATTAAAATCTATTGACTCTTGAAGCAGATTTATGAGATCTACGGTTGCTATTTCAGTGTTAGAGTTCTCACGAAAGCCATATTGTGCATTGTAAAATAAATTATTTTTGTTTAAAAAAGTGAGAAGTCTCTCTTTTAACAATAGTTTCTAATATTTTGGAGATTATGGAAAGAATGCAGATAGGCCTATAGTTACTAGGATTCCTCCCATCCCCACCCTTGAAGACAGGAACTAATTTAGCTACTTTTAGCTCACTAGGTAATGTACCAGATGCCAAGGATTCGTTAATGATCTCTGTTAGCATGCCGCTTAAAGAATCCTAGAATTCTTTTAGAAAGTTGGCAGTTATACCATCCTGCCCACAGCTACTCTTGTATTTTAATTTTGATATTATAGATCATACTTCTGTTTCATCAGTTGGATATAGGTAAAATGAGTTCAAGTAACTAGGAACTACACATGTTTCAGTGCTCTGGGGAGGGATTGCTGAAGCCAGGGTTTTAGCAATATTTGAAAAATATAAATTTAATGATTCACATATTTCCTGACTGTCTGTAATTATCTTATTATCTATATCTAGAGATGTACAGTTATCGCCTTTTGTTGTTTTTCTGTTATGTATGATTTCATTGATTATTTTCCATGTTTCCTTTGGGTTCTTGTTATGAATTTTAAAATTTTCAGATTAATATCTGTTTTAAGCTCCTTTTTTATATTTGTTACATTGTTTCTACACATGCGATATTCCTGATTGAGATTAATGTTATTCTTTAGAGTGGGATTTTTAAGTTTCGCATGTAAAATGTCACGTCGTTTAATAAGGCTGAGAAGTTCAGAAGATATCCATGGCGAGCTACCAGTTGTGTGTGTCCGATGACTTTGTGCTTTCTGTCTTTGTGTGCTAAGTGGTAGTTGGTCAATAAAGGAATTATATATTATGTCAATCCTACTAGTAGTGTTGTTTATGACTTTTGTGTTATGTTCAGTGATATTACTACTTTCAAGTCTATCATTTGTTTGTCTACATTAGTTGCTTTCCGCCTTTTCAGTTCAAGCGAATGTGATGGAGATTTAGAATTTGGAAAAATAATATCAAATATTAATATGTTATGGCCACTTATATAGCTACCAACATTTGATAAATAATAATATATTTCAGAATTTTTTTTCTTTTTTTCATACATTACATACATTTATAGACACATGATCTATTAAAGTGCTTGTTGTATCACATATTCGTGTTGGATATACATTATTGCATTGCTTGAAATCATAGCAAGAAAGCAGGTTCATGTATTTTCTTTTTAGTTGGTCACTAGTTAAGATACCAATATTCGTGTCACCCAAAAATAGGCATAAATTGTTAGTTGTATTACTTAGAAAATTTTCGAGGGATGCTAGAAATGGTGTGGCATTATTCCTATTAGGGTTATATCTGGCAATTAAATCAATACCTTTATATTTACTACTACTAAATTTATCCCTATAAATTTCAACCAATATCAAGCTATGATCAAGTTCACAATTCACTTTCACATTTACTTTCCAACAGTGCGAAATGTAAATACCTAAGCCACCTCCAGCTTTGCCGTCTCTGTGTGAAAAGATGCTTCTATAATTTGGTATATTCTAGTATTTCGCCTCCTCACTTTTATCCAGGTTTCTGTCACAACCATAATATCTACCTGACCTATAATGTGCAAAAGAATTTCTATTTCCTCAAGTTTGTTTCGGATACTCCTGCTGTTTAGGTACAAGCACCTAACCGCACTGTAAGATTTTGACGGACCAGTAGAGCGGTTTCCGTCCAGGCGAGAAGCTACTGTATAAGAACTGATGTTCTGTAAAACAAAATTGTATGGAATCGTATTGAATTTCATAACAGCCTAATGGAAAAATGGAATATTTGTTGTAACACTTAGGTACTGTCATTAACGAGTGTTGGTATGATATCTTTGCTGTGCCGTTACACCTGTGTCTTCGCTCTGCAATTTTGTAATATCATCAATGCTCCTAATTCGCACTGATCGATGGTTTTCAGTTCTTACGTAGATTTTGCAGTCCCTTGTCCAAATATATTTATATCCATATTGCCGTAGATCCCTGGCCATCTTGTGAAGATATTTATTCCCCGATGTCAGATGTTCATTGATATATACAGTTCGGTTAGCTGCTTGGATACCTAAATCTTTAGAGCTTAGTGTTGATTTATTCTTCCTTGCTGCGAGCAGCTGATCCTTTTTTAACCGGCTACAAAATTTTACCAGGAGAGGAGGAGGGAGTTCCTGCTTCTTTTGGGGTAGACGATGACACGCATCAATATCACCGTCGGTCACTTCGATACCGAACGCATTGCCAAGTGCTTGCACATCTGCGACTGGATTCTCGTCACCAAGCTGAAGCAGTTCATGAATTTCTACGTTGTTTCTCCGGACGTACTGTTGGAGGTCTTTATTTTCCTCTCTAAGCGTAGAGACTTGTTAGTCTGCTCTTGTCTCTTCCTTTTCGAGGACAGCAACCTTAGACTTCAATGCCACTACTTCTGCAATAGCGTTTTTAAAGTCATCGGTTATTTTGTGCAGCTGACGCTTAATATCGTCGAAACTCTCACCTCAGAAGTTTACCGACTTTCTAATTTCCGCTTGTTCAGCTTCGATTCCTTCTAGTTTACATGGCCTTTTGTTGATGTCCGTAACTACAGGTTCCATATTCCCAAGCTTATGGTCACTCGGCCCTGCGGCCAGATCGCCATTCACACTATCACACTTGCCGCAGTACCACTTCTTTGATTTGTCCTCAATTAGTGTCTTGAATTCGCGTTTATTTAATTTAACACACGCTCTGTGATGTTTTCTATGACACTTACCGTCACAGATGATGTAGTCGTCCTCGGCAGTAATTGATTTTATGCACGAACCACACACAGCTAGTTGCTTATTGCCCGCCATCTTGGTTTCATTAATAACAGTAATAAATAAATATATAAACAAATAAATAAATCAACTAGGAAATTAAACTGAACTCACCAGTATTTACAGACGATGCTGAAAGTGATCTCCTTCAGCTGCAATGCAAGCTTCACATCTTGTAATGAGATTTCGAAACACAGTTTGTAGTTCATGGACACCGATAGAACGCACAATGTTCCTAATTTCAGTTTTTAATTCTTCTGCAGTTCGAGGATTATTCCTGTAAACTTTTCCATTAAGATTTCCACATCGATAAAAATCACATGTGCTTAAATCAGGCGAACGAGGGGGCTATAAGCCTTCACTGATGATCTGATCATCATCGAACATTTCCCGTAAACGTCGCATAGAGCTACGCGCCGTATGGGCCGTTGCACTATCCTGCTGGAAATAGTCGTACCTTTTCTCTTCTTCAGTCAGTTCAGCAAAAAATGGTTCCAGAATGTTGTGAATATAACGGTCAAAAGTAAACGTGTCCTGAAAAAATTTCGGACCGGTAATTCGTCGGGCACTGATAGCGCACCACACACCCACCTTCACATGGTGCAGAGGTCTCGGCTGTAAAATGCGCGGGTTGTCTGTATCCCAGATTCTATTGTTCTGTGAATTGACAAATCCACTCAGATGAAACCAGGCTTCGTCGCTCATAAAAAGAAAGTTCGGATCCACAATACCATCGTGTACACTATATATTACCCAATTGCAGAATCGTATTCTCGCATTGAAATATGTATGCAGTATGTTATGGACTGAATGAGTCCTATACGATCGTAAACGTAACAATTTTGTTGCATTACGTGCTGAAGAAGGCTAAATACCACTTTCCTGAGCTAATCTCCGAAGCGACTTATGTGGACTGACCTAGGGTCTTGCCTGTATATCTTCTAACCTCTCTTGCGTGAGAGCTGTTCTCGTTCGCTTCTTTTTCTTATTGCTTACGGAACCAGTACTACGCCACTTGTAAACGAGCTGATGCAGGTAAGGTTTTGATGGTACTGTCGCACCGGGAAATTGTCTACGGAATTTTCGAAGGCACCTTTTAAGTGGTTTCTTCTTGTGCAAATAACACTCGACCAAAGATATTCTTTGCTGTATAGTGTATTTAACCATCGTGATAATAACCTCACAACACACCTTAAAAGTCCAATATTTTCTGACTAACTGAGGGACAGAGTGCTGAACAGCTGCGCATTGCAGTGATCACTTCTTATTCGCCGGGTTGACAGAAGCCATATGGCGCTCGCTCCGGGACTTCCCACGGCATGCGAGAAGAAGTCGGAACACTTAAATTATTCTCCCTGTACATTTATTAATTTAAGTCGATTTGTAGCGATCTAGAATGGGGTGTGTCTTTCATTGTAATTAATACTTCACAAATCAATAGTGACTGTCAGCAGGAGGGCGTCTGCTGTTGTAATCAGTACTCCCCACATCGACTTTAACCAGCAATAGGAATGGGGTAGTTCTCCAACGCCTGTGTACCCTTGTAATGTATAATTACCTTCTTGATTTGACTAGGAGAAGGTAAGGGAGCGTGCATTTTTTGAAAACTCTTTTATCTGATTCTCTTTATCATTAAGTATAGGTGCCCCCGATTATACACAAATTTACCCACCAAAATGTGACTGACGTTACGCATAGTGAATTGCGGCAGACAAATGGACCTGTCGTCATCATCAGAACTCTGCAACTCGCACTTTACATTGGAAACAACGTCTGCGGACTTCCCTGTGTTTTTTCTCGGATAACGCCAAGAGACATGCAATTAAAAAATTCTTATTCACTTCATGTACAGCAATTTACTTCGATATCCGTATACATTGTAGAATACCGTAGCGACGCACGGGTACATTTGCTAGTATTCAATAAAATACAATTACTGCTATCTTCACGTTTTGCATATATAAGGAGGGCTAATTCTCAAGGCTGATCAGTGTGTCTATTACCGCGGTCGAACCCGGCCGGTCGGCTCGTGGCAGTCGCGATGGAGCATCGAGTGATAGTTGAAGTTTTTCAGTGTTAAAAGTTCCTGAGTGGTAGAATTCTACTTTACTGATAACGATATGTGCTTCGCTTACTCCTGACACATTGTTTAGGAGGAGTGCTCATATTTTAAAGGCCAACCCCTCGTCCACGTCGTGGGGGTTGGGCAACGGCATGAAGTAGAGGATTGCCTGTAGGGGTGATGTGCAATGGGGACTGTGTGTGCCCCATGACCGCTACGGTAGCTGTGAAGGTCCTACAGGAACCCTGAAAAGTGCCGGCTAACGGGGCTCTGGTGAAGGCCTCCACTGCAGCAACGGGGGAGAAGGAGTCCTTTGGTATGGCGAAGCTGCCGGAGGAAGCAGCGCTTCTTCCTGGGGATAAACAAAAAAGAAACCACTACCTTGTGGTAAAGAGGGATCTTTAAAGGCTAAGGGAGATCCTGCGGTCTAGCGCAGACAGGAGGCAGCCCCTCCATTGGGCTTAAGGTGCTGTGGGCTAATAACTCGCACACCTGAATTAAACTTATTACAGAAACCAGACAAAGTTTATGCCGACCGGATGTTATGGAGACGACTTTTGCAATGAAATACAGGCAAGAATCTGATTCTGGAATGTGAAAACTATGTATGAAACTGGCAGACTGAGAGAAGTAATGGCAGAAATGAAAAAGGTATAAACTGGAGATACTTGGGTTGAATGAAACAAAATGTACCGGCAACGGAGAGGTGAGGACAGAAGAGGGAGGTGTCTTCATTTACTCTGGTAGAGAAGAAAATGATCAGCATTCAAATGCAGTGGGTGTCGTACTCAAAAAAGAAAGCAAAAAATAGCATAATGGAATGGACCCCTGTATCGCACAGAATAATTACTGTACGAATAAGAACCAAAGTTAGACCTGTGACCATAGTACAGTGCTACGCGCCAACAGAAGAAGCAGAAGAGGAAGAGAAGGAGGAGTTTTATGACTGGCTGACATCAACACTGGCAGGGATAAAGGACACTGTATTGCTGATGGGAGATCTAAATGCAAAAATCGGTAATGAAAATGAAGGAAGAGAAATCATCATGGGTAGGAACGGAATAGGAGAAGAAAATAATAGTAGCCAGAGATTTATAGACCTATGCAGTAATAATGGATTGATTATAGGTAGATCATTGTTTCCACATAAGAACTGCCACGACATCTCGTGGGTGTCACCTGGTCTCCGGACAGAAAACCAAATTTATCTCTTGGAAATAAGTAAAAGACGGAGGCATTCACTCCTGGATGTGAGGAATAAACGTGGAGCAGATGTAGGAAGCGACCATCACCTTATGATTGCTGATATTAGATTGAAGGTGGCAGCACCAGTAACACAGGCAGCAGTACAAATGAAACATTTCAACGCCAGGAAATTTGGGAAACTTGAAGTGGAAAATGAATTTAAGATACATTTGAAGAACAGTTTTGAAGCCCTCGCCAAACAACCAGATGAAGAGGTAAATACTAAATGGAACACAGTCAAGGAACTCTTTCATGACACATGTGAAGAGATAGTGGGCTACAGAGAATCAGGCAGGAAAGAATGGATATCGGATGACACTTGGGAATCAATCCAAAAGCGAAGAGAGTGCAAGGCACTCGTCAACTCAATTAGAACAAGAAACCAGAAAGCAGTAGCAATGGAAAAATACAGGGAGGCCAACAAGGAGGTTAAGAAGAAAGTGAGGAGAGAGAAACAAGTGTTTACAGACCAACTGGCAACACAAGCAGAAGAAGCAGCAAGAGTCGACAACAGCAAAGAAGTATATGACATTACGAGAAAGCTTTCTAGGAGGAACTTTTCATGGCAGAAACCAGTCAGAGATGCAAAGGGAGTAGCCTTGACATCTGAGACACAACAATTGGAAAGATGGAGACATCACTTCATGGAAGTACTCAATAATCTTGGTGAGAAATCAAGAACTGAAGAAGTTGAAACCATTCTGGAGGATCCAGACATCTCGGTAGAACCAACAACACGACAAGAGATTACACAAGCAGTGAAACAAATGAGTGGTAAAGTACCAGGTGTAGATAACATTGTCCCAGAAGCCCTACAGGTAGATGCAGATTTAACAGCGGAAATCATGGTACCACTTCTAACACTAATATGTGTGCCATTTCACTGTTAGCAGTGAGGATTTCTGGAGCAAAAATGGTCACTATGCCGCGAGAACGTCAGAAATAACATGCTAACATAATCGTAAACATCAAAATGATGATACTTTTACCAGGTACAAGCAAGGGAATGCAATATAGAAGGCGGTGAAAAAGAAAGAAGGAATATTGTTTAAAATTTATTATTGAAAATAATTCAATTCGCGAAGGAGCTACTCAAGCAGATCGCTACGGCAAACTGACGCAAGAAGAAGACTAAACTCATACAAGAAGGTTTTAAAATTCAAGAATAAATACGGGCAATCAGCGGAGGAATCCAGCAAGACAACGGCATTACCGCATTTCTACAGATTGATAAAGAACAGCTGGATCAGTGCATTACGTAATCACTTACGTCACGACATACCGAGAAGACTAAGTACCCAGCGACAAAAATTCGATCTCAAGAAATTATAGAGGAATAATAACCAGTAAAACAAGCTATAGGGAATTAAATATCATCACTGAAGTTTTAATAACCATATTAATAATAATAATAATAATGTTATTTGCTTTACGTCCCACTAACTACTCTTTTACGGTTTTCGGAGACGCCGAGGTGCCGGAATTTTTGTCCCGCAGGAGTTTTTTTATGTGCCAGTAAATCTACGGACACGAGGCTGACGTATTTGAGCACCTTCAAATACCACCGGACTGAGCCAGGATTGAACCTGCCAAGTTGGGGTCAGAAAGCCAGCGCCTCAACCGTCTGAACCACTCAGCCCGGCGAATATATACATATAATAACCATATTGATAGACTACATAATTCTAATCCGATACCATTATAAGAAGCATTAGTCGCAGCATATTACTAGATTATAGCAGGCTTTGTAAACTAAGATGACGAAAATGACCATCCCAATGTGTATTTCTGTTTCAACTGCGCAAGAAACCACCTACGTCATGTGCTAAAAACACTGAGGCGGAGACTACCTGACATGGGGACTTGAGGCAACACCTCCTAGATATAAGGCCTCACAACCGTTCTGGGAATATACTGTGACGTCAGCATCGGCAGGCAAGCTTGAACCTTTTCAGTAACAACACAGCAATGATTTTGGCCATGTAACGCTGAAATTAGAAGAGTTTTAATTCGTTTAATGGTGCCAGTTGCTAATACCGTTGTACGTAATGGTACTGATGTGTTGGGTACTCAACTGTAAGGAGAACTGTGACAGTGATAACGAAGTGCATGCATTGAGTTTCCGAAAGACGAGGTTATGCGGCAGATATGTTTACGTGCAATTCCAAGACATGACTACAGGTTTACTAATAACTCAGTGGTGAGTAACTATTATTATTACATTCTCACACAATCATAATGAGCATAGGCCTGTGACGTATTTAACTACACGCAACAGCTGCTGATATGTAGGCATATTTACTCTTCAGTGATATAAGGTTATGTTAGCTCACAATCATGGAATACGTTATTTCAACGGTATTATTATTATTATTATTATTATTATTATTATTATTATTATTATTATTATTATTATTATTATTATTATTATTATTATATTATTATTATATATCATTCACAATTTTATAATTGGTTTTATGAGCTTCTTTGGTACAATGTATATGGAAGAAGTACTATTCGGTGCATACGCACATATGCTTCATACATATCGGTATATACTTAACATTGCTGACAAATAGACTTGACAGATATTTATGAGATATTTACTACATACAAACGGCCAAAATTATTAGTGGTCGATTTTCATTAGTCCTCTGTGTATGGCGGATGGTTCATGCCAATAAACTTTCTTACTATATGGCAAGTGGCCAGGATTGCTGCTTTTTGTAATTCTCTGTAAGTGAGAGGGTGGAGATTAAGGGCTTCAATGCTGCCTGTGTAGTGTCTTTGGTATAATACCATTACATCCAATCACTACTGGAAGTATGATAACATTGTTGAGTTTCCACATGGTTTTATCTCTGTGGCCAGATATGTGTATTTTGAAATCTTCTCTGTATGTGTTGATTGGAGATTGTGAGTATTAGGGCATGCTATGTCAATTATGAAGCAGATTTTCTTGTTTTTATCTAAAAAAGTTATATCTGGTCTATTGCAGGTAATAGTTTTATCAGTGATGATACTTCTGTCCCAGTAAATTTTGTAATTTTCACTTTCCAAGACTGATTGGGTTTTGTACTTCCAATATGCTGTGGTACAATGGATTAGGTTACTTTGTCAGGCTAATTTCTGGTGAATGATTTTTGCAATTTGGTCATGTCTGTACTTGTAGTCTGTGTTTGCCATTAATTGACAACTTGAGGTTATGTGCTGGATGGTTTCAGGAGATGTATTACATCGTCGGCACAGATCTGAATAGACAGACGGATCAAAATATGCTTTCTGTAGTTCCTTGGGCAATGACTTGATCTTGTATGGCGAACATGAAGCCCTCTGTTTCTGGGTATATATCCGAATGTGTCAGCCACTCATGCGACGCTTGTTTGTCGATATATGGCTGATTTAACTCATTTGGATACCGCCCATGAAGAGGTTTCTTTTTCCATAGAACGATCTTTTCCTCATTTGTGGAGAATGACATTGTAAGTGAAGCCGGGGTGTTCATATTGAGGGGTGTAAAACCGTTATCTGCCACAACCATTGCACTATGTAGGGCCGAGGTTTCTGATTTACGTTTGAAGTAGCACTTTAGTGATGTAATTTGTTCATTGTGTAATTTCTCAAGGTCTATTAGTCCACGACCACCATCAGAACGAGGCAGAGTGAGCCTTTCTGAGGCTGATTTTGGATGATGCATGTTGTGTTTTATTATTATTATTATTATTATTATTATTATTATTATTATTATTATTATTATTATTATTATTATTATTATATGCATTAAAACATACCACCTACAAGAGCTGCTGTTGTAGGACGATTCACTCTGTAAATGCATGAATTTCGCTCACGGTGATACATTATTTTAGAGGTATGCCACAGACATTTCAAAGTCGGTGATATTTTATGGGAAATAACTGGTACTGATCCTCAGGAAAGACTTTTAACTACTCCTCTTCCAAGACCATGACTGTCAGAGACTGCAGTGTCTTATGTCTTTCCTAACTGCCCATCATATTTATCGTCACATTCAGGCAGGTGAAGAGAAGAACCAGGCAAAAAAGTAGAATAGAAAGAGGAGCGATAAACACAGCCATTGAAGGTAGTACATATCTCATACCGTACACAGAATTTCAATCCACAATATTACACAGCTGAAAAGTACAGTGAACATGTTGTTACCTGATGGTTGTTGTACTGTAATGAAGGGAACGTAAGTAATTTTTCTGTACGTCGATACATCAAGGCAACCATACTGCATAGCATATGTAATCATCTAATAGGAGATGGCCTTTATTCGAAATGGGTTTTATTAAAGTATAAAATATTTCTAATGTATATGTGAACAGAATTACTAATACAAATGCTGTATTTTCTTTAGTTACAAAACATCACAGCTGCATTACAAGGAATGAGTGTAACAATGTGTAGAAAGATTCAGGAAATAAGTTAATTCTAGTCTTAGTTGGCGAATTGAACACCGAGGATGATGTCCCCGCAGTCGCTGCCTTCGTGATGTACAGGCCGTACTGTACCTCCGATGACGTCACACAAAGAGGCGAACTGTTTTCTCCGCCCGACCCGTGTAATGCAAAAACACGATGCGTCTGTACCTTTTGTAATTCTGAAAATATTTACAAATGTTGTATTAATATTACAGGTGAGATCACTAAAACCTGTAATCGCATCATAACTCGTAAGTCAGGTCTATGTAATTTTAGGAGAAGTAGGTTCGAAGTGCGATCTACGCGTTCTAAGCTTCAGTGTTTTAGTCGTCAATGTACCCAACAAATAATTATTATGCATTAATACAAATATGGAGACAACAAAGTGCAATAATAAACTTTATTTCCATACCTGTAGATGGCCATAAATACAGTGGCTTTCTTGGCTTTTTGTTGTTGTTGACACTTCTGGCACTATCCTTCAAAGACTTTCTTCAGACCCTTTCTTCAACTAAAACATTTGTATCACTTTCTGTTTAGGGATAGTCCATCCACTGATCAGCCATATCTGTTTGTTACTTCCCACATTCACGGAAATTGCCGTTCGCATTAAGTTCGGGGAGAAAAGGCAACGCGAACTCAACATTACGAACCCAAGAAATAACCATATGTAGGTTCCATTGGTTACTGTCCACTTTTACACTTGTTCTGTATCAACAATAAAATGTTCTGCTGTACATCTGTGTAACAAAACAGTCAAAAGCAGAACTCATCATCAGCATGGAAAATGAGTGAAACATACTCCTTTATTCTTCGTAACAGGTATTTTTTCGGTTGGTATTTTCGTTTTTCACAAAGGTAATTGCCCCCATACGAAGAAAATGAAAATATTAATGTCTATTTACTTGTATAGTTGTAGTTTCGCCGTGGTATGCACAACATCTTAGCATTGTGGCAACTGCGAACTTTCACACACTGTATTTAAATTTGTAGCACATTATATTTCCACTAAAACGTGTTATACGATAACAATTAAATGAATAGATTACACGAGAAGTATTACATCCTTTGAATTTACATTACTCACCACGTGAAGATACCATGCCTAACCTAAACTATGAAGTCTCATTATCTTAATAACAGCTGTTAACGTAAATTCTGATGTGATAAATTTAAAGAAAAACATGTAATATACTTAAATATACATTTTTGTCTCCCAGCGGTCACAATTATCCTAAAAATTCCCCCAATCCTTATGCATTACATTCACAAGTACAATTTGTAACATTCGCTTAGCTCGCCTCAATTGATCAGCTGATTGGCTTGGCGCGCTTTCTACAGTACGGCCTGTATATTACGAAGGCAGTGCCACAGTTAATTTAATAGTCGCAGTTAGAACATTTCTTAGTTCATAAAGGAGTATGTGTATGATTTTCTTGTTATTTGTTCAACCTTCTGCCTGATATCTCCTCATGTTTACAAATTTACGGCCGACCCCGTGGTGAAGGGATATAATGCCTGCCTCCTGTTCGGAGGCCCCGCGTTCGATTCCCGGCCAAGTCAGGGATTTTTACCTAGTTCTTAGGGCTGGTTCGAAGTCCACTCAGCCTGGTTCATTACATTTGCGAGCTATCGTACGGTGAGATAGCGGCCCTGGTCTAGAAAGCCAAGAATAACGGGCGAGAGGATTCGTCCTGCCGAACACAAGACACCTCGTAATCTGCAGGACTTCGGGCTGAGCAGGGCCAGAGCCAAGGCCTTCAGGGCTGTTGCGTCGTGCGATATAGTAGCAATTTAATATTTTCACGTGTCAATACTTTTAAAAGAGTAGGCTCCGGTCTGCATGGTAGTCCGATATTAGGACAGAAACTTACATATATTCGAGAATACATAAAGCATAAAGTTCAAGGTTTTCGAACAGAATAACAAATTGGTAACATCGATGGTAGGTGAAATTCTCATTATACCATACATGAACTTCAAGGGAGGAAACATTGTAGGCTCGTGTGCAAATACTGCCAGTGATGCTACATCAGTTTAGATGTTAGGCCTCTGCTAATATTATACGTGCTAGTTTTCCTTTAAGATCGTGTAATGCCTATTTAAATTGAAATATATTTATAACATCCTGTTGTGCTGTTAGCAATTCGGCCTAAGCTAACATTGCAAGATGCTGTCGTGTTTTACAACTGTTTGCTGTTTATCTTTATGGTAGAGTCACTAAAATACGGTAATAACGACAGTATAATTCAGTATACTTTAAAATTTAAACGCTATTTGTTAGTAAATAAATTATTCCATTGGCAAAAGATTGGCGGTGATAAGGGTCCAGGGATCTGGATTTCAAGTAGGGATGACATAAAAATGTTAATGCCGAACTGTAGAAGTATTGTAAAGAAAGGAATAGCATATTGTATAATATATAGATATATATACTTGTCAGATATTATAATAGGAGTTGAATCAGGCTGAGAAATCATATAATGGATGCAGAAATTTTCTCACGGAACTGAGGTGTGTATCGTTGAGATAGGATAGGAATGGTGGGAGGGGGAGTATTCATTCTCGTGAAAGAAGGATTTGTAAGCTACGAAAGTTAAACATGACAAACATAAATTCTAGGTGTAAGGCTCATTTCAGAATATAATGGGAAACTTGATGTCTTTGGAGTGTACAGACCGAGAAAGGGTAGCGCTGACGCTGATTCAGAATTCTTTGATAAGATAATCAGCTATGTGGGAAACGACATGGAAAGGAATGTGATTGTAGCGGGAGACCTCAATTTACCAAATCGCAATTGGTAAGCTGATGCGAACGACAGGAAGCATGACCAATAAATGACAAATAATTATTTATTTTCTTAAGGGGACTGGGAGGTGTGCAACCCTCATAAATGTATACCTACGTTCAATATTAAATTTCTCTGGAATTTATGAATGTGTTGGATAAAATATTTAACCTGTTATTTAACATAAACTGACAGATACTCATACAATGTATCAATGATCTAGTTCAATTTTCTTCTTAGCTATTAAGTTACAAATGTTAGTCGGATATAAAAATTCACAGAAATAAGTCTCAAATTCATGTTTCTTTTTCTCAGAAAGTGTATACTTTCTTAATTTTAATTTGTTTTACTTAATTTTGACAGTATTACTTAGATATGGAAGTAGAACAGTTGCTCTAATTGTAACGGATGTTTTTTTAAGTTTGTATATTTGTCCATAGTTTTTTATAACCAAAATAGGCCTCAAATTTAACAAACAATTTTACTTTTCAAACTACTTAAATTCTCAATTCTACTTTATGTATGCAGTACGTGTGTTATCTTTAACAGGTTCTGAGAAAAAGGATCATTTTATGATAAAAATATTATACTGAGAAAAATGCATTTAAAGAAAACTCTTTCATTTTAAAACTTACATCAGTGCTTTCTTGGAGAATAATCATCATCATCTGCTTTTAGTGCCTCCTGAGTCTTGATTCTCTTCTTTTTCCACTCTATTTTCTTTATATGCCAGACTGGCAGCCTTTGGGGCATTTGACACACGTTCCTTGTCAACTTTTCGCAAAGCAGTTGTGGTGTTGAAACAGATTTTATGCCCATCCCTTCCAGAAGTTTTAGCCTACCAACTGCTCCTTCATTAAAAGTCTCAACAGCATCACAGGCACCTATCACCACCATGGCATTCTCTATAAACACAGTTTTGGTAGTATTTCCAAAATACAGTAATTAAAACTTTCATTCAAGTTCTGAGAGGCTCCATGTAAACATCATTTCAACAGTTTGTCATCTGAGAAGTACCTGTATACTGGTCTGATAGCTTCTATTACTGAATATAGCAGTGAATGTTTGTGTTGGTATGTTGTACGTAATGATAAAGCTTTCTGAAACCAACACCAAGAATCTGCACTTTTGGGGCATAGCATATGCGGGTGGGTATCAGTTGATGCCTTATGTAAGAATGATGCCCATATTGCATTCTTCATTGCTTTCAACGAGTGTGTATTACGTCTAATAGCTAGACCATAATAACTCTCTAACAAATCTATTTCAGCATCTGTCAATCTGCCTGCACCGCCTACTGCCTTCTTGTCCTCCAGAACTTTACCCTTCAAATCTTTTCTCAGCTACCTGAGTCTAGTGCCCATACGTTTCTGGACATGGCCTATACATTCCAGTTTTTCTATCTGAACCTCTGTCCCGTATGGTTTTTAGTCACAAACTAGTTTATAGGCCTTCCCCATCTCCAAAATAATTCACATACCGAACACCTCGTTCTACCACTGACGTAAGAAAAATTTCCTTTGCTCCAACAGATTCCATGCCTACACGTGAACCCTCATGGTTCTTGACACATTTATGTTGTACTGTATTTATCTTACGCCCTCTGCAATATTTTGTCAAGATTTCAAAGTCTAAACTTTACCAGTTTCTCCACATGTTGCAACAACAACACCATGTCATGAGAAGTATGTCCTCGTTTCTGCCATGTCCCATCTAAGCAACAGTTATGTCCTTACTCCCTTCATTTTCTTCCACAGCCTCTCTGGCAGCATTTGTCATGCTTTCCTTACTCACCTCTAACAAGTGGCTTTTTAAAGTGTTAGTGTAATCACTAAACTTCCTGGGTGGTGGTGGCAAATCTAGCATTCCACATAACCTCTCTGCACCTTTCTGTCCCTTACCTATACAACGCATACCATAAAGCATTCTTAAATTAATATCATAGAATTTATGTTTGGTAACTTCTGAAGTTCTAGTGAAAGCACTAAAATCACAGTTTTCACACTTGAGAATGAACTTAGAAGTCAAACATAGCACAACATTATTATCTTCAGATATGTATATAGATCCATCACATTGGCAATATTTACAATTTAAGTTCTCATTGATGAACCTCGATAACATATCTACACTAATTATAATATTACCACTATGTACACTGTTTGCACTATTTACACTTTCACTGATTCTATCAGTTGAAAACTCATCCTTCAAGTAAGACAATTTCTTACTTTCCCTGCTTTCATGCTCTTCAGCATGCTGTATTTGTAGGTCAGAAGACGTGCACCACTACTATTAAAATGCTTATCACCGCAGAATTTACACTTTTTCAACTGTCTACTGCTTCTCGGCATTGTTAAATAACTTCTAAAGTACACTTGCAAAGAAAACACCACTAGCAAAAAGAGTTACAAACGTAAAACCTAATAACAGTTGCTGTTTACGAACAAGCATTGCCGCTGAACAAAGCTGAGATAAAAGAAAAGCAAAATGTGGACACAGGACACGTTGCCAACATAACTACGTGCGCAAACAAAAATTCCCAAGGAATTTCAACACCACACTTTCAGAGAAAAGCAAAGATAGTAAGGAGGGGCGTGGCACTACTGAACTGAATGACGCACGGTTTCTTTAAATATTTTTGTACAGCATAAATGATGCAGCAATATACTTTATATATATAATTTTATTTAGGAAACTAGCAGGAATATTTTGCAATTTTTTTTACATTTTCTCACTTCCCAGGCCCCTGTATTTACTATACAGAGTTTCCTCCCTGTGTAATGTCCATACCTAAACACTCTATTCAACTTCACTTACTGAACAAATACGCAAGCAGTAATTAACTTAACAGTAATTTAAATTAAATTAAAATTTATAAAATAAGCAAACACCCCAAATAGAGAAAATTAGAGTGAATAATCTTCACCACGGTACATGCCCCTAGTCATCCCCTATTGGAGACCTTAACGTCATGGTAATACGTCACAATAATACATAATCAAAGCATCGGCAAAACAAAAAATCATACCACGGCAACTGTATGGACTGAAAGAAAAGCAAAATGACTTAAAAATAAGAAAAAATTGAAATAAATTAAACGCCACTACGGCAGTCTTGGACATGGCCACCCATATGAAGGGTAAGGCCCTACTTTTCCTCTCCAGGCTGACACAGCAAGTCATAATACATTCCAATCCTATATATTCACTCACGATCTGTTACAACTTGCTGACCAACCATAACGTTGTGTCATCTGCTGAGTCTGCGTCCTCTATTTTTTACTGATTCCTCCTTGTGCACTGTTTTACTTTCAAGTTACCTCTTGTTATACCCTATGGCCTCATCCTCCAACTTCTTACCATTTAAATAAATTTATCACCCTTAGCAATTTACTTGCTCTTTTACAATTAACAAACACACTCCACCACTTACCATATTTTTCTTAACAATAACTCTAATCACTCTCAGCACTCTCAGACCAAACTCCCGCCCCCTTTCAGCCAACCTTCATTATAATAATTATTCACTCTTGACACCACAAAATCAACCTCTTAATCATCATCACTATTACCTTCACTTATACACACTTCACCACCTACCAAATATGACTTCTTAACATCTTCCAATCTCATTATTTACAGACCGAATCACCCTTCATTATTACCAAGCTTACTTACTAATACTACTTGATTTTTACTTTTCGTTACTATGCCCTCATCACTTTTACCTTTCATACCCCACAGTTCTTTAAAATTCTTTTCTCTTAAATCATAGTTCCTCTTCATCCCTCGAACCATTATTTTCATTAAGCGTGTGTCCACTTGCCATTTCTAGTGTTTTTCTCTTCCCCAGCACTTCAGGGATTCCTTCTACAATCGTCTCTATGATCTCACTGTTCCTCTGTGCTCCTCTTGCCTGCCTTTCCTCCGATCTCGACACTATATTAAGCTCACACAGCTCACTGCTTCCACTTGTTCTTTCCTTGCCACTATGCCCGTATTCTCCAGTGCTGCTTTCTATTACCTGCGTTTCTTCCACTATCTTCCCCGTCACTGCTTCCTGCATCACGCCCCACTGTAATTCCCGTAATTTCGTCAAATTCCAAAATCTGACCCATCTGCCATTAGTTACCCCTAATTGGTGCCCCCTAATGTGCGCTCTTAATCCTTGAAGTTTGGCCCTCACTAAAGGTTTCTTTAGGATGTTCAGATTCTTGTTGCTTTCTCTTCGCATGTCTCCTTTAA
Source organism: Anabrus simplex (assembly GCF_040414725.1). Classification (NCBI taxonomy): domain Eukaryota; kingdom Metazoa; phylum Arthropoda; class Insecta; order Orthoptera; family Tettigoniidae; genus Anabrus; species Anabrus simplex. The sequence goes on along the minus strand of NC_090267.1, from coordinate 522,006,628 downwards.
TCCAATTTTTTTCGTTCTGTAGGTTCCCGCGTTTCTTATCACTATTTTAGCTATCAATGTGGATAACAACTGTACGTTTATAGGCCTGTATCGATGTGCTTTACCTATACTTTCCGTATCATCTATATCTACTTCGCTGTAGTTAATTTTCATTTGGTTCTGGATGATGTCCACAACTTTATAAATTGTCCCTACTTTGTCCTCTCCCTTTTCTTCCGGCACCCCATATATGAATAAGCATTTCTTCCTGCGTTCTTGACTACTGTATTCTATTTCTATCTTCAGCTTCAACATCTCCTTTTCCATATTTCTTATTTTCTCTCCGAGTAACAAATTTCTCTCTCGTTGTTACCCACTTTGGTCATTGTTTCGTCTATGTAGCAATTGAGGCTTTCACGGCTGGCGTTACAAATCATGTCAGCGTTTTCCGGGCTTGTAGGTCGTGGTCCAGGAGCGAGTGAATGTCCTGACGTTTCACCGAAGATTGCGTTCGGCATTGTCAAGGGTTCCGACTGACTTCGACAGCAGCGAAGCTCTCAGTGGAATGAAGTGCTGTTTTTTTTCGGGGGGCCCCCGAAGCCCGCTCCCCCCGAGTCACCAACGACTCAATCTACATGGCCTCCGACATGCTATTAGTTCTAAGAAGAGAAAGATAGCAGGAAGGAGTGGGATTGTGATACTACAGGAGTATCTGCCTGTCCCCACGCTCAGCATGTTACCAGGCCAAATGTGGTGGTGGGTATCAATAATGGTGTAATCGGGTAATAAGGGTCAGAACAAAACCACATAGGCGGAAATAGAAAGATGCCTATATGTAAAACCTGATATTTTGTAGATAGCACATGCAAGGATGTGGGTTGGACTTTTCCAGGTTGTGTTGGTGAGGAGTATGTCATGTCCATTTTCCTGCCATATTGTTTGCTATAGGGGATCAGCCTTCTTGGCACTGCGATATTCCATGCGCGGGTCCAGTGGCACCTGGGCTTTGGGACTACAGGAAAAATACCATTGTCCAGCCACCACTATTCCCTGGAGCCAAGCCTGCTGTGAAGCTGGGGCTAACTTCTTCTTCAACAACGTCTTCTTCTTTTCTCATCCCTTGAGTGTGTCCCGGTATTGCGGTGGTAGTCACTCATATCACTTCTAATCTAAAGTTAAACATAAACATACAAGAACATACGTACGTGCTTGGTATTATAATGATTACTGTACACAAAGTTTGAGTGCGGACTCGGGGTTCCGCTCTCTTGTCGCTGCAGCCAATCGTATGCGGTTGTTGTCCGTGTGCACTTCTTGAGGGACAGGTCTCCTGTCTTCTCCTCGCGTTACTGAAACTTAGAAATACTAGGAAATGGAAAGAACATATTATGTACATTTATATACAATTTAAGTACAGTTTTTGTAAGGGATGTTTGAGTGGTGTTTGTATGTATATTTTTAGTGGGGTGGAAGTCGTAGAAGGATTTGGGGGAGCCCCTTATTTTCTATTCCTGTGGCTGAATAGTATTTGTTCTGGTGTGGGATACTTTTTTGTATTGGTCTGGGTCGTACCTTCCAATACTCCTGATTAAGGGATTAATCCTGTTGCCCCACGCCTTGGTGTACATTCGAAGCGTTTGCTTTCTGATGTGGTGTCTTATAGAGCGAGTGTTTGTTATAGTGCGTAGGTCCCTTGTTGCCGTTCCTTAAGGGAGTTTCGCCACTGCTCGCAGGCATTTGTTTTGTATGCACTCGAGGCTGTTAATGTTGGTTTTGGCCGTGTATCCCCATGCTGGGGCAGCATACATGATGATTCGCCTGATCAAGGCTTTATACATGTTGACTGCTACTGTACCTTTGTGTTTATGCCAGATTTGATGTTTAGTATGGGATACAGTTTGACAAGCCGTATGTGTACTTTTCGCCTTAAGTCTCTTACACGATGTAGCATCGTTGACTTTTTGTCCAGGATTACCCCTAGATATTTAGCTCTTTCGTGCCATTTGATTTCTTTGTTGAATAGTGTCAGTGGTTTGATGTTGGCGGGTTGGTGTGCGCGCCTGTTTTTGCGTATGAACATCACTGCTTGGCACTTCTCTACGTTGACTTTGATGCGCCATTTAGTGAGCCACGGTGCGCTACCTGGAGCCTCTTTCTTGTGCTCAGGAGCTGGGGGTGCTGGACAGTAATTGCTGTGTCGTCTGCATAGAGGTACGTGGTGGTGAGCTCCGCTGTCGGCATGTCATTGGTATACAGGACAAATAGGATCGGTTCTAATGGTGAGCCTTGGGCTACGCCCGCTGTAATGTTTCGAGGACTTGATAGAGTGTTGTGGACATCTACTTGGAATTTTCTGTCTGTTAGGTAAGACTTAATTAGCCTTACATATCCTGGATGGAACTCGTAGTCTATCAGTTTTGCCAGAAGGCCTTCGAGCCATATTTTATCGAAGGCTTTTAGTATGTCTAAGAATACCGTGCCTGTATCCCTTCGCTTGTTAAACCCGATTGTGGCGTGTTCTAGGAACCGCGTGAGGAGCTGTGTGGAGGAATGTCCTTTACGGAACCCGAATCGTTCGTTCCTTACTATTCCTTTCTCCTTGATGTGGGTTACGAGCCTTTTCAGCAGTATTTTCTCGAATACTTTGCTTATGGCTGTTAGCAGACTTATGGGTCGATAGTTGTTCTGATCAGATTTATCTTTTCCTGGCTTCCCGAATACAAGGATTTTTGCTTTCTATTGTTCTGGGAAGTATTCCAACTTAAGCATGGCATTGAATATGTTGGTAATTATTGTGAGGGCATTCTTGTTTAGCTTTTTGAGAACTAAATTCAAGATGTCATCTGGCCCGGCGGCTTTTTTGGGGTTGAGGAGATCAATGATCCATTTTAATTCGTGGATACTGGTCTTTTTAACATCTGGCCTAGGTGAATTGTTAATGTTGCTTGGAATTTCGAATGTGTGCTCCTTATGTGTGTGGGTACGCTCACTTCTGTCGCTGTTTGTATCGCTTTGTTGAGGGTTGATATTGTCTCCTCAATCTCGGCGGGGCTTTCAGGGGTGGTATTTTCTCTATTACCTGTAACAGCGAATCAAGTTTTCTTACGATCTTGTCCCATTTGGCTGCCTTATAGTTTGGCCTTCGCTTGGGATTTAGCTCGTATCCCTCAGGGTCAGCATCCAGTGTTAAAAGTACTGGTTGGTGTCTTCATGCTAGGTCACTGATCACCTTCATACTGTATTCCAAAGGGATGTGATTGAGTAGGGCAATGTTTAGTATATCAGAAGTCTGCCCTTTCGAAACTAGGAAGGTGGATTCCTGGGGTGCGGCTATTACGTATTCGCGGGTGAGCATGTGTTCGTATAGCGTGGTGCCTTGTTTGTTAGGCTTAATACAGCCCAAGCTTTAGTGTTTCGAGTTGATGTCTCCGCCAATTATCGTGTTTCTGGCTAGTCCTAGGAGTATGTCAATGTCGCTTGTATTGACGGTCCTTGGGGGGGGGGGAGTACGTTGCAGTGACGTTAATTAACGTCCCACGTACTAGTAGGCGTATTCGGCATGCTTCCATTGCCACTAGTTCTGGAATTTCGAGCTCCGTGTGTTTTAGGTCCTTTCTTAGCAGGACTGCCACGCCTCCTCTGGGTGAGGGTCTGTCGTACTTGTGTACTTTGTAGCCTTTAACTGTTAGTTTCGAGCCTGGGGCGAGAAATGTCTCCGCGATTAGTGCTACGTGTATTTCGTGCTTTACGAGGAAAGCTTCGAGTTCTATTTTCTTGTTGCGTATTCCTTCGCAATTCCAAATTAGAACTCGCAGCCCGTGTGTGTTGTGAGTGTTTCTGTGATGTGTATTTTGTGCAGCCATTTCGGGGAATAGAGATAAATGACTCGATGATGTTTAATATTATCCGCAGCCACTTGAGATTCTCCTCCTCTGCCACCATTTTTAAGAAGTTTAGAATGGTGGGGATCAGGGTGGTCAGCGGTATGTTTATGCCTAGTGACTTCAATATGTCTTCGGCTATGTTCGTCGTCTGACCTGGAGGTTCTTGTGGGAGTTGTGGCTGGGGTGGTGGGTTTGGTGTTGTGTTAGTGGTGGTGGGATCGGTCTGGGTAGCGAATGCTTTGTGTGTGATCCTAGTTACCATGCGCTGACTGCGAGAGGTGGAGCAGGCGGCGGGTTCTCCCTTTGGTTCCTGCTCGGGTTCCCTGGGCGAGGTCTTTGCGTCCCTTTTGTTGCATTTGGTTAAGAGTTTGGTCCTAATTTGGTTGTTTGAGGCTGGATTTCTGTTGTCCGAGGCTTGGGGAGGAGGGGGTTAGTCGAGTTTGAGCCTTGGGGTGTCTGTTTTGTCTTGTTTGTTTATTTTGTGTCTTGCCTCGGCCTGAGTGGTCTGTTCCATTAGCAGGGCCACGATTTCCTGGTTGGCCAGGATTACCTGAAGGGCTTGGTTGGCTGGGGGGACCTTTGTTGCCTGAAGGGCGTTTTTGAGCCTCAGGGCGGCCACGCTGTTGTTCTCTTGCGCCCTTCGATCTCTTAGCTCTGAGGAAGCTTTCGTATTCCCGGCGGCTCGGCATTCGCTGTAGTTGGTCGCGTGTTTCCCCTCGCAGTTACAACATTTAACGTACTCCCTGTTTCCGCCATTCGGACATTAACAGGAGGAGTGGGGCCCGGCACACCACCTGCATCTGTGGCTAAGCTTACACCCCACTTGGGAGTGACCGAACCTTAGACACACTCTGCACTGGGTGCATGTGGCTTTAGGCCGGTAAGGCTCAAGCTTTACAGCCATGCTTAGGAGGGTGCGCAGACTCCCGACTGGTCCTGTAGCGTGACAAGGTAGAATGAGGCTTGTTTCCTCCCCTCCCTTGCTCTCCTGTGCGACGCACCACTCTGTTCCGCCTTCCCTGTGCAGCGCACTTCTAGTTCGGGGCTCTACAATAATGCTTGCCGGCCGGCTAAGTACCGCTTGCACTGGTATGTGCGTCCCTGAACTTGTGGTGGGTGTTGTACGTGTTGTGGTGGTAGTGACTGCGTAGGTTGTAGGTGTGCTCGCCATGTTTGCAATTAATCGCCCTGTTAGATTAATATTCTGCTCAGGTATATTGTCTGCCCGTCGGGTGATGTACCTGGTGCCAGGTTTGTTGTACCTGTCCGCTGTGATTTATCAGATCTCGTTCGGCGTTCAGTGTGCGAAGGGGCCTGCCCACTATGCGGTACACTCCCCGTGCGTCCCGCAGTACTGTTGTCTGCGCACACAGAGCTTAACGGTGTCCTTGCAGACTGGGGTGTAGCCGGCATAGTGGCCTTCCTCCCATTTAGGGTCTCGGTAGTGGAGCCGATGACCGGAGAATTGCGTTCTGTGAGTGATGGGAAGTGACACTCTGACAGACGCGCCGTGGAGCTGGTCTGGGTGGCTACCAGCTTCTGGGATCCCTGTAGTTCATGAGAGCGCCGTGAGAACAGCGCTTCGTTCACAGCCGGCGATATGACGCCCACTGCTTGGGTAGAGTGATGTGATAACAGCTTCTCCGCCCTAGCGGCCATCACAGGAAGTTCTCGTCGTTCGATGTTTGTCTGTGAGGTCCCAGGCTCATTGACAAATTGCTGTTTGGAAAGATTGCTCTTTTGGAAGGAATTAGTCTGGTCCTGTGTGTGTATCTGTGGGGATGAGCTAAAGAGGACTAGTGAACGCGGGCTGATCCGACACGAACGGGCCCCTGGATTACAGAAATCCCTGACTAACCCTAGGCACCGAGAAGCGGTAGCCGGTTGGGACGAGTGTGTGTACACCTCGAAGGTCTCGTCGTTGGGCGAGCAGCGCATAGCACTACCCGCAGCGATTCAGAGGAGATAGAGAGAGCGGAGCGAGATGCACGTATGTCCTTTCACTTCCGCGGTCGAGCTCGTCCTCGAAGTGATGTTGTAATTCCACCCAATTATATAGTGCAGGATAAGGAACGCTGCTCGCCTATTGGCCGCCATGGGGGGGTGGCGGTCGCTGGTTGGCTGTTCTTCGGCCAATGGTAGAAGCGTGAGGGAGTCCGGTGTACATTGACTTGCCTTGGTGGAGATAGGCAGCTGATCACCCGTTGCTTTCTTCTGGTCTGCCGCGGCTATCATGTCCTTCAGGATTTAGAACTTTCAAGACCGTAAACCAGGCTTTGTTTACCCGTTCAGATTCCTCCTTACGGTTGAAGCTGTTGGTGTGCTTCAGGATTTCAATGGCTTCCGACTGTAGCCGGGCGTGATAAGACACAGTAGCTGACAGTACTTCGGTGTCGCTGTACTGTATGTCATGGGCTGCTAACAGCGAGTGTTCAGCGACTGATGATCTATCCGTCTGTCCCAGCCGGCTATGTCTGTTATGCTCCTTGATTCGTGTGGCAATGCTGGGTGTGGTAGTATCTATGTATACCTGGCCGCAGGTGCACGGGATCATGTAGACACCTGCTGTGGAGAGAGGTTGGCGCTTGTCTTTGGCAGACCTAAGGAGCCGGCTGGGACAGACAGAAAGATCATCAGTCGCTGAACACTCGCTGCTAGCAGGCCATAACGTACAGTACAGTGACACCGAAGTACTGTCAACTACTGTGTCTTATCACGCCCGGCTACAGTCGGAAGCCATTGAAATCCTGAAGCACACCAACAGCTTCAACCGTAAGGAGGAATCTGAACGAGTAAACAAAGCCTGGTTTCCAGTCTTGAAAACTCTAAATCCTGAAGGACATGATAGCCGCGGCAGACCAGAAGAAAGAAATGGGTGATCAGCTGCCTGTCTCCGCCAAGGCACGTCAATGTACACCGGGCTCCCTAACGCTTCAACCGTTGGCCGAAGAACAGCCAATCAGCGACCGCACCCCCCACCATGGCGGCCAATAGGCGAGCAGCGTACCGTACCCTGCACTGTATAATGAGGTGGAATTACAACAGCACTTCATTCCACTGATAGCCTCGCTGCTATTGAAGTCAGTCGGAACCCTTGACAATGCCGAACGCAGTCTTGGTTGAAACGTCGGGACATTCACTCACTCCGTGACCACGTCCTACAAGCCCGGAAAACGCTGACATGATTGTTTCGTCCGTTTCTTTCTGAATCCATCGTCTCACATTTTCAAAATCCTTCACTTGTTCCTGTATCATATTATTAATCTGTTCAAACAGGCAAACTTCTTCCACAACCTCCTTTACCACCCTCCTTATGACTTCCATATCTTCACAGCTCACGTTGTCCCTGAAAATCGGCCTGGGTTTACTTCCACGCCCCCTATAACTAGCAGTACCATAATCACCTTTGAGTCACCAACATCCAGTCACCCTTCATTCCTAATTCCACTTTACCTCCCTCTATTTGGCTGTTTCCTTCTTCCTTCCCCCTGCCATCTTCCAATAATTACCCGATATTGTTCCACACCAATCATCTTCCTCGTCACTCTCGGCTTCCCTCTTGCACTCACCGCTCACACACCACTGCCGCTCTACCGGCACACTCGACCCAGCACATCCGCACTCGATGCTTGCTTAGGCTAGACTGCTAAATGGCAAATAAGTTAATATGGGAAGGACAGCCGATTCATAAAGTGATGGAACCAACTAGAGCAGTACCATAATCACCTTTGTCACCAACATCCAGTCACCCTGGACGTGGTGTTGGGAAATCCAGATGAGCTCTGTAGAGATGGTATTACGGATCACGAAGCTGTTTTTGTCGTAAATGAAATGAAATGTCGTATGGCTTTTAGTGCCGGGATATTCCATAACGGGTTCCGCTCGCCAGGTGCAGGTTGACTCCCGTAGGTGACCTGCGGGTCATGATGAGGATGGAATGATGATGAAGACAACACATACACCCAGCCCCCGTGCCATTGGAATTAACCAATTAATGTTAAAATCCCCGACCCGGCCGGGAATCGAACCCGGGCCCTCTGAAACGAAGGCCAGTACGCTGACCGTTCAGCCAACGAGTCAAATCAATCAATCAATCAATCAATCAATCAATCAATCAATCAATCAATCAATCAATCAATCAATCAATCAATCAATCAATCAATCAATCAATCAATCAATCAATCAATCAATCAATCAATCAATCAATACTGATCTGCATTTAGGGCAGTTGCCCTGGTGGCAGATTCCCTGTCTGTCGTTTTCATGGACTTTTCCTAAATGATTTCAAAGAAATTGGAAATTTATTGAAATCACCCTTAGCAAGTTATTCCAATCCCTAACTCCCCTTCCTATAAATGAATATTTGCCCCAGTTTGTCCTCTTGAATTCCAACTTTATCTTCATATTGTGATCTTTCGTACTTGTATAAACGCCACTCAAACTTATTCGTCTACTAATGTCATTCCACGCCATCTCTCCACTAACAGCTCGGAACATACCACTTAGTCGAGCAGCTCTTCTTCTTTCACCCATTTCTTCCCAGCCCAAACTTTGCAACATTTTTGTAAGGCTACTCTTTTGTCAGAAATCACCCAGAACAAATCGAATTGCTTTTCTTTGGATTTTTCCAGTTCTTGAATCAGGTAATCCTGGTGAGGGTCCCGTACACTGGAACCATACTCTAGTTGGGGTCTTACCAGAGACGATCACTTTGTTAATGTTCTCGCCTGCTGTATAAATAGCAACAACCGCGAATATTTCTCAACTAAAGTAAACTCGTTTCCTCATCCCGAGGTGGTACAGCTCTTTTTAGACACACGCCTAGTGGAGGGGAATTACAGGTACTGCTTTTACCGCATATCAACCTTTCTGCCATTCGTAAATCTCTGGCAGTACGGTACCGGTAATCGAAGTCAGACCCCCGAAAACAGCAACTTATTTTGCTAACCATTACGCTGGCGGACATTATTAACTACAAAACACAGACATATAGCATGACTGATGCATGCTTGCAACGCGCGGGTTGGACACGAAGCTAGCCCTATTCATCTATTTGTGCGACGTCATCAGAGCTGCAGTAGACCTACGCTCCAGAGGCGGACATTTCTTAACTGCGAAACACAGATGTACCGCATAGATTCAATGCGTTTTCATTGCATAGGTCGGACGGACGAAACGATTCACAAATTTGTGCGATGTCATCAGAGCTGCAATAAGAATTGTACCCGCTTCGAAGCGGAATCTTCGTCGTTCTTTGACGTATTTATTTTTTCATTTTCTTCGTCTCGAAAAGCGAGGGATCTAATACATGAGTAAATACGGTAATTTTATTCACGCTGAGGCAAATGGTAGTTTAGGGAAGGCCTAAAATTTTATTCTCAAATATTTAAGATATTAGTGGTCCTAACTTAATGAAAATCGGTATGCGAAGTCGGGGAATAAGTCACCACAATCTAGGCTGTAAATAATTTTAAGAACGCTGAGTGAAATGGTAGTTTAGGGGAAGGCCTAAAATATAATTCTCAAATATTTTTGAATCGTATTGATAAATACTACATAACTAAATTTATATAGTATTACATTTCCGATCATTTATGTCTTATACATTTTCACCGTACCGGCCATGATCACAGATATATTAATAAATTCGGATTTTTGTCCAAATCAGCGCCGAGTCACGAGAAAATGGGTGAACAGAATTGAATGAAAATCGGTATGTTAAGTCGGAGAATAAGGAACTGCAGTCTACGCTAATTTGAGTCGGACTGTTTTTGTCGTAGTCAAAAATAAATGTGATAGAAAGGAAGGTCTTACAAGTAGGACTATTAGACAGTACCACATGGCTGATAAATCAGGCATGAGGGAGTTAAAAATGTAAATATGATAGGTGGATAACGATAAATTAAAATGTAAACAGACCCTGGGATGGGTTTAAAGCAATTGTTGAGCAATGCGAAAACAGGTTTGTACTTTTTAAACGTAGTAATGCATGGTGAAGACCCACTTTATTACAACAGAGACATAAGGGACTAAGAAGGATATGCAGACTGGAAAGAAATAGAGTTACAAATAGCTGTGGAAGTAAGGATAAATTGAAGGAACGTACTAGCAAATTGAATCTAGCAAAGAAGTCAGCTAAGGATAACATGTTGGCAAGCATAATTGGCAATCATACAAATTTTAATTAAAAATGGGAGGGTATGTATTGATACTTTAAGGCAGAAACAGGTTTCACGAAGGACATTCCAGGAATAATTAATAACAAGGGAAGTGTGTATGTGAGGATCTTCAAAAAGCAGATGTATTCATTCAGCAATATGTAGATATTGTTGGTTAAAAGGATAACGTCCAGATAGATGGGGTGACTAATGCCAAAGTAGTATTAAATTTTACCTATGATAACAATGACATTTAAAATAAGGTACAAAATTTTAAAACTAGAAAAGATGCTGGAACTGATTCGATTTCTGGGGATATACTAAAGACGATCAGTTGAGCTTAAGCAAGCTGTCACAGCGGATGTGCTGAGTGGTTAGTGCCGAGACACATGGATCTCAGTTGAACAATATCGAGTGCTAATTGGAAGATGGCAGAGGAGTATGAAGAGAATGTAAAGGGTGACATGGAAGGTATGAGGGAAGTAGCATTGGTGGCAGTTCTACTAGTTATTGGGGGTGTGGAATTTAATCCCGGCCCTAGTACGAGTGGTGCCATCGGTTGTGATGAAATCGAAGCAATTAAGGACGTGGTTAAGGAAGTGGTTAAAGAGGCATGCCAAATGTACCAAATTAAGGAAATGATAAGGGATAAGTCGAAGCAGATAAATTATATGAAGAGGTGGATTCAAGAAAAAATTGATGGGACAACATCCAAGGTGGGTAGTAATGCGGAGGAAATAGTGCTACCGAGGAAGAAGAAGAGGAAGTGTCTAAGTTGAAGAAAGATGAAGCAATTAGTAGTCAGGACCTTACGAGGAAATGTATATTTATATATGGTGTTCAAAGCGAAAGAGGATAAAGTGATATAGTGTACAAAGTGGTAGAGGTGATCCAAAACTAAATTATGATTAACTTCAGTGAAGTGGACATTGACGATCTGGAAACGGTAGGAAAACTGAAAGGTTATAGGCCAATTAAGGTCAGGCTGTTATCCTCTTTGATGGCCGATATTGTGGTGAGAAACTCAGGGAATATACAAGGTGGGAAAGTGTGGGTTAAAAGAGACACGGGAAGTGAAGATAGTAAGAGTTTTAAAATTTTAAGATAGCATCTAGTCCCAGCCATGAATCAAGGGCTGAGAGCATACATCAGGAGCCAACAGCTTGTTGTGGCAAATGGAAGGTAGTCTCGAACGTGGTAAGTGGCTAAGCTACAGGAATGAGGTGAAAAGCTTAAACAGGAAGGGTGACTGGTGACGAGACAAGGTTAAAGGAAGGTCGCAGAGCGAACGGATGGCCATGACAAGGCAAGAGGAGTAGTCATGGAAGAGGGCACAGTCCAGCACAGCACAGGAGTGGATACGAGAAATCCGCAATTACGAGTGGTAGGGAAAAATGAAGAATCAGCGAGTGTCGTCAACAGTGTGACGTGCATGGAGAAGGTGAGGGAGTTCCAGAAAAAAGAAAATGAAGCGATGCCTTGGTCAGAGCAAGAAGTCTGAGTTTAAGAGATTTGTGGGGAAGGAAAAATAAAGGTCTGGAGGAAAAGACGGATAAAGGGTATCACAAAATGCCTAAAATAAACGGAATGGAGGTGGAAAGTGAGAGAGCGATAATTACAGAATATATCAAGTAATGTGGCAAAGAGGGGAAAGGGAGAAGCATGGGAGGAAACGTTATAACTAAATTGGAAGATAGGTTCTGTAAATATTGAAGGCTTGCTAATTAAGATGGGTAATGACGAAGTGATAAAGTTAGTAGAATGCGTCGATGTTATGGCGCTGTTAAAGACGTGGTTAGAATTAGGGAAGGTGTTAACGTGGTGGGGGTTTGTGGAGATAAAAAAAAGGAATACTCATGGGTTAAAGCTGCTAGAATTATGTACAGCAGGCAACCTATATTTTGTGAACGACTGGTGGGAAGGTGGTAGGGAAGGGAAATATACGTACATTACATCTCAGGGTGGAAGTTTTATAGACTTAGTTATTAGTCACAGTCTAGCTTAAGCCAGTGAGGAGGACGGACGTGTCGTGTGGCGTGCGCCTGCTGAGTGGAGTGGATTAAGAGTGAGGAAGCGGTAAGGTCAAGCGGTCGGCAAGGAGATAGATACGATGAATTGGGTAGACGTAGAGGTTATGAGGAAAGTAGTAAGAGAAGTAATACAGGAGGTATGTCCGTTTGAACAATTAAAGAAAATGCTTCAAGAACAAGGCCAGGAGCAAGAAAAGACGAGACAGTGGATCCAGGATTATATGAAAAATACGAAGGCGATGATAGAAGGCAGCGAGAAAGAACTGGTGTCACTAAGAGAGAAAATAAAAAATATGGATGAAGAGATGGTAAACCTGAAGAAAGAAATCGAATTCTGCAGACAGGAGCGCAAGAAGAAATCCATATTTATTTATGGGGTGGAGGAAGACAAGGCAGAATCTAAAGTGGACATTATTTACAAAATGGTAGATGTTATACAAAAAAAAATGAAAATAAATTTCAGTGAGGTAGATATAGACAATGTGGAGAGAGTTGGCAAGGTGGGAGGGCACAGGCCCATAAAAGTGTCGCTGCTATCTTCATTGATGGCAGACATAGTGATAAGGAACGCTGGTAATCTACAGTGTGAGAACATTAGAATTAAGAGAGATTTCGGAAGAGAAGAGAGTAGAAATTTTAAAATTCTTAAGAAACATCTTGTGAAAGCAAAAATTCAGGGATTGAAAGCTTATATTAGTGGTCAGATACTCGTGGTGAGCGACAGGAATTGGACCCGAAAGTGGACAATATCGAAACTGAAATTAATGGATGAGAGTTTGAGGCAAGAAGAAACTAGCAGGGCTGACAGTTCGAGGCAAGAAGAAACTACCAGGGCTGATGTACATACTGTAAATGAAGGAACACTGAGTAGATGGGGTTCCTGGGAAGAGATCATGAAAAGAGCTGAAGAAAAAGTAAATGCAAGAAGGATGGAAGTAGTCAGGAATTTAATGGACGAATTAGTGTCGGAAGTCTGCGCGAGGGAAGAAAAAGAACCACAGGGGAAGACAAGCGGACAGAATCGGAGCGAGAATAATGGTTTGAGGGAGGAAGCAGAAGTAAGAAGTGCCGGGATCAAAGGGAGAAGCTTGAGTTTGAAGGACCTATGGGACAAAAAAGGAAAAATGGAAGGAATAATTACGAGAAGTAAAAAGTCAAGTAACAGTAGTAAGTAACATAGTTTGCCTATGATGGAGGACAGAAGCGTAGTTATGGTGGTGTTTGTATGTGTGTATTTACTCAAGTAATGGTGCCTGTATGTGTAGTATAATTGTAATTGAAGTGATGGTGTCTTTAGGTAGAAGATGGATAGACCAAGTGTATGGTATTTATTCAAGTGATGGCATGACGGAGATCGTATTGGTGAGTGATTTATTAGTTAATGATAAGAGGTATATATGTAAGGATATGTGGTATGGAATTGAAGAGAATGATTGTGGAGTGCGATGGATGGATGATAAGAGAGGTAGTGAAGCTTAGAGGGTATTATTCAAGTGAAGAATGATAAGAGGTAGATATGTATTGATGTTTAGAAGTTGGATCAGAGTTTAGATGGATGGATGATAAGAGAGGTAGCGAAGTTTAGATGGTACTTACTCAAGTAATGATGTCTATATGTGTAGTGTAATTGTTACGAGTTTGGAGATATAAAGGAGGTTGGATGGTATCTACTGGAATTGAAGTGTTAAATATGAAAGGTGATGATAATAGATATATGATGGATGAATGATAAGAGAGGTAGCGAGGTGATAAGGTGTTTTTAAGTGTACTGTAATTGTATGGCACTTATTCATATAATGGTGTCTTGAGATATAAGATGGATGGATTGTTGAGTTCGAAGGGCATTGTAATGGTTAAAGTAAAGAAGTGATGGTATCTGCATGTGTATGGTATGATGGATGAATGATAAGAGAGGTAGCGAGGTGATAAGGTGTTTTTAAGTGTACTGTAATTGTATGGTACTTATTCAAGTAATGAGACTTGAGATATAAGATGGATAGATTGTTGAATTCGATGGATGGATGAGAAGAGGGGTAGCGAAGTCTAGATGGTATTGATTCAAGTAAAGATGTCTTAATGTGTATTATAATTGTAAAGTGAATGAGGACTGGAATTGAAGTGTTAAGTATGACGATGATGGATGAATGTTAAGAGAGGTAGCGAAGTTTAAATGGTATTGGTAAGTGATGTATATAGTTAATGGTAAATCGGCAAGCAAAGTTGGTTTTAGATGATTATTTAATTAGATTAAGCATGGTTGAATGAGATGAGCAGGAATAGATAGGTAGTGCAGTGATAAAGTTGTAACATGAGTAGAATACGTAGTAGCAGAATGTGAGTGCAACGGAAGTATGGAATCAGCAACCACGAGGGAGTCAAGTAGAGGAAATGTAGTAGGAATGGAATGTGCTAAGGTTAGCGTGTATGGGGTCTGTGACATTCATAATACCGCTGAAGCATGGAATCAGCAACCCTGAGAGAGACAAGTAGAGGAAATGTAGGAGGAATGGAATGTGCAAAGGTTTGTGTGTATGTTCAGCAGGGGCATGGTGGCGAATGGATGATAAGAAAGATAGCGAAGTTTAGTGGGTATTTATTCTAGTAAAGGTGTCTTTATGATAAGAGGTAGATATGTAATGATATGTGGCATGGAAATGAAGTGAATGATTGTTGAGTTCGATGGATGGATATTAAAAGAGATAGCGAAGTTTAGAGGGTATTTTTTCAAGTGAAGGTGTATTTATGGATATTAGGAAAGATAGCGAAGTTTAGAGGGTATTTATTCAAGTGAAGGTGTATTTATGTGTATTGAGACAGTATTGGTTTTGATTTATTAGTTAATGATAAGAGGTACGAGGATAGAATTAGTATAGATTTAATGTTGTAATTAGTTATAGGCTTAATTCAGATGTAGGGGTGCCCTAGCATGTGAGCTGGTCATCCGTCCATGTTAGAGGCAGCTTAGGATAGATTAGTATAGATTTAGAACTAGTATAGATTTAATGTTGTAATTAGTTATAGGCTTAATTTAGACGTAGGGGGTGCCCTAGCATGTGAGCTGGTCATCCGTCCATGTTAGAGGCAGCTTAAGATAGATTAGTATAGATTTAATGTTGTAATTAGTTATAGGCTTAATTTAGAGATAGGGGGTGCCCTAGCATGTGAGCCGGTCATCCGTCCATGTTAGAGGCAGCTTAACAGATTTAGCTAGGGGTGGAACCTTGCATGGTTGTCCGGTATTCCGCCTGTGTAGGGTCCACCAAGTTAGTAGTATGTAATTTGGCTTAGGCTGGACATTGTTATTTTTCTTTATAACGGATCAAATGGGTATTATTACTGTAGATCTAAAGAAAAATAATAAATCTAAATCTAAATCTAAATCTAGTTATTAGTTCGGAGGACGTGTTGGAGAGAATTAAGAGGATAGAAACAGGGTACTGAATAGAATCCCATCATGCCCCGGTATATGTTAAGCTGGGAAGAAGTGATAGGGAGGAAGAGGAAGGAGGGAGAAGGAGGATTGTAGAGAAGGGTAGAAGATCTTTAAATATAACTTGTCAGAGAATCTAAAACGGGATTCAGATATGTTTATAGAAAACTAATTGCAATTAATTAAATATGGATGGGCGGTAGCTTTAAGGGAAGATAATATTGATAGAGCGCTGGAGTTAATGGGATATCCAATAAAGAGGATACCTCAGATAGCTAGATTTAACAAAAGAAAGAAGGGAGGAGAAGGCGGGTGGTACAATAAAGAGTGTAGAAAATGAGGAAAGTAGTCATGAGGACTCAAAGAATATAGGAATCACGGAGAGAGTACAAAAAGGGAAGGTTTTTGTAATTTAAGGTAAGAATACAAGCATAAAATTGCAGAGAGGTAGAAATTATAGCTGAGAGAACAAACCGAGGCGATAAATAGGGAGTGTAGAATGAAGCAATCTGAAAGGGTGCGGGACAGAGTGAGTAAATTTAATAAGAGGGAAGAGGTTGGACAAACCGAAAATAGACTATGTTTCATTAGCGGACTACTTTATTGAATTATAAGGTGGGAGAGATAAGTGAAGAGAAGCAACGGAGGAGAAGGTCATGTGTTAGATAAAGAGATATCAGAAGAGGAGATAATGGGCTGATAGGGAAACTGAGGACTAGATCGGCAGGAGGAAGAAATGGAATTAATAATTTATTTTGGAAAGAAATAGGGAAATATAGACAGATGATAGAGGGTATGGTCAAGTTATTCAACAAGATTCTCGAGTGTGGTAGGTTACCAAAAGAGCGGCAAATTGGGATTATATGCCCATTTTACAAAAAGAAAGGTGAAGAAATCTCCCAAGTAATTATAGAGTAATAACTTTACTGGATTCCTTAAGTGAGATTTATACAGGTATATTAGCGAATAAACCGAGAGAATGGACTGAAGAGCAGTTGATACTGTCAATTTTTCCGGGTCGTTTTAGAAGGGTAGAAGGACGACAGATAATATAATGATAGTTCACGTGATCCTGGAGAAGAATCTGAATAATGAAGGAGCTGCCATTGATTTTGAAAAAGCTTTCGACACAGTGAGTAGAAGCGCGTTAATAGAAAATTAGGAAGGTTGTGGTTTCAGCAAAGATGATCCGAGCGATTGAGGCCATATATAATAAAGTCTGTTGTTGTATTAAATTGGAAGAAGATTTTGTAAACGACCGGATTTAATGTAAAATTGACTTGAAACAGGGATGCAAGCTATCTCCGATTCTATTTTTATTATTTATAAATGATATTTTGCAAGGGCACGGCGGGAAAACTTGGGCATGTCCGGTTTTAGGCATCAAGTGATCCCAAGATTGACTTTAGCTGACGATGCGATATTAATGACTCTAACAGAGTGGGGGTTTACAGAGAAGTTTAAATGAGGTTTCAGAGTATGCAAGAAAGTGGCCCCTGGAAATTAATTGCAATAAGGCGGAGGTAGTTCGAAAGAACAAGCCGAGAAAGAAGAGGAGGAAATGGGTGGTCCAAGGGAATATGATTGAAGAGGTAGAAAGTTGGAATATTTTGGGTTTCTTATAAACAAGAAAGGGGACGGGAAGACCATAATAAGGGAACGAAATAGAGGGGGTGGCGGGTCTCTCAGTTGTCAAGATTTTGGAGATCAAATACACGGGAGTAAATTATAGCATTCCAAGGATGGTTTACAGGACATTAGTGTTAAGCAGTGTGCTCTTTGGAGTTGAATGGTGGGGTCTGAAGGAAGAAAGGGACACGCTCAATCAGATTGCTAGGAAATATATCAAGACGTTGATGCAACTCCCCGAGTGCACAGCAAACGCGGGAGCGATAGTAATTTCGTGGAGAGTAAATGGAAGTGGAAATTGTAAAGAGAGTACTGAATTTCTGGATGAGATTAAAGAGATGTGAGGGGAGGAGTATATAGCTACAAACTGCTTATCAGCACCAGATTAAAGGTATGCATGCAGAGAGCTGGCTGGTAAAGACCAAAATGTATGTGGAAAGGGTGGATTTGGGGTATATATGGTATGAGGATTGGGATAAAAGGCGAAATAGGTTTTTGAGATTGATTATAAATAGGGTCAAGGATATGCAAATGCAACGTCAGATGGAGGAATGCCGAAAAAGAGCGACCCTAAGTATGTTTAACTGGATAAGCCAAGTATCGAGATAAGCATTGGTAATGTATATAGAGCTGCGAGAAGAGGCTTATTATGGTGGATTTTGGGCCTATACAAACACAAAGAGTGGATTTGGAAAAAGGATAATACATTATGTTTACAGTGCCGTGAAGTGAGGTAAGATCTGCACTTGTTACTAAGTTGTAAAGAAACGAAAAAGGTGAGAGAAAAAATATAGAAAGAGAGTCAGCAGGAATTATTAAAAGAGAATGGTAATTATCAGAAAACTATTGGATGGGTGATAAAAGAATGGAATAGGGCAAGTAATTTGAATTTGTACTTATGTGCAGTGAAACAAGTATGTTTAAAGAAAATAAATGAAGTGGGCGTGTGATTATTGCTCAAGAGACACTTGGACATGTAACTGGGTATTGATGTATGTAGGAATTTGATATGATTGTTTTGTATTGTTAGATTACTTGTGTTTCTGGCTCGGTATTTGGGTTCTAGGTAAATAAAATAAGAGGAAGTGAGAAATATAGGGCACTGAGGCTTAGCAAGATACGGGAGGGAAGGGGGTTGACTTAGCAAGGCCTTAGATAACGAGAGAGATCTGAGCATGTTAGTGTGGCGGCCTTGTCGGGTATCAGTGAAATATGATTCTAGGACGAGGTTATACATTGTTCTAGGTCGTGGCCTGCGAGTGTAGAGTTTAGAGTGGATGATAAGTCTTCCAGATTCAACCAAGATTTGACAGGTAGGCCATTGTTCTTTCGTTCGTTGCTTTTATGTTTTTGTGTTGCTGTTTGGCCGTCTATTTTTGTTTAGTAGTGTTAATTGTTATTTGCGTCTTTATAGTGTTTTATATTTACCTAGTTTTGAGTTGTCTTTATTTGTTTTTGATTTTCTATTTTCTCCGTAAAGATGAATAGTTTTGAAAACTATAAAATCTGGAGAAAATAAACCTATCTATCTATCTATCTATCTACCTATCTATCTATCTACTGAAGACAATGGGCTGGGATATAGTACCATATCTGAAGTACTTATTTGATTATTTTTTGCATGGAAGACCTATAACAAATGACTGGAGAGTTGCTACAGTAGCCCCTGTGTAGAAGGGAAGGAGTGATAGACATAAAGCTGAAAATTACAGGCCAGTAAGTTTGACATGCATTGCACGAAAGCTTTGGGAAAGCATTCTTTTTGACCATATTAGACATGATTGTGAAATTAATAACTGGTTCGACAGAAGGCAGTTCGTGTTTAGGAAAGGTTATTCCACTGAAGCTCAGCCTGTAGGATTCCAGCAAGATATAGCAGATATCTTGGATTCATGATGTCAAATGGACTGTATCGCGATTGACCTGTCTAGGGCATTTGATAGGGTGGATCATGGGAGACTACTGGTAAAAATGAGGGCTATTGGACTAGACAAAAGAGTATTTTTGCAATTGGCTTTACGTCACACCGACACAGATAGGTCTTATGGTGACGATGGGACAGGAAAGGACTAGGACTGGGAAGGAAGAAGCCGTGGCCTTAATTAAGGTATAGTCCCAGCATTTTCATGGTGTGAAAATGGGAAACCACAGAAAACCATCTTCAGGGCTGCCGACTGTGTGGTTCGAAACCATTATCTCCGGAATACTGGATAATGGCCGCACTTAAGCGACTGCAGCTATGGAGTTCGGTAGACAATTAGTGACTGAATGGGTTGCTGTATTTCTATAAAACAGACCCCAGAGAATTAGAGGAGGCGAAGCTTTACCTCACCCTTTAATAATTAAGAGGTGAATTCCTCAGGCAGTTTGATTGGACTTTTATGTTTTCTTATACATATAAATGATATGAGTAAAGAATTGGAATCAAGAGATAAGGCTTTTTGTGAATAATGTTATTCTGTATAGAGTAATAAGTAAGTTACAGGATTGTGAGGAACTGCAAAATGTCCTCGATTATGTTGTGAGAAGGACGTCAGACAATGTTACGGTGATAAATAGGATTAAAAGTTAGGGTGTGTTTCACAAAGAGGAAAAATTCTCTCGGTTTTAATTACTGCGCTAATGGGGGTGTAAGTTCCTTATGGGGATCACTGTATGTATCTAGGTGTTAATATCACGAAAGATCTTCATTGGGGTAATCACATAAACATGATTTAAATAAAGGATACAGATCTCTGCACATGTTTATGAGGGTGTTTTGGGGTTGTACTAAGGATGTAAATGATAGGGCATATAAGTCTCTGGTAAGACCCCAACTAGAGTATGGTTCTAGCGTATGGGACCCTCACCAGGATTACTTGATTTAAGAAATGGAAAAAAAAATCCAAAGAAAAGCAGTTCGATTTGTTCTGGGTGATTTCCGACAAAAGAGTAGCGTTAAAAAATGGTGCAAAGTTTGGGCTGAGAAGACTTGGTGAAAGGAGACGAGCTGCTCGGCTAAGTGGTATGTTCCGATCTGTCAGTGGAGAGATGGCGTGGGAGGACATTAGTAGGCGAATAATTTTTAATGGTATCACAGTATGAAGGTGAAGTTGGAATTCAAGAGGTCATATCCGGCACATATTCGTTTATAGGAAGGGGAGTTGGGGATGGGAATAACTTACCAAGGGAGATGATCAATAAATTTTCAATGTCTTTGAAATCATTGAAGAAAAAGCTAGGAAAACAAGAGACAGGGAATCTGCCACTTGGGCGACTGCCCTAAATGCAGATAAGTAGTGATTGATAATTACAATGGGTATACTCACATGGCGAGACGTGTATTCGAAAGCAAACAGGAAGGTCTTACACAATGAGTAGATTCCTGGGTGAAGTCACATTTTTCTGAACACTGTAAATTAAGTCCTTAGCGATGCAGAAACTAGGCCCTTAAACTGTGTCCAATAAGGTGACCATCGTCTGGTAGTCATTGCGATATGGATTCTGGAACGAGACATCTTACCAGTGACATGCCGCACCAATGATTCAGTCGCTTCAAGAATACTGCGGCTCGCTGACTGTTTCGTCTTCTGCCACAAGATGGCAGACTAGATCAGATAGAGACACGCAATCTCCATCCCACAAACAATGTGGCTGTCAGTATATTAATAACGCTACCTGAAAGCCTCTAGCAAATTTCGCTATCTGAATTCCTCACACGTACTCGAACCCACGTCCTTCTGCGTGAACCGAGCCCTCAAACATTATTCTCAAAACTAAATGATTTCATCTCAACGTCGCTACTAAGAATCGAAACAGAAACTTGAAGCGTAGCTCTTGCTTTGAGAATGACGTCGTCAGCTGTTACATCTATGTCCACGTGATTGCAGACAGCGAATTGTTATGGCTAGCGGTCTAGAAATCTCGCATAGTTTGCAACTCTTCACGTCTGAGCTAACGAGCTTAGTATTGGAAACTAGTATGATAGTGCAAAGAATCCAATATCGAAGTCAGAAGAAACTCTTCAACGTCTATGTACTTAGGAGTCTTTAGCCTATTAAATACCTTTAGTGTCTTTTAGCCCATTAAAATCCTATAGTATCCTTTCGAGGTTTAGTGCTGTTTTGTCCTTTAGTGTTCTTTTGTATAGCATCCATGTTGTCTAGTAACCCTTGCGCCAATTCCCCAGCTTTATTCCAATAAGACAGATATGTCCTAAGTTACAACCGTTGTGCTCCTAATGTAGCTATGTATACGCATTATCCCTTACGTCACCTTCTTATTCCCATAAGAACAATGCAACAGCTGTCCAAGCAACAGGTTATATTTTCTTAAAAGTTTATGATGCCTCGGAAATGTCCTCATTATATCGGGTAAGTCTTAATCTCCTGTAGCCCGAACTGTCTTCAGTTCTGAACACAAAGTTTTAATCTCCAAGTGATAATTTCGTGTGGAAGTGATGTAAAATACTTTCGTCAACTATAAAATCGTGGATATCGAACCTATAAACTCTAAAGGTAAAATCAGAAATTGAGTGTTCTTTGGCCCTTGACTCCTCTTACCTTTCAGTGCCTCTTAGCTCTACTGTTTTGCACTTTAGCCCTTTCGCCGTTTAGCTGCTTAGGCTTTTAACCCTTAATGCCTTTTAGCACCCTTTAGGCAATATGTGCTTTAACCCATTGCCCTTTTAAGCTTTAGCCGTTTAGGCCTTCAGCCCTTTAGTCGTTTAAGCCTTTTGACCTTTAGCGCCCTTTAGCCCTGAAGTGCTACTTAGCCTTTTAGTGCGCTCTAGCCCTTTAGTGCTCTTTAGCCCTTTACGCGATCACTCAACTCCAAGACCCTAAGATCACCTTCCAAAGTTATTCTTATATAGGCAATGCATACGTACCTGGTCTTAAACTGTCTCTCTGATCCCATTAGTACAATGTGTAGCCGCCATCTTGTTCCAAGTGTAACTCCTAGTTCCTTAAGCCGCCTTCCAACTTTTCGCCCATCTATGAATAAAGCATATGGAATAGCTACGAGTCCTTGAAGTCGCCTTCCATCGTTACGTCTAAGTCTGCACCCATCCATGGTAACACGTAGTCAGCGTGGCGTTAAACCCGCTCTCTTAGGTAGCGTGTAAGGTTATATCCGAGCTTATGTGGGGAAGGGAAGCTGGTTAGGTTAACGCCTGTTCAGCGTGGGGTAAGCCAGCACTTTTAGCTAGCTTGTATGCCAGAGCTAGTGTCAGAAATGGCAGCCGGTTAGTTTAACCTTTGGTCAGTGTGAAGTTAAGCTTATACTCTTAGCCATTAACGTCATGTAATTTTCAGCCTTCCGTCTTATGCGGTTAACTTGGGTCTGTAAGGTTAACGCCCTTGTAAGGTTAAGCCTGGAGTCGAACCCGGGGTCTGCGAGGTTATGCCTGTACACGTAGCCTGCGCAACGTCAAGTGAGGTTAAGGGCGCACTCTTTCTCACTAGTCCGGATTTCAAATCACTCCACCACGTAAGGTCCTGTAAGGTTAATCATACACTCTTAGTCATCACATTCTGTGCGGATGGACTTTCATAACGGCATGAGGAGTGAGGAGGCGAGTGAACACCTTGAGGAGGTCCTCTCCCAGAGGCGTGAAGAGTGAGGAGGCGGGAGAACCCGTGTGCAACTAATACTCGCAAGTCGGCGGAGAAACTATTCACCTCTTTGCGTCACATCATCGGAGCTAGAGTACGACAGTAGGGGGCGAGGGTGGGTGCAGTTCCACCCCCACTTTGTGGAGAATTTCGAGGGTTGGTTTTCCTTTCGGACTCAGCGAGGGATCCCTCTCTAACGCCTTAAGGACAGTGTCCTGGAGCGTAAGACTTTGAGTTGGGCTCTACAAGTGGGCGGCCTCACCTGCTATGCTGAACAGGGACCTTGTGAGGGGATGAGAAGATTGGAACGGATAGAAGGGGAAGAGGGAAGAAAATGGCCGTGGCCTTAAATTATCTTCCCGGCATTTGCTTGAAGGAAAGGTGGGAAAACACGGAAAACCACTTCGAGGTAGGCTGAAGTTGGAATCGAACCCAATTAAAAATATCAGTAAGAATACGCAGAACCTAGACATCTTCGTATTGTTTCCTTCCTTCTGTCATGATATTTATCATATAACTTAATTTTCCTACTTGTTCTATCTTATTTCTGCTCTTGTATTTAAATGTATTTCCCTTTATGTCGTTTATGTAAATGTGTATGATATAGGATTGTACAGCTTTAATTGTGAATATTCGCGTACTTTTTAAATATTTATATTTCATTTTAGATTAATATCTATTGCACATAGGTCGGATCTTTGCAATTCGGCGTTATGCTGTTGCTAATGCTGAATAAATAAATTAAAAATGCCATTCGACGCAGCTAACGGAATTTTCAGCGCCACAGCAAGTTGCGGAGACTCTCACAGCAGTGTGATTAGCGAATACTATCTAGACCCTTAGATGTCCACATTTGTAATAGTTCCTTTGGTGAAAGTTTTATTTTATAGAATTGAATCAAAATGTCACAAAACTAATATTAACTGTCAGCCTTTACTTCTCTGTCGAAATCCGATCGGGGAGCACCAAAATCTTATCATTTTGTAGCTATTTTCTTTCAATTTTGATGTCTACCCTGTACTATATTCCCCAGACCATCGGTACATTTTGTTGTTTATAAATTTCGTTTACCCCCCACTTCTAATTCCCAATCGCCACTACTGCGAAACGTGGTCTGGAGAAGGGTGGTGTGGTATTCAGACAGGAAGAAGGGAAATACTTTGGTCACTCCAGTAGTCAATGGGCCGAACGAATCGAGATGAATTGTAATGTGATTTCCATCAGTACTCTCTCTGGTTGGTAGGAGCCTTCTTGTTGCACAAGATACAATGAGGAAGGAACCCTTACTCATGTATTAAGTTCGAGTCCAAAGGGAAGCTTATTATGGATAGATCACTATAATGCAGATCGCTCAATAATTGTAGCTAGCCTCCATCACAGCCAACAGTGTAATTTCTGCGAGGAATCAACTCCTCGCTGCAAGTTGCTCTACGAGATGCACGAATATTGTGGTTCTTAACCAGGATCACTTTAGGAATGAGGCCATGTGGGCCTCTTTCAAAGTTGCCCCGATATAGAACATGATGCACGTGGCCAGAGCTGATCCAACGCACAGTGCGTCGTGAATACATGCCACGACACGCCACTTTCAAACTACGCTGTTTTATTATTTTCACGGAATTCGACAGCAGTGGGCCACCTCTCAGTGACAATGGAAACTGTCTTCCAGCCAATTGAAACACAGGAAATGGTCGCATTTCAGAGATTGACATAGTATCGGTCTTAATTTTTCTATATAAATAGAAATACTTCTACAGGCAGGTTGACATAAAGGAATGATCTCTCTTCTAAGCTCGCTTCGCATTATTTTTCTCAAATTCCTCATTCCCGAACATTCGTTCCTGTTAATAAAGTGTAACCCTACTTTTAGGACTAACCAATAAAACACTTTTGTAGCCCCACGTAAGCTAACAATTATAACAGTAGAACAGGATGTGAACAGATATATATACACAATTTGCTTTAATCGTACAGACACAGATAGATCTTATGGGAACGATAGAACAGGAAAAGAGCTAGGAGTGGGAAGGAATCAACAGTGTCCAATGTACAGCGCCAGCATTTGCCTGGCGTTTCAATGGGAAACCACTGAGAAACATCTTTATAGCTGCCGACAGTGGAGTTCTAACGTAAACAGAATCCTTGCCCTACAAGGAAAATCTAATTTTATTTCAAATGCTGGTGGGAACGCACTTTCTGTACCGTATTTCATTTGATCCTCTTCAAGTCTTTCTCTCTTTCTAATGTCATGAACTCTTCACTGTATCACTGAAACATCTTTGATGTAACTATAGGTATTTTCCTTCAGTCAAAAATGTAATTGATGATGATGATGATGATGATGCTTGTTGTTTAAAGGGCCTAACATCAAGTTCATCGGCCCCAAAATGTAATTGAACTTGTGCATAATAATAATAATAATAATAATAATAATAATAATAATAATAATAATAATAATAATAATAATGTCAACACAATGGTTCGTCAAGGAGGTGGACTGTCCCCTCTCTTGTTCAATCTTGTTGGTTCTAGAAAAAGTAATCAGAACCTGGGAAAAAGAAGTTAAAGGAATAACTCTTGGTAGACAACTAAAAAAACACAATTCACGTGCGGTGCCTAGCTTTTGCAGACGACCTGGCAATTCTTTCCAATGAAATGAAATGGCGTATGGCTTTTAGTACCGGAAGATCGCAGGACGGGTTCGGCTCGCCAGGTGCAGGTCTTTTGATTTAACTCCCGTCGGCGATCTGCGCGTCGTGATGAAGATGAAATGATGATGAAGGCAACACATACACTCAGCCCCGTGCCAAGGAAATTAACCAATTATGGTTAACATTCCCGACCCTGCCGGGAATCGAACCCGGGACCCCTGCGACCAAAGGCCAGCACGCTAACCATTTAGCCATGGAGCCGGATATACTTTTCAGTAATAGTAAATAAGCAATCCACTCAGCTCGGAGACCTACATGAAATTGCAGCCAAAGCAGGACTTCAAATATCATTTGAAGAAACGCAGTACGGTACATGGAAGGAGCCTCTCGATTTCTAGATGGGCAAGCTATGATGACTAAATTTGGACAAATTTCCCAAGAAAATAAATTCAAATACCTTGGAGAAATCATTCAACCTTCTTGATTAAATCGAGAACCAAAAAAGGAGAGAATTACTAATTTACAGAAAGCATATGAAATCACTTGGGACGCATATAACAAAAAATCATTATCTCGGAAAACAAAACTAAGAAATTATAATGCATTAATAAAACCTGAAGCATTACACGCATCGGAAACCTTAATCATTGGCGGTAGATCACTCATAAAAGATATAGAAAAGCAAGAGAGAAAACGTTCACGAAATATTTTCGGCCCAGTCTGCACGACAAACATGAAATTCTAGGCGTAAGACTCATCTCTAAAGATAATAGGCAACTTTATATCTTTGGAGTGTATAGAGCGGGAAAGGGTAGCTCAGGCACTGGTTCAGAATTAGTTGATAAGATAATCAGCTATGTGGGAAACGATAAGGAAAGGAACGTGATTGTAGCGGGTGATCTCAATTTACCAAATGTCAATTGGGAAGGTAATACGAATGACAGGAAACATGGCCAACAAATGGCAAATAAGTTAATATGGGAAGGACAGCTGATTCAGAAAGTGATGGAACCAACTAGAGGGAAGAATATTCTGGATGTGGTGCTGATAAAACCAGATTAGCTCTATAGAGAAACCGAAGTAATAGATGGTATCAGTGATCACTAAGCTGTTTTTGTGGTAGTTAAGATAAATGTGAAAGAAAGGAACGTATTCAAATTAGGACTATTAGGCGGTACTATATGGCTGATAAAACAGGCATGAGAGAGTTTTTGAAAAGTAACTATGATCGGTGGAAAACGGTAAATAAAAGTGTAAACAGACTCTGGGATGAGTTTAAACCAATATAGTTGAGGAATATGAAAATAGGTTTTTACCTTTAAAGGTGGTAAGGATGGTAAAGTTCCAATATATTATAACAGAGAAGTAAAGAGACTAAGAAGGAGGTGCAGGTTGGAAAAAATAGAGTTGGAAATGGCTGTGGAAGTACGAGAAATTGAAGGAACTTACTAGGAAATTGAATCTAGCAAAGAAGTCAGCGAAGGATAACATGATGGCAAGCGTAACTGTCGGTCATACAAATTTTACTGAAAAAGGGAAGGGTATGTATAGGTACTTTAAGGCAGAAACAGGTTCCAAGAAGGATATTCCAGGAATAAATAATGAACAAGGGGAGTGTGTATGTGAGGATCTTCAAAAGGCAGAAGTATTCAGTCAGCAGTATGTAAAGATTGTGAGTTCAAGGATAATGTCCAGATAGAGGAGGTGACTAAAGCTAAAGAAGCATTAAAATTTACCTATGACAACAATGACATTTACAGTCAGCTACAAAAGTTGAAAACTAGAAAACCAGCTGGAATTGGTAAGGTTTCGGGGGATATACTAAAGACAATCGCACAGTGGGTCAAAATCGAAATCTAGGGGGACAAAATTATTTTTACGTTTTAATCATGAATTTAGAGTGAAAGCAACGTATATAATTAATTACTTCATAATAAACATCAGTTAAGACCTTTTTTAAGCTACATCTACGTCTACACATGCAAGAAATTGTCTATGACTAGGAGTTGGATAGAGCCTAAACTACAATAAAGTACAATAGATTGTACTCAGTTTACCTTTAATTTGGAAGACTGCAATTGTGCTTCTTCTGACAATTGCCCGAGATGTATAATACAAAAATCAGTTATATCTGCACCAAATTAATACTTTATGCACAGTGACTGGCGTATAAACCATGGATACAGATTTAGATACAATTTTGCTGTATCCTGGGTGTAGGTTTTGAAAGCGGGAGTATTTATAGGGAACTAACAAGAAAGAGCATACAAAATAGAAGAAAAACGTCTGATTAGCAATTCATTTATACCCGGAATTTTGGATGACAAAACTGGATCCTCAAAGAAATGGCGAGCAGTGTTCCGAACATTCGAATTTCCGACGCCTCCAGATCTTGGTTTGTCAACATGCAGACCCATTTCTGATCTAAATTTATTTTTTATTACTTTCTTTCTGTTTTCTGTTTTAATCGCCTCTTGCTTGCCATTTCTTAATTTCTATTTTGTAAGGTATATGTAGAGGCATTAAAAAAAAGAAAACGGTCCAACAATGGATGATCCAAATTTATATTCTCTTCAGGACAAACTGTTTTTGTGAGTGTGTTATTCATTTCTCTGGGACCAGCACCACACACATAACACCTCTGTGCTGATGAACCTGTAATAGAATTGCAGACTTTTCCATCCGCCATGGCCAGCAATAGAGTTTGATTAATATATATTTATTGATCACTAATTTCTATTTTACTTGGTTAGAGGGACGTTATTTCAGTTTCAACTAATTGAACCTCTCGACTAGTCAATTCGACAGTCTCCTTTTCAAACAATAATTTAAGAGGTCTGCAAAATCGTGTCGAAGAAGGTCGTGGGTTATGTCATAAAATTTCCTTTTCATTGTTGCTTTCTACATTTAAAGAACACATTTGTAATGTAACAACTGAAACTAGAAAAACATCAGTGTCACTGCCGTCATCATCTGTAAATTTTTGCTTATACTGACTATGTCCGCTTGAACCATCACAGCCCCATTTTAATATAATATGAACTGTATCACTGATAGAAATAGACTTTCAAAACATCTTCTTGAACTATTGCAAGGCGCTCAATTGTATGGTCGACCAGTGATTGCAATGTTATTGAGGCTGATGTTCCTGTTATTGTTATTGATTCACTTATTGGATAGCATTTCTGTTTTGTTTTTCTAATGATGTGGTAAGGTGGGAAAATATTACAGTTCCTATTTTTGCATTCAAGTCGCATATTCATGTATTGGCTTTTGCTGTAATTGTTATCTACAGGAATGATAGAGCCTCTTCACCGGTAAGTTGTACAGGTTTTACAGCTGGTGATATATAGGATTTTTTAATTTTAGTAGCTCAATGTGGAAACTTAAGAGTTTCTTTAACCATTTTTGCAGCATCTCGTTTTCCAGACATGCGCAATGATACTTGTGTGGCATGAATAAGTTCCTGTTCTGAATGTGCAGAGAGTAGCGGTTGAATTTTTCGTCTCTTTGATTTTTCACTACTTTCATGAAAAATCTTTCTAGGCCTTCCAACTTTCGATGCGGATGAAGTAGGAGAATTTACATTTTCTGTTAATTTAGAATCATGCACAATTTTCGATTATGTTATCTTCTCTTTTAACCAATCAGAATATTTTGAAATGAATTTTGCTTTACTTCAATGAACCCGCTTCCACCGTCTGGTAAAATTATCAACAAAATCCTTTAAATCTCCTTGTAGGCATTCAGTTATCTCTTCAGAACAATTGTCTATCCCTAAGTTACTTTTGACAAAGTCACAAAGTTCCACTTTTGACACAATCTTCGAACCCAGTGCTTCAAACAGTTATAAACATGTGAGAACTGGTTGCGCGGCATCTTCTAAAACGTAAAATAACTAAGTTGGAAAAGATGCAAAAATTCTTATAACAGGCGTAAACTACAAGACTTTATCTACATTTTAACATTAAGTAGACAGTGACGCAGAGTGACGCGACATACTAAAACTCTAAGTGAAAATATAATTTTAAAAATAATAGTTAAATATTA